>NC_140954.1:144613622-145213622 GCF_014529385.1 Adiantum capillus-veneris
GTTGCCAACAAATGCTATTGACGATAGCTCTCATAGCAAAGAGACTCGACCTGGTCGATCATGCAAAAAAAATCGACCTTTTTGAATTGTAAATGTAAGTGAAAAATAGTAGAACACGTACAAGTTATGTATGTTAGACCTGCCAGTTCTATGAATGATAGCCGTGATCATTCATGTCATAGCATACGACAGTTATCAAGCACATGCTCAATAATTACTTTACTTCCTGCTGCCAAGGGCCTTGCCGAATTTGCAACCAATGTGGAATCGTGTGAGAACTGCAGGGCTCGTACCTGCTAGGTTTGATTGCCATTTTGTGACAATCGCCACCTCTAGCATTAGTGTCTGCATCACCACATAATGTGGTTAAACTATGTATAGGTAGAGAAGCCTTGCTTCTCCGCAAGCCCCAACTCCGGGCTCTTGCCAGTTGCCTTGAAATTGGCCATGCCGATCAGCGATCCAACCGTGCAAAGCAACTTTGCATGCATAAGCCAAACTGGCAACAGACCTTGCCATTGCATCAAAAATCAATCTTTGAAATGCTATCCGTATAAGTTTGCAAAGTAAAATTTCACAGAGATTAAGAAAATCCTTGGAATTACAAAAAAACTAACTCTGATGAGCATGGCGTTCGTCCGTGTACGCTCATCCATGTACGCGGCAAGCATATCCTCATTGTTTTTATCCCCTTTGTGAGAAACATCTCGCATGTCGCCTAATCATCTCTGCCAAGCTGCGCATGCCGAAACCCACTTCGACAACCAACGAAAACTCAAAAATTTGGATATCTCCTTGAGCGGAAATTTGGAATTTGCACTTTGCTTCAAGTACCGCCCTCCTTGAGAGCTCCACTCCACATAGTGGTGCGTTTGAAAGGCAACACTCTTTCCAAATACTCATCGATTGCGTTCCATAAGCTTGAAAGTGTGTTTCTTTTCATGTCATCTTACAGGCCTTGAATGCTATGTTGATTGTTGCTTGCCGTTGACATGATGCTAATTCCTTCTTGTCCAATTGAGTGTTGTAGATATCATGTTGCTCGCCTTGCATGCTTCGACAAGTTGATGCCTTGTCGAAATTGCGGCCGGTGTGTCGAATCCATGGTAATGATGTCCGAAGAACCAGAAAATTTGCTAAAGGGATGCTCGTGCAATCTGTAGCCCCTGATCCTAACCAGCTCGAAAACCGTTAGGCTTCGCTTTGCTGTGGGTGAATGGCCTCTTGATCACTTAAGTCCTTGGACAAGGGCCAAGTGTGAAGGTCAACCAAATAAAACCTTTGGTAGCGAATTCACGATGGCAGCGGCCGCTTGTGCAAGAAAAAACAGAGGGAGAGAACGCGCCATCCTGACTTCGTCTACTGACGACGCTGCAACGGGATGTTTTCCCCATGAGGAGGTTCTCCCATTGAACCCAACCATGTAGGATTTTGTGCAGATCGACACCCTGCCATGTGTGTGCAAACGACCCTTCTCGCGATTGGTTGGAGCCCACCATGCTGTTCGATGCAGCCCCTAGGGACCTTGCCCATGCCATGGTAGCCTAGCTCGAAGCAGATAGAGAGAGAGAGAGAGAGAGAGAGAGAGAGATAGATAGATAGTTCTATTATCATCCTGGGAGGTCAAATATGACCTATGGGACCAAATGAACATGTCACGTGGTGTGAGTGGAGTTCATAAGTGACTCTCGATGCTCAAAAATGGCTGAAATGAGCGTCGCAATAGAGATTCCACATCATGGTTGGGAGAGGACGGTATGTAGGGAGAGATCATGGCTGAATATATGGGGAAAAGAGGACCTAATGTGGTCAAAAGCTGAGCACTCAAGTAGTGTGTGGTACTCACTCTCTCGCACTTGACGAGGGCATAAGGTGCAAAGTCGATGACACTCCTCGCCAGTGCCCCAATGTCCTGTCTCGCAGCGTAGACAATGGGAGATAAGACGAATGGAGGCAATGGTGCGGATCGCACTCAACGGGATGGGCTCAAGGATGTAGGAATGGGTTCGGTTACCTCGTTCCGACAAGAAGAGAGATTTGTAGTTTGGGGCAACGTGTGTGGTGTAATGGCTGAAGCGAGAACCTCCGGATTTCTCCCAAGCCGTGATACATTGGCGTTGTAAGAAGGCCTCATTAACTTGGGAGTCGATCGACACATCCTTGACCAAGTGACATGCATCCCATCTTTCAAACCATTTCTTGATATCAAGCATCCACCCCAAACTTAGTATTTTGCTCTTGCATGTCTTTTGAACCATTTGACTTGCTTCATATGCGATTCTAGGAAGTCGATGCAAAGGGCTACGTTGTGTCTTACGCATGTACTCCACAACCCTTTGCATGCCCAAGACCTCAATGGGAATCAATCCGGACTCAAGAAGTAAGAGCATGTAGGGTGTTTGTGTCTTGACTTGGAGAAAGTTGGTGAGAAAACGCTTTTGGACATTCTCAAACTCTTTCCAAGTAGACTTCCCGATGCTTCCACCCCACACCTCCACTCCATAAAGAAGCATCGGTGTCACCAATGTGTCAAAGAGGTACTTTTTGAGAGCCCACCACTTGATCTCTCCTGCATTGCACATGTTCTCAAATGCATAATAGGCCCTCTTTCCGGCTTCCAAGCGACGCATTGCACAATCCTTCCATTTATGATTGGATGGAACCTCAAGGTCAAGGTACTTGAAGTGATCTACCACTTCAAGTTTCTCATTGTTATATACAATGCATGGATTTTCATCATTGAGGGTCTTTACAAGCATAACCTTGGTTTTGGATCCATTCACGATCAGCCCGCTATGTAGGCAAAAGCGTTCCAAGACACTCATAAGCTTTTGTGCATCTTCTAAGGTATGTGCCAAGAGCACTACATCATCGGCATAAAGCAAAAGCATGATCACCGCATTTCCAATCTTAACCTCTTCTATGCCTTCTTGCTGCATAAAGTCAAGAACCATGCATTCCAATTCATCAATGAGTAACCCAAAGAGGGTTGGGGAAAGTGGGCATCCTTGTTTGACACCAATAGTGCTTGCAAAAAATTCTGAAATTCCATCTCCGATACGTAATCGACATATCACTTTTTGGTAGATGCGAAAGACTGCATGCATAAATTCTCTCGGCACTTGAAGGCTTTGCATACATCTCCAAAGATTTCCTCGCGGTACCATGTCAAAAGCTTTCTTGAAATCCACAAAGCAACAATACAACTTTTTTCCTTTCAATCGAGACGCTTCCATAAGAACTCGAAGAGTGACAAGGTGATCAATAGTGCTATGATGCTTTCGAAAACCTGCTTGGCCAAGTGCACGTTTTCCATTCTTTTCAGCCCATTCACTTATCTTCATCTCCATGATACATCCAAATAACTTTGCCATTAAAGAACCAACCATTATAGTGCGATAGTTGTTCACATTGTTTACATCTCCTCCTTTGTGCAAAGGTTTGATCCAATTTGCACTCCAATCATGAGGCATGCCATACTGAAGTGCAAGGTTAAACATATCGCATATCCAATATCGTGTTTTCTTCAGCCTTGACACCTTGAAGGTCACCTGCCTTGCGAGTAGCAAGTTTCTCAAGTGCGCGGCATACATCTTCAATGGTAAAGAAGGGAGACATAAACGGAAGGGAGCTACAACACTCCATCTTATCAACATTGGGTTGCTCATAGAGGTTCTTACAATGCATATACATATCCTCAAGAGTCAAGTCACCAAAGCTCTCAACGCGCTTGCCTTTTAGATTTTGCCAAAACTTGCCACATGCATGTGCTTTCTCTTGTGCTAAAAGAAGTTGTTTTTCGACTTCCCACCTTCTCCTCTTCTTTTGAACAAGTGCTTTCTATGTGTGTGAACATTCCAAGTAAACTTCCTTGTCTTTGATTACATCCAATCTTAGCAAGTGTTTTCGGGCTTGACTACATTCCATGTCAAACCATTTCTTCTTGGTGCTACCCTTCTTAGACCTTTTGCAAGACATGTGTTTCACCGAAAAGCATTCCTTCGCACAAGAGAAAATTACTTCTTTGAAAACTTTCCACTTGCATTCTAATGTTGGGCTCTCTTGATGCTCTATCATGCTTAACATTTGGTCCACCATATCAGCATATATAAGTGCTCGTTTGAAGTCTAGACGTAGGTACAAATGATTCACATCATGATTGGAGGCTACATGCTCGGGCCGTTTACCACACTTGAGGTCAATACATAACATCCTATGATCCAATTCCGGATTCCATTCACCAAGTGTAAAGCTTTGTATGTATTCTAGAGTGGCTTCCGAGAACAACATATAGATCACGCTAGCACCGTTGTGCTTTCTATATGTAAAGTCATTGGTGCCTTGCCATAGAGATACACCATTTGCAATGAGCATTCCGGTACTATTGCACATATATAGAAGTGACTTTCCATAGTGATCCACTTCTTTTGCATAATTAGAACTTCGATTATACATGTATGAGTCATCCATTCTTCTTGAGACATGCGGCATGTCTACTTGTTGTGTGTCGTGTTGTAACATATTTGTGCGAGCATTCATGTCTCCAAAAACAATGACTTCACCTTGATCCTTGTAATGAGCAATGTCTTCCTCTAGTTCAACAAAGGGCTGATCTCTATCCATATTCAAGCAAGCATAAAAGTTGGAGTCATAGTGAGGAATGTAGCAACCGGCCACAAACATGACTTGACCATTTGGTGGGCTGATTTTCAGCCATAAGTAGTGTTTATACTTATCTTCTTTGACAATGGAAACATCTTTCAAACCCTTTTTGGTCATACAGAGAGAGAGAGAGAGAGAGAGAGAGAGAGAGAGAGAGAGAGAGAGAGAGAGAGAGAGAGAGAGAGAGAGAGAGAGCATGCAATAAGCCATGCAAGAAGCAAGCCCCTTCTTCTTCCCTCCTCCATGGCCTTCCCCTCCCTTAGCTCTGATACCAGTGAAAGGGCAGGGGAACTGAACATGCTCATCACTACCCAGCCATGCCCTATATAGGCCCTTGGCCTTCTAAATATAGGGACCCCCTTGACTGCATGTCCGTCCTGACCCTTGGCCCGGACTGGTCCTACCATTGTCCTGACAAGCCCAATGCTCTAATCTACTCCCATTTAGTGCGATGCATTAGGTTTTCCATGTCCCCGAGGGAAGGTGAGCATAATGTATATGATATGTCAAATGACATATTCGAGAAAATCTAAAACAACATGCCCCCAGAGGAGAACTTATAAGATTTATCTCTGTAGATTTGAGTTGAGGACTTGGCCAGCACTTAAAAAAAAAACTAATAATAAAAATGAGGCAATGAATTATATTAAAGAGAGTTAGGAAGGATTACATCAAAGCTGGGGGGGGGGGGGGATCACCTGACTACTTCCCTCTAAAATTATAGCTAATCACCCCTGCTAGCTAGTGCTTTTCACAGTAGAGTGATAAAAGACATCTTCTAAAACACTTGAAAGCACTTCGGAACACTTGACAATTGATCATCACTTTATCAGCCCCTTGAAACACTTAAAAGCACTTTTGAGCACTTTACCAACACCTAAACCACTTGACCAACTCTTTGGACCACTTAGGACCACCTGATTAGCACTTTGGACCACTTGAACAACACTTTTAAGCACTTTATACTACTTGACAAGCACTATGAACCACTTGACCACCCCCTGAACCACTTGGCCAGCACTTTATACCACTTGTGAAGCACTTTGAACCACCCGACCAGCACTTTGAACCACTTGACCAACCCCCTGAACCACTTGGACATCACTTTGTTCCACTTGACCACCATTTACCAGCCCCCTGAACCACTTGACCAAATCTTTGGACCACTTAGGACCACCTGACCAACACTTTTAAGCACTTTATACCACTTGACAAGCCCCTTGAACCACCTGACCAACCCCCTAAACCACTTGGCCAGTACTTTATACCACTTGACAAGCACTCTGAATGACTTGTGTTGACAAGCACTTTGAACCACTTGACCACTTGACCAACCTCCTGAACCACTTGGACAACACTTTGTACTAGTTGACCACCACTTAACAATCACCTGAACTACTTGAACAACTCTTTGGACCACTTTGGACCACCTGACCAGCACTTTTAAGCACTTTGTACCACTTGGACAACACTTTGAACCACTTGACCACTTAACCAACACTTAACACCCAATCCAATTGACAGCATCAGAAACAATTGACTTGCAATTATTCATAGTATATTCAGGCTTAGATACAAGAACAATCAGATTTTCAGGGAGTTAGCTTTTTCAAGGAGTAAAGTCAGTTAGTTAGAAGACTACTCTGGCCATTTTTATCGAGGTGGCCGCTTCTACTTGGTTGCTGGAGGTGGCAGTCTTGGTGCAAGAATTTTTTGTTCTGCCCGTACTTTTCTTAGCCCACTGCATTATAAATGAGGCAACATCCTCCTTGATGAAATTTTCCAACTGCCTCTGATTTTTTGTTTCTATCGCAGGCACAATGAAAAAGTTACTGGGATCATTGAAGTACATCTTATAAAGGGAATCGTCCAACAGTAAAGTGTTAGACTTACTGAACTTAGGAAAGAGGTACCAAAAAGTTCCTAATTTTAAAAAAAAACATTTGATTTGGGGGGTTTCCATATTCCCAACTGCTAAGATGACAACAGTTCTGTGCCAGCCACCCACTCAAACAAGGCTTGGCCTGAGATAGGCACTTGTCCATACACTTCTCAAGATTGTGGCAGACGCATGACGACCACAAAAAACTCTCTGCTATCGGACTCAGTCCAAGCAAGAATAATTTTGCATCATTTCAGACATAGTAGGTGACTTTATCCTCCCCCTTAACTTTGTCAAAGTACACCGTGTTTAATTTTGGGGGTTCCAATCCTTTGCGCTTATCATGCACACAAGCAAGCACATTGTTGAAGTCTACAATTACTACCAAATCTCTATGGACTGGGAAGCAAGACATTGGCTTGTAGCAAGAAAGCTGGCGATCGATGTGCTCTACCTTATCGGTGGGGGGTTTTTGAGCCAACAACAGGAATTTTAACTCTAGAGCACAAATGGACGGAATCTAAGAGATAATACTTATATTTATATTTTCGGGAAAAAAGATACAAAGCTGCAATCTAAAAAAGATAGCATGAAGAAAAAAGATACAAAGCTGCAAGAAGCTAAAGCTTCTTGCATGCTCTAGTTTCTGGGGGGAGTATGCCAGTGCTCTTTTTGGGTCCTAGGACAGCTCCTCCTCCACCTCTCTTTTTCCGCATCTCCACCGCTACAAATTGTAGGGTTGATTCCATGTCAGGATCCTCTACCTCAGCTACACTGTCCTCCTTCAGGCATCAGGACCACAATGAACACAGTGACAATGATTTAGACATGGGAGGAGACAGATATACAAAACTGACATTATCTTGGTTGCTTGTGGACAGAGTTGTCTCCTTCAGAATGTCTCCGTCACCACCCTCAACATCTTCCCACCCTCAAAGTTCTTGTACTTCAAGGTCAAAGACCTCGTCCACATCGCGCATGGATGATGTGGAAGCTTCTTTCTCAGCCACTGGCTTAGCTAAACCAACACACACAATTAGTCTCCACAATAGATTAGCATAAGTTTCACTGACCACTAAAAAGTAGAATGGATGTATCCGTGGGCACATGACAGCTGAAAGACACCGGCCACATATTTTCACGACAGACGTTCTTGACCACAGACCATACAATTTCCACACACAAAATTAGTATCCACACTAAATGTAGAATTGGAACGTGGAGTGGGCACTAGAAGGGCCCTGTCCTCTCTTTTCATAAACTTGTTTGACCCCTTCATGAAGGAGGCCTACCTTCTGAACTCACCAAGCTCCCTGTCCATTTCTTGTATAGTTTCTGTACAAAATGTAAAACAAAGGAAGATAATTGCACAACCAACCATGATGGGGGACATGCAGGCCCTAGAAGAAGGCACTTGAAAGCACCTTGGAGCACTTACTGGAACATTCAAGTACATGTAGACACTTGCAAGTGCTCTATCTGTCCACTTGCAGCAGTTTGAAAGGAACTTGCTAGCACTTGGAAACTCTTTTTAGCACTTTGAAGCACCTCTTTAAGCACTTTCAAAGCATTTTGAAGCAATTTTAACCACTTTGAAGCACCTTCAAGCACTTGAAGGACTTTGCAAGTGGTTGAAAATGCTTCAAAGTGCTTTAATGTGCCTACAAAGTTGTTCAAAGTGCTTGCAAGTGCATAAATGATAGGCACTTTTTAGCATTTGAAGGCATTTGTAGGTGTTTGAAAGTGCTTGGAAGTGCTTACAGGTGCTCTAACTGTCAACTTGCAGCACTTTGAAAGGCACTTGCTAGCACTTGGAAGCTCTTTTTATCACTTTGAAGCACTTTCAACCACCTGCAAACTCTTGCAAGTGCTTGCATGGTCTTAAAAGTGGTTAAAAGTGCTCTGAAGTGATTGGAAAAAGCATTTTTAAGCACTTTTAAAGCAATTTTAACCACTTTGAAGCACCTTCAAGCACTTGCAAGAGTTTGCGAGTGGTTGAAAGTGCTTCAAAGTGCTTTAATGTGCCTGCAAATGGTTCAAAGTGCTTGCAACAAGTACATAAAAGTTAGACACTTTTTAGCACTTACAGGAAATTGTAGGTGTTTAAAAGTGCTTGGAAGTGCTTGCAGGTGGTTAGAAGTGTTTGCAAGTGCTAAATATTCAAGCATTTTTTAGCACTTGAAAGCACTTTTAACCACTTTTAAGCACTGAGGCGGTCCGGGGCGGGCAACAAGAGAGGCGACCTCTAAACACCCCTCAAGGCTCCCGTGCTGCTCAATTGGGGCTGGGGGCAACCACAAGCACAACACAACAACCAACCCACAGCCAAACCCAAACAAGATAGGGGCACCACCTAGTTAGAGAGCGAACTAGGACGCAAAAGAGGAGAATCCCTTAGCAATACAAGCAAGAAGGAAGGGTACACTATCACTAATTTAAATGCTATAAATACACACACCAAACACACAAGAAAGAGAGAGATCTTTGTGCAAGAATTTAGCTTCAATTTTAATGATTGACGTGGGTGTATGAACAGCTTGGAGGAGAGTTAAGAGACACGATTAAGTTTGATGATGTTGCAAACTACACATTATCTTAGGGTTATGGGAGACCTCTCACCATACAACCCTCTTATAATGTTTTCCCAAGCAACAAAAACAAACACAAGAGCTCTTGAGTCACATACAAGCAGATACTACAAAAGAATCTCAAAATGAAAACGCGTCACCTTAAACCAAACGAGATGAGGTTGCCAAGCGTAAATTGGAGAGACTCAAGAGAGTTTTGACCCGCGATTTGCACCCAACTTAATGATTAAATTGATGCACAAGAGTAGGTACAACTTTGATTGGAAGTTATGAATCACTCACTCCCTTGCAATGTTACAACTAGCTCAAAGAAGCTTTCCTATACACCACATGTAATGGTGCATAGAGAGCTCACTCTCACTCCCTAAAACTAAGATGGTGAATGGCACGCTCAAAGTAGTGAGCAATAGTGTAGGGATACTTGCCATTTACAAAGGGAGAAGGGCTCTATTTATAGGTGAGGAGAGCCCTAATTAGGATTATACCTAATCAACATTTTCATAGAAAATCATGTTTATGAAATTTTTTATATGTTCTTATGAGAGTGGGGCTCTCTTGTCTCTTGAGTCACATGGATGTGGGCTCAAGAGGAGAGAATTATTGAGGTGAAATAGAGAAGATTCTAGAGAGGTGAGTGATTTTTTGTGTGAGGTTGCTTACTCCACGGTAGAGTAGAGTGGGTGCAATTTACAAAAAAAGGTTAGCAGTTAGTGTTAGTAGTTTGAAGTTAGTAGGATGGGGTAAAATTACATGGCATATGCACTCAAGGTACATTATATGATTTATACAATGATAAAAAGTAAGAGAAGAATGAGAATATACACAATTTGGTGGAAACCACAAGATGTAAATGAAATTTTCCACCTTCTCCTCCAGTGAATGAAGCGGTTGTAGAACTTTGTCGGTGTAGTTCTTGTGACCATGGGGAAGTTGAATTTTCCATGATCAAACTCCTCCTTTTGCAGGGCTTGAGATTGGTTATTTGCTGATTTTTTCTCTTTTATGAAAGGATGAAGAGGTTATGGTAATATGAATTTGATTCTAGAGAGAGAAATTGAGCTATATGTGTGTAGAGATGATAATCTTTTGAGCTATGGAGTAAGGAGAGATGGAAATGGTGAAGAAGATGAAGTAACCATGAAAGGTGCAGGTTTGAGTGAGGGATTGAGAGGAATGTGTGTGTGTGTGTGTGTGTGTGTGTGTGTGTGTGTGTGTGTGTAGAAGTGTGAAAAGAGGTGAGAGAAGACTATGGGCTACTTGTGAGAAAAGTGGGCAAAAGACTGGGGTCCACTCAAAAAATCATAGCTCACTGGTGGTTCCTCCAAAAATCACCAAATTTTTTGAGGTGATTATTCAGCTTTTGTTCCACAGTTTCTTTTTTGACCACCGCTCCAAATTTGGAGTGGAGATGGGTACCAAAAATCTCACCAAAAAGCCTGTTTTTTATGCCTGCAAAAGTCTTTTAGTGGTCCCCTCCTTTGTTGAATTTGTACAATGCATCCAAGAGTGAGCCCCTCCTTTATCATAATACAAAGCCGAGGTCCCTAAAGTTGTCCCTGATTCTTGGCCGTGAAAATTTTGGTTTCCGTTGAGTGATTTTCCTTCACGCACGATGGCTTCTCCTCATAATGGGGGCCTTACAAATGTGCCCTTTTACCATAGAAGATTACAAGGTAAATCAGGCTCCATACTTAACAATCTCCCACTTGGAGACTGATCTCAAAACCAAACCTATGACTGCTTTCCATCCTGGATTCTTATCCTTGAATGCCGATTGAGGATGAGCAAAAGCTCAACTTCTTCTTGTTGACCACCTTTGTAAACATGTCTGCAGGATTTTCACTTGTATGCACCTTTCCTAGCTTTAGCTGTCCCTCTTCCAAAAGAGTGCGTATGAAGTGATATCTCACCTCAATGTGCTTTGTCCTTGAATGAAAGGCTGAGTTCTTCGCAAGATGGATAGCACTTTGGCTATCACTGTACAAGACACAATTGTCTTGGTTGAATCCAAGATCTTCTAAGAATCTGTGAAGTCACATAATTTCTTTGCTTGCCTCCGTCATCGCTACATACTCTGCTTCCGTGGTAGAAAGTGAGACCACTTTCTGCAGCTTTGAAGCCCAGCTTAATACTGTGCCTCCAACCGTGAACACATATCCAATAGTGCTCCTTCGAGTATCTTTGTCACCTGCCATATCTGCATCAGCATACCCTTCTAGAAAAATATCAGTTCCTCCAAAATACACAGCATTTGTTGTTGTACCTTTTAGATACCTAAGTATCCACTTCACAGCTTGCCAATGCTCTTTACCTGGGTTGTCCATGAACCTACTCACAACTCGCATTGCATGTGCAATGCCTGGCCTTGTCCAGACCATAGCATACATTAGAGAACCTATTGCTGTAGCATATGGAACTTTAGACATATAGGCTATCTCCTCTTGTGTCTTTGGACACATATCCTTCGTTAGTTTAAAGTGACCAGCCAAAGGTATAGAAACTGGTTTTGCATTTTGCATTGCAAACCTTTCTAGTACCTTCTTGATGTAATCTTCTTGAGATAGCTTTATTGTCTTCTTCGTCCTATCCCTTGATATTTTCATACCAAGTATCCTCTTTGCAGCACCTAAATATTTCATTGAAAAAGATTTAGACAGCTCCTCTTTTAGGTCTTTGATGTCCTGCATGTTAGCACTTGCAATCAACATGTCATCAACATACAACATTAGGATGATGAATTTCCCATCTCCCAAATTCTTCGTGTAGACGCAGTGATCCGACTTGCATCTTGTGAATCCATGATCCAACATCCATCGCTTAAACTTCAAGTACCATTGTCTTGATGTTTGCTTTAAACCATACAAGCTCTTATTTAATCTGCAAACCATTTTCTCCTTACCTTTTACTTCATAACCCTTTGGTTGAAGCATGTAGATATCCTCCTCTAAGTCACCGTGAGGGAATGTCGTATTTACATCCATTTGCTCGAGATTTAGATCATGAGCAGCCACAAGGCTTAAGACAAGCCTAATTGATTTTATTTTTACAACAGGAGAAAATATTTCATTGAAGTCAATACCTTTCTTTTGAGAAAAACCTTTTACCACAAGCTTAGACTTGTACTTTTTCTTCCTACCTTCTTCTTCCTTCACCTTGTACACCCATTTGTTTTGAAGTGCCCACTTACCTTTAGGCAACTCAACCAATTCCCATGTTTGGTTGTGATGTAGTGAGTCCATCTCCACTTGCATGCTCTTCGTCCATTCTTCTTTGGATTCATGTTGCATAGCTTCTTCATATGATTCTGGCTCTCCAGAATCTGAGATCAAGATATGGTTGAAGGAAGGAACAAACATTTCTGGAGGTCTACTTGCTCTTGTAGATCTTCGGGGAATAGGTTGAGGCTCCTCAATTGGTTGACGTTGTTGCACATTGTCCTCGTTTGCAGTCCTTGAGTCTTCACCGTCCTCAAGCTCCATGTACTCATCACCTGTTTCTTTTGTTTGTTTTCTTTCCAAGTAATCTTTCTACATATTTTGTTCGTTGAAAATTACTTCCCTAATCCTTAAGATTTTACCATCTTCAGGATTCCATAGGCGATACCCAAAGTCACCTTCTCCATAGCCAATGAAGAAACACTTTTTGGATTTTGCATCTAGCTTTGATCTTAGGCTTCTATCTATGTGCATGAAAGCCTCACACCCAAACACTTTGAGAAATGCATAATTCACCGGTTTACCTGTCCATGCCTCTTCTGGATGCCCTTGAGGGTGACCGATTGATTAAGTACACAGACGTACTTACAGCTTCCGCCCAAAGCTCAAGCGGTAGGCCTGCATGTAGCCGCATGCTTTGTGCTCGCTCCATGATTGTCCTATTCATCCTTTCCAAAATACCATTTTGTTGAGGTGTCCTTGGGGTTGTCCTTTGCCTCCGAATGCCATTGCTAGCAGAAAAGCTTTCAAAAACCTGGCTGCAATATTCGCCTCCATTGTCGGATCTGAGGCATTTAACCTTGGTACCTGTTTCATTCTCCACAAAGGCTTTCCACCTTTGAAATATGTAAAATACATCGGATTTATTCTTCATGACATAAACCCATGTTTTTCTAATCGCATCGTCTATGAATGTTACATAGTACAATGAGCCACCAAGTGATGGTGTACTTGCAGGACCCCAAACATCAGAATGAACCAACTCAAGTTTTTTATTTTTTCTTTCATTTCCTGATTTTTGAAATTTCACCCTCTTTTGTTTACCATAAACACAATCTTCACAGAACTCTAAGTCCACTTCTTTCAAACCTGGTAGAAGCTTCTTTGTTTGAAGGATTTTCATTCCTTTGGCACTCATATGCCCAAGCCAGTAGTGCCACACCGCATTGTCAACTTCTGTAGTTGCTGCACAAGTTGGAGGTTGTGTGCTAACAGTACACAAGTAAAGTGTACCAACCTTTTCTCCCTTGGCAACCACCAAAGATCCCTTTGAGATCTTCCACTGTTTGTTTCCGAATGCAATGTTGTGACCTTGATCGTCCAATTGTCCTGTAGAGATCAAATTTTTGCGAAGAGAAGGAACATGCCTAACATCTTTAAGCTTCCATTCATTTCCGTTAGTAGTTTTGACAGAAACTGTACCTTTGCCGACAATCTCACAAGCTTCATCATCTCCCAAGTATACATACCCAAAATTACCTTTGGTGTAGTCTTGGAAATGTTGCTTGTGTGGTGTCGCATGGAATGAATCCCCAGAATCTACTATCCAAGAATTAGACACATTGTCTAATGAGAGAATTAGAGCATCTTGCTCTACTTTACCTACCACATTGGCCTCTGATGTTGGCTTGTTGTCTTGAGAATCTGTCTCCTTCTTCTTCTTGGACCAAAAATCCTTCTTGACGTGGCCCTTCTTGCCGCAGATCCAACATTCAAGAACTGACTTTGTGCGTGACTTGCTCCGCCTTGAGCGATCACGACCCTTTTGGTTTTTGAACCTCTCCTTAGGCCGTCCTCTTGTTTCCACTGACACTGCAGCACTTGATGATTCTCCTGTGCTTCTCCTTCGTATTTCCTCACTTAGGAGAACACCCACAACATCATCAAACTTAAGAGTATTTGTGCCAGAAATAGAATTACTTACAGCCATCACAAGGCTGTCCCAACTATCCGGTAGAGATGATAGTATAAAAAGAGCTCGCACTTCGTCATCGAAATTGATTTTCACCAATCGAAGTTGACTTATGTTTGTGTAAAAGTCATTTAGGTGTTCTGCAACTGAACCATTCTCTGTCATCTTTAGATTGAACAAGCGCTTCATACGAAATACCTTATTGGATGCTGATGGTTTCTCGTAGAAGTCGTCAAGTGACTTCATCAAGTTCTCCGTGGTCTTCATCTCCGAGACATTGAAGGCCACCGTTGACGCCAAGCTTAACCGGATTGTTCCCAGTGCCTTTCGATCAAGGACAATCCATGCTTCATCTGCCATCGTTGCGGGCTTCTTTGCAAGACCGCCTAGTGGAAAATAGAGGTCCTTCTGGTAGAGATAGTCTTCAATCTGCATCTTCCAATGTTGGTAGTTTTTGCCGTTGAACTTCTCAATCTTGAGCTTCCCTTCCTCCGCCATAACTCCCACTCAATTCAAGGAATCCTTTCCTTGAGATAACTTAGCTACGAGCAAACCTTTCTCTGATACCAATTGTTAGGAAATAAGACGTAGCTAAATAGATAATTGAGTAGATTACTTAATGAAGAGAGATAGATTTACATACACGAGATTATAGAGTAGAGAGAGAGAGAGAGAGAGAGAGAGAATACACACGATATATGTCGTTCACCCAATGTGGGCTACGTCCACGGGAAAGCAGCCACTCAATGGCTTTAGTACTTCAAAACAAGAAGTAGTTTACAAAGGGATTATAACTTTAATGGAGCTCCCGTCTTGCTTCACTCTCACCACCTCACACTCACCTTGTTGCATCAACTTCAAAGTCTATGAAATGTGTGTAGAAATGGCCTCCTTTTATAGGCCAAAAGGGATGTCCTCTCTCATGAGAGGTAGCCGTGTGTAGCCGCCCTTGTGTAGATAAGTCCAAATCGGACCCTTCAATCCGTCCATGTGTGGCCGCCCTTGAGAAGAAAAGTCCGCTTTTGAATTCGGCCACCGGCCACCGGCCATTGACTTCCGACCAATGGCCATTGACTTTCGACCACCGGCCAGCCGACTGGTTGTTTTCCGACCACTTTCCGGCCGCCGTCCGGCCATAATATTCCGGCGAAGGAAAAAAACGTCTCGGGGGCTTCCGCCCTCGAGGCCCCTAAAGTTGCCTCTGATTCTTGGCCGTGAAAATTTTGGTTTCCATTGAGTGATTTTCCTTCACGCACGATGGCTTCTCCTCATAATGGGGGCCTTACAAATGTGCGCTTTTACCACAAAAGATTACAAGGTAAATCAGGCTCCATACTTAACACTTTCCATTCCCATGTAGCTCTTGATTTCTAATAATCATTTACACTTTCTTTCTTATTAGTCTTCTTTGTTTGATTATGTGGAGTGAGATTGTATTAGTGTGATGGTAGATCTCTAATCCCTTTTTTGAGTTAATCTATTCTATCCACACCATTGGCCATGGTGTGTGAGGGATATGCCTTCCTTCTCTTCATCTCTCTCTACAAGGTGCGGTTAGTGTGTGTGCATACGTAGGCGCATTGAGGGGTTGTGCCGGAATGGACACACTAATGCGGAGTAGGTATGTTAATTGCATGCTTGTGTAGTTATGATTAAGAGTTGTGAATAAGAGTGATTGATGTGAGAGGTTAATTTCAACCACATGATTGTGTGCAAGTGATTAGTCAGTAGGAATGTGTTGTTGATTAGAGGAAGCCCTTTTCATGGCTTCTCTCTATGATGAGTAGAAGGATCCCTTGAATCCTCTATGTCTATACATCTTAGGCTCGTGCTTCCATGCCCTAGCCGGGTTACCGATCCACAATTTGACAATTTTGTGGGTTGCTATTAGGTCGTGCTACAACACCACCCTACATTTGACACCGTTGCTAGGGATCGATAACCTAAGCTAGTGAGTTTAGGATGTGTAGAATATAGTAATTTCACTACTAATTTTGTTGGTTTTTGAGTGTGTGTAACTCATTTTTTGGTTTGATTTGATGATGTATGCAAGAAATTGATGCTAATGTTGAGTTATGAATACCCCAAACCCCCAATTTCACTAATTTCATGCTAACCCTTGCTAATTTCACTTCTTTCCATGTTAATTTTACTAATTTCATGCTAATTTTGACTAACCTTGCTAACCTAACCACTAACATTTGAAGTGTAAAGTATGTGAAATCCCCTTGCAAGAGGAGAAATCATCACTCTAATCAAGTTAATTGTGCTAATTTATGCCTAATTTGATGATTTGAGTGTGTGATTTTTTGACCTACAAATGGTCAATTCTGGAGCCAAATTGACGGTGCACACAAATGGTCAATTCTGGAGCAAAGGAATAGCTTGGAGTGTAATTACGATGTAAGTGCACTCATTTGTTATGTCAATTTTTGATTGATCAATGTGATTCAATTTGCTAATTATTTTCTAAAATTAGGTGTGTAACACAAATTGACCTACACTTTGCACCTAATTTGATACACTGGGAATGAAATTGATAGTCAAATTGTGACTAATAAACTTTGTGTGTATCCAAATAATGCTTAATTCTCATCAATAATTCATGTGTGTGCACACACCAAAGAGGAAAAAAACTGTCAAAAATTTCAAGTGTGTGTACACCTAATCTCGAATGTGTGTATACATAAAAATTGATGGAATTGATGATACATGAGTATGCAATCATGTAAATGATGTGTATGTTAGGCTAATTCAATCATTGCATAAGTTTAATTGCCAAAAAATTGGGCAAAAATTGAGTGTGTGTGCCCATCCATGACCACTTGATTTTCAATGATTGATGGTCAATTGGGACACCTAAATGGTGTTTTGATTGTGAAATTTTCATGAAAATTATGTGCAATCATTAGGTATAAGCCTAAATTCATTTCCAATTGCAAAAAATTCGATCATTTGTGCTTAATTTTTGAGTGTGTGCATTGCTTGATTAGGTGAAAATAGTTTAATTTTTTAGAAATTGAGCATGCATGCATTCATTTATGCTTGATTGAGTTTACAATTTGTGCATTGCAATTTGGAATTGATGTAACTTTTGCATAAAATCTTGGCCTAAATTTGGGTGTGTGTGCCTACTCAATGGCATGTGCAATCCGATGCTTGAATGAATAATTGGTATTTTTTACCAATTATGATGATTAATTTGGCCGAAAAGTTGATGTGTGTGCCAGCATTGGCTTGAAGATTGAGTTAGATTGCTCGATTAATACTTAATTGTGAAGATTTTTTGCATGTTGCATTCATTTGTGTGCCTAATCGAAATTCAATTATGTGTAGCCTTGCAACCCAAATGACAAAACCAATTGCATTTGGATGATTTTTTGGCATGGCATATGAGCAATTAGTTTTGCAATGATTTCTAATGAGATGAGTAATCTCCAAATATGTGTGTGAATTATACTTGTATTCATTACCGATTGAGTATAAGTTGCAACGATGTCAAATCAACAATTGCATTTGCATGCATGCATGGATTCCCGATCCTAACAGAAAAAGCTTTTTGGGCTTGAATGATTTGGATATTTGAAATGAGTAACTCAAGTTTCAATGGTTGATGGTTAATTTTTGGAAGAGAAAGGATTTGTGCATTGAAAATTGCATGTTTATACTACAAATCGAATAAAAATTTCATCACAAATGGTTCGGAGATGGTTTTGAGCATGCATATATTACAATGAGTATTGTGGATAATTTCCAAATTGAAGGAGTGCATGCACTGTCATATAAATTGAATGCCAAAACAAGTGAACTTAGTGAAATTTTTAAGTGTAATTGGTATTCGATGGAGAGAAGATCCGTGGGAAACTCCTCATATAAAAGGAATTAAAAGAAAAAATGTCACACACACACTCACTGTCGAGCATTTGTTGTCCCGCCTTGGCTCCAGCACGCGTTGCATGCTCGTGTTTTGTCTCATAGGCCGCAGCTCCCGCAACTACTCCCTAGCTTGTAGCACTCACACACACATGCTATACGCCAAAAGGTCCTAATGACTCGCAAGTCATGGCTACGGCCTCTTGTTTTTTCTCTTTCCCCCTCGATGGGCCCTCTAGATTCGTGCTATCATGAGAGCTGCCTAATTGGAGCTGCGCCACTACTACCCAAAGGAAGTCAATCCTCATGCTCACAATATGCACGACTCACACTGTCTCACTTTCTGCTTTTCGAAGCACGCCAGGTTGCTAGCATGATAGATTATCGCCGCTCTCTCTTGGCCAACTGGAGACCCGAGCCATTACTCATCGAAAAGCCATTTTTGGCTTACGGCCAGATTTTCGTTGCCTGCCACTACTGGCTCGGACCCACCAACACATTGTACACACACACCCACAGCTGTGCTGCCTGTTTTTGGTATTGGATCTCAAAACACACACCCACACCCACACCCACACTCCTTCCCGACTCCCAATCTTCCCCCCTCCTTCTCTCTTCCTCAACTCGCTGCAGCCCCACCTGCCGATAACAAGCAGACATAAAAAAAAACAAAAGTAAAATAAAAGAAGCAAAGACGTTATATTCTTCTTAAGAAGAGGTTCCCACCCTGTCTGCGTCGCCACGAGTCCATTGGGAGTGTGAGTAAAATTTCAAAAAGAAAGCCAAAACAAAAGAATCAGGCAATTTAAGTGGGAAAACTATGCCTTGGCGCAAAACTCGAGAGTCAGGAGGGGAGACAAAATAATTTTTGATCTTGTGAAAAACACTTGAAGTAGCAAAACCATCACCGATGTATCACTATTTGGGCCCATGCAAGGGAGTTTTTAAAACGTGTTTCTCTTATATGTATGGGGTATGTATGTCGAGTATATGAAGATATTGTGAGCACTCCTATGCATAGTTGAATATCATTGCAAAAAATGCTCTTGGCTTATGCATGATGTGGTGCTTGAAAGATTGTCCTTGCAATAAATGAAAGAAATTCTTGTAATGTGCATGTGAAATTTTTTGATTTTTAGAGCTACCTTGGATGAAAAGTTGTGCTTGGGTTTGACATTGCTTTAAATTTTAGTGCTTAAATTGAATTTAAAATCATTGAACGCACTAAAATTGAGCTTTGAAAGACCAAAGAATACCATTGTGAATTTATGATTGAGCTCGATAATTTTTGGTGCTCAATGTGCATGTACAAATGTTTAAAAGCACTACTCATTGAGTCATTTTTGAAGGATGTGGGAAGGTGTGTGATTTCGTTGATCGAAGAAGGGGTCATCATTGCAATGTTGTAAAATTTGGCTACTTAGAGCCATTCCATTTCTTTGGATTTAAAGCTGTATACATGCTAGCTCATAGCTTGGTCTAGAATGCAATTTTTTTCATTTTGAGCTAGTGTTTACCCAATTTTTTTGGGAGCTTTCAAGTACAAATCTGGCTATCAAGAGCCATTGATTTTCATTTCGTCAGGTTGCAGTCATCTCTAGCTCATAGATTGCTCTAAAAATGTAAAATTTCATGTGAGCTAGTTGTTAACCAACTTTTTGAAAAGCTTTAAATCTAGAGCCACTTCATTTCATTCAAAAGTTGCATTCTTTTCAGCTCTTGGCTTGTTTTTCCATATTTCATTGAGCTAGAAATTAATCAAGCTTTTGAATCATGCATGAGAGGTTGTACAAATTTCAAAATTGCTTATGTAGCAGTATTTTATCTCTCATTTTTTATATGTATGCATACATTTTCTATAAAGAGCATCATGTGCATAACCAAAGGCATTTTTTTCCCCCTTGGGTTTTTTCCCTTTGAAAAATTTGGGTATGCAAGACCCTAGCTTTAGGTTTTCATTGATGTTTTTGTGTGTGATTTTTGCTTTTCAATAATTGGCTTTTGTAGCTTGTGTTTACACATAGATTCAAGAAGCTTGGATTGTAATAAAAGATCAAGAGACCTCTCTACAAAGGAGATGCTTGCTTAAGGATGCTCAAAAGAGCATGAATAGGTGTAATCCTTCCATGATTTTGCTCTTTTGTTCATCTCTTCATTCTCTTGCTTGGCTTAAGTGAAATTTTGCTTCTAGCTATGGTTCTTTCATGTTGAAAAGTTAGGCATCTTAAAGTTTCAACACTTTGCTTTGTGAAAATTAACTCATCAAAAAATTAGGTTTTATGTGTGCTAATCATAGGTAATTGGCCTTGACCTTAGGTTAATATAGGATCATTTCTCATTAGTTCTAGACTCTTAGTGAATAGTCATAATACTCCATTCATTTTTGTCATGACCTAGGGCTATGATTAGGGTTTAGTCTTTTTAGTCCAATTGCCATAAACATCTCATAAAGGAAGCAATAAAAACGTGTTAAAAAATGAATCAATGAAGCAAAAAAGTGTCAAGAAAAAGTAGCAAAAATTCTACTAGACACATGAAAAGAAAATTTATATGTTATGTTGTGTCTATGTGAGGCCTAGCGCCTTATTAGCACTTGGTAGGCGAGGGGAATCACCTTGGCTCGCTTGGTCAAGGCCCTAAATCGATGCCTTGGGCTGATAGGGGTTAGTCGCCGCCTTGGTAGGCTAGTAGGCTTTTGGAACACCTTCTTGAGGGTTCAAGGAGCCGAGAGTCACACCTAGACTTGGGGTGGTAGCTTTGTGATGTGTTTTTACTTTTTTCAATGAAATGATAAAAACAAAACTTTCATGAACTTCAAAAGGCTTTGACAATGTACTAATAGATTAGGAGCTTTTTTATACCCCTTAGACATGATAGACTTGAATGATTTATTAAGATTGTTCACATAGTTTTTAGGCTAGTAGGTTTATGAACTTACATTAGCTTAGGGTCATAATTGATTGTTTGTGTTTCATGCATAAAACTGAAATTTCAAGTGGTTTAATCTTCACAATAGTTTGAGTGTTTTTTTACTTTATGTTGTCTAGTTTTTGACTATGATTGACCCATCTTTTAGAAGCAAAAAACAGCTTTGCATGATTGTTCATTTATGCTTCATGTTTAATTCATTCTTGGTGGCCTTTGACGCTCATTACTTGTTCTTATGTTTTGCAACTCAACATTTCTTCCATGGACTTGCTTTCTACCATGTCACCGTGTCTTGATTCACCGGCACACGAGGACATGCGCCAAATTAGGAAGGGAGGAATGTTAGCAGCGGCTAACACTGCATGCTACACCAATTATGCACCAAGCTGTAGATGCGCTATAGTACACAATATTTCATTTTCACTGTATAGGGCCTTGGGCTCATGTGGGAGTTCCAAAGTTGTATGAGTCTATGCTAGAGAGCTCAACTTTATCCCATAGTTGAAGGGTTTGAGGCCCAAAGATATAAAAGAGACCTATGCTTAATGAGTAGTCATTCTTGGGTGAGTTCTCCTCTTTGTAGAGTGGATGGTCACGAGGCTCATGGGCTTTCCATGCCCATGTAGCTCTTGATTTCTAATAATCATTTACACTTTCTTTCTTATTAGTCTTCTTTGTTTGATTATGTGGAGTGAGATTGTATTAGTGTGATGGTAGATTTCTAATCCCTTTTTTGAGTTAATATATTCTATCCATACCATTGGCCATGGTGTGTGAGTGCTATGCCTTCCTTCTCTTCATCTCTCTCTACAAGGTGCGGTTAGTGTGTGTGCATACGTAGTCGCATTGAGGGGTTGTGGCGAAATGGATACACTAATGCGGAGTAGGTATGTTAATTGCATGCTTGTGTATTTGTGGTTAAGAGTTGTGAATAAGATTGATTGATGTGAGAGGTTAATTTCAACCACATGATTGTGTGCAAGTGATTAGTCAATAGGAATGTGTTGTTGATTAGAGGAAGCCCTTTCCATGGCTTTTCTCTTTATGATGAGTAGAAGGATCCCTTGAATCCTCTTTGTCTATACATCTTAGGCTCGTGCTTCCATGCCCTAGCCGGGTAACCGATCCACGATTGGACAATTTTGTGGGTTGCGATTAGGTCTTGCTACAACGCCACCCTACAATAAGATCTTCTTGCATTAAACATTCAACAACTTGAAAGAAGTCTAGAGGAAGTTGAAACATCATTATCAAGATTGAAGAAAGCAAGATTAAAGAAGAAAGACAGGTTTGAGAGTAAAACCAAGCCTCCGGAAGTAACACATTGAAGAAGGTGATTGGGTGGTGCTAATGTGTGATAGCAGTCTAGACAGTCAACATACTGTCATGAGAAGGTTTGGCCCATATACTGTCAAGCATCTGCATGACAGTTCCACTTACACCTAAAATGAGCTTAATGGGACACAAATAAAGGTTCTTTTTGCTATAAAGAGGATCAAAGTGTTCAAAAGAAGGGATGAAAATGCAAAATTTGAAGAAGATGAAAACACAGCTCAACATAAGAAGGAGAAGATGAAGATGTAGAAGAACAGGACAATGAACCTTCATGAACCACCGAACTTCAAGTATGGCACATACCAAAGGATGTGCATTTTTAGAGGGGGTGGATGTCATGCAATAGCACTTCCATAATAGGAACGGATGATGAATACCGTGATGCCTGTATTTAGATGCATGGGAACATTCTCTATAAATGTACATATGCATGCACAATATATAAGGTAAAATTATATACCTTATCTACTAATTATTTTGAGAGTTAATTTTTTACCTCATCTTAATTCCTTTATGATAATTAGTCCTCATGCATATTGCGCATGAAAAAAAACGCGACATAAGGCAACACATTAGTTTGTATTTTTCCTACCATGCATCAGTATTAAATTCATATTACTCCTCTCATTAATTCTAGTCAAGGGCTACGTGGTATGACTACATTTGCGATGATGCGTCTACATTTGGAAGCAAGTGACAACCTAAGAAAACCCAATACTTCTAAAAGCTAGAATCGAGTAAGAGAAATGGCACGTGGAAAGAAGAAGACTTTTAGCAGGACTAAAAGACCTCTAGAAGAACAAGTGTCATAACCAACAAGGATATATTTTGGAGAAGAAAATATTATTCATATTCCTCACATGGAGGCAAAAGTAGCTTGACACTTTTCCAAATGCTCCATAGTATCTTCTTCTTAAGGAGGCAACCTTGCCTATAAATAGGGCTCTCCCTCCCTCATTTGGGTATGGTATCTCATTATATTGCATTGTAATGTATCAAGCCAACTTAAGCCCTAGCCTCTCAACCACACTTTCATCAAACCTATCCAAGCTCCCACGAGCCAAGCCCCTCTATCTCTCAAACCAAGCTCTTCCACTCTATCAAACCAAGCCCTTACTACCATTATCACGTACTACTTTTGCCTTACAAGTAACATTATCAACTCTCATATGCTCTATGTAATTATCTCTTATTAATAAAGCCATATTATTGACCATTAAAGAAATGTGTATAAATGAATCTCTTCTTACTCCCTCATCGGAACGGCATCACGGTTGCGGAAATTGAGTAATAAAAGGTGTTCCACACTTCTTATTTCACGCTCAAGGTTGTGGGAGAGTCATATAGTGTATTTTTCTTCTTTTCCCTTCCAATCCTTATTCTTCTTTGTGCTTAGTGCATAAAGGTCTCTCTTCTTGTTTACCTACATTAGCTCACTGTCGATAATTTTTAGTGTTTCTTAGTGAGCTCAATAACTGTGGTAAATTCTCCTTTTCCTAAGAATTGAACCTTTGCTTGGTTTTGCTATGAACCAAGAAGATTTATATAAACAGCTTGTCCCAATTGCTAGGCATACTATATATATCATGGTGAATACTAAACTACAATTCCAAAGGATGATTTGAAGCATGTTTGGGACACAAATATTAGCTTCCATTAACACATCATTAGACCCTTTTATCCTACCAATGATTAGATATGAATTGAGCTTTGATGTATTTATTTTTTTCTTGCTTTAAATAAGGGGTTTTGCATATATGTGTGTACGTGAGAGCTAAGCTCCTGTGGTCACACTCAAAGCTTTTATCTTTAAGTACTAAGTCACAATGTGTCAAAGTATCTTACAATTCCTTGCAAACTCTCATAGACAGAATCCCTGTGCTTTCCTGGCAAGAACACCCACTTTTCAAGAACATGCTCCCATCATAGGTCGTAGTGACATACTATCAATTCTTGCCGATATTTTTTCTCGTTGACATACATCACATTATTGAACAAATTCTTTCGCATCGACGAACAAAGTTGGCCACTAGATGCCTGCCATCATTATAGATTTGTGTATGGTTTTATGAGTGAAATGACCCCTATGTTAGGCCTCCATGTAATTGCTCCAAGATAGGAAGATACTCATTTTCATTGGCATATAGTCTATGCTATCAATCTTTCCCTTGTGGTAGATCTGATTCCCAGTCATTGTATAGTTGGTTGCCTCAGGCTCTTTTTTCCTTCTTTGTCTTTTACTCATTTCTTCTAGGAATATACTCTAGGTACAATATTCTACCAAGTTTCTACTCCACTACGGTGTTATGAAAACTTGAAATAACATGGCATGGGTTATGGCAGATCTATATTTCCATTGAGAGCAATCATTCACATAATGATGAGCATCTCTCTTCATGGTAGGCCAATAAACTCCCAACCAGGCTAGCCATTGTAAGGTTTGATCTTGTGCAAAATGTAGACCTACTACTGTGGTATGAGCTTGACTCAAGTAGGCTTCTTGTTCCTTACGATTAATACACGAGAGCAAGATTCCATCCATGGTTTTGCAATACAACCTTCTAGCCAACAATTGATATAGGGCATATTTCTCAATCAATCGTGGTGTAATAGGGATTGGTATTTGGGAATATAACTGTGCTATGGTCATTAAGGACAAAAGATCTTCCAATCATCTTGAAACCGTTTCCAGAAAGAATAGATATCCATCTGGTAAGTCATTGTCTACCCCTCTAGGTGCTTCCCTAGTGGTGAGTTTTGACAGATGATATGCACTTTGGTGTGTAGTGCCTTTTTTTACTACAACTATGAATTCAAATTCAAGTAATATGATGAGCCATCTTACTATATTGCACGGTTTATTCACCAAATAGAGTAAGGCTTGATGGTCGGCAAAAAATACAAACTATTTAGCTAACAAGTAGTGTCGTAATTTCTTGAATGAATACAGCATACCAAGACCTTCTCTTTTAGCGATTGTATAGTTATTTTCCATTAGGTTTAATTGTTGAATAGAATAGGAGATAGAAAAACCCATGGTTCCCCCTCCTGTGATGACTGAGCTAAGATGCAGCCAATAACAAAACTCAAAGCATCGACATGCAGACAAAAAACTTTGTCCAATCTTGAGATTTCATTATTGGTGCTGTGGTCAAAGCCTGCTTAATCATTTGGAATGATTCCTCACATTCGTCGATCCATTCAAAGTGAGTAATAAGGCTAAATGGGCTTAACAATTACTGTATACTCGTAGATAAATCTACAAAAGTAACCACAATGTCCCATAAATTCCTAAACTTCTTATTGATATTGGTCTAGCCATTTCCACAATCACTACCACCTTCTCTTTGTCTGTGTCTATACCATTTTTTGACACAATATGCCCAAGAATTTTTCCTTGTCTAACCATAAAAATGCATTTTTAAGGATTTAAGGGAATCCTATATAAGCAACATTTCTCAAAGGCACATTGTAAATGTTCAAAGTGACTTTGTCATTTTGTGAAGTGCACACAAAGATCATCCATGCATACTTCAAATAAATTCCATAGATATTCTTTAAAAGCATGGCTCATTAGCCTTTGGAATGTTGTTGGTGCATTGGTCAAACCAAAAGGCATGACTCGATAAGCAAAAATCCCCCATTCTGTGGTGAAAGCCATTTTATGTTGATATTTGGGATCTATAGTCAATTGGTTGTATCCAAGAGAATCCATCCAAAAATCTATAAGCCTCTTTACGAGGTACTCATTATAGCACATGATCTGTGATAGGAAGAGGATATTTATCTCGTATAGTGGTGGCATTCACCTTCTTGAGATTTACACACACTCTAAGTTTTCTAGTCTTTTTAGGCACCACAACAATTGGTGATACCTAGTCAGTGTGTTCTATTTCGTAGATGAACTTGGCCTCTTTGAGTTTCTCAATATCCTCCTTGCTCTTTTTGACAAATGGCTAATTATAGGTGTATGGCCTTTGTATGCTTGGCTTACCATCATCTCTGATAGGGACAGTGTGCTGGCACATGGGAAAAGCCACCCACTTGAGATCTTTCTAAGACCATGCAAAGACATTTCTATATTCCTTTAACTTATAATGAGAATCTCTTCTTCCTCTTGCGATAGATTTGTAGCTACGTATGTGGGTTTTGACTCTTCTCTAGGCTTTGCAAGGTCAATTTGCTTGGAATTCTCAGGCCCCTCATAAGATTTCCCTGCTTCTTTTGATTGTCGCAAGTCTTTCTCTACAATGATCCTATGATCTTGCAAAGTGTATATTTTATAATGAGATGGAACATTGATTTCTCTTGGTCTCTCACTATCTGATTCCATCTCCATGGTCCATACTTCTTTCAACATCCATTTCAACTCAATGTATTTTGCTTTATATTCCATTTTTGTCATAAGAGGTTATTTTCCTTTGGTCTTATCAAGCTTGAGCACCTTTAATTTAGTTTAATTTTGGCACTTTGAATGTTTGTGTCTAGATGTCTTCCAATTGTCTTATCTTTTATGTAGCCCGTTGCATCTACTTTCATGAAGAATTGAGTTTTTTTTTCCAATGCAGATTTTACGGTTTTCTTTCTTAAGTTTTTGTCTTGTTTCTTGCAATATCTTTGTTGGAGTCTTTGATGCTATTTTGGAAACTCAAAAAATTTATCTTCTTCTCCTTTGAGTAGAAGTTTGGCTCTTATGTGCTCTTTTTTCGAGTTTGATTCCTCCATTGTCATCGTTTCTTCTTCAAGCTCATCTGTGGCATCATAGTAGTGATCAAAGAAGATTTTTTGCTCCTCGATCATTTTGATAAATACCATTTGGATGGGAACTATAGCATAGCCCTCTTTGTCACAAAAGTATGTAGGTGTAGATCAATTAAGACACATCTCAATTGTGGCCAAATTTTGGGTCCACTCAAAAGGTTCAAACAAATGTTTAGGGAATGGTTCAATTACATAACCTATATCATTTACTTCTCTAACTAAGACACCTTATTCCCGTTGTAAATTGTCCAATTTAAGATCCTCACACATCCAAATTGGAGTGTCTTTATGTATCCATGATGGTAGTTTAGTCTTTGCAGAGGTCTTTGAGTCCAATTCTTGTATAGATGTCCTCAGGACATCCTTGTAAGAATGGTCTTTCAAGTTCACTCAAGTAATCGCCCCTATTTTCTTCAAGTAGAGATAATCATTGTCCCAATCTTGGATTAATTGTATCTGTCGCATGAACGGTCTTCCCAAGATGATTTCATAGTTGAGTTTCTTTCCAAAGTCTACAATGGAAAAAGTGTCTTAGTAGTCAATCTATAGGAGTTGACTATCACACTCTATAGTAATCCCATTGGTTTCTCTATGTGTCCATGTACCAATTTCAATTTCATTCTTGTTTGTCTAGTGTGATAGTCAATCCATAGGAGTTGACTATCACACTTTATACTAATCCCATTGGTTTCTCTATGTGTCCATCTACCAATTGCAATTTCATTCTTGTTTGTCTAGTGGCTAGCTTTCCTCGAGCTCCTTAGACAACTTTGGGTGCTATGGAAATGCATGCTTCACTATCTAAAATAGCCATGGTCGTTCTATCATTGTAATGTAGTGGAAAAGTAGTGTTTCCCTTGTTCCCTTAGTCCCCTACTTTGTTCATAGGCACCAAATTAACATGTTTAGTTTGTAACTCTTTGTTTTGCAATTTTTCCAAGTTCATTTGAGATGCTCCCTTTAATCGCATCTTTTCCATGGTGGTTTGCAAATCTCCCCATAGGTGTGATCGTAACTTCAGTAGCTCACCCAAAGTTATTGTGCACTAAATTGGTGTTGGCATAATGGATTGCAAATTATCCACACCCAAAGTTTGTTTTGGACTATTTAGTTTCCTTGTTTTGAAGACCATCAATTTCTCTTCATTCTCACTTAGGTAAGAAGGTAATGTTCGCAATGTTCCAGCTTTTGTAGAGCCTGACTGCTCTGATCCCCAATCTCCATACAAGGACTCTAGTTCCGTGTGTGGTCTATCAAGCCAAAGTTCTTCAATTAGTGTTGATTTTAGAGTCAAGCACTACATGAGGTTGTGTGCACTCGTGACGCTTTTAGCGACAAAAATACATTGGGATTTTTTACTCCCTGACGTTGCTACCACCATCGCTAAAAGCGTCGATTTGGGAACGTCTCTATAATCATCGCTATAGGCATCGCTATATGCGTCGCTAAATAGCGACCCCTATAGCGACCATTGCAATCTTTATATAGCAACACTTATAGCTATGTTGCAGAACCTTATATGGAGACGCTTATAGGGACACTCGAGAGTAAAAACATTTGGGTGGTAGGGCATTCACCCATCAACCATATTGAATGTTTCCAGAATAAAGTATACCTAAATGAATCCAAAATAAACACAAATTCACCTTTGAAAGAAAGTGCAAGGTATAGACCCAAAGTAGTCACCCACAAGACAACATAACCACTAACTCCATCATGCATAGTATTGTTTGATAAAAAAAGATATAAGACTGACAAAAGTAATTGGAGGAAAGTGAATTGACAAAAGTAAATCGATCACAAAATTATACACATCATAGGAAAAATCACTTAATTGTTAAGCTTTGCAAATGTAATAGTTACAACACAATTGTCATTATTGAGAAAATACATTGTTTTTCAATAGTTAACAAAATATGTACACACGTCATGTCATTATACATGCTATGACAAAAGAAAACTAGTGCTATTTGGCTACAGATAGACTGACATCGTCTAATCAGGCGTCTCATCGCATCCAAGTGGCGTATCTATCGGATTCTGCGGAAAAAAACAATAAGACTTTCCATAAGTATAAACATATAATTACAAAGAAATCTATATTATTAGCTTATCATTAAAATACAACAAATGTAAAAGAGTAAAGTGAAATACTAACCATGTTGCTGTGAGAATTGAGAATGTCCATCAAAGCGTTTAAGCCCTTTCTGCCCACGTACGTGTGCTCGTACGGTGTGGGGTCGCGTCCTATCATCGACCACTGTTCAAAACATACAAAGAATACATTATGTTAGAGTTTAAAAGTACAAATAGATGTAACTACTAAACCTAAAGGGCAATGCAAAAACACTTACAAAATTGGCTTCAAATGATGTCCAACCACCACTCCCGAAGTGGTGCGAGCTCCCTGTCTCTACTCGTGCTTTGGCTGCCTCCTTTTGTTGCTTCCACTTGTCAAGATTCTCGCATGTTGCTCGCTTTTCATTCTTTTGATTTTCTTTAGCCGGCCAATCTGGTCAGTTTCAACCATGCTTTATTTCTTTTCGTACTTTAGAATAGTTGTGCTTGCAGTATTCGCGCATTCAAACCTTCATCAGGTCTTCATTGAAGCGCTCATCCCAACTTGACACGGGAACTCGTCATGCAGCATGCTGATAACTTGTTCTTTTAATTCATTTGGCACTTCACTCCAGGTGTTTAGTATGTAGTGTGGAAACACCTGAGAGCAAAGACTGTACATGCGCGATATCACCTTCTTGCCTTCATCATCCAAGATGATGCCGCCGCTGATGTGGATCGAGTACGGTAAGTCCTCTTGCCTGTGATACATGAACCTGGGTGTCATGGCAAGGGTCTCAACTGGTGTCTCTAGTGGCATCTTGACGGGGGTACAGACAGCAGGTGTCTCCACTGGAGTGTGGGCCCCGAAGCGAGGAGTGTCGATATGGGTGACTCCCGGAGGAGTAGCTAGTGGTGTGTAGCTATAAACGGCCGATAGCCGCTCAAAACCTGGCATAGATGGCGATGATGTGGCTGGTGTGGGGGTGGGAAAAGAAGGGGAAGGTAAGGAGCCTTGTTGAACACAAGGCGAGTGTTGAGGCATCAACGATGGCATCCCCACCGCCACCGCCACCACTAGAGCGTTGGTGCCTAGAAGAGTGTGAAGATCATCTCATCAACACCGAATTCTCAGAGCGCACTGAATGATTTGAAATAGGGGAGATGCTGAAGGAGTGGAACAACATGATGGTCCTCTAGAGCGATGATGCTCCTCGTACCACCTCCTCTTTTGGGGTGACAAAGAAGAAAGAAACTCATCATCATCCATACCTGCATTAAACACACGAACATTTCATCTTAATATTGAATGAAGAAGAAAATATGGACAAGTTATAATCTATAATATCGATAATGGGGGGAGGGATTCTTGTGTAGAGAGAGAGAGAGAGAGAGAGAGAGAGAGAGAGAGAGAGTTGACTGGATATAGTGTTGAGTCAGATATGTGTTAGTCCTAAAGTCAAAATTATGCTTAGTCAGATAGATGTAGAGATCAGATTTGTGGTCAGTCCAAATTATGTTGAGTCAGATGTTACCGAGTCAAATTTCTGTTGAGGCGGATTTTTGTTGAGTTGGATGTTGGTTAAACAGATGTTGGTCAATCAGATCTTGCTTAGTTAGATTCTGCTAGGCCTTAGGTTAAAGCTATATATTGTAATTTTGTTGAGCAGTTTTATGAACGACTCTATACAAAAATCAGTTTTACGAGTTCTCTCTCTCTCTGTCTCTCTCTCTCTCTCTCTCTCTCTCTCTCTCTCTCTCTCTCTCTCTCTCTCTCTCTCTCTCTCTCTCTCTCTCTCTCTCTGTCTCTCTCTCTCTCTCTCTCTCTCCCCCCCCCCCCCTCTCTCTCTCTCTCCCTCTCTCCTCTCTCTATCTCTCTCTCTTCTTGCTCTCACTCAATCTTTACACATGCAGTTTTGAGAGTCTTCTCTGTGTTTTTCCCTGTTGAGGGTGTATGCCCTCAACACTTTGGCGATCACGGCGTTTTAGTGATGAAGACTCACCATTTTCTATACTACTAAGATGAGATTCGATGCCGCGCACACGCACACACACACACACAAACAAAAATATTTGGTGGGATCTTGCTGAATGAGTTGCATGTGTATCATTTGATTCTTCTTACGTCTGTTCTTTGCAACAGTCATCTCCACTATTTGCAAGCAAAGTTTCCTTCATTCTCTCTTGTAGATTCCCAATTTTTTATTTTGATTTCAATTTTTGTTCTCTAATTTCCATTTTTGTAGCGTTATCTCTGATCTCGTTCTTCATAGTTTTCTTTGCATCACTTAGCATAATCTGAAGAGCAAGATTTCAGCCAAGAAGCCCAACTTTGTACCTATAGATTTTCATGAAGGAAAAGAATTTGGAAGACATGGTGCAAGCGAACAACATCAACCTTGCTGTAGTTTTTGATCTTGTTTGCTGGGAAGACCAAAATCTGAATTGGTATTCCAAGCACACTACAGTTGACATCAAGAAGGAAAATTACATCAACATGCAAGCAAAAATCATGGACATTAGATGGTGTATTTTTGAAGTGGTTTCGAGATGATGGCTCTTGGCAAGGACAAAGTGATCCAAAGGGGGCATACTGACAAAGAGAAGATCGGATGTACTACCTAGAGACATAGGGTATGCAACAAGCAAAAACTTGGACAAGCTCATGACTACTCTTTTGATGAACCGATTCCACATGAAATCATTTGTTTTTTTTCCAACATTTTTCATTCTTAAATCTTTGTAATCCTATGACATGTGATAAGGCATTTGAATTTGATCAAGGGATATGTGGATCCGAGTCGGATTTCTACGAAATACACCACCAAGACGTGCCATGTGTTGACTGGATATAGTGTTGAGTCAAATATGTACTAACCCTATCGTCAGAATTATGCTTAGTCAGATAGATGTATTGATCAGATTTGTGATCAGTCAGAATTATGTTGAGGTGGATGTTACTGAGTTGGATTTCTACTGAGTTGGATGTTGGTCTGGATGTTGGTCACGGATGCTGGTCAGATCCTTGTTTGAGGGGTTATTGTGCACATTACATGTTGGCCTCCAATCTGAGTATCATGCCATTGAAAGCTTTCCAACTTAAGGTCGCATCCGTAGAGAGGAAGAGAGGGATCACCATTGACCTAACTCTAATTATTTTTTGTAATATTGAAGGTAGACTTTAATATAAAAAATAAATCCAAAATTTAATCTTAAATCTAACGTAGTTGAACATATGGTAATTCTGAGCTAATTGAATATGATTAGTGGGTGAGTTAATAGGTGTCAAATTATGATGGGAATATACATATTGTTGTATACCTAGTGTTTGCTCTTTGGGAAAAGCCTTGAGCTTAGCTGGAACTCCTCCTTCATTGACATGCCCTAAAATCTAACCTAAATCTAAATGTAATCTAATCTTAAATCTAACCTAACTAGTCTTAAATCTTGTCCTAATTTTAAATCTAACCTAAATCTAAATGTAATCTAATCTTAAATCTAACCTAACTAGTCTTAAATCTTGTCCTAATTTTAAATCTAACATAAATCTAAATCTAACCTAAACCTAAATGTAATCTGACTTAAATATAAACTAACTTAATCTTAAGTGTAATTTAAATCTTAACCTAATCTTAAGTGTAACCTAATTTAAATTTAGCATAATTTTTAAATACAAGTTAAATGTAATCTAACCTAATCTTAGATCTTAATCTAACCTAAACTTACATGTAATTTTAAATCTAGCTTAACCCTAAATCTTAATATAACATTTCATTTCATATTTTCTCTACTTTTTATCTCTTTCTCTCTCTCTCTCTCTGTCTCTCTCTCTCATTCTGTCTCTCTCTCCCTCTCTCTCTCTCAATGTGTGTGTGTGCATTCTTTGTTTATGCATGTGTGTGCAATATTTTGTACATTCAATGTGTGTATATGTGTTTTTTGTTTATGCATGTGTGTACATTCTCTCTCTCTCTCTCTCTCTCTCTCTCTCAAAGACACAATGTGTGTGTGTGTGAGAGAGAGAGAGAGAGAGAAAGATTGAGAGGGAGAGAGTGAAAGAGGGGAAGGGAACATGAGAGGGAGGAGAGGGAAGAAGCATACCTGGGTCTCCTTCCTCTCCTTGTGTGTGTGTGTGTGTGTGTGTGGGCGGGGGGGGGGGGGGGGGGGGGGGAGAGAGAGAGAGAGAGAGAGAGAGAGAGAGAGGCGCAGGTTTACTGGTTTTGCTAGAGAACCAAAACTCAGATCTTTGTTTTGAGGAAAGAGCATCTTTTTCTCAAACTTCCTTCCATATCTTTCCTTAAACTTTCTTTTGTAGTTTTTGTCTCTTGAGTTTGTATCTTTCTTTCTTGAAATTTTTGGAAGAATTGCTAGATTTGTCATATCCACTTGCTTTTTTCTTTTGTTTCCTTTGGCTTGTGCCCTCATTATCACTCGAATAGAAATTGCCAATTTTTCTTCTAACAAACTACTTGGCATGACTTGAACTACATTCATGGTAATCTTCCTTTTGTTTGTTAGATTTCTAGGGCAGTGTCGTGCAGCTCCACTCGCATGCTAAGAAAGATATCAAGAAGATGCACATCAAGCTTAATTGAATCTTACGTGATTAATGGTCAATCTTTAGGGATTGTTAACAAGCTAGTTTTACGATTAATGTATGCCATATACAACTTTAAAAGGCCAAGAGATGCCTTAATAATGCTAAAAATGAGTATTCTTGAAGTGATTATAGATGGGAGATTATGGTCTTGAAATGCAGAGCTTGACGTGCTCTATTGGCCTGTCTTTACAGCTCGTTGATTGGAGCTATGGTGAGGAAGATATGTCAGCTTCAGGTTTGCATTGATACAGATTCATACCAGATTGAGCAACTACAGAGCTAAAGGGACATTAATAAATTGAATGCATGGGCCTAAAGTGCTCCCTTTGTAGAGCACATCAGTCATTTCAGATCGGCAATTGGAGTTACGGTTACCAAGATATCGTCAGATTAAATTTCCCAAAAGGCCAGTTCCGTGCCAGGTCAATAGTCTCGATCGGTGTGCCATTTGCGAATGTTATAGCCTCAACAGGGTTTGTATGCGTTCTATGAAGCTTGAGAAGTCTAAAGGAATTTATGGCTCGTCAGACTAAGTTTACATTGATGAAATAATATGGGTGTCAGTTGTCGGCACTACTGAGTTGGATGATTTTTAGCTATTTTGAGCAGATGCAAAAAGAGGAAAACCCTCCAAATGCAATCATGTACGCTTGTAGCTTGAAGGAAAGCGGCACCATGAAAAACATTGACATGGGCAACAAAGCTCATGATGAGAGTGCTCGACAAGGGTTGCTGGAGAAAGATGTTGTGCTTGGCAACGCTTTGGTCGCTATGAATTTATGCCAAATGTGGTGTCCCTTGAGGGGAATTGGCCACCCAAGAGGCTTAAGGCCGCCCATAAACTTGAAATGGTCGCCCAAGGTGGGAAGTGGTCACCGATGACCTCAAGAGGAGGGGCCACCCAATTAAAGTAAAGGGGTTTTTAGTGTGGACAAGGAGGGAGAAAAACAGAGAGGGCCTCTTCAAAATCAAGCTTTGATAAGTTTTTTTAAAATGGGGAGAAGTGGAAAAGGTCATGGAAAGTTAGGGAAAAGAGGAGGAAGAGAAAGGAGTGCGCCTTGGAGAGAAGAAAAGAAGAAGAAGAAGGAAAAGAAAGAGAAAAGAAGGAGGAGGAGGAGGAGGAGAAAGAAAGAAAGAAGAAGAGAACTAAAGAAAGAAAGAAGAAAAAGAAAAGAAGAGAAGGAAAAGAAAGAAGAAAGAAGAAGAAGAGAAGGAAAAGAAAGAGGAAATAAGAAGAACAAAAAGAAGAGAAGGAAAAGAAAGAAAGAAGAAGACAAAAAAGAAAGGGGAAAGGAAGAAGAGGAAGAGGAGATTTTCGACGACCAAGAGCAACAGGAGTGCAATTTTCCCAAGCAAGGAGAACAAAAGGGAAGCGAGAAGGAGTGGATGAAGGAAAAAGCAAGGGCATAAGCAAAGGCAGGTTCAGCACAGAGCGAACTATTCTCTCTCTCTCTCTCTCTCTCTCTCTCTCTCTCTCTCAACCAAGGTTCTTGGCAAGGGAGAGCTCAGACAAGAGAGGAAGGCCCTCGATGAAGAGCTAAGACGACCAATGCTCTCGACAAGGGAGAACTCAGATAATCAAGCAAGAGCTAAGACAACCAAGTCTCTCGGCAAGGGAGAGCTTGGACAACCGGGGAAGGATACCTCTTTCTCGTGCATAAGCAAGAAGAGGCTCTCGAAGCGGAGCTCTGACGGACCAAGCGAGGATAGTTCTCGGTGAGAAGGGGACTCGCCTAAGCAATCCTCTCGACTAAGCAAGGGCAGAGCATGAAGCTTGTAAGCAGTTGGAAGAGCTTCTTGAATGCAATTTTGCAGAGCTCCTGAAAGCAATTGACACAGATAAAGCGACAGGAGGATATTTTCATCACCGTCATCAATGCAAAGATTGATTAATCATCTTACCCGGTGTCGTTAACGGCCCGGTTAGTCTTGTAAAATGGAAGCTTAAACTCCTAGTTATCAGATGATCCAAGTGACAGTGTTGTTAACAGTCCGCCTTGGTTGTACTTAAAGTTTTACTCAATTAATTGATGATTACGATGATTAGTAGAGCTTTCAGTGCCTATTGTTCTCTCTCTTCCACACCCCTCACAACCAGAGGTTGCACACCCTCTCGACTCACATTTCGAGCACATATCCCTCGACATGTTTGGTGAACTTGATGTGAAACCGAGCCGGGGTGGGAGGTAAAGATGGAGATGCCAAAACAATTGAAGCAGTTTATTGACGATTTCAATTCCAATGAACTTGATAAAAATCTAGTAGTTGCAAATTTGCCAAAAATATTGGAATTAGTTCAGGGATGTATGCAAGAAGCGCAAGCCATATAGATAAAAAAGCAAATCAATGATACAGTAGAGATGGCACTTGATGCTATATGGGAGCAGTATTGTAATTTTGAGGGATATGATCTAGAAGGTTTTATTGCATGTTATGAAGCCAAGATGAAGAGCCAAAATGTTCCAAAAATTGGATGATTGTAACTTTTGAAGAGGTTGTAAACTCAAATTTTAAAAAACAGGTTCAAGAACTGACAGAAGCATATCGCACACGGTGGGACTATTTTGCAGAGGAATTTATTTGGAAAGCTTAATGATTCTAGGTCTGGAAATAAAGGAAAATACTGAGCAAAGCCAAATTATTTTCACTAAAGGTGAAGGGGATCAAATGCAATTACTTAATTACGATCAATTATGGGAGCATATTTTTGCCAGAAGAAAAGCCAAAGCAAATACAGAATTGGAAGTAGCAGATTCAATTGTAGAGGAGCATATTTTGAACGATGTAGAAAAGGTAAACAATGAATTTAATGCTGAAACAAAATTATATGAATTGTTTTCAAAGATTGATCGCATGGATGCTACCTCCAATAATGGTTCGAGTGAAGACGTAGACTGTACAACAAGTGGTTCACAAGATGTTGACCTTGGCATGGATTATTCTGAAGGAGTTCACAAGATGTTGATCTTGGCATGGGTTATTCATCAAGTAGATAAGCCTCTACAAGATGAAACTATCAGCACTATAGCCGAGTAGGACAACATGTTTGCTACAAATGATTGCATAAATAAAGCTATTATATACACAATAGCTGATGAAGTGACCGAGATTGTGGACCCAGCACAGGATGAGCCTGATAATGTCAACAATGAACCTATGATTGGTACTAACAATATGTTTGCAGATGTTGTTATCATGGAAGAAGATGCCAAAATCGATGATTTCTTGGCTAGGTTAGAAGGAGATTATCATGACAGTAAGAACAACATTCTGATGTGTGTACCTCTTCAGAGGGGGTGCTAGATGAGCATTTACAGTGCTATGATGGTTGCTAAGTAACATGGATGCAGATGAGGAAGGAGAGGATGATATTGATGAGTATGAATATTGCCTAGATCATGCTGATTGTGAACAAATCATTGATAGGGATTCTACATCTATGCTTGTACATGGGTTGCATGAGGAGATACTCCTACAATCTTGATGAATGTTGATATTTTGAAGAGTGATGTTTTCGAGGATGCTATGGATGAAGATTTACAGGCTAAAGCTATTTTCCATGATCAAGATGATATTCCTTTAGGTTAAAATTCCTTGGATGATACAGGTCTAGAGACTCCCAAGGTTTTTTGTCATGGCTATGAAGCTAGAGGGGGTGATGATGCTAAATCATCCTTGATACTACAAAAAGTGCACAGGGTTTTTCTTTTCCTTGGAAAATGTGCCAAATGTGGCTGGATTTGGGTGTTATTCCTATTAATGATTATGTCAATGATGTCCTGGATGCCAGTAAAGGGAGACAAAATTCTTTAACACTAGACTTGTAATGAGCCACAAAACTGGCTGAAGCCACAAAAATGGCTCACATCAGGATTCTAGTAAATGAAACATAACTTTTGTATATGACATCAAAATTTCATGAAACTTCTTAATTATGGGTTCAAGGTATAAAAAGGTTCTCTAAATACACAATTTACATGAAAAGCACAAAAATAAAAAATTTACTTTTCTAAAATTAGTAAGTTTTACGTAAAATTGCACTTCAACACTTAACTTGGAGAAGTCAAAAATGTTGGCAGTCTTTGTCTATGAGTTAAAAAAGCTTGGTACATCTATCACATACCTATTGAGGTATTTTTCAAAGAAGTTTGGGCCTGCTTAACAATGATCTGATTTACTTTCAAAAGAAAATAGAGAAATTTTTTCCATATGCACAAATTAGTTGTAGAAGATGGCAAGGAAAAGACACCGTTAGACCTTCAATTAGCTCTGTACTATTTTTTATCAACTCATATTGAAGAGTATTGGTTATAATTCCGTGAGACCATTTTCTATTTAGATAACTAACATAATGTTGAGGAATTTTTACAAAAGTCTCAAAACGCCACAAAAGTGGCTGATTTTTACAAGACTAGTGTTAATGCTTTTTGGTGATGAGCTTAAGCTGCCAAAAGTTTATGAGATGTAGGTGTTGCACTATGCTTCAGGTGAAGCTCTAGTATATTGCAAACCCCATCAATGCTATGTGATCTCAATGATGTTTGATCCAGAAGATTCTAAGGATATTCATAAGCATATTCAATATGGATGGATACTGTTAAGTATGCATAGTAATTGCGTGCTATTTAAACAACCGGTACCATATTTGCACCAGAAATGCTTGAAGCTAATTGAAACAAGAAATGTATGCTCATGTAGATATCATGGTGCTCTAGTTTTTGGGAAATTCCTTATTATTGTATTTGATCTTGGGGGGCTACTAAAGTGCAAGTTACAGATTTGAAGAGTATCAGTTATCTGTTGTAGCAGGTTGCATGGTACAAGGTTTACTTTTCTAGATTTATGCTAAGTCAAAAGAGTTTTTGGTTATGTGATCAATAAGCTTACATGGATAGCTTCCAAATGACATTTTTGGACAATTGATAAAGTATTTTCACATCTTTTGAGTTGGTTCTGCTACCAGAACTTGAAGTAAAGGACTTGACAGCCATTCCATATGCAGATAGAGTAAGGCATACTTGAGCTTGACAGGATTCCCTAAAGCGAGATTGATGGTCAAGCCGTGTGCATCATGAACTAGAGAACTTGAGTCTGGCAGGATTCAGTAAATAGGTTTTCCATAATTGAATGCTTTGGAGATATGAAAGATACAGTTCAAAGATTTTGGATGGGCAGCTACCTAATGATTAAGTTAGAACATTGATGATAGGGTATAAGCCTTATATTATTTTGCATATGTTTACTAGCTACGTGAGTCTGATGATGGAAAAGAGCTTAAGGTACCTATAAAAGATGCAAATTGAAGATCAGCAATTGGAGTTACAGCTACCAAGATATCGCCATATTAAAATTCCCCGAGGGCCATTTTCGTGCCAGGTTGGTCGCCTCAATCGGTGTGCCATCTAGGAATTTTACAGCATCAACACGGTTTGTATGCGCTCTATGAAGCTTGAGAAGTCTAAAGGAATTTACGGCTTGTTAGACGATCGAGTTCAAGTTGATGAAATAATATGGGTGCTAGTTGCCGGCACTGCTAAGCTAGATGATTTTTGGCAATTTCAACAGATGCAAAGAGAGGACAAACGTCCAAATGCAATCACGTATGCTTATAGCTTGAACAAAAGTGGCACCATGCAAAACATTGACATGGGCTACCAAACGCATGATGAAATTTCTTGACAAGGGCTGCCGGAGAAAGATGTTGTGCTTGGCAATGCTTTGGCCGATATTTATGCCAAATGTGGTGTCCCTTGAGGGGAACCAACCGCCCAAAATTCTTAAGGCCATCCATAAATTTGAAACGGTCGCCCAAGGTGGGAAGTGGCCACCCATGACCTCAAGAGGATGGGCTACCCAATTAAAGTATGGGTTTTAGTGTGGACAACGAGGGAGAAAAGGAGAGAGGGCAATGACGGTGCCGTCGCTGCCCCTCTTCAGCTAGCTTTGATTAGTTTTTTTTAAAGGGAGAAATGGAAAAGGTCATGAAAAATTAGGGAAAAGAGGAACAAGAGAAAGGAGTGTGCCTTGGAGAGAAGAAAAGAAGAAGAAGAAGAAGAAAGAAGAGAAAGAGAAGAAGAAGAAGAAAAGAAGAGAAGGAAAAGAAAGAGGAAAGAAGAAGAACAAAAAGAAGAGAAGGAAAAGAAAGAGGAAACAAGAAGAAGGAGAAGAAAAAGAAAGGGCAAAGAAAGAAGAGGAAGAGGAGATTTTTGGCGATTAAGAGCAACAAGAGGGCAATTTTCTCGAGCAAGGAGAACAAAAGGGAAGCGAGAAGGAGGGGGTGAAGGCGAAAGCAAGGGAATAAGCAAAGGTGGGTTGAGCACAGAACGAACTATTTTCTCTCTCTCTCTCTCTCTTTCTCTCTCTCTCTCTCTCACTCAAACAAGGCTCTCGTCAAGGTAGAGCTCGGACAAGAGAGGAAGGCTCTCGAGGAAGAGCTAAGACGACCAACGCTCTCGGCAAGGGAGAGCTTAGACAATTGAGGAAGAGCTAAGACGACCAAGGCTCTCAGCAAGGGAGAGTTCGGACAACCGGGGAAGGCTACCTCTTTCTCGTGCATAAGCAAGAAGAGGCTCTCGAAGTGGAGCTCTGACAACCAAGCGAGGAAAGTTCTCTGCAAGAAGAGGACTCGACTAAGAAATCCTCTTGACTACACAAGAGTAGAGTGTGAAGCTTGTAAGCAATTGGAAGAGCTTCTTGACTGCAATTTTCTAGAGCTCCTGAAAGAAGTTGAAGCAGATAAAGTGACAGGAGGATATTTCCATCGCCATCATCAGTCCAAAGATTGATTAATCATCTTAGTAAGCCCCGATGTTGTTAACGGCCCGATTAATCCTATAAAATGGGAGCTTAAACTCCTAGTTATCAAATGATCCAAGTGACGGTGCTGTTAACAATTTGCCTTGGCTAAGGATTAATTTGTACTCAAAGTTTTACTCAATTAATTGACAATTACTGTGATTACCGGAGCTTTTAGTGTCTGTTGTTCTCTCTCTTCCACACCGCTCACAGCCAGAGGTCCCGCGCCTTCCCAAACCACGTTTTGAACACATATCCCTCGACATCATTCCTTAGGAAAGTGTCCACCCTTGCGTCCACAAGCTCTACAATACGCCTTTAATTATAGGTCTTGCATTCTTATCTGATTCAAGGAAATTTTTTTTCCAATGGTCATCCACTCCATAGTTATGGAGATTTCTAGTTTTTGGTTTGGGCATTGGCTTGATCATAGGTAGTCTAGCTCCCTAATTTGCAATCAAGTAAATAGGTGCTTATCCATAGGTCCCTAATTTGAAATCAAGTAAATAGGTGCTTATCCATAAGTGCTTGGTACATTAGCTCTACGGGCCAATGTCTGTTGATTATATCACTCCTCTTCTACCCCCATTGATATTGAAATCATTTAAGGTATGGAGTAATAAGTACTAGAGCTTGTTCATCCACTTACCCCTCAGCCAACGTATACTTGATTGATATAACATTATTCTTTTGGAGTAGTGGCTATTGGCCTAATAATGACTGTGGTCTCTCCATATTTATAGGTGATTTTTGCATTGGTACCATATTTGGTGGGTATCTATACATGGGTTGTCCTCGTGGCCTCATTGGCGCGTACTAGACATTTCCATCATCTTTGGGCTTGTAGTAGCACTTATTCGTCTCGTGATTTGTCCATTTTTCTTTGATGACACAACATTTCAATTGTCTTTGTTGTCCAATTGGTTGTCCTTGATTTGATCCTTGTCTTGGGCCTCTCATCGACATTGTTTGCGTATTGGTCATCATATCATTCATGTGTTTAAGCATGTCCTCTATAGTGTTGGCAGGAGCTGCAACAATTGGTCCTACTTGTGCTGGTATTGTGGATGTACTTTGCTCTCTCTATGTATCTTAAGATTTTCTTTTCTCATTGAATATCTCACAATTATCACTCAAGGTAATCGCTTCTAGACTGTATGCTTCCCAAGTCATGCGTTTCTTGCTATACAAAATAGCATGCAAATCTTTGTTTAATAGCCCCTCTAAAAACAGTGACACAAGTCTTTCCTCGGTTGGAATCTCAAACTCTAGACGTTTGTCTATGTATTGCCTCCACTATCCTTGACAATTTCTCCTTGTTTTTTTTTGAAACTATGGTTTGTGCCACCATAGTATGCTTTATTTCCATTTTACATCAAGCAACAAAAAATCTCATTGTCAAATTTGGTAAATCGATTATCGACACAAGAGGTATGGTTTGAATATAGGTTAAAGCTTTTCCCTCTAAGGTCATTCCAAATCCCTCAAACTGTGTATGGAATGTGGTTATATACTCAGCTCTCTTAATCTATATGAAGGTTGCTAAATGGTCATACAGATCTCCTAATCGAATGTATTTTTTTAATTAATTTTTTGAAGTCTACTAGTCTGACTCTACGACTATGCTCAACACCTTCTCTCTCTCTCTCTCTCTCTTCTAGCTGGTCTTTCTTCCATTAGACCTTCAAACCAATTATTTGGTAGATGTGACTCATGTGGACCTCTCCTTCTCCTAGTGTCACCCATTATTTCCCTGCTGTAGGTGGTTTTTTCATTTCTACCCTTTGAGGTGGCTTCCCCTGGCTGTGCTTCCTCTTTGCTTGAACATGCTTTCATAGGCTCTATCATTTGGGCCTACATTTTGTTCAATTTCATGTACTGTTCTCGTAGTCACTTCTCCAATCAAGTGTCTTTGGTACTTAGTCTACTCAATATCCTTCATAGCCATCATAACAAAATTATTGTTATAACAATCCCTAAAGACGTGGACCAGTAATTTTGCTAAGGGCTTTTACTTGATCTTGAAAATATACACTATCTTCAAGGGTGTCAATTGTCCTGGTTTGGCATGGGTTGTCTAGATCAAGTCTATGACATTGTTGGCTTCCCAACAATAGACTCTAAGCCTAGGGTTATCCATGGGTATGCATCTTAGAGAGTTGGTATCTATCAAGTCATATCCTTCTAGTTTTAGTATAGGAGATCCTTCTTTCAAAGCCTTATTAGGAATTAGGGTAGCAACCTCCAATACCCATTTGTCTACTAAATCAGGATCCTATATCTTGAGATATTGCACTCTATTTTGGTCTATATAGAAGCTGTCATGTTTGTTGGCCCTAACCTCTTCTTCAAACTCAACGGTATGGCCATCAATATCACTACTAGAGGTCACTTAAATTCCGGTGCCACATTACCGGTGTCACTGGCAAGCGTCCGTATATGTGTAGGTATGTATGGAGGGAGACAAATTTTTTTAAAAAAATTGATTTTAAAATATCTGACGCCTGTATCAACGTCAGCGCGCATGCACTTTTCGACTCTCTTTTTGGCACAGTTTTCAACACCTATACCGATTTCTGTATCGACGGTACCTGCAAAAAAAAAACCCGCAGGCTTTCTCTGCGCATTTCTCTTCTTCTTGCGCCTTTTCTCAAGCTCTCTTCTTCCACACCTCTCTCAGATCTGGTGCGAAACAAGCTGTCGGAAGTGCTAATCTTGCTTGTGGGTTAGCTCATAACACTAAGGTGAGATTGTTTTCATGTTTACTTGTAGATTTAGGGTTTATGTGTGCGTTTTTGCAAGTTCCAGAACGTTTATAACTTCTTTTATTGCTCAAATAGGACGAATGTGAGTTCTTGAACCTTTAAATGCATATTTAATTTTATTTTAAATTAATTTGTATATTCATAAAATAAAATTTCATGCTTTAGATGTTGAATGCTTTAAACTTTGAATGCGTTTTAAATTATGCAATTGATGGGGTTTATGTTTTAGGTTAAGTTTAGGTTATAAGTTAAGTTAGGCTAGGTTATATTAGGTTATCTTATACGTTAGGTTAGGTTAGGTTAGGTTATCTTATACATTAAGTTAGGTTAAGTTAAGCTACATTAGGTTAAGCTATGTTAGGTTGGGTTAGGTTAGGCTAGGTTAGGTTATCTTATATGTTAGGTTAGGTTAGGCTAGGTTAAGCTACATTAGGTTAGGTTAGGTTAAGCTACGTTCGACAATATATACGGCAAGCCATAGAGCTTACCCACAATGCATATTTAAAAAAAAAAAAACGATCAATTCGTCAACACGGCAAGCCATAAAGATTACCCACAATGCATATGAATTGTGGGCAAGCTCTATGGCTTGCCATTGTGTTGTTTATATATCCGCGACTGGTTTTCAAGTCCTAAAATAGCTAAGCAGCTCTGAAAATACCACCATGGCTATCTATTTGGCAATACGGCAAGCCATAGAGCTTGCCCACAATGAATATGCGTTGTAGGCAAGCTGTATGGCTTGACATATTGCCAAACGGCTTGCCATTGTGTTTTCTATATGTCTACAAGCGGTTTTCAAATCCTAAAATAGCCAAGCGGCCCTAAAAAAAACACAATGGCAAACCTTTTGGCAACACGACAAGCCATAGATCTTGCTTACAATGCATATGAATTATGGGTAACTTTTATGGCTTGCCGTATTGCCAAACGGCTCTCCATTGTGTTGTCTATATGTTTGCGAGCAATTTTCAAGCGCTAAAATTGTCTCGTGTCCCTAAAAACAACACAATGGCGATCCTTTTGGCAATACGGCAAGCCATAAAGCTTGCCCGGGAAATCTCTATGGCTTGCCTTATTTCCAACAACTTGCCATTGTGTTGTGTTTATGTCCGCAAGCGGTTTTCAAGCCCTAAAATAGCTAAACAGGCCAAAAAACAACACAATGGCAAGCTGTTTGTCAATACGACAAGTCATAGATTTTTCCCACAATGCATATGCATTGTCTGCAAGCTCATGGTTTTCCCTATTGCCAAAAGGCTAGCCATTGTGTTGTCTATATGTCCGCGAGAAATTTGCATGCTTTAAAATTGCCTCGCGGCCCTAAAAACAACACAATGAAGATCCGTTTGGCAAAAAGGAAAGCCATAGAGCTTGCCCACAATGCATATGTATTGTGGGAAAGCTCTATGGCTTGTTATATTGCCAATAGCTGGCCATGGTGTTGTCTATATGTTTGCGAGCGATTTTCAAGCGCTAAAATTGCCTCGTGTCCCTAAAAACAACACAATAGCAATCCGTTGGCAATATGGCAAGCCATATAGCTTGCCCACAAGGCATATGCATTGTGGGCAAGCTCTATGGCTTGCCATATTGCCAACAACTTGCCATTGTGTTGTCTATATGTCTGCGAGCGATTTTCAGGCCCTAAAATCGCTTCGCAACCCTAAAAACAACACAATGGTGAGCCGTTTGTCAAATTGGCAAGCCGTAGAGCTTGCTGACATCGCATATGCATTGTGGGCAAGCTGTATGACTTGCGGTTTTGCCAAACGCCTCACCATTGTGTTTTTTTTATGTTAGGTTAGGTTTAGATTATAGGTTAGGTGAGATTATAGGTTAGGTTAGAGCTAGTGACAAATTAATTGTAGAAAAAACACAAACGTACTTCGAAGATGACTCGTGTACTACTAAAAATACAAACAGACTTCGGTTATGTTAGGTTTAGGTTATAACTTAGGTTACATTAAGTAAGGTTAGGTTTAGGTTATAGGTTAGGTTAGAGCTAGCGACAAATTAATAGTATAAAAATGCAAATGGACTTCGAAGATGATACGTGTACTTCTAAAAACGCAAACAGACTTCGGTTAGGTTAGGTTATAGGTTAGGTTTAGATTATAAGCTAGGTTACATTAAGTTAGGTTAGGTTAGATTATAGGTTAGGTTAGAGCTAGTGACAAATTAATAGTAGAAAAAACACAGTCGGACTTTAAAAGTGCACACTGACTTCAAGAACCTTAATATATTGTCATTGAATAATAAAAACAAGATTATTACCCTGTCCGGGAATCGGGGCTAGCTAGAGAATCTGAGGTTGTCATTATTGTCATGTACTTAGTAGTGTGTAGTTATAACATCTAGTGTTTTAATTATTTGTTGCATCATTGGTAGATAAAGTATGGAGGATAGGATGGCATGTCCTTGTGCACATTGCAAGCATTAGACCTTTGAAAACAAAAAATCTACGACCAACACATACTCAATCACGGTCTCTTTCCGATAGAGCAACTACAAGACCTGCATTATCGATCTCATGGTCTAGAGAATAACTCCGCAAGTAGATATTGCTCCAACTTCATCCCAAAGAATACGATTTTCAAATGAGAAGCCATCGACTGAGTCCTCCCAACTAATACCTGATGCAACATTTCAAGAAGTAGAGATGGAGCAGATGTTGGATGTTCTTTGACATGGATTCCAACATAGAACGCGACAACATTGAAGACGACACTGTGGACCAACCTCAGCCATCCCGTTCATATCAATGGCATGATAGCAACGATAAAGAGGGCGAGATGATGCAAAGTCTTGCACACATGCCACTCTACATTGGTGCAAAAATCTCATTTCTTCGTACCGCGTTGGCAATGCTTAATTTGCAATCTATCTACGATTGGTCTGATGCCTCAATTACAAAGCTTTTCAGGTAAATACATTGTAACCTAAGCATGATAAAGTGCAAATTACACTTCATATAAAGTGATCAAAGGGCTGACTTGTTCATGTAACGACAGGTTGCTCAATGAGCAAATCTTGCCGGAAGGGAATCACATGTCCCCTACTCATCCAGCGGCTAAAAAGCTTCTTACTAATTTGGGCTTGGATTATCACAAAATACATGCATGTCCTAATGATTGTATACTTTTTCGCAATGAGTATGCAAATTTGGAACAGTGTCCCAATTGTGGATCAAACAGGTACAGGGAGGACACACAAGGAAAATGTATCCCTGCAAAGGTCCTTCGACACTTTTCTATCATTCCAAGAATAAAGAGCATGTTTAGGTCCAAGTCCATAGCCGCTTTGATGACATGGCACTCAAATACTAGATCGACAGATGATGTGATGCGGGTACCTGCTGACTCTTGTTCATGGAAGCACATAGAGGAAAGTTGGCCTACATTTAAGAACGAGCCTTGATGTATCTGCTTTGGTCTAGCAATGGATGGAGTAAACCCATTTGGATTACGGAGTTTGTCATGGAGCACGTGGCCTATTTTTCTGGTTAATTATAATCTACCACCATGGATCGCTATCAAGAAGGGCCATTTGTTGTTGTCATTGATCGTCCCAGGAAAGTACAAAGCAAAGAACATGGATGTCTATCTGGCACCACTTATAGAAGAGCTCCAAATCTTGTGGACAAGAATTGATGTGGTTGATATGCCCCAACCAATCGGACGACGGAATGTACATGTGCAAGGCATTCTCATGTGGACCATGTACGATTGTCCAGGCATCGAGGAGTGCTCAGGTAAATGCCTTTAAAACCATCACACACATGTGATTCCTAACTATGCCAACGCTTTTATATTTTAATTTTATGATGTTTCAGGCTTGACTTACTCGGGCCATCATGCATGTCCAAAAATTGGTCCTCGACTTGGCTTCCGCCACTCTGATCGAGCATTTGAGCAAGACAGTTTACAAGGAGCATGGTAGATTTTTTCCTGAAGGACATGAGCTACATGGACCAAACATATGCAAACATGGCATGCATCCACTGAAAGCGAGCAATTGGAAAAACATGTGGCTGGAGAGGGGAGATTGGATGCCACTTGGAATGAAAAGACTTTCTATTGGACGTTGAGTTTGAAGAGGTAATTCATGAACAAAGCACAGGACTGATGGAAACTTTAAGTTTAGATTTTGAGGTGGATGTCAGCAGTGAGCAATTGTTTGAACCTAGAGATGAGGTGTCAAATACTGAAGCTGATGCGGAGAGCGATGAAGAAGTAGAGTTTGATGATGAAGATGCAGAAGTATAGATTGAGATAGACATCTTTGGTGCATCAGATCTCATAGAGGATGAGAGATTAACTAATGATTTTTTCTAGAAACTCTTTTGTAAAATTATTTTTATTAGTCTACAATACACTTTAAATTCATTCATTTGTGTAGCAGCTTCATTGATTTGTTATTTGTATTGATTAAGAATTTCTTCTGTACACTAACGTATTTTGTGGGTGTTGTTTGTGTATGATTAACCATGGCCGATGATGATGAGCCATACTCTGCTAGTTTAGTTTTCTTGTCACTCTGGCCGGCATGTCACCCGAGCAGATGGGCTCGTTTTTGTCTCAGTTCACACCAGAGTAGATCGCGATGGCACAACACCTTTGGGCAGCAGGTCCCTCTATACCTACTACGGTCAACCCTACACCTGGGACTAGTGTGGTCCCTACACCGAGCGGCCCCACACCTCAGTCTTGTGTGCCCCCTATGCCTAGGACTCGTGTGTCCCCTACATGAATAGGTGGTTCATCCTTGAGACGAGGTAGCAACGTTTTAGAGGTGGTGGTTGTTGTGGTAGCGGTTCTACCGATGCGTCCACACCATCGAGAGAGTGCCCACCACTCTCTTGAGTAGATAGTTCAATGATTGGTACACCACGTACACCTTGGGGATCACATGAGCATGATCCTAGCAAGGTATACAAGAGCAGGGATGGGGCTATTGTGGTGGATAGGGTCGGAAAGGCCATGCGATAGAGGATGTGATAGCTCTGTACGGTTTAGTTTGGTCACTCTATGATGGAGGTTTGGGATAACCTCGATGTTTAAAGAAAGAATTACATCGTCGAGGCCATTCACAGAGAGTACATGCCAGTAGAGGGGTACGATCCAGTCTCGAACGCTTGGATTATGAGCGTGGCGAAGTCCACAACGTCACACCATTGGTCAGAGGTGAGAGACATGTACCATGATGGTAGTCCCAAGCCGGCATGGTTGGATGCAGAGGAGTGGGCGGGGATTGCACGAGAGACACAGGACAATCCTCAGAGATTTCAGCAACAGAGAGATGCAGCCAGAGCACGTTTGGAGTCTGCTGGAGCGTCATATCTTGGAAGTGGAGGCTATGATATGCTTCGATATGAGTTTGTAAGTATTATATGTATGCTTTAAACTATGGAAAATATATATGTTATTTGAAGATTATGTAATGATAAACCATAATTTTGCAAGAAGTTGCTGTGAAGCGTCCTCCGACACGCCGAGAGGAGAAGTATGGATACAAGTATGGACTTGTGGCCCTTTTGACCCAACTGCAGGAGGAGAGAGAGGACGTCGACTGGGAGGCATTACCATGAGGGTCTTCTCACTCAGTGATTGTTTACATATGTACAGTTTTGTAGTGCTTATGTTATGGTTTATGGTTATGTTTATGGTATGGACAAATGTTATGGTTAAGATTTGGCAGTCAAGTTAAGGTTATTGTTTTTCTATGATGGTATGGCAATCGTGTGATGTTTATGGTTATGGTTATGGTTGTACAATGATGGTATGGTTGTTATGGTTATGGCATGACAAGCAAGTTATGGTATGGCAAACAGGTTATGTTTATGGTTTTGCAGTTGTTGACTCATGTTTTAATTATGGTTATAAAATCTTTATGTTGTTATGCCATGATCAAGCTGTTGATTTTGTGGTTATGTTTTTGTTACAATCTTGCTAATTGCCATACACTCTCTCTTTAACGTCAGCTTGTAGGTGGAGTGCGGTTGCTTGTGCACTCTACCTTTGGGCAGAGAGGCCTGTTTTCTTTTGCTGCAGTACATGCAGCATCAGTTCCCACCCTCCTCTCTGGCCAAAAAAAAATTGCAGGTTTGGTCGTCTGTACAGAATACGGTATAGGTGCCGGTATAGACTTTGGTAGATGCATCGGAATATGCTAAAGTATTATCAACGATTATTTCATTGCGTATTTTGACGCTCATTTCAAAGTTTATTCCGACGCATAATATACCGTTACTTATACCGACGTCACGATAGTGGAGTCTCTTTCGAGGCATATTTCAGCACTTTTTAGTTTTAAAACTAACTTTACTTCGTCGATATTTGCACGGATTTTTGCACGCCGTGTTGTAGTGTCTTTACTACAAACTCCTCATTAGGATCTAGGTAAGTCTAGGCTTTATACTTGCTGGTTTTGAAGAAGGTCAAGATATGCTTGAACGTTTGAGAGAGGTCCCACCTCCTGATTGAGTTAAAAATGAAGACATTTTGGAGCTTGTGTCAGAATAAGTGTCGGGCACGTCTTTTGCAATACTTTCTAATGGTCTCCCCTGGTTTAGACTCTCTTCTATGGATGCTCTACTCCTATTCTCCCAAAGGTACCCAAGTTTCCCAAAACTCTACTAGATCTTAAGTTCATATATGGGCTTGTACAACTTAATTGGACAGATACTTTCAACTTGGAAAGTTTTTCTTGGTTTCAGATACAGTTCTTCCACTCCTCGCCTTACCTTTTTTGCAAAGTCGTAATTCCTTGTACACTAGCACTTCAAACCATATGTGATTCCACAATTGTCAATCTGAAGTCACAAAATATCTAAAAACCCCTTTTCTCAAGCAATGGACACACCCAATATGCCCAAGCTATGAAAATTTGCTTTGGCTATCTTAGGCGTGCCTAAGATGGCTGTACCTTTTTGTCAGGGTAATTTCAATTTTTATCATATAAATGGAGTCCCCACAGTTTGACAAAGACAACTTTGGTGTTAAAATGAAAAAATTGTCTGTCTGGTGAGAGATCTATCTTTGGCACACCTAAGATAAATCTTTATTGTTTCAACTTGTTTATAAATCTTCACGATTTTAGCTTGTTTTTACCCAATGTGACTTGGGATAGTTTTTGATTGTGATTTCAAGCTTATACAATGAATTTCACAAAGTTTGGACAATTTACCAATGTTTTCTCACCCTTTTTAATCATGCAGTTTGTTTTTCTAGTTTTCTTGGTGTTTTGATCCTTGCACAACTCCAAATTTGATGAAACTTGCTTAGGAGTTGTATCATGGTCCAAATATACCTTGTGAGTTGAATTTTTTGCAAAATGCCATATTTGGCGAGATTTCTATCTTTGGCATATCTAAGATAAATCTCTACCAGATTTTGATCTTTTTCACTTTTTACTTCACTTATTGATTTTCCCACAAGTTTTAGTATGTATCCACACCTTGGTTTTAAGTTTTTAGCTAGATTTAACTTCTCCTTGTTAATTTTCTCTAAAGTCTATGGCTTTTTCCAATTTTGGGTTTGATCAAGTGTTTTAGTGATCCAAATGTTTCCAAAATCAAAGGGAGTAGTCTACTCAAGTTCGTATGCCACCTTGCAAGCTAGTTTACCAATATAATCTCAAAAACCCCATGTCTATCTATGGTGCACCTAAGATAGATTTGACAATTTTTATGTTTTTCTCAATGCACCTCAAATCTTGATGGTTTTCTACTTACTCTACTCCTACTGAACATTAAAAAACAGTATAGAAATTGAAAACTTCAACCTTCGGTCCGAAATCCCTACTTTCTATTTAGGTGATGCTCTTAATGACCACTAGCTCATCTCAAGGACCCTCTACCTGATAAAGTAAAAATTGTGTTACTTTAGCTAAAACTAGAGGAAGTAATGGAAACTTCAAGTGAATGCTTGAGGTTTTTCTCTAGTCTAGGTTGACTCGTCCCCAACAACGGTGCCAAAATGTGGCCGACTACCAAGCCTCACCATTTTGAAGCTAGCAAAGCGAAAACCACATGCATAAAAATTTTCAATTTGTGGGACGTAGCTACAAGAGATATCTAATCTCTCAAAAAACCCAAGTCTAAGTGGTTTTTTCCTAACTCCGTTATGTCAGATATCAAAAGCTACTCACCTTAACACAAACTTATTCGGAAAAATTTGTGTATCTAGAAGACTCTGAATGCAACAAAACTTAATTCCTAGCATGAGCAAAGTATCCATAACACTCTCATGTACTCAAAGGTCATTTTTGACACTAAAAAGAAATCACGCATAAGATAAACTACCTATTTTAGGTCAGTCGGTTTGACGTCCAAAGCACTCTATAGATTTCTCTAGACGTGTTCTGTCTATTCTTAAGGTGGGAAACTAGTTTTGGTGCGTGTATTGTGCATAGGGAATGAAAACAAATTGTAGATAGGAACGAATAAAAGCACACTTTTATCGCGAGAAACTTATGTTAAATGAAGGAGCTTTCACTTGCAAACACCTTGGTATGCTCAAAATAGCAATGAAACATTGTACGAGAGTGATACAAATAGTTGAAGAAACAGAAGACTCACAAAAAGCTTCTACAGTATACAATCACTTCATTATCTAAAAACTTAGGTCAATAGTTATTAAAATTGCCTTTTATACCTTAGCGAAGGTTCAAAGAATGGATTCTTAGCTATTTGGGATCAATAACAAGGTTTAAGAACTGCATTAAGTTACAAACTTGGAAGCCCTTGGCCCTTTCAGACTCATTGGCAATCAATAATATAACAACGTCTTTTGGACTTTGCGGGATTTATCATTAATACAATGGGGTTTAATACAATCAATTGGGATAAAAAATAAGAGTGTTGTCCCTTTGATGATCTTTTTCTGGCTTTGTTAGCTGAGCAGCTAACAATCTTCCTAACTTATCTAGTTTTAGAGTGACTATTTTAACCCTTAGTCATAGCTCACTAATTGATAGACTTGTACATAAGCCCAGAACTCTTCATTACTTAAATTTTAGCAAGTGATTTTATTTGTCCTCAATGGCAGTGTAACATTTCATAATTTTTTTGCATGTACTCATTACCACATGTGATTTGCCTTCCCTTATCACTAGACTTGTAATGAGCCACAAAAATGGCTCACATCAGGATTCTAGTAAATGAAACACAACTTTCGTACATGACATCAAATTTCATGAAACTTCTTAATTATGGGTTCAAGATATAAAAAAGATTTCTTAATACATAATTTACATAAAAATCTTAAAAATAAAAATTATATTCCTAAAATTAGTAAATTTTACGTAAAATTGCACTTCACTACTTAACTTGGAGAAGTAAAAAATGTTGGTAGTCCTTAAATATGGGTTAAAAAAGCTTGGTACATCTATCACATACCTATTGAGGGATTTTTCAAAGACGTTTGGGCCTCCTTAACAATGATTTGATTTACTTTCAAAAGAAAATAGAAGATATTTGTTTCTCCGGACAAATTAGTTGTAGAAGGTGGCAATGGAAAGACACCTTTAGACCTTCATTTAGCTCTTCACTATTTTTTGTCAACTCATATTGAGTGTTGGTCATAATTCCCTGAAACCATTTTGAATTCAGATAACTAACATAGTGTTGATAATTTTTTTACAAAATTCTCAAAAAGCCACAAAAGTGGCTGATTTATTATAGGACTAGTGTTATGCTTCATTGCCATATGATTCAGCTTGATATCTCATCAATGTTTTTTCTTTGTACGCACACTCTTTCTTAAGCATCTACCACAACATGATTTTGTCAGGGATGACAAAGCTTAGGAAGGAGGGAATTTTAGGAGCGCATAGTGGATGACCTTCAATGATGCTATTTTTAGCATACAATGCTTCATTTTTTTATAGATATATCATTTTTAAATGCAATTTTAATGTATTTATATGTGATTTAAGGAGTTTCAAATTGTATATTTGATGCTATCGTGATGCTTAGGAGCTGTACTGATGCAGACAATTTTATGCATCTCATGGATGGGGGCATTACAAATGTGTATTTTTGCTATTTTATGCATCTCATAATGGGGGCATTACAAATGTATATTTTTTGAGACTAAAAATTACAAGGGTTGAATCACGCTCCATACTTAACAAGCTATACATTGTGAGTATCCTAGAATAGTGGTCATTTTGACACAAAATTTTAGAAATGACTTTTTAAATTTCACATGATGATCTAACTATGTTATTAGCAAGACCCAAAAAACTTGTTATCTTCTAAAAACGAGTAGAAAAATTGGTAAGAAATTGAGATAATGATGTGTCTTATAGAAATTTTATGAGACAATTTTATGCATCTCATGGATGGGGGCATTACAAATGTGTATTTTTGCTATTTTATGCATCTCATAATGGGGGCATTACAAATGTATATTTTTTGAGACTAAAAATTACAAGGGTTGAATCACGCTCCATACTTAACAAGCTATACATTGTGAGTATCCTAGAATAGTGGTCATTTTGACACAAAATTTTAGAAATGACTTTTTAAATTTCACATGATGATCTAACTATGTTATTAGCAAGACCCAAAAAACTTGTTATCTTCTAAAAACGAGTAGAAAAATTGGTAAGAAATTGAGATAATGATGTGTCTTATAGAATTATAGAATCAAAATAGAAAATTCATGATGAATCTAAACCCACAATGTCCATGAATGCATTTCCAAGCAAGATCTTTAAATCTCTTAGATACCCTACCAACAAGCGAGGATAATTATAATTCTAAGGCTTGCCATTTCTATCATGCTTAATCCTACTCAAACCATCAACCTCCATAATGACTTCCAAAATAGCTCCAAACAAGAGCCTCAAGCTATCACAATTTGGAGAAAAACTTTTCTTCTTTTTGGCATGCCCAAAGGAAAAGGCTATACTAGAGTTGTGCTCTCTCTTTTTTTTGGCTTAAAATAGATTTAAAAATTGACTTACTTTCTAATTTCCTATTGGTAAAAAAGCAGCAGTCTCCTTGACATCATTGCACAAACTCATCAAATACCTACATGTATGAAATCATGAAACATCAACTCATTAAATACCCTCTTGTGTGAGTGATTCTTCAAGCCTCCAATACGTTATTGTAAGGCTCAAAATAGACCTAGTACACTAATATACTGAGCTATAGATTTCAATTGCAAGTTAAAGTTGTACACTAAGACAATAAAATGGTATGGCCCATTAAAAACCTCTTAAGGTGGCCTTATATATCCTTGAAGTGCTATCGGGTCACCATGATAGTAGGTATCACTACCCACAATGGGCATCTCTAGGAGACATCTTCCTGTGGAGGTTCATAGTAGGTGAGTGATTGTAAGACTACATTAGTAGAATCTTGAAGAGCTTTGAGAAAGAGATAATTGTGGCAAGGGAAATCAAGTGAAATGGAGACAATTCATGCACATGCATCTGAAAAGAAGTGCAACAAAAGTAGGGGAACAAGAAACACTAAGTGCTTTAGTATATTTAGTAGAAGGCTTCTTGTTATGGCTACAATTTTCCCTCCCGCTTTTGCCTCAACCTCCCTTGTTTTTAGTGCAGCAGGAGACTGCAAACAATTCCCACTAGCTTGGCACCACTCTTTGTTAAGGCTGTATGAGCGTGCCACATATGGCCATTTTCTTCACCCCTTTGAACCCTTTACTCTTGTCTCTAGTTGACAACAACTCGTAGAACACCCCCTTGTCAGTACAAGTTGCCCTTGAAGCACCTTACAAGTACATCAATATCTCCGAATCTTGTCATCACCATTCATCCCATTTGACACTACACACTCCTACTTTGTGTGCCCATCATTCTAGTCTTGATGTTCTCAGTCCTACATTGCCCGTGATAGGCTACTAGACAGTTGAATTATCCAAGGGCCCAGACCTATGAATGATGGGTTTGTAGGAGAAATTTCAGCAACCCTCGCTTATAGTTTTAGCAAGCTCCATGCATTGGACCTCAACCTCAATCATCTACATGGTGAGATAGATCTTGTAGGTGTCTGTAGAGCTTGTCAATGTGGTATGATGAGTTCACAAGACAAATTTTGAAAGAGATAGGGTGGTTTTCCAAACAGAGAGTTCTCATTCTAAATAACAACTTACTTTTTTTGGTATGTTATTTGTTGAGCTCTCCAACTATACTAAATGGCAATGGCTCCTACTCTCCATCTCACAGGGGAGCATCCGTGCTTTCATATGGAGCATGCAATAGTTGAAAATGCTAGAAATGGGCAACAATAGCCTCTAAGGTCTTATACCTATTGAGATTGAAAATGCCTCCAAATATCTATGGGTTGATCTCAACAACTATTCCTTGAGTGTGCCTATCCCTCTAGGGATTGGTTGTCATGTGAATGGGCCCGAAGATTACCTCCATGGTCAAATGTTTACATTCATACAAATTTTGGGTAGTGGCTATAGAGGTCTAGGGACTTTATTGGAGTTTTTAGACGTTACTTCAAGAGCTCTCACCCTAGCTCCATTGATGAATTCATGTAACTACTAGACTCTACACATGATACCTCTTGGACAATGATAGAAACCTCAATATCATATAGGTAACGAACTTCTCCTACAATAGACTAGAGGGCAACGTCCTCAAAAATATTATTTATCTCACTGTCCCAATGATGTTGAGCATGGGGGTTGCCATACTTGAGAGTCCTATGCATCTCATAACCACACAACTTTTGGACCTTTCCTATAATAAACTTGAAGGAGGCCTTTGTCCACATGCCAATTTCTTCTTTTTGGTTCAAATTGATGTGTAGAAACTACTTTTCTTGCCCAGTCCCTTCAATTTAACAGCTCAACATTGCTCCTTCAGCAAGTATTGAACACAACCCTATGCAACCCTATGCCAATGAGGTGAATCATTGCCACCATGTGCCAATGTGTTATAAGATAACAAGACATCTGAGAGATGCATAAACAATGGTGTAAGTGGAATATGAATCAATCATAATCACTTTACTATGCTGCAATGAGCCAAAAACATTGCTATGGGGATTCTCATGCTTTTGCACTCATGTATTGATAGTCATGTGGGGTATAATGTAGAGGGATAAGTAGATATTGATAATGTGCTCAATAATCTTTATGTTGAGGGTATAATGTAGAGGGCTAAGAAGGGACAAATAAATATTGATGTGTGCTCAAAAATCTTAATTTGGAATGATGCCATGGAAACTACAACTCAAACATAGGAGGGGAGAGGAAATTACTCAACATAAATGTGGCTACCTTTGAGAGGCCTCTTAGAAAGTTGGCATTGCATAGATTTTAGAGAAGGAAATTTTTTTTATTGAGGAGAGTTATTGGCATAGGAGAGTTTGGCAAGGTGTACAAAGTTGAGTTAAAGATGGGGCTATGGTTTCCATCAAGAAGCTGCTGCAATTTAGCTATCAAGGAGAAAGAGAGTTCATAGAAGAGATGGAAACTCTGGGGAAGACTTAGCATTAAAACTTGGGGCCTCATTAGACTATTGCAAGGTTGAAAAAGAGAGGTGCTTAGTGTTTGAGTACATGGAAGGTGGAAGCTTAGATGATAGACTGCAAGGAGATGAGGGGATGAAACACATGCTGACAATGCAACACCAGAAGGAAATTTTTTGTGGGGCAACACAAGGGCTGTGCTTTATACATCAAGAGTGGCTCGATGAAAATCATGAGGCTACAGTGTCTGACATTGACATGGCAATGCTAATAAGTGCACTAGGCCTTAGGGGGGTCTCTATTTATAAATTGTGCATATTGGGTACATGCAAGAACTATTTCTAAATCTCCTTATCTGTAAATTTTTTACAAATAAAATGCACCCTTCACGTATTCAATCTGTATTTTTTTTTCAAATTTCATTTTATGGTATCCTTCTATATGTGAAAATTTGAGAAAACATAAAATTTAATAATCCCTTCTACTGCATTCACGTGATAGTCACATAGATATTAAGTGACCCCCCCCCACCCCCTTTTGAGCATTGGGCACTCATTTGAGTGTGAGCACATTCGTAGGGGCACCAAGATGTGCCTCCGGAGTACTACCAAAGCATTAGGTGCACTTTCAAAGGGGAAATGTACTCATTTGGGGTGTTCTTCCTAGAGTTCCTCACTTGGAAGCGACAAAGGGGGGGGGGGGGGGGGATTGAATGCTGAATAATTTGTTCCTCTATCCCAATGAACCCCTCGTTAATGATGGAGTCTCTCACTATCCAATCATGGAACATAAAGGGGTTGAAAACCTGTAAGAAGAGTACCCTTTTCTGGGAGGAAGTAAAAAAGGAGAAGATAGTCAATTGTTGGGTCATCCAAGAACACCACTTAGATGCCCATAGCAAGAGAAAACAGGTGCTAGAAAAAAAACTGGTATTCTATGTTGGCCATCACTAAATAAAAGATCTCAAAAGGACAACTTTATAGACCCTGTGTATCGAAGAAGAGGCGGCGCGTTGGTGGAGGTGGCTGCCCTTATGTAATTATAGTCTCTGGATGATGTCATGGCCCAACAAGAGCATGACTAGACCTTGTAATTTTTTGGGTTGTTCAATATAATTCACTCACCATTGTGAGTTTTGCAAAAGTTTTGAAAAATAGCACTTAACGATGTTATTGGAAAGTAAAAGTGTAATCCGAGTGCAACGAGGGATAAGAGATGGGAGTACAGAAACCTTTTGGTACCAGAAAAGCAAAAAAGCAAAAAAGCCGTCTTCTTATGATTATCGAACTATTACGACTAGTACTACACTCCAAGCTTCACGTGCGCGTCGCTGTGGCGAGTTGTAGCGCTCTCTCTCTCTCTTCCTTTTTTCTCACGCGCTTTCTGATTGAGAAGGACTTGGGGATGGCAAGTCATTGCCAGCGTGGCCTCTGTGGGCCGGCCCCTGCCCATCCTCAAGCGCTCCGGAGTCACATCGTCGTCCTCGGCCTGCTCTAAAAACTGCAGCCGTCACACGGTCACAAATGGCCGCCTTCGAAAAGCTGCCGCCGCTGCAATCCCTCACACGTGCTGGATTTTGGCCCTCGGAAATGGAAACTCAACCAACTCCTCTCTAGGCTCTAGCTGATGGCTCGAACAAACTTTTTTCTAAAAATTAAGAGAACACCCTTAAATAGGGAATTTGAAGAGAGGGTTTTGACGCTAAATTTCTATAAGTACCTTCAAAATTAAAATAAATTTGTAGGTCAAGTATGCTAAACGGACTAAAATTTGTGCAAGACTTTCTCGAGCACGGTCAATGACGGACCACGGATTGAGGATGCAACAAGAAAACCTATTAAGATATGCAACTCTAAGCAGTGGAGGCTTTCCCAAGCATAAGAGTGTAGATGAACGTTCATCAACTCCCGTCATACCATACCTCACTTAGGCTATGGTCACATGAGGCTTAGTTATGCTATGGTCACATGAGGCTTAGTTATCAGTAATAGATAACTAAGCCAATTATGCCTAGACATAGCATTAAATGAATAAATAAGCCCTTGCATGGTCACACAAGGCTTAGTTATTCATTCAACCTCCCATCTATGAGGCATCGTTATTTATTTAATGCTCCTTTTTGTGCGTGACCAATTAGGTAAGGATATGTGTGCAAAGGTAAGGATATGTATACTTGCTAATTTTTGTGTTCTTGGATATAAATATCCGGATTTTCATTCACAATTGTTAAAATTTCTATGCAAAGCACGGATTTTTGTGATTCCCTTGCCTTGAAAGGTATGGATCAGTACACGTGAGCACCCTCAGTAGCATGCATCAAAGCTTCTTTCAACAACCTTTAGTGTTTTATCAATCAAGAAGAAAAATGCTGACCATTAGTGTATTTTGAACCAGCTAAATCACAAGCTAAATCACAAACTCCAAGCAGTGCTTGAAAAAACTTAGGTTTATGTAATCCCACCTTAAGTTTTGAGATTTGCCTCTAACTTTAAATTTGAAGGTAAGAAAACCTACAAATTCTAGAGAAATCTAGTGTAGAAACCTTCAAATATGGTCATTTACGACCATGATCTTTCATAGGTAGGTTTTCCAAGTATTTGAAAAAACAATTTTTTTCGAGCATGGAATCTTGGCTAGATTATGAGCTCCACTTGAACAAAACCCGCTATTGCAAGATGTGAGCTTTGTCCTAGAGTACTAGAGTATGAGTCAAGGAGAGGAAAGGTGGATTTATACCACATGCAGTGGTGCAAGGTTGTAGAGCTACTTAGAGCTCATTTCATGAATGAATAAACCAAGTCTATTTTGCATTACATCTCCTTGTTCATGGTGAGCTTGTGATGGCTTAGCAAATACTCAAGATCGTGTTTATGAGTCCAAGTTAATTGATCTTGGAACCTAATTTGCTTGAGTGATAATCTAACCAACACACATTCACTTGTGTGCATGATGTTTATCTAATTCCCTTGAGTGATAATCTAGCCAACACACACTCACTTGTGTGCATGAATGAGTAAACCAAGTCTATTTTGCATTACATCTCCTTGTTCATGGTGAGCTTGTGATGGCTTAGCAAATACTTAATATCATGTTTATGAGTCCAAGTTAATTGATCTTGGAACCTAAATTGCTGAGTGATAATCTAGCCAACACACACTCACTTGTGTGCATGATGTTTATCTTTGATCCACCCTAGCTAGCATGATCCCATTGCCATCAAGTGGTAACAGCTCGGTAACAGCGCACGGGTATGCTAGCTAGGTTTGTTATTTTGCATTTGCATGTGAGTATGATTAGCATTCCTTAATCATCATTAACTAGATCCATTAGGTTTACTCTCCTATTGCATATCTCATGCCTAATTAGTATTCCATTCGCTCGCACGAGCATTTCTTGAGTTAAAGACTCTTGCGCCACTACTCACTGGCTAATTGGAAGCCTAATTAGCATTAGAGTTCATTAATTTTCCATTAGGAGCTTGTATTTGCATTCAATAGCTGCTCCTCACTTTAGCAATTGGCGTTTGCAATTGGTGTTTGTGTGTGTAGCCCGTCTCGAGAGCTTTCAATTAAGCCCATCCACACTAACTTTGAGCTAGGCTTTGTCGATTGATACTTTGAACAAACCTCAAGCTTTCCAAGCTCTATTCTCTGTTTTTCCTGCACTTTTGAAGCTCAAAAAATTGTGTGTGTGTGTGTATCTAAAGACATTTAATGCACATTGTACCCTTGTGGAAAAAGGGGCTCCAATTACTCTTAAGCTGGTCCTACCCATGGTGGGAACACCCGTTTTTATACGGTTAACCATCCCTATTTGAGGGGCCACACACAAAACAGACCAACCAATTTGGGTGCCCACTGGGCAGATCTTAAAACGGAGGTGAAATCCATTGCAAGGGACGGGCGGGTTCGCCACCCACCGGACGCTCTTCTCAGGCTCCGTCGGTGGATCTCTTTGTCTGCACACCAACGACCGGCCACGAACGGCACGATCTCTCATCCGACCACGGACTGTTGCTCGAGCTGACCCCACTTGCCCGAGGGCCTACTCGACTACCTCCCGACTCTTATTGGAACCCCCTTCATCGCAACGAGTGGCCCTGCCCTTGATCTCCAAAGGCTCGCAACCATTTAAGGGTTGTTCCCACCAAGTAATAACAAAGAGGCTTCAAACTTAGGGGCATGTCCCATAGCTTGGCCAACTTTTGGCTACCCTTTTGGAGCTTCAACCATAAGCCTCAAAAAAAAGGAACTTTCCCTAGGACTCCTTTGAGCATTTAAACCAAAAGAGATTCTAAACTCAAAGGCTTCTAGAGTTAAAAACTTCAAAGAAATTCCGCAAGTGAAGAGGGACTTCACTCCTGTGAAGAGGTGCTTCACTTCGACAAGGAAAAATCTCTCTCTCTCTCTCTCTCTCTCTCTCTCTCTCTCTCTCTCTCTCTCTCTCTCTCTCTCGCTCTCGCTCTCTCTCTCTCTCTCTCTCTCTCTCTCTCTCTCTCTCTCTCTCTCTCTCTCTCTCTCTCTCTTTCTCTCCTAACTTGTAATAAAATGAATCCATCAAAGCAGAATAACTTCAAATAAACTTTATTTTCTTGATGGATACTTGTGCTTGTGTAAAGTGGTAGAGGCACCGGCTAGGAGAGTCTCCTAAGCTAAGACCACTCTATTAGCACAATGGAAGAGAAAGGGCTTATGAAATTTAATAAAGAGGGATTTAATACTTGGCAAACCAACTTGAAAGGTTACTTAATGAAAAAGGGACTTTGGGGAATGGTCGAATGAACCATCACTATCCATCATCCACATTGATGGAGCATACATACAGACACGAGCTATGAGCGCACAAAATCAATCTAAGGATGAGCAGGCATTAGGAATCATAACCAATGCACTACATGACAATTATGTACACTTTACTGATGATTGTGATACCTCATCAGTTGCATGGGAAGAACTAGAAAAAAAAACTCTGGAGCTAGGAAAAAGAAGAGCAAAGTGTCCTTAAAGAAAGATCTATAAAAATTACAAATGAAAAATAACAAAGATATTGCAAACTTGGTCAATCTCTTCAAAAGCATGACCACAAAACTAGCTTATGTAAACAATGCAGCACCACAAGAGGACAAAATCACTGTTTTTCTAGCAGCCTTACCACCTAGCTTTGACCAAATCATGACCATCATTGAAGAGAAGGATCCAACACCAGATTTTCAAGATGTCATCAACTCTTTAATGTCCGAGGATAAGAAGCAAGGGGGGAATTTTTGTAGTTGGCTCTAGTAGCAAAACTTGTTTCAAGTATGTCAAAGAAGGGCACATAGCAAAGGACTGTCTAGCATTAAAGACTTGTAACATTTGTGGGAAGAAGGGTCACCTTCCTTCCAAGTGTTTCAAAAGGGACAAAGGAAGAACCAACAAAAATCGGAGGCCCAAAGTGTATTTGACAGAAGAAAACAAAGATGAAGATGAAGAAGAAGGTGGCAGTAGCCTTCTGGTCCACGACGACATTCTCTAGTTTCTTTTTGTTTTCCTTTTCCCTTCAATTGTATTTGTTTGGAGATAGCTTGGTCTCAATTTTATACATCTGTTTGAGGGGAGGTGTTGAGTGTCTCTTGGATTAGAGATAGTTTGTCTCATGGATTGGGGATGGTCTCCTGGATTCGAGATATTATTTTGCTCTTGGATTAGAGTGTGCTAGAGATGTCAGTTTCTTCCTAGTCCAACCTCAAGGGGAAGATTTTAAGGCATGAGATTTTTTCCTAGAGTACTAGAGTACGAGTCAAGGAGAGGAAAGGTGGATTTACCCCACATGCAATGATGCAAGGCTGTAGAGCTACTTAAAGCTCATTTCATGAATGAATAAACCAAGTCTTTTTTGTATTACATCTCCCTTGTTTATGGTGAGCTTGTGATGGCATAAAAAATGCTCAAGATCGTGTTTATGAGTCCAAGTTAATTGATCTTGGAACCTAATTCGCTTGAGTGATAATCTAGCCAACACACTCACTTGTGTGTACGATGTTTATCTTCCATCCACCCTAGCTACCACAATCCCATTCCCATCAGCTATAAATATTCTACATGATATAGTGTGAAACCCACAAAACCTCCAAAATTCCATTATAAATATATTTACATGCTATAGTGTAAAACCCAACAAATTTTTCAAAATTTCAACCAGATATTGGTAAAAATTTTCTTCACTGTCCTTTTCTATGGCTAGTAATAGAGTTTTTGGTGATCCATTGTGTGGTTAACGAGTCTCAAGTTTGAGACTTTCCGAATTGACCTTTGAGGCTCCTCGAGAATGTTTCTACAACATTAAAAATTTTCTTCTTCTCCTTCTTCTTATTATCCTTTTCTTTCTTTCTTTTCTTCTTCTTCTTCTTCTTCTTCCTCTCTCTCTCTCTCTCTCTCTCTCTCTCTCTCTCTCTCTCTCTCTCTCTCTCTCTCTCTCTCTCTCTCTCTCTCTCTCTCTCTCTCTCTCTCTCTCTCTCTCTCTCTCTCTCTCTCTCCCCCAAGGTCCGTGTTTGCAAAATCTTAAAAGTATTTTGGAGCTAGACTGTCTTGTTTTCCTTGGTAAATGAATTGGTTCGTTTATCTCTTTGATAGTGGGGCCTAAATTTTAATAAAGCTCAACCAATTACTCAATAGAGCTACATGAAGTTTGAATTCCTTTACGTAAGGGAGATGGACAATGCAGATGGATAGGACAAACAAGGCTCATGGTCATGGAAAAGCCCACAATGGGTTGACTTGACATGATGGCATCGTCGCTTGTCAATCATCTCATTGCCAATGTCTCTAGCTTGCATGGTAGAAAATGTTCAAGCACAAGCTTAGCTGAGTGCCCAAGATTTATCGTTAGCCGATCTCAATGCCCATACTTTGGTTCTGCTCTTCTTTAAAGCTCCTCATTCCTTACCACTACATACCTACTTTTCCTGTAACCTCAGTCTCTTGCTTCCTTCTTGCCGTCTTGCACTTTCACAACTCAGCTTCCTTGTTCATACTCCTCATCACACATTCAACCTTGCAGCCTTCTTGCTATACTAATGTGTTTACTACTATTCTCTCTCTCTCTCTCTCTCTCTCTCTCTCTCTCTCTCTCTCTCTCTCTCTCTCTCTCTCTCTCTCTCTCTCTCTCTCTCTCTCATTCTTTCTTTGAGGAATCATTACACATAAAACCTATATATCCCATGCATTCAAGGAATATTTATAAAACCCATTAGCTATGACATTTTCACCAAGAAAAGGGAACCTTTTCCTATCAATGTGAATGTTTTTTTAGGATCATTTTTTCAAAACTTGTTTGATTATAAAAATACGTCAAAGAATATAGTAAAATAATCCTTATTGTTGAGCTCATGTGATAGGCTTTTTTAATTGTAGTGATCCCTCTTACCTCTCTCTCACTCTCTCTCTCTCTCTCTCTCTCTCTCTCTCTCTCTCTCTCTCTCTCTCTCTCTCTCTCTCTCTCCCCCCCCCCCCCCCACCCAAACACACACACACACACACAGATACGTGCTTGGTCGCTTTACTTGGCTTTGAATAATTTATCTCTCAAAGTCACACACTCTATTATATCTTACGAATCATTACCGTGGATGGTTAACTTGCTTTTCCTTCTATGGAAAAATATCGCTCTATTTTTCTTGATGGAGCTGATGGGTAGGATTGCTTCACTTGACTTTGATTTCTACATCCAACTACATTGTACCAATTGTCTGTACTAGTCACTATATTTACATTGAATATTTGCTTCAGCCTGCTATTCTACATCTACTATGGTTGGCTTTTATTTACTAGATGGAGTAGATGGTTATACTGTTTTATTGAGTGCACACCTTGAATATTTAACTTGCACTGTCCTAGTGGGAAAATTTGGCTAATGAAGCTGATAGATATATCTTGATATTTTACCATGACCTATGGGGTGTTTTCCTAGGTTCCTATGTTTTCTTGGGTTTAAAATAGAGTGATACCTATTTGCACTTGTGGGAACTCCCTCACCAAACCTCCTTTATGAGGGTGTACCGAGTAATAGGATTTTCTATTGCAACACCTTAATAACTTTTAATTTCCTCTCCGTACTCTTTTTCTCCCTATGCTAAACCATTATGGAGATTTGATGAGTCCAATGTTGAACCTCCATATCTAACCTTTAATACTTTGTATCATATTGAGGTGCATACTGTATGTAATTGATTTTATTCAAGGTATCATCCTAAATACTCCCCTGCAACTTAAGATGGGTGTCCCTCTATGCTAATTTGTTGGCTTTCCCTCTAAGCATCCATCCAAGGACTCTTGTTGAAGCTGCCTATTTGGAATCCTCACATACTGTGCAACCTTTATAAAGGGGTGATGATGTAACTTCACATGCAAACATGTTGTCCATCTAACCAGGTGATTGTTACCATATACATGTGGTAGTGATGTCTGTGAACACACTAGGACCTCCGGGGCAGTTTTTACCTGTTTAGGAGGTTTTCTCCCCCGTGCATTGTATATACTCCCATCACTCTAGGGCTATCTATCTTTCCATTGCACACTAAGTAATACACTCTATTGTGTGTCTTGAGCTTCCTTTGTCTTATCCAAGCTGTGTGCGTTTCCCTGCAACCCTAATTCCAACAATTGGTATTAGAGTAGGTTGCGTCCTCCTGAGCTTAGTCGCCAGTAGCTCCAACACATGCCTGCTCATTTCGGCCTCCATTTCCACTATAGGCAGTACTGCACAATCTATTTTGTCATTTTATGCAAAAATTTTGTCAGTGTTGTTTTTTGCATAATAGGTCCCTTACAATCTTCTATGGTTTGTGCTATAGAGCACATGTTGTTCACGCTTTGTTTAATTTTTGGGTAGTTTTCACAATAGGTACAACATTTACCATGGGTGACTACAACGCAAATGTGTTCAAGATGTTTTCTACTCAGGACAGATTGGATGGGGAAAATTACCCTATGTGGGCTTACATGATGCAACATGTTCTTGTGTCAAAGGGTGTCTAGAATATTGTGCAAGGCATTGATGTACGTCCTGGTTATGAGGATGTGGGTGATATTGAGGATGTTCAAGGTCTTGCTGCAAGGATTGCTGCTATTAGAGTTGTTTTGTCTATAGTAGAACAAGCTCATTTGGGATGTAAAGGGTGCGCAAGCTCATGCGTTGATTGCATTGTCTATGAAGCACACCATTACTCCTCTTATTTGCTCAATGAAATCTGCAAAACAGCTTGGGATATTCTGGCTAAGCCACACTGAGGCAAAAATTGCATTGCTGCGTAAAGAACTGGAGTTGAAGATTATGCATGAGGAAGATGATCTGGACATTTTTCTTGCTGGTGTCAAGGATATCAATGAGCAGCTTATTTCTGTAGGTGAAGTCATTTGAGATAGTTCCCTTGTGCAGATTGTTCTTGATGCCTTACAAGATTCTTACCAAACGTTTGCTAGTACTTGGAGACTTATGACCCAAGGAAATCTTGAAATTGTCAAGTTTGATCCATTATGCACATTGCTGTTGCAAGAGTCACTTTCTAGAAAAAATAGGACTAGACAGCGTGCAACTGAAAGGCTTTTATTGCTACTCAAAGAAAGGGTGGTAATAGCAATGCAGCGACTTCTTGTTGTTCTTTTGCGAGTGGACAATCACATGTTCCTAATGTTTATGTTGACAACAATTCGTTTGGAAATTCTGGTGATAAGGGAAAAAACGAGATGCATTGCCATTATTGTAAAGCTAATGATTACTTTACCAAGCAGTATCCTAAGTTGAAGGCCAAAGAGGCTAAGAAGAAAGAGGGTGGTTCCATTGCAAATGCTAGTTCCACTAAAAATGCAGCCATTGTTGAGTCTTCTGTGAAAGGAGACTGTGATACTGTTGTTGATGCAGAATGGCTTTTAGTGCAGAGTGCACTTACAATCCTGTCATCCATGATGCATGCATGTCAGTTGCTGCAGATTCACATGTGTGGTATTTCGACAATGATGCTACAAAGCACATTTCCTCACATTGTGAATTGTTCACCTCTGTCGAGTCTATCTCTCATGGGAATTCAATCACTTATGCCAACAATGCCTCTTATCTTGTTCAGGGAGTTGGAAAGGTTGTGCTTATTGTTGTAAATGGTAGTTATTTCACACTTGTTGATGCACTTTATGTACCTGGGATCAAGAAGAATCTATTGTCTGTATCCGCACTTGCTAGACTTGGACTTGTAGTCAAATTTGTGGAGACAGATGTACAATTCATGATCTCAGTTTTGGTGATGAAATTGCTGCATATGGCCTTTTGTTCAGTGGGTTGTATAAGCTCACTTTGTATGACAAGTGTGGACAAAATTTTGCAAATGCAGTTTCAGATTCAAGGGTTGTTTCATATGCAAAACTATGGCATGCACATTTTGGGCATCTGAATTTTGTCAGTTTGCTACGTTTGCCGAAGTCTGATATGGTTACCTCTTTGTCGCCTCTTGAAGCACCTATCAAACATGTTTGTGAAGGCTATATTTGGGTAAAATTCAACGTTCTAAGTTTCCAAAGGATGGTTCAGTTAGGACCACATGCAGGTTGCAGCAAGTGCATAGTGATGTTTGTGGGCCCATGCAAGCTCCGTCCTTGGGAAATTACCTTTACTTTGTTACTTTCATTGATGATTACGCATGCATGGGTATTTCCGCTTAAAGCAAAGTCCAAAGTTCTTATGTGCTTCAAACAATTTCTGGCTATGGCTGTATTAGGAAAAGTTTGGACTCAAAAGTGGGCCTTGTAAGAATTGTTGATGTGGCATAGCTTTCAAAAAGTGGGGATTGGTAAATTTTTTGCAAATAAGATCCAAACTTGTCGAAGGTTGGATATTTAGAATCTACTCTTCAAATGCTATCTATTGATATATAGCATGCATGTATCGGACATTGCCTTCATGTAGATCTAGAAAAAGGTGATTTTAGATTACCGTAATGGTAACAAAACCTGGCTGATTGAAAACAAATGGCATAACTTTCATAGAAGTCATCCAAACATTTCGGACCTTGGCTCTTTAGAATCCATTTTTCAAGAACTTTCCAATGATAGGTCATATCATGGCGTTCTAAGGAATATTTAGAGGGGTCTACAAGGTTGCTTTCTTTTGTACAACTTTGATGATGTGGCACTCTTAAAAGGCCCAAAAATGAGTTCAAAATTTCTCTAATGGAAAATGTCTCAAAAGGTACTATGGGCATCCTCCGTTCCGATCGAGGGGAGTATATGTCTCATGAATTTAATGCATTTTTGGCTAGTCGTGGGATAAAAAAACAATGTATAGTGCCTTATACACCTCAACAAAATGGTGTTGCTGAGAGGAAAAACATGTGACTTAGGAAAATGGCATGATGTATGGTCAAAAGTCAAGCTTTGCCGCATTCTTTTTCACTTGAGGCCATCATCTGTGCCACTTATGTACTAAACAGGCGTCCTACAAAAGATTTTCTATCTATTACTCCATATGAAGCATGGCATGATAGGAAGCCTTCTATTGAGAACATGCGTGTTTTTGGTTGTTTGGCATATGCTTTGTGCCACAAACACAACGCAAAAAATTGGATGATAAGGCTGTCAAATGTATTTTTGTTGGTTATAGTGCTGAAAGCAAAGGTTACAGGCTGTATCATCCACAAACAAAGCATATTTTAGTTTCAGAAGATGTTGTGTTTGTGGAAGATTTTGTTCAACCCTTGCTATCATGTACAAGAGACATTAATGTTAGCTCACATGACATTTATGACACTTTGTTGCCTCTTTTGAGTGGTGGAAGTTTGATTGTAAATTCCAATGAGGCAAATGTACAGCCTATGGGGGTTTTCAAAAATGTTAAAGATCAGCCTATTACTAATGCAGATATACATGATGTACTTGATGAGGAAAGGATTGAAAATGAGCAGGCTAGAGGTATGCCAAAATGGCTGGTGCATACATTGTGTGACAATAACTTGGATGCACCTTAGTCTAGGCGTACTGGTTCAGGCTCTCACCATGCATCTTATGCATTAGATTGTTATGCTTTCACCGTGTCTAGCTTACATGATGTTGAGGAACCTCTATCTTTCAATGAAGCACAGAATTTAGAAAAATGGATGGCTGCCATGCAATCAGAATATGATGCACTTATAGAAAATGACACATGGACTTTATGTGATTTGCCTCCTGGCAGAAATACCATTGGTACGAAGTGGGTTTACAAGTTGAAATGCAATCCGGATGGTGAGATCGATTGTCATAAGGCTTGACTTGTTGCAGAGGGTTATGCGCATAAAAAAGGCATAGATTATGAAGAGACTTTTTTCTATGTGCATTGGCAACTCATTTTGGTTTCCCGATGTACATCAATCAAACATTGTTATTGATTTCTTGAATGGTGACATATTTGAGGTTTATGTAATGCAACCTCACGGTTTTGTAATCAAGAAAGGACAAGAGGACAAAGTGTGTAGGTGTAAGAAGGCTTTGTATGGGTTGAAGCAATCTCCTCGTGCTTGGTATGATAAATATGACACTCATTTGGTCAAACGAGGCTTTCATAACAGTCCAACAGAAAGCACATTGTATGTAAAGTGTGAGGGTGATGTACTTCTCATTGTGGTTCTTTATGTAGATGATTGCAGTCCAACAGAAATCACATTGTATGTAAAGTGTGAGGGTGATGTACTTCTCATTGTGGTTCTTTATGTAGATGATTGGATGATCACTAGACTAAATGAGAGACACATTGCTGAATTTAAGGCTGATTTGAATGCTAATTTCAAGATAAAAGATCTAGGACTGTTGCATCATTACTTGGGTATACAGTTTAAGTAGTGTGATGGTGGTATTGCCTTGTGTCAAAAAAGTTACATAGAGACATTGCTATGTAAGTTTGGACTTGAGGATTGCCAACCTATTGCCACTCCCATGGAAACATGTTTGAAATTGAGTCTTCATGATGCAGGTGATCTTGCAGATGTCACTCTTTACCAAACTGCTTGGGTTCTTCATTTATGTATGCAACATGAGGCCAAATATTCAATTTGCAGTCTCACATGTCAACAAATTTATGCATAGCTTAGGGTCTAAGTATTGGCAAGCTATCAAGAGGATTTTCCACTACCTTAGTGGGACTTTACATCTTGGCTTGTTTTATCCCAAGAAGGGATCATTGCCGCCTGACTTACATGCTTTTTTGGCCTCAGGTTGGGCTGGTTGTTTTGACACGTGAGTGTCCAAAAGTGGTTTTCGTTTCATAATTGGAAGTTGATGTATATCATGGGTTGAGCAAGAAGAAACCTACCTTGGCCACTTCTAGTTGTGAGGCTGAGTACATGGGAGTCTTCACAGCTACGGTTGATTGTGTATGGCTGAGACGCCTTATGGCTGATTTGGGTGTTGGACAGGACACCACCAACACTATCTACACTAACAATCTGAGCGCATTGGAAATTACAAGCAACCCAGTTTTTGATGCTCGCACAAAGCACATTGAGGTGCACTACCACTATGTCAGGGAGATCAGCTTGTATTATGTGGCAACACAGAAAAACCTTGCAGATCTTTTCAACAAAGGCATTGTCTCATGAGAAGCTTTTTGCTTAGCTTTGGGCTTACTCTCCTTTGTGGTCTGATCATGTCCTCAGGGCATGGAACTTCCCTTTACTCATGTGCCAACTCTCGTTCACCGCATCACTCGAGGGGGGGTTTGTTACCATATACATGTGGTAGTCATGTGTGTGAACAAATTAGGACCACCGGGGTATTTTTTCCCTCTTTAGGAGGCCCCGTGCATTGTATATACGCCCATCACTCTAGGGCTATCTAGCTTTCCATTGCACACTAAGTAAAAACTCTCTATTATGTGCCTTGATCTTCCTTTGTCTTCTCCAAGCTGTGTGCGTTTCCCTGCAACCCTAGTTCCAACAGTGAGGGGTGTCTCCCTCACTTAGCCTTGCTTTGAGTATGGCCGCGTGTGTATCTAAAAGTAAGTGAGGGTCGTGGTAATTGCATAGGACTGAAAGCAAAGGTTGGTGGTACAAAAGAAGGGCCAATTTGTTTCCTCTTAGTTGGTACTGTGGAGGGAAAGTTTGGAGGCAAATTTAATTTATATTTCTATTTTTTATATAGATATGATGGTATTTCTAATAACTCTTTGGACAATTTTATAATGAACCACCCGTGTGAGAGTAGTGGTGTGTCGAGTGGATTTAGTGGCTCCAAAATTTTTTCCCTACGGTTGAATTCGAGGTGCATTGCATGCTCTCTCACAAGTTGCCTTGTGCAATCTTGAGCTCTCTATATCCTTAGCATCACATGTGCTTGCAGAAGCTCTATAGTCTTGCATCAGCTCTCCAACAATGAGAACCCCAAAGGCCAAGGGAGCTGCTACCAGCAAAGCGTCAGCTTTAGCATGCAAACTGGAATTTAAGGCCAAGGAGAGAGTGTCCTCCCATGGCAAAAGAAACAACAAAGGTGTTGCCACCCGATTTTCCACCCCATTCCCCAAGAAATAGAGTAGGAGCACAAAACCAATCCCAGCACAAGGGCTAGTGCAAAACAGTGCAAGGTTGTTGATACCGACTCCGAACAGACCTCGCTCCTCTTTGATGAAGATGAATCAAAATCTACCAACAAGTGAAGACGTGGTACGCTATTTATCATCAAGCTTGTGTTAATTAAATCTTGCATGTTCATCCTTGTAATTGATGTGACATTTGAAGTTAAATGTACAATACCAAATTTGGTACTCTAGAGTACCAACTTTGGTATTGTAGGGCATCACAACACGTTTAGTCTATATCTCAATAATTTTCTCTTATGTTTTTTTACATTTTAGGTAAGAATAAAATGGACTCCCAACAAACCAAGTTTTTCTACACAGCAGAAGACCTGCATGAGGAGTAGGCTTGAGTCTAGAAGGCAAAGTCCCTAATGGCATGATTGATGAAGAATTTCCACGTGAGTAGTCGTTAACTGTTTTCAAGTACAATTACCAAAAGAATCGCAAGATCTATTTAAACCATTTGTAGACACATCTGGTGGAAGACTGCAAATTTCTATTCTTTAAAGTTTATTAGGGCCCCTTTTTGTGTGGTGAATTGACCAACAAATTTACTGGGTGCTACGCTTTTGAGAAATTCCGTGTAGTGAAAAAATCCCAACAAGGCATAGAGTGTCATGGGCCTAGCTTGGGGAAGGGGTGGCGTTGATGATAGCATCTAGGAACGACGAACTTGATCATAAAATTGAGACATGGGCGAGGAAAAATGGTTCCTCCCTTGGAAGTGTCCTACAAATAAGAAGGCACGGATGACTCGAAGTGGAAACAACATCTGCATAGAAATAGAGAAAGCTAGCAGAGGGAAAGTGAATGACTATCTAGCTGATTTAGAGGCATTGTGACAAATACTACTAAATTGGTGTCACATCCAAGATTGACAAACCTAACAGACATGAAGGCCTCTATTTAAGCAAACAAGGACCAACTACTGGTACATGAAGGTAAAGAGGATGTGACAAAAAGTTTGATGGAGGACATTAATACTTTGGAAGCGTGCATTGTTCTACTATGACAACATATCTCTATCTCTGATGAAGAGATTAGAGAGGTTGAGGACGAGTTGGGAGAAAGTCAATGCTTGTTACAATGACACAGGGGTTTTTGAACATATCGAGAAGCTCTAAGTTGAGGTTCAACAGCAAGAGGTATTGTATTTTTGGCTTATTGCATTGTGTATGACTATTGAAAGTGTTTCTTTTGCACATGGTTTGGTGATTTGGCATGTTTGGCTTGTTTCCTAGTTTATTTGCTGACATTTTTAAGTGTTTTTGGTACTTTCTTGAACTATTTTGGTCCTTTCTCTAATTATTTTTGTACTCTGGTTAACACTAGATGCTATCCAAGTACTTTTTTTGGTAGTTTATGGTGCTTCTTTATTTCATTTGGTACTTTCTTGAACTAATTTGGTACTATCTTTTTAATAATTTTGAGTCTTAAGGTACTTATGGTTTTGTATTGGGTGCTATGTTGACACACTCCATGGTACTTATGCTACCTTTTTGTTCATTTGGTAATATTGCTTGTGTTCTTCCTAGCTAATTGTTTTTTATGGTAGAGTATGTTTTTTTTTTTGCAGATGGATTATGCCAAGCTCTACAATGAGTGCCTGGAAAACCAAGACCATTACGATTTTGTAAGCAAACTGTGTGCTGATGTGAAGAGGGGAATGGCATGCACATTGTTTCCAAGGCCTCATGTTGTGGACACTCAAAACACAATTCATGTAAGTTTCGTACTTTTGTATCATGTGGGGAGGCTTTGGAGGCTTCTTACGTGGTTGGTACCTTCATGCTTCCTTGCTGGCATTAGTACCATCCATTGTGTTTTGCAGCTATGTTGAGAGCAGATATTTCATTAACGTGGTCACAAATACGTAAACACATTAATAACATTGAGTGATCACATTTCAAAATACGTGATCCTGTTAAATATTCATGTGACTTACCTTTAACCTATACGAATTATACAATTTGGTAAGTCCGCTTGGATTTTTTCATTTCCATGTAGGCTTAGTTTAGGGTTCACATACCTTCTTATTGAGCCTATACAAAAAATACATACTCCGGTGGGGTTTTGGTGGGTTGCCACATCACCACTTATCGGATTTTTTGTGATCACGTTAATTTTGATTAAGTGAATGTGATAATAAACATTATGATCACAAGAAATTTCACGTGATCACGTGAATATGAAATCCCTGACCTGAAGGCATGTTGCAACACCGCAATCCCTTCGGAGGCAAAGGCCTAGGTGTCAGGGAGGTCATTATTGAAGACTAAGTGGGGTGTTTTGTTGGACACTATGCTTATATTCATTTGAATTAATGATCTAATCTTTGTGTATATATAGGTAGAGGATCTTTTGGAGCGGACACCCACGACATCACCCTAGTGGATCGGAAGGATTCGTGGTCATAGCAAGTCAGATGCCGCTCACATGTTCCAATAAGATCCTCAGAAGTGAGTGTAGGAAATACTACAAGACCCTGATGCCAGCACAATGGAAGGGAAAGGGGATGAGCTTGGTGTAGAACCAAGCTTGGGAGAAGAACAAGTGAAAGATAAAGTGTATGAAATATTGCAAGACCTTGATGCCATCATAGTGGAAGGGAAAGGAGTTGAGCCTACTGTAGATTCAAGCAAGAGAGAAGATCAAATGAAAGTTGTAGTGCAGGATATACTACAAGAGCTTGATGCCAACACAATGGAAGGGAAAGGGTATGAGGGCACTGTGGACTCAAGCTTGGGAAAAGTGAAGCTGAAAGACAAAGTGCAAGAGAGGGTTCAATAGGGTAAAGAGGGAAGGGGACAAGAAGAGAAACAAGAGGGGGGAAGTGATCCAATTGAGAAAGTTGATGAATGGAGATTGACTAAGGAAAAATATAAACCACAATACCAAAGTTTTGTACTATAGAGTACGAGTCTTGGTCCTTTGGAGTAACAAGTTTTGATACTATAGAGTACCAAATTGATAACACAACAATGGCATCAGACAATGCTGATCTCAAGTAAGATTCTATTCAAGAGAATTACAATTGTTGGTTGTGGTTAGAATTGTAGTTGGGGTAAACACTGTATGGCTCCTCTCCTGTCCACTTCCTTCTTCATATGGCATACTATAACAATATTTTCAAATATCTTTGAGGATAGGTCAAAATGATTATGCAGAGAGTGAACCCAAAAATCTGTTCAGGACCAAACTCTCCTCCATCAAAAATCAAGCTTCAAGGTTGTGACCAAACAAGCATCTACTTTGACCAAAACAGCCGTAGATATAGAAGAAAGTATAAAATCTATGATGTCTTGGGTCCAGAAACCAAAGAGGCTCATATCATAGGAGACCCATGGGATAGACAATATCAAGGTGAAGGTAGTATAATGGTATCTACATCTTGACTTGGGGAATCATTTGTCATGTTTCATGGAGGGATGCAGAAAGTTTGTAGATGCCAAACACCAGTGACAGGGCTACACATAGTGTGCCTTCACAGTCCCAAAAGTTGAGATCAAACCAGAGCCAAATAGTTTTGAAATCTCATCATAGAGAAAACTGTAGTGATCATCCTAGGAAGGGGGCCGGGAGCTACAAACCCCTTAAGGTCAGCTCATGTACCAGGAACCACAATGTCAATTATAAGGCATAGAGACTCTAGCTAGTATACCCCTTCAAAGAAAAAACCATTGAAAGATCATATGGTTGTTGGAAGTTTCCAGTTGACCCAGATTCCATCAGAGTCTACAAATAAATGCCTATATGAAGATCATCAAGGACAACAATTTCAATTGATCTCCACAATTTAAAGTCAAAAGTCAAGCAACCCAATACTATTCAAGCAGTTGCATGTGACCAATCTCACATATGCATATCAAGATGCAGATGGCAATGAATATCAGCGAGTTCATGGCCTTGTACAAACCCCTGCGGATGCTAAACCTGAAGACAAAGATTATTTCAAGATGATGCAAATTCTCAAGCTGCCAGAGTAGGTGATAAATAGGTCAAAATCAATGGAAGCTACAACTTAGAAGGCTACAAAAAATTTATCACCAAAATCGCCTTCAAAGAGACATGTTCTATCAAAAAGTACAGTGGATCTTCCAAGATCAAAGGTTCCTCAAATGTAGGTAGACAATGCTCAACAATTGCGATCAAAAGGTGCAATATTGTAGCGAGCCAACCTAGATTGAGATAAGTGATCAAAGCAAGAAAGTTACAAAAAAATTTCAACCCAAGGACACAACCACAACAAAGTTAGTCAATTCAGATACAAATCGTGAGAAGATCAAGTGAAACATTATTGGTGAGAACGAAGAAAAGTTGTCAAGTGAAGTAAAGCTAGAATTTAGATAGACTAGAACCTCATGTCTCTTTGCACTTGGAAGAAATGTGGCCAACCACAACTAGAAGATGATTCTGAATTCGTTAGCATATCTATAAACAAACAAGCAAAATGCTGGGTAATCATTTCCACCGCTATTCAAATAGGTTCATAGATCATCATAACCCAGTTTCATGTGATAATAGCCAAATATATACTAGAAAACATGATATTGAGAATGCCAATAGCCAAAAAGGTTCTAGAGGTATGGAGTTCAATGAAGATGTAGTCGTCAAAGAAAACAAAGAATGAAGACCAAGATTGGTCACCCGCGGGCGACAACACACAGTCCTTGAGTACAATTCAAATGGAGACCAATGCCAAAGAAAAGCTTAATGAAGATGATTCATCTCCACCCAACAGAGCTTCAAAAGAGATTAAAGCAGATCAATCATTAGCAAGTCAGATCCTATATAACGAAGAGAAACCACAAAAGCTATTGAGTAGAAAGAGCCACCAAGTCAAGAAGTAAAGAAGACCGAGGTTATAGACAATTAGGAAGGAATAGGAAATCCAAAGATCAATCAAATTAATTGATGTAAGTCAAATTGGAAAACACAGTCTCAAATCACCTACCATGGCAAGGATCTTCAATAAAACCACCAATGAGGATAGCTATAGTCCTCAACAGTTCAAATGGAGCAAGTGTTAGATGAAATCCTCTATTGGATGAAGAAGAAAAGTGAAATATGATTTTAGATAATATCCAAAGAATACTCGAGATCACTCCAGGAAAAGAGGACATTAAAGCAATGCAAGGTAAGGTTGCAAGTGAAGAAGAATTGGTAGTTATCCTTAGCATCCAAAAGCATGAAGAACATGTAAAGTTTCAAGTAGAGATCTCAAAGGAAATACACGTAGATGTTATTCTTGGACATTAGTGGTTAGAGCAACACAAGGCGTATAGAGAGGATACAATGTTGAAAATAACTTTCCCAAAAAGGAGCAAGCAACAAATACATGTACCATTAATGTTAGATTCAGAGTTGCCGAAGTCACAAGAATCAAAGATAGATCTTACAAACAAAGGTAAAGCTAAAGTGGACCTTCCACTGGCTAGCACAAAAGGTGTGACAACATATGCCTCTACATCAAAGAACCCTCATGGTTCAGATTCTTCTAGCAAGTCAGGCTTTTAGAACTTCGTGTCAATTGCTAACCCAACTGAAACCTCTAGGAAGACACCCAAAAAAGAAAAGATACATCAACCCAAGTACTCAAGAAAGCGAAAGAAAGTTTTTTCTAGAGCAATTTATTCAAAATTCAATGATCTAGTGTGGATTGAAGCCCAAGGATCATTACAAAACCAAAAACACATGGGATAGATAACATCACAATGGAGCTTAAAAGAATATGAGTACTATAGAGGTAACAGATAGATTTGGGAACCAAAATTGTCGGTAAGGGCATATAAAGTAAAATCAAGACCCTCCCAAGAAAGAAGGCCCACTAGGTATCAACCTCGACAATATCCTATGATACCCAAGAAATAGGTCTACAACAAAATGACATAAGATGCTAAATTCTACCACAATTCTCAAGAGGATATAGAACATAGATAAATCTCAAAGAATCTTCCTATTGCACTAAGGTTCTACAAAAGCTATACAAAGATTTGGAAACCAGTCAATGAAAGACCAAATGCAACTATAACAATGTGAGTGCGCAAATGCGGTGCATGTGCGTAGAGAGTGCAAAGGGGAGAGAGAGAGAGAGAGAGAGAGAGAGAGAGAGAGAGAGAGAGCACGATACAGGATGTGGGATGGAGCTCCCAAATCTCACTGTGTGAGCACCATGTGAGAATGTGAGTGAGAGCTCCTTATTCTTTGTATGTATGAAGAATAAGAAAGCAACGGTGTCCAAATATGTCCCTTGTGGCCACAATACCAACATGTCACGTGAACAAAAATCGCCTCTTATGGCCAATGCCAAACAATGCTCGAGATCACAAAACTCTCCCACCTGAGAGCAAACCACTATCTCATGCAGACAAAGTGAGCAAACTGTTAAGCTCACAAGCCTCTACAATAGGCAAACAAATTTGACAAAATTTTGGCAGAGTCTCTCTTGTAACTGGAGCAAAAACTCAACAGTAAACTGCAAACGGAGACAACACAAAATGCCCAAATGGCCAAATCTAGGAATATAGTCGTCCGGAATCACCTCACAAAGTCATACAAAGAGCAAGCACGCTCTAGTCGGAGTACCACTCGACGAAATATTGACAAAACCTGTCAACTTGTTTGCATAAACAAGCTTCAATGGATGTGCATAAACAAGTGCTCAACTACGAGCATCAACAATGCATCCAAAATACTTAGCCATGATGGATCCACATCTCCACATCTGTTCCCACATAGAGCATACATCAACACATAAACAATGTGCTCAGAAACTGTATACGGATGTGTCTTAGTCCAAGAACCACATCCCAAATAAACACTTGTATACACAATTGCAAGTTAAATCAGCACCCAATGGACTCCACAATGTGACGTACATATCCCGAGACGCAATCTACCTAATGATTTGCAGTATACAAGCCCTTAATTTGTCAAATCTTTTGTGTCTAAAAAAAAACGCAGGTTGCTGCAGAAAATTCAGAGATCAGAATTTCAAAACTCTGATATCACCATTGCATTTAGAACGTCGACAAACCTTGGGGTAGACCCCTAGATCATATAGATATGAGTCCGAGTGTGCAAGATATGCCAAAAAACACTATTTTTGGTCCAAAAACGCAGCAAAAACTTGCTGCTGTTGCAAAAATTTCAGAGGTCAAAATCAGCTCAAATGGACATCACCTTTACGTATGGAGCGTGCCAAAACCCCAGGTTACACCCTAACCTTGCATAAATCGCATTCCGTATGCAAAAGTTATGCAAAAAACGTTGTTTTGGGGACTCAAAAAATGACCTGCGGAAATGAAAATCTGCATTCTTTCTGCAAATATGATTGCAAAAAAGCATACACACTTGCAATACACTTTTCCCTCAAGCTTGAGAATGCCCCTCAAACTTCCATGAGCACATATATGGTGGTTGCTCATCGATCTCAAGCTTCCACCGAAAGCAAACTCACCATAGCCAAAAGCTCACTTCGGCTCTGATACCAATTGTGAGTGCACGAATGCGGTGCGTGTGCGCAAAGAGTGCAAAGGGGAAAGAGGGAGAGAGAGAGCACGACATAGAATGTAGGGTGGAGCTCCCAAATCTCACTGTGTGAGCACCATGTGAGAATGTGAGTGAGAGCTTCTTATTTTTGTATGTATAAAGAATAAGGAGAAAATGTGGGCTGCCGGACACTTCCCGACGGACACGGACAAAGCATGGTGAGACACACCGCCTTTACCTAAAAAACAAAATGACATGAAGATCTCAAGAGCTCAACAAGACGTAGTGCCAAGCAAAGTAAAGAAAGAAGCTATGAACGCAATGGAGAAATTGGGATTTCTAAGTCTTTCAATGCTTCGAGTCAAAAGTCAGATCAATACAATCAAAAAAGGCCTACAATAACCTCAAAGGCTCCTTACAACATGCCTAATTGGAGAATCAAACAGACAATGGAGTCTTCACAGTCAAAGAAGGACAATCCAACCTCATCAGCAAACTCAACGACACATAAAACCATACAACCCATCAACAACCAACTAAAAATCTTCCATAGCCTCCACGGACACTTTCGAACAGTGCCCGATGATGGGCACTACAATTGGAAGGGGGGAATGTTAACTAAGCCAATGTCTGTTAACAAAAGCTGCTAAAGGTTCAAGCCTTACAAAGCACATCGAAGATCAATATGAAGGAGCAGTAAAGATTGAAGTTACACATTTTTTTCATTTTTCAAAATGGCTATGTATTGTAAATTCTCGATTTATTTCAAGGCATTGTAATATTTTTAATGTATTACAAGCTCAATGCGAGTTCCAAACTGTAAAGAACATGTCAATTAGTGTGCATAGGTTGCAGATTCAATAAGAAGTGGAGCCCTAAAGACCTTGGGTGCCCGGACATTGCATATTTTTACCCTAGGTATATAAGGCAGTGTGTAAATAAAATTAGGGTTCTTAGCCTCATTCGTTGAGACCACTCTTTTAGTGAGAGCTCATGAGGTTATGGCTATGGAGTCCTTGAGCTTCTCCTTGCTCATGTGACTTGAAATTGATTAACACTAATCAAGGCTTAATTATCTTTCACTATGCCTCTCTCATACTTCTTATGATTCTTAATGATACTTTGATTAGTTAGATCGTAACTAATTTGGTTAATCCCGCTCTAATCTTGTGTGATTGCGCTCTGTTCTTTGTGTGTGCATGTAGGTTTGATTAAAGTGAGAATGCTGAATGGACCTATGTGTGTGCGCTTGTGATTAGTGTGTTCCATGATAGGATAAATGATGTGTGCATCTTGCAATTTTTAGGTGTGTGATTGGGTTGATTTGAGGTGAAGAGAAGTGGATGTGGAGATTGCCGATCTTTGTGGCTTAGCTCCTCCATAGGCCGAGAAGCCCACTTCATAGAGTTTCCATTCGTGTTGCCATGATTAGCTCATCAATCGGTGAGTGTTTCCATGCCCTAGACGAGTACCTCATCCCTCTGGATTGACGATCATTGTTGGTCATTGGAGCTATGCTACGATGGAACCCCCAACAATTGGTTGTTCTACTGCTATGCAATGCTAATACTCACTCTCATTGTTCAAAAAAATCTATGGGTCTACGTGTAGCAGTTGACTTTTTGTATTTTGTTGTGGGTACACTAAGCTAAGAATGCTTAATCCGACCATTAGATGATTGCTACATGGGGGCTTTTTTCAGCTTGAATGGTCTAAATGAGGTTTGGTTCACTAATCTTCTTTGGCAAAAAATAATCGAAATGACTGATCTTGTACAGCTAAACTATGTACCTACCCCTTATTGCTATACATTACTTTGTATGTGGTTATTGAATGCAATTAGAAACCCACTTTTCATTTCATTGGCTCAATGATGATTATTTGATTTGAATGACCACGTAGTTATCTGTGTACGTTTCTAACATTAAATTACATTAAATAAAAATCTATAAGAAAATATTGTCTAAGTTATCTGCTTTGAATGACCAAGTAGTTATCTATGTACTTTACTAACATTAAATTAAAACCTATAAAGAAAATATTGTCTAAGTTTGCTATTATGCTAAACTCTCTCAAAATATTGTAGTGTCTTTGGGGTTGATTCTAGATACTTATTCTTGTTACTCTAGTCATTAAAATGGATTGAGTGGTAAAACATACATGTTATCTTTTAAATATCGTAGAAACTTTACATGTAATTTTACTTCAAAAAACAAAAATGCTTACCATTCTTGGGTTGAACAAAGAAAATCTCAACCCAAGTAGCTAGCCAAAACGAGTTTTTTGCAAACCATTAATTAATTATTTTGTGCGCGGGGGTGTGGGAGGGGGGAAAGGAAAAGGGAAGGTTGAGAAAAAAAAAGCGAAAGGAGAAAGGGGGGGGGTTTAGGGGGCCGGGGGGGGGGGGGGGGGGGTTAATTTGTTTTTTAGTGCTTAAGGGAGCCCTAAGGGCAGCCAAGGCTAATAGCCTAGTGGTTAAGCTTGTCTTTTTAGTGTCTACGTGCTGAGGTCAAATCCTAGGGATTAAGGGTGCTTTTGAAGATGATTCGAATTCGAATTCGAGATGCTGAAGCATCTTGGGAAGATATTATGTATTGAAAATTGAAAGTGGAGCAAGTAGTAGTCCTCCCAATTTTGACTTTGGGGCTTATTAGAGGGTATCTAGTGAGATACCCTCAAAAGCAAAAGAAAAGGGCTTTTGGAGAAGTGAGGCCACAGGCACTTCGGGAGATATACTTTTGGAAAACTCCAACTTTTTGTTGGTGCACACGGACAATCATGGCGGGGGTGTAGACTCGAGGACTCGAGGAGAGAGGGAGAATACCATTTGCCAAGATGTTTTGTGAGCGCGAACGTGTGCATAGGGGGCGAAAAAAGATACACATGGGAATCATGGCACGTGGAGAGAGAGAGAGAGAGAGAGAGAGAGAGAGAGAGAGAGAGAGAGAGAGAGAGTGAATAGCTCATTAGTGCATGCATGCATGTAGCATGTAGAGAAAGATGGAGAAGTTGCAGTATATAGAGAGAGATACATAAATGCTTCTCCTCTTGATTGCATCGTTGTTGTAGTAAGAGAGATTGTGTGCGCAACTTGAGAGAAATCATGGAAGGTAGACATGAAGCGCAGTTAGAGGCACGGGTAAGAGGACTCCATAGCGGGCAAGGGGATGTGTGTTTTGCATAGAGCTGTGATGGTGACGGGTCCGGGTCGTTTCCTTTCGAATTAGAAGATTCCTTAGAATTTTATAGATAAATCTATTGACACAGTGCCAAGGGGAGGCGGGATTCTGTTTCCGACTGCTAGTGAGTGGGGCTGGTTGAATTCAGATCAGGCAGGTCGCAACTCTGAGACACGCAGTCAACTCGAGATGAGGAGTGGCTTGTTGTCCGAGGTTGGGTTAGATTTGGAGTGACTGGGAGATTTACACAAGTTTTAGTGCAATTATCAACGGAAGCTTCAAATCTTGACCTGAAAAGTGGAAATTTCAAGTTTTCCCTAAAAATATATAGGCTATGTATGAAAAGCTACAATTTATTCAATCTCACAACCAAGGGTATTTTGGGAAAATGAAGGACATTTAGGGAATTGATGACAAAATAGTGGGTACTCTCTCTCTCTCTCTCTCTCTCTCTCTCTCTCTCTCTCTCTCTCTCTAGCGTCCCCGTTAGCTGTGGCGCGCAGCCAAACTTGAAGGGTTCTCTCTCTCTCTCTCTCTCTCTCTCTCTCTCTCTCTCTCTCTCTCTCTCTCTCTCTCGCGTCCCCGTTAGCTGTGGCGCGCAACCAAACTTGAAGGGTTCTCTCTCTCTCTCTCTCTCTCTCTCTCTCTCTCTCTCTCTCTCTCTCTCTCTCTCTCTCCTGCGATGCCGAAAGATCTGTGAAGGAGTCATGAGAGAGACGGGAGAGATGGTGATAGTTTTCTGTAGAGATCGGTGTAGATCGGGTGAGTAGCAATGGGGCAAGCACAATATGAGATCGTCGTCTCTCTCTGCTAAGAAAGGAGCAGATGGCGCTCATAGACAGGGCATTATGTATCATGCAGTAGAAGAAACAATTTTGAAGGGGTGGTGGTATGGTACGGCAAGGTGCAGAGGAGCATGCAAAGAGAACCGATGTGCAGACATGCAAGGGGCAGATGATGGCGATAGGCAAAGAAGCTTTTCGTGTGAAATTCCCAACAGGATGCGATTGAAGGGATCGTAATAGATTCGGGTTAATAGATAGATTAATCGGATCTAATATGTTTCAAGACACTTGCATCAAAAGGGGCCATGGCCTTTTTAATGCTTTTTTTTTTTTAATAAATGAAAGAAGGTGGGTCTACTTTTAAAGACATCTTATTTCGGACACATTCAACCTTGGAGCCTTCTTGTTGTACTAATGCATTTACTACTATATTCTCTCTCTCTCTCTCTCTCTCTCTTTTTCACTCACACACACACACTTACGAGAGTCACTACATGTAGAACCTATATATTCCATGCGTTCAAGGAATATTTATACAACCCATTAGCTATGAAATTTTCACCAAGAAAAGGGACCTTATTCCTATTCAACATGAATTTTTGTTCAGGGTTACTTTTTCAAAACTTGCTTGGTTGTGAAAATATGACAAAAAATATAGTAGAATAATCCCTACTACTCAACTCGTGTGATAGGATTTTGTTTTGAAACTTTTTTGAATTTTTTTTGGAGCCTTAACTCGTACCCACATGAAGCACATATCATTCAATTAGAAATAATTTGAATGTATGAAATATATCACATATGTAGGTGTCTTGCTACCACACACACACACATCGATGAAGCCTTTTGCTTTGTGCAAGCATCTACACCGACATTCTCCACCGTAATCCATCAAAAGGTGATGCATGGGGACTCTTAGAGTAGACTACCCCATTATCACATTTCTTTGAAGCTCCATGTAGCGCACATACAAGGAACATGGTTGGAAAGCAAACTACACTCAAGAATACACTCGAGAATGCGTATATACGTACATATATAAAGTTGCCACATTGTTATCATGAGGTTGTGAAGAAGAGGATTATGCACGTTGTTAAATCAATAGGATTAGAATCTCTCTCCGGTGAAACATCTTAATGGAAGTGTTAAAGTGCATAGTTGACAATTTGAAAAGTGTGAGTGTGGGGGCTAAGGATTAAAATTGCATTTGATAGCAACATGAGATCTAATGTATGAGATGGTTGGTCCATCCACATTCTTAGATTCTCGATTGAAAGTAATATAAGATCTACTATAACAAAAGTGGCCCCATGAAATGGGTCAGAAGTTGCATCTAATGATTGAGCTCAAAATGATTGAAATGGTGGCATACTATTGTTGTGCACCTAGTTAGCCTTTCTTGACGATTCCACACTTGATGCCAAAGCAAGATGTACTTTAGAAGTAGGGTTTTGAAAAGATACTTGAACAAGTAGATTTTAAACAAGTGCTTGCACAATGACATGCCCTATTGAAATTACATGTATCAAGACCACGTCTATCAAAACAAGCCCTTCCCATAGCCATCAAAGTATTTCAAAGAGAAAGTAAACCTACAGGTCGTACTTCACAAGAATGGTCCACCCCTGTTGGATGCAATGAACATCATAGAATGTTTAAAGGATCCCCACTAGAAGCCTAATTATTTGGAGATATTGGAGATCATGGCATTTGCATTTTACTCTTTTGATCCTTACATTGTATAGCTAGATTGTCCTTGCATTTGCATTTTACTCTTTTTGATCCTATTTTTGTTAGTTGCCCTATTTTTGGACCTTTCTAAAAAAATTTAGGTTTCAAGGTCAATTATCTTAGCAAAACTTGTGGCCTTTTGAACTCATTATTTGTTGCTCCCACCTCATTTCTTTAGCACTAAACAGACTTCAAATGGTTACAATTTAATCAAATTAAGCTCCTCAACGTGCAAGATGATGAGTAGCACTTACTGGGTCTAAAATCAGAGAACTCATTAATTAACTAGGAAGATTCTCCTCTTCTCGTATCAAAAAGTCGAAATCTTTCCATTGTCCCTGATTCTTGCGTCGAGCCCTCTCCAACCCCCCCCCCCCCCCCCCCCCCCCCCCCCCCCCCCCCAATTGCCATCACGAGCATTGCGCTGTGCTCCTTGCCTTTCCCTACGATCGCCATGGAATGCTCCCATGGGCTACACAGAGCAAGAGGTAGCTTTCTCTCTCATCGTGGCCCCAGCATGCTGCCTTTCTCTAACAACCAAGCTTGCGCACTTGTAGTTGCACCTGTGCTGGAACACATGCACACAAACGAGCGAGAGAGAGAGAGAGAGAGAGAGAGAGAGAGAGAGAGAGAGAGAGAGAGAGAGAGAGAGCGACTTTGCGCCCTTTGTGCATGCTCCATCCATAGCCTGCCCTCATGAGCGAGATGCTGGCTAGCTCGCCCATCTGTTCTGCTAGCATTCCTAGATAATGGCACTCCATGCAAAAAATATCTTGCAATCCTCTGGGACCCAAGGTCTACACAATGCTGCATTCCCGCCGATAGAGTAAAAAGATCTCCTTCCCTCTCTCTCTCTCTCTCTCCACGCCTTCGTGTCCGCATCTGACATCTCTCTCTCTCTCTCTCTCTCTCTCTCTCTCTCTCTCCACGTGTTTTCACCTCGCTTTTCCCCCCTCAAAGACACACAAGGTATCTCCTCAGATTCTCGTTAATAAAGCTCTTTACAAAATTGGTTGGGCCTACTTTATGCACTCAGATAGACATGATGATCTAAGAGTATAGTTTGGGGTTTTGGCAGGTTTCAATTAGGTCTCTCAAATCTCGAAAAAATAAAAACCCTTTCAAAACATCTTAAGTGCATAAGTGAAGGGTGAGTTTAGGGTATAGAAAGACATGTGACAGTGGAAAGTCAAAAGACTTTTTGTGTCCATACGATGAGATGGTTGTGTGCATATTTATACATTTGTGTTTTTCTTTTTCTTATTTTCCCTTTAGAGCGTTTTCTTCTCTTTATTCCTTCCACTATGTAGGTAAACTATGTAGGCAGTGAATAAATTCTCTTTGAAGCCATTAGGTGATCCTATTATTATAAACTGTTGGTTATATAGATTTAAAACTCTACACATAAACTTTTTGAAGTAATGTGCCCGTAGCAAATTTGACACATAAGAGTTGTGCCAGATTGATGGATACACTATATAGCAAAGCATATTCTAACACTTTGGACACATATGCCACTTGGAAATATTCATTGAGAGCTATTTGGCCTTGCATTTATGGATGCAAGTGCAGATTTTGATACGGAGTTATTGTCGACACAAATTAGAGTTACATTAGAGTGACATGTTTATGCTTATAGTTGTTATGCATTCTTGATTCATATGCTTTGTACATAATTTGGTTGGATGCTCTAGTGACATGAACATTAGGCGTGCTCACGTGTATGCATTGGTTTATGCATTTCAAATGCTTTATTCAACAAAAATATTGAGCATGCCTTTGTGCACTAATGGACAAAAAAATGAAAATTAATCATATGTGCATTTATTGATGGAGTTCATTATAGTATATGTGGTTTATGGTATTCTTGATGTGAATTAACATTGGATTCCATCTGGTTTGATGCCTCTCAAGCGTGTTTGAGTTCATTGTCATCACTTGTTTCTTTTTTTACAAGTTATGATATACTGCACTTGCATATCTTTTGGTGCTTGTTGGTATGCATATCTTGCTCATGTCAACAATGATTCATTTATGGGTATGTATAACCTTGAAGAATACTCTCGAGTATGCTCTTTATGATGCTCTTTTGGCATTTATATGACTATTTGAGTTTTGGGTCTTTGGAGCCCGGTAGTGGTGAGGGTTATGTGAATCTAAACAATATAGGTCCAAGTTTCTCAATGAGGTTGATTAAGTGCACTTGAGATTCCCTCACGACCTCACCTACCATATGTAGAGAAGACTAGGTGCATTGCTTGAGAGGGTCACTTAATAACTATGTGACTATTACTTGAGTGCAGTAAAAGGGGTTTCTCTTTTTCCTCACATTTTCAAACATAGAAGGGTACTATAAAATATAATTGGAAAAAATTTACAAATTAAGTAGAAAAAGGGATTATTTTGTTTTTCAAAAAATTCACAAATAACGAGTTTTAAAAATAGTCCTTGAATGCACATGATATACATAATTTATACATCCCCCCTCGCCCCCCCCCCCCCCCAACCAACCCAACTAAAACAACATGCAATGCATCTCAGGGGGGGGGAGCCAATTTTGATTAGCAATTTGGTCAACAATAGTTCACTTTGCTAGATAGACACTCTCTATGTGCATGGCCAATGTATATAATTCTTTGACTCTCTCTATTGATTGAATTTTATTTTATTTACATAGAAGATTCTACTGAAATTCTACTAGTTTTCTCACCATAAAATTTTCTCTTATTGTAGCTATGACATGTCTTTTCCAAATGATATTTATATCGGTATAGATGCAATGGCCACCTCTCGTAGTTTTTCCACCACAATATATGTTGCACCATTTGTAAGGCCCCCATATGAGGAGAATCCATTAGTGCACATATATTTGGTGGATTCCAGCTTTGTTGCTGATGAGATCTTTATTTGTGACCGTGGATGGTACAGAGAAAATTTAAGACTAGATTTGGGGGCCTCCGAGGCAAATTAATTTTTAGTAAAAATGTCTCGGTTGGAAGATGGTTGGGGAAGACAAAAAAAAATAAAAAAATTAGTGGTCGTTGGTGCATGGTCTTGGGCCCGTGATTGACGAATTTCAATGGCCGGTGGAGTTCTAGTCAGACTTGTCTACACAAGAGTGGCTACACATGGGCACATAGGAGAGTCCTACTAGGACCTGGTTACACAAGGGTGGCCATACACATGGATTCATGGCCGAGTTCTACTTGGACTTGGCTATCTAAGGGCAACTACACATGGGCATTTAGAGGCTCCCTTACATCTATATAAGGAGGCATTCTCCATGAGTAATTCAGTGAATGGTGTGCACACTAGATGAACGCATGCACGACCTTGTTGAAAGATTGTTAGTCTTTGGTATTCCTAATTGCTCTAGTTGTCTAAATCTCCATATATAAGCTTTATCTTGAGAGTGCATGGGTGGATGGCGCCACCACTTTGTAACAGTGTGCTAATCTAAATTTTTGATTCTCCACTAATCTACTTTACATTGTATCTCTCTCTACTCTCTTGCTACTAGATCCTTATTGTATTCCATTTCTTTTAGCATCCACGAGTAAAACTAAAGAACTCTCCGATGTGTTGTACATGAATATGCTCTTCAAATGGCATGCTTGAAGTCCATTTCAAGAAAAGTGGAGCAAAAATCTTGGATTTTGAAGACAACAGAGTGGCAAAGGGCATAAGGTGCCATAATCTCTATGAAATTTCTCCACTGAGGGTCACTACAAAAGAACATACAACTCAGTTATGGCATGAGAGATTTGCTCACTTAAGGATTGTTGTGCTAAAAGAGATGCAAAAATAGAGGAAGGTGATTCACATGTCACAAATATCATATATGAATGAATATTATGATGCTTGTATGATGAGCAAGCAACAAAGGAAGGAATTTCCACATGAGAGTAGTAAGCAAATTCAGTCTCCTCTAGAGTTGGTACATGCGGATCTCTGTGGTAAAATGTCTACTTATGCTTTGGGTGGATCTTTCTATTTCCTATTGTTAGTCAACCACTTTAGTAGAAAGATCACTACAAGAGGTTATGTGCACTTGTGACGGCTGTAGCGACAAAACTAGAATGGGTTCTTTTATCCCTCGACATCACTAAAACTATCGCTAAAAGTGTCAAAACAGAACGTCGCTATAGGCGTCTCTATTAGCATATCTAAATAACGACGCTTATAGTGACGATAATAGCAATGCTGCAAAACCTTATATAGAGACGCCAATAGCGACGTCCGAGAATAAAATTTTTTGGGTGGCAGAGCACTGAATGCCCTGCCACCCATCAGACATATTGAAAATTAGTTCTAGAATAAAGATGCAAAACTGACAGACAAAAGTATTTCGACGTAAGTGAATTGACAAAAATAATACAATGACAAAATTATACACATCATAGGTAAAATCATTTGATGTAATAGTTACAACACAATTGTCATTATTGAGAAAATACATCGTTGACCAATAGTTTCAAAAATGACGTGTACACGTCATCATATATATATGCTATGACAAAAGAAAACTAGTGCTATCTGGCTATGGCTAGATTGACATCGTCTAATCAGACGTCTGGGAAAAGGAAGGCCGCCATGGGTTTGAAGGGTTTAGAAAGTGGTTGGTCAGCTGCAGGCCTACGTCACAGAGAAGGAGGAAAAGAGGAGGCGAGCAAGGCCACTTACAGAAAAGGGGGGAGCTGCTAAGGAGGAGAAAGGGATGGGTTGCATGGCACGTTAAAACAGGGCCGTGACGGCTGTAGTAGCTGGGGAGAGAAAGGGGGGCCTAAGGCCTTGTGCAGTGGACGAGGGAGCCAGGTGATAGGGCTGCAGAGGGGGTTCGGATGGAAGGGCCGCCATGGGCTGTAAGGTGATGACACCATGAAAGGAGCAGGTGCTGCCAAGGGGTGGCAGTAGAAGGTTGGCCGAGAGCACTTAAGCGATGGGGTGGCCACCAGAGAGCACCAAGAAGGGAATCAAAAGCAGCAAAGAGGAGAATTGAAGCCATCACTCTAAGAGGAAAAGTTGACATCATTAAAGACCATTCTTGCCGATCGAGAATCGCGCCAGCCTCTTGTTCTCAAGTGTGCTTTGTTATTTGAAGGATCGATGGTGCCATCTTAGTTTTGTATATGCTCTTTTGACAGCTATCATAGTTCCAATTTCAAGCTCCACACTCTATTTGCCTTATCCACCTTGTCTAGGCATCTTTTTTTCCATGCTAGGTTTCAATTCAAGTGAGTTCTCCGAATTTTGTGTGTAAGCAGAGAGGAAGAGAGACAAGGGTGGGTATTGTGTGTGCAAAAGGGAGCGAGAGAGGATCTTAGTGGTTGCGACTATGTTATCTGGCTTGAAGTATATGCTAAGTGCTGGGTTATTAATGACTTCATGTTGCTAAGGTGCATCGGGTTGGGTGGGTGTAATAAAAAATTGTTCAAATTACGAGCTTGTTAGTAAAGTCATACAGAAAATAGTTGGGTGTTTGTGTCTTGACTTGGAAAAAGTTTGTGAGAAAACGCTTTTGGACATTCTTAAACTCTTTCCAAGTAGACTTCCCGATGCTACCACCCCACACCTCCACTCCATAAAGAAGCACGAGTTTCACCAATGTGTCAAAGAGGTACCTTTTGAGAGCTCAACACTTGATCTCTCCAGCATTTATTCTCAAATGCATAATAAGCCCTCTTTTCGGCTTCCAAGTGACGCATTGCGTAATCCTTTCGTCTATGATTGGATGGAATCTCAAGGCCAATGTACTTGAAGATATCTACCACTTCAAGTTGCTCATTGTTGTATACAATGCATGGATTTTCATCATTGAGGGTCTTTACAAGCATAACCTTGGTTTTGGATCCATTCATGATCAACCTCCTATGTAGGCAAAAGCATTCCAAGACACTCATAAGCTTTTGTGCATCTTCTAAGGTATGTGCCAAGAACACTACATCATCGGCATAAAGCAAAAGCATGATCACCGCATTTCCGATCTTAACCTCTTCTATTCCTTCTTGTTGCATAAAATCAAGGACCATGCATTCCAATCATCAATGAGTAGCCCAAAGAGGGCTGGGGAAAGTGGACATCCTTGTTTGACACCAATGGTGCTTGCAAAAAATTCTGAAATTCTATCTCCCATACGTAGTCGACATATCACTTTTTGGTAGATGCGAAAGACTGCATGCATAAATTCTCTCGGCACTTGAAGGCTTTGCATACGTCTCCAAAGATTTCCTCGCGGTACCATGTCAAAAGATTTCTTGAAATCCACAAAGCAACAATACAAATTTTTTCCTTTCAATCGAGACGCTTCCATAAGAACTTGAAGAATGACAAGGTGATCAATAGTGCTATGACGCTTTCGAAAACCTGCTTGGCCTAGCGCACGTTTGCCGTTCTTTTCAGCCCATTTACTTATCTTCATCTCCATGATACATCCAAATAACTTTGCCACCAAAGAACCAACCATTATAGTGCAGTAGTTGTTCACATTGTTTACATCTCCTCCTTTGTGCAAAGGTTTCATCCAATTTTCACTCCAATCATGAGGCATGCCATGCTGAAGTGCAAGGTTAAACATATCGCATATCCAATATATTATTTTCTTGCTTGTCCATTTAATCATTTTAGCCTTGACACCTTGAAGGTCCTCTGCCTTGCGGGTAGCAAGTTTCTCAAGCGTGCAACATACATCTTCAATGGTAAAGAGGGGAGACATAAACGGAAGGGAGCTACAACACTCCATACTATCAACATTGGGTTGCTCATAGAGGTTCTTGCAATGCGTATACATATCCTCAAGTGTCAAGTCAACAAAGCTCTCAACACGCTTGCCTTTTAGATTTTGCCAGAACTTGCCACATGCATGTGCTTTTTCTTGTGCTAAAGGAAGTTGTTTTTTGAATTCCCACCTTCTCCTCTTCTTTTGAACAAGTGCTTTGTATGTGTGTAAATGTTCCAAGTAAGTTTCCTTGCCTTTGCTTGCATCCAACCTTAGCAAGTGTTTTTGGGCTTGACTACATTCCATGTCGAACCATTTCTTCTTGGTGCTACCTTTCTTAGATCTTTTGCAAGACATGTGTTTCACCAAAAAGAATTCCCTCGCACAAGAGCAAATTACTTCTTTGAAAAATTTCCACTTGCATTCTGATGTTGGGCTCTCTTGATGCTCTGTCATGCTTAACATTTCGTCCACCATATCAACATATATAAGTGCTTGTTTGAAGTCTAGACGTAGGTACGAATGATTCACATCATGATTGGAGGCTACATGCTCGGGTCTTTTAACACACTTGAGGTCAATACATAGCATCCTATGATCCGATTCCAGATTCCATTCACCAAGTGTAAAGCTTTGTATGCATTCTATAGTGACTTTCGAAAACAACATATAATCGATCACACTATCACCATTGTGCTTTCTACATGTAAAGTCACTGGTGCCTTGCCATAAAGATACACCATTTTCAATGAGCAATCCGGTACTATTGCACATATGTGGAAGTGAGTTTCCATAGTGATCCAATTATTTTGCATCATTAGAACTTCTATTATACATGTATGATTCATCCATTCTTCTTGAGACATGCGGCATGTCAAGTTGTAACCTATTTGTGCGAGCATTCATGTCTCCAAATACAATGACTTCACCTTGGTCCTTGTAATGAGCAATGTCTTCCTCTAGTTCAGCAAAGGGCTAATCTCTATCCATATCCAAGCGAGCATAAAAGTTGGAGTCATAGTGAGGAATGTAGCAACCAACCACAAACATGACTTGACCATTGGGTGGGCTCATTTTCAGCCATAATTAGCATTTATACTTAGGCTTCTTTGACAATGGAAACATCTTTCAAACCCCTTTTGATCATACATTCTACGCCTCCTTGGCCTTTACGTTGTTTTTCATTTTTGGTCCACATCAAAGAATGCACATCATATTTGTCAAATCCAAGAATTTGTTGTGCATCATGCTCCCATGTTTTGACAAGAAGTATCACATCGGAGTCATTGGCAAGAGAGAGAGAGAGAGAGAGAGAGAGAGAGAGAGAGAGAGTATAGTGCATTCTCTAGAGACATTTCATGTGTAGAAAGATCCTACTCTTGTGCATAGTGACCCTTGGAGTCAGTGTGTATGCATGACTTCTCTTTCAAGTGCTGACCTGCTATGATAGTGACCTCTTAGTGCTCTTTTATAGGTGCAGGCTGCATTAGTTTAGTATAAACTAATCAGGTTTAGGGCCCTAAGCTGGAGAGACAAAGTAGGCAATCAGGTTCCGGATGGTTCACTAGTGCTTTGTTTTGGGAGAACTAAGAAAATGATATTCTCATAGGTGGGCCTTTGTGACCATCACCTAGAGAGAGGTGGAATATACAAACGGCTTTTTTACAAAGTTTGGCTTGGAAAACGAAAAGTGAATTACCCTACGGATGTTTACTAAGGAAGTGCGTCGTGGATGGGATGCCAGCAAATCGCAGGCTTTACTGGTGCATTGGTGTAGTGCGCTCGTCAATTTCGAGCCTTCGGCGTCATTCTTTGATTTGCTATCGATATCACGTGTTTTTGGTCCTTCTTCATTTTTCAATGCATCAATGTCCATTTTCTTTTGCTTCTTCCTTCTTGTGTGTGCCGCGCGCGCGCGTGTGTGTGTGTGTGTGTGTGTGTGTGTGTGTTGTTGGTGCGTATGTGATTGTGTGCATGTGCTTATGTGTGTAGTGTATGTATGTGTGTGTACATGTATGTGCTTGTGAGTGCGCGTGTGTGCTTGTATGTATGGAAAGAGAGAGAGAGAGAGGGCTGATTTTTTTTTGCCTTCTTTGACACAAATGAGAGAGAGAGAGAGAGAGAGAGAGAGAGAGAGAGAGAGAGAGAGAGAGAGAGAGTTGTGGGGGTGAGTGTGTGTACATGTATGTGTTTGTGAATGTGTGTGTATGGAAAGAGAGAGAGGGCTGAATTTCCTCCTTGCCAACACAGAACGAGAGAGAGAGAGAGAGAGAGAGAGAGAGAGAGAGAGAGAGAGAGATGGTGAGAGAGGTGTGTGTGTGTGTGTGTGTGTTAAGAGAGGGAGAGAGAGAGAGAGACTATTTTTGCCTTGGATAATGGATGAGAGGGAGAGAGAGAGAGAGAGAGAGATATGGTGTTTTGGCTGATGATGAGAGAGAAAGAGAGAGAGAGTTTTTTGCTCTGATAATGCAGGAGAGAGAGAGAGAGAGGGTCATGCTAAGCAAGAGGGAGAGAGAGAGGGTAGTGCCAAGGGTGGCAGTCCCTCTGTGAGCGCAGGGACAAGGGAGGGGATGGTGGCGGAAACTTGCAATAAATAACGCTTTTTTAAAATTTTATTTTTTATTTTATAATGCCTCTTTGGGCTTAGTGCCCACAACCAAAACTTTTGAAATCCGACCATTAGTGGTTATGACATCTAGTGTGTACCTGCTGCTTGTATGATTCGACCGCAGATACTTATTTTGTATGAGCCCTATTCCTCAAAGGAGCTCCTTGTTTATCTGATGAGGGGGCTTCTCACCACATACATTGTTTTACAACCTTCTTTACCTTCCACAATACTTGAACTTCAAAAAGGATTATAGAGATTGCTTCTTTGAACCATGCCAAAGGCGATGCACGAAAACTGCAAAAATCCAAGACTTTAACTTTGATCAATCTAAGGTTTTTACTCTTCAAGAAACTCCTTTGGAGATCTCCCTAAAAGAACTTCAACCAAAAAACATGTAAAATGTTGTGCATTGACCGTAAATTAGACAACCACAATTTCATAGATACATCTTTTCTTTCTTTAATGACTGGAAATGGACTCACCAAATTGCTCAACAGACTATGACCATCTAGCTTGAGTGCACTAAGCATGGGTTGAGGCCTTGATGTTCATCACTAATGACTAAATCTCTACCGTACAAGAGACTCTTCTCGTGCTTGATTGAATGGTTCTTTTTTGAACTGTACTTAGAGATGCAAGTGAATTGTGTGTTTTATCTCCTTTCAAAACATGAGAATGAGACACCCTCAAGATTGATGGTGAGAGTGTTTTCTTGTCAATTAACTTGTGGATCAATATCACGGAATCACTTAATGCCAAAAATCATATCACATCTAGAGAAAGAAGAAACAACAAACTTGTGACAAAAACATATGTGACTCACACAAACTGCCACATAATGACATTCATGTGTGATTGAAGAGTATATGCCACGATCAAATCCAAAAACCACAATGGGATTAGTTGGAATAGGCTCTAAATATACTATCTTCAAAAGCCTAATCACTAATCACATCATATATACCTCCAACAAGATCATAATGTGTTGACCATTCATATAACCATATCACCTAATACAAGACCATCTGGATGATCATTAGAAACTTGGGATGCATTACTTGGTTCATTTATGATCCTGAAAAAAGATGTGGGTTTTGTAGGTTCTTTCTTAGGTGATTGCTTAGGCCAATCTATTTTTATGTGACATTTTGTGTGACACTAAAAAATCTTCCTTCTCCATATTTGATTCTTTCTTCAAGACTTAACCAACCTCCTATATTTTCTTGAACAGATTTTTCATGAGGTGTCAACTTAGGGGCTTACCCAACGCCTCTCCAACAGATGGCCACCTCCTACTGCTCTTCGTGAGCTCACCGCCCTCCTCCTTCAGATGCTCTCCCACTCCAGAGCCTTCTCCATTCGGCCACCCACGCCCTTGCAGCACTCTCACCTCATGCACTCAAACATTTGGTGCTTCTTTCCTTGAAACTGGCAGCAACTGCAGCCCGCCCTCCTTTTTTTTGTGACAATGGCAATTTTAAAAAAAAAAGTTAACTTGCGACTTGGCGGCCATTCCCACCGAACGCTTTGATACTTGTCGACAGTGGCGATTGCAACAAACATTGGCCGATCTGAATCCCAATGCAACCATACCAGCAACAAACATCTCGATCATTAGAGGCCCAAAATCATCGCGTGACCTGTAAAGTACCACCTCTGGCATATACACCACGATCAAGCTTGCCACTATCGGCGTCTGGCACCGACTCCACTGCTTCGACCTGTATCTGTATGATTCCATAGCGAGGCTATAGCCATTATTCTGGACCGACATAACTCAGCTCTACCAACACTATTGATTGATTGTTCTTTCTAAAAAAACCTTACAATGTATATATAAAGCCAAAAAGGCCATGAAAAACTCGACTTGCAGCTGAAAGTAAACTGCATGCTATACGGGTAATTCCCATGAGCTAGACACCGGCCAAGTGGGCTTGCATACCCAAGAAACCCCCCCCCCCCTCAAGCCCAAACCACTGACAATGGACTTGAGACATACCATGGCAAAGTTCATTCACCTGAAACCATGAGTAGAAGTCCCCCCCCCCCCCCTTGACTATAGCATAGGTGTGTGTGTGTGTGTGTGTGTACTTCCCTCAAACAACCATCAGTGTGAGACATACCAGAACTCAACCAAACAACAAAAGGGGTGGTCTTACCACTTTTTATGTGGCAGTGTCTATAACCCGTACAAATTTTGACGTGATGACAACTGACAAGCATGACAATAACTGACAACAAGGCTTTCACTAAAAAGAGTATGATTGTTTTGACAATAGACTGAAAATGACAAATCTATGATACTAAATTGGTAAACAAAAAATACTTTGTGACATTTTGTACCGCAATCTCAAAGCAGATCTTTATGTGCTACATCTGTTGATATGCCAAGTGTCTGAAGCAAATAGTTGAAAGAATCTTCACTAGCTTGCTTTCTTGATAAGTTTTGATTTTGAACTCACCCTTTTGCTTTTCTTCTTTAACCATTGGCACCTTATTGAACTTCTCCTTCTTATCAAGTGTGTTTGTAGGGGCACCAATTGCTAAAGCCATTGTCAAGGTCTTCTGGTGCTTGGCATTTTGTGAAGTTTTTTGGTTTTGCATCACTTGCACGCGTCCTGGTCTCATGTTTATTCACAGCAGCAGGGTTAGGTTTGCTATCAACCAACGTCTCACTTGACTTGGCTAATTTTCCTTCATCAATAGCTTTGTGCCTCCTACCCCCAAGATGGTGGTCCAATGTCTTAATGTTCCACACAACCCACAAAGTTGGCTTTGAAGGTGAGAAGCACCTCTTTCATAGGGGGCGGCCAAGAGAATAATGGGCGGACAGGCTCAAAATAAGCCTTGTGTATGAATTCTAATGCCAAAGAAATACTCACAAACAGCGAGTTCTGTTGCAGACAACGCCGACAATGGCTTGCTTCAGAGCAGCGCACAGAGGTCGATATGCGAAGAGCTGTAGTGCCGAAATCTCGTCAGCATGCCAAGGCGACCGTGTTGATGCTTGGTTTGATCATTTTGATGCAGGTCGATAGGTTGGCTTCCCCTCTAAGGCGGCTGCTCCCACGCTGTGTCAAGCCAAGGCCTATAGCACTTTGCTCTGATACGAGTTTTTGGGCACAACGCTATGGAGGGTGCAACCTTTGGCCAACCATGGCGTGCAGGTGCAGCAGGACGAGAAAAAGAGAGAGACAGGGAGCTCGACACAGCAAGGGAAAAGCAAAAACCACGCTATTGATTGATTGTTTTTTCTAACAAACCTTACAATCTATATACAAAGCTAAAAAGGCCATGCAAAACTCGACTTGCAACTAAAAGTGAACTGCATGCTATAGGGGTAATTCCCATGAGCTAGACACCCGACAAGTGGGCTTGCATGCCCAACATTCTCAATGTGAAGGGAGAAGGGTCTTTGTATAGGCTCTCAAGGTCAGCTAAGAATAGAGGGAAGCAAGGAGAGATAAGTTCGTGCACGTTCGTGGCTGTTATAAAATAAAAAATAAAAAATAAATATTTTTATTTTTTTGGTGGACACGGATTTTGATGCGCTATTTTGAGAGAAGCTTGGCTTCTAAGAAAAGAGTTCTAAACTAAGCTCCTCCTCTCTTTCTTTCCTAGTACTCCTCCTACTCCTTCTTCTCTAAAATTACTCCTCCTTTCCTAAAATTGCTCTCCCTTTCCTAAAATTACTCTCTCTTTCCAAAAGAATCAACTCTTATCTTTACATACAATCTTGAGGCTTTAGTTTCCCATCAACCTTATTGTTTTCAAGTGAATAAGGGTCATAGTTAGTAGTTCTAAAGTCCAATTTTTTATCCGATAGTTCCATTAGAATGCTCTTTGACTTAATAAAATGCAAACCTCAAATATTTTCAAATTAATGAAATACTTTTATTGAAAAATGTTGAGTACATTACAATCTCCCCAACTTAGGGATTCGAGATGTCCTCATCTCGAGAAAAATTGAGGATAGTCCTTCTTTAGGATGGCTTCATCTTCCCATGTTGCATCTTCTTCAGGATAGTCTTGCGGCTAAACAAGGTGTTCTCTGAGAACTTTATTGTAAAGGATCTTCTCTCGAGACTCTAAAATTCTAGAAGGTTGGAGTTCCAAGATGTTTTGAGTAGGAATGACAATTTGTTCATCATTGAGGAGTTGATCATCACTGGGAATATAGGGTTTTAATAAGCTTACACGAAATACATCGTGGACTTTGATATGAGCTGGCAACTTCAACTTGTAATCTTAGGTTCCTAAATACTTGGTCACTTCATAACATCCACATTAACGTGGACTAAGCTTCTTGTACTTTCCAAGTGATAAGGTACTTCTCTTTGGATGAATCCAAAGAAAAACCTTGTCACCTTCTTTAAATCTTCTTCGGATCTCTTACTATCTGCATACTACTTTTGACGATTTTGAGCTGCCTGAATATCCCTTTGGATGGGTTTTGTTTGATTTTCCATTTCTTCCAACATCTTCTTAGACGCTTCAACTCTGATGGTAGGGTCAGAAAAATTGAGTGGAGAGACACATTCTTGACCATACAAGGCACAACATGGGGTCATACCAATGCTTTGATGATGAGAAGCATTGTAAGCATACTCCACTAGAGGTAAAAATTGAATCCATCACTTAGGTTCTCTACTGCAATAAGCTCTAAGAATATCTTTGATGACTTGGTTAACTCGTTCTGTTTGACCATCTGATTGAGGATGGTATGCGGTACTAAAGTTTAACTCTGTTCCAATTGCCTTGAAGAGTGAGGTCCAAAAGTTTGAAGTAAACTTCACATCTTGATCTCTTACAATCCGTCTGGGCAATTCACATATTCTAAAAATCTCTTTAACAAATAGTCGTGCAATATCAGAGGCGGTAAAGGTTGTTTTGACTAGTATGAGATGTGCAAACCTTCGTGAGTAGGTCGACAACTACCATAAGTGAATTATATCCTCCTTGTACCATAGGTAATCCAATGACAAAGTCCATACTAATACATTCCCACTTCATTTGGGGAATGTCCAATGGTTGAAGTTTACTGGGAAGTTTAACTCTCTCAGCTTTTATCCTTTGACATGTCAAGCATTCACGCACATAGTGTAGAACATCTGCCTTTTTCCCAGTCCAATAGAAACTTTTTTGTATGGAATTGAGAGTCTTTGCATATCTTGGGTGTCCTGAACTAGGGCTATCATGGGCCTTAAATAAGATAGCATTCTTTAAGTTAGGGTCTTTTTGGTACACATAACCTATCTCTATAGTAGAGACAAGGTCCATCATGTGAGAAGTTTAACATTGAAGGTATATTCTTTGAATCCCTAGATCGAACAAGGTTAAGCTGCCTTTCATAATTTGGATCAAATGATGCAACTTCCTTAATCTTTTCAATGATTGGGTTGTTGGGTATAGATACGAGACTCAAAAAAGGTTTTCGACTGAATGAATCTGCAACCGTGTTTTCTTTTCCGGGACAATAGATAATGTCAAAGTCAAATTCTTGCAAAAGTTCTACCCATTGTCTTTGTCGCATATTCAGGGTTGCTTGGGTAAAAATCCACTTTAAGCTCTTATGGTCGATTATAAGTCAAAAATTCCTTTGCAATAAGTAGTGTCTGCATAGCTTCAGAGCGTGAATGACTGCCAATAGTTCAAGGTCATGGGTGGGATAGTTCTTTTCATGAACCTTAAGCTTACGTGAGGTGAAAGCTATTGGTCTGCCTTCTTGAGCTAATACTCCTCCAACTACTATTCCACTAGCATCAACGACGACTTCAAAGTCCTGGTTAAAATCTGGTAGCTTTAGGCACGGTGTTGTAGTCACATAATGCTTAAGTTGATCAAATCTTTCTTAGTGCAGTGGTCCTCAGGTTATCTTCACTCCTTTCTTCAAAATATTGGTCAAGGGTGAAGCAATCACTGCATAATCCTTTATAAAGATTCTATACCATCTTGTGATTCCTAAGAATCCTCTAAGCTCATTTGCATTTGATGGCTGAGGCCATTCAACAATGTCTTGAACTTTAGCAGGGTCCATTGAGATTCCTTCATGCGAAACAATAAATCCCAAATACTCAATCCTTGGAGTGAAAAATGACACTTATTCATCTTTGCATATAGCTTTTGTTCTCGAAGAATATCCAACACCTTTCTCAGGTGGTCTTCATGTTCTTCTTCATCCTTTGAGTAGATTAGAATATCATCAAAGAAGACAAGAACAAAGTCAACTAGGTACGGCGTGAAAATATCCTATCAATCTATTAAATGTAGCTGGAGCATTAGTCAGACCAAATGGCATTACTATAAACTCAAAATGTCCATATCGGGTGTTGAAAGCTGTCTTTGGAATATATAATTTCTTTATTCTGATTTGATAATAACCAGATCTTAGATCTATCTTTGAGAAGATCTTTGAACCATGTAGTATGTCTAGCAATTCAGCGATTCGTGGGATAGGATAGATGTTTTTAAATGTTACCTGGTTTATTCCTCTTTAATCAATGCAGAGTCGTAAAGTCCTATCTTTCTTCTTTTGAAAAAGTATTGGTGCTCCCCAAGTTGATTTACTCTGTCTAATAAATCCTTGTTCTATAAGTTGACGAAGTTGGTCCTTCAATTCAATGGCCTCTGGTAGTGCCATTTTATAAGGGCTCTTTGACACTGGCTCACTTCTTGGAAGAATCTCTATCTCATGATCAATCCCTCAATTTGGAGGAAGAGAGGTGAGATCTTCAGGGAAGACATGTGAATATTCATGAAGCCAGGAGGGTTTCGTAATGCTTGATTTTGAATCTATTTTGTTCATCTTGACCACAAATATTTGTTGTCCAGTCTTCATACCTTTGAGTAGACGGTTGGCTTTAACTAATTGAATCTTTGGAATCCCATTCTTTCCCTGTACTTTGACTTGCTTTGCTTGACTATCTCTAAAGCTCAAACTACCTAGGCCACACTGGATGCTAGCGTGATTCTTAGATAACCAATCCATCCCAAGAATTCCATCATACATTCCAATTGGTAAGGTTCTAAAGAAGGCTGAAGTATCATGTCCTCCTAGTTCAAAGTCAAGGGTTCCCATAGAATATTGTGATACTACGGTTTTCCCATTAGCCAATTCAAATTTCATTGGTTTAGCTTATTTTTTATTCAGGTTCAACTTTTGCAAGCATTTTGGGGATAGAAAAGAATGAGTATTGCCAAAATCGATGAGGAGGTTAAAAGGTCCACCTTGATGGGTTGCTAGTGTGTGAATAACAACAAATTGTCTTTGGGTTCCAGGGTTGTCAATAGCTTCATAAATTCTTGCTCCCTCTTCTTCTTCACCAAGGGTAGGCTCTCCTAAGACTATGTGTACATGGGCATTCCTACCTTGACCTCTTCCAAAGGTTCTTGTTACTCTTCCCCGTCCTCTACCTTGTCCATTGTTGTGTCCAAAATGGCGGTGTCTTTGATCTACTTCAGTTGTTGCTGTTGCTCTATTAATCAGACATGGACATCTGTTTTGATAATGTCCCAACTCTCCGCATTCAAAGCATCAAACATCCAAGCGTGAAGGATTTTGAACATTAGCAGCATAAGCTCTTTGAGTTTGTTCATTATTAATGGGAAGCCTTATTAGACATCTCGCTCCATTAAACCTTTGATTTTGTTCAACTCTTCTACTAACCCCTTTCTCCTTCATTAAGGGCTTAGCTCATAGTAAAGCATCTAGCACAGTAGTAGGTTTCATGGATTCTAATCGCTAGCTGATTGGTTCTCTTAAACCTTGATAGAAACGGGCTACCTGTTGCTCTATGGTCATACATGGTGGCTGATGATGTGAATGTAAGAAGTGAAACACAATAGGAAGCTTGGGATAGCCAATGAAAACTTTTTCCTTGAAGGTCGGTCGAGTGTGATTGTCAATAACAACTCAATTGACAGGGATAACTGATGTCACCCTGTCATAAACCCATCAATTACGATTTGTGACTCCATCAGGGGCCATGACAGTCAGTGGTGCTTCGAAAAATTGAAAGTATGAAACTAGCTTCAATTCTTCAGCCCACTTGATTTGGTGTAGGTCAATCTCCAAGTGTTCAATGTGACGTGCTCGGATAGCAAAGATTGTTCCACAAACCCAACGACTTGTATATAACCAAGTATTTGGTGGATCAAAATTGACGTCAGGTGCAAAAACCTTGTCAAGAATGGGGAACACATTCTCTCGAAATTCGAATAGTAGTGATTGGCAAGCAGTGTGATATATTGCCTTAAAGATAGTTAAATAGTCGGTGTCCATAAATTCATGCTACAAAACAGATAGGGTAACAGTGTCAAGCAAGTATTCATGAAATAAAGCCCAAGAATAGTACAGACAATTAAAAAACCAAACTTTAAACCTAAGGCTCTGATACCAATTGTGAGGTCCCCAACCCCGAGAATATTGGGGCGACTTGATAGATGGCCATCCTTTATTCTCCTTTTTCGTTGACGACACCCTAATCCGTTTCAACAAAGTAGAGATACGAGCAACAGAAGAGAGGAAGTCCTCTATCCATCATTTACGTGGTTATAAGGGTCATACGCCACAAGCCAGGTCAATAAATCTAAGATTCTAATGAGAGTTGTTTCCTAACATAAAGATGCAATCCCATTGACATATTTAAAATCCATAAATAACGCCTTTTTTCCCACGTTTAAGAGGCACGGGTGCCATCCATAAACTATAAATATGATATGGGACTTAGTCTAAACTAATTAGTAATCTCGTAAAAAGTACTCAACTAATTGAGTCCATAGCTTTCAGGGGCACGTCGATTTGAGACATCTCAACTCTTGGTACGATGAGTCTCTAATTTCACTTCTCTTAATAAGAGGGAGTGGAGAGTTTCTCGACTAATCGCGACCACCCATCCTTGACTGGCAACCTAAGCCAGCCCCCACTTTCCACCCCACACTCAAACTTTTCAGCTTGTTTTCTAATCACTACCACATTGTTTTACATATACAAACAATATTCTTTTTTTAATTTCAAGCACAGGTTCTTTCATCCAACCCTTTAAACATCACCAAAATATTTCTTTCTCAAACATGATCTAATGAAGACAATCCTATAATTTAACAAAAATGAATCTTTCAATTATTCTTAAGAGTTTGCCGCTACCCGCGGACTTTCTCTGTTTAACCAATAGAGCCTTTGCAAAGGATTTACTTATTCGCTAACCGCAAAATGCGCATACTTTCACAGTCGCTAACCGCAAAGGAACATCGCGCTAACCGCAAGGCATCCTCCTAACCACAAGGCATCTTGCTAACTCCAAGAGACAAAAAGACAGCTGATAACCTCAGCTTAATCTCTGCTAACCACGGAATCACCTCGCTAACCGCGAGTTCCATTTAGAAACAAGATATTCTTTCAGCAAATTGTTTTCTTTAAGTGATTTCTCAAACATGGTTACCCAACTTCTAATATCAAACTAAGACAGTTTATCAAACAGTAACCATAAAACAATTCTTTCTCTACTCTAAGAAATCATATGCTTGTTTCTTGTGATGTAGTCATGTTTTTTGGATTGTTTAAGGGGTTCCCTATGCTTAGCTTCCCAAGTCATCATGAACAGCAATACAGAATTATAAATTCATCTTACCGTATTAGCAACACGTTTGACTACCTCTCGTGGTTGAGGTTGGATGGTTTCGACTTCTTCCGCAACCAATACCTCCGCTTGAGCAACATTTGGAGTAGTTGATGCCTTCTTCTGTATCTTTCTTGGAGGTGGAGCAACATGAGCGTCCTTCAAGCTTCGAGTCACTCGCTTCAGGGCCATTGTATCGCGAAAGAAAAAGGAGAAAGTGAGAAAGAGAACTTAAGAATTTAAGGGACAGCACGATGATGGTAGAGAAAGAAGTTGGAGATGGAGATGGCTTGAGGATAAGAGCTTGAGGGAGAGAGGTTGAGGGAGAGAGGGTAACTCTGACGTCAAGGCAAGAGAGCTTCCGCTTTAGAGAGTGTGTGTGTTCTCAATGTGAAGGGAGAGGGGTCTTTATATAGGCTCTCAAGGTCAGCTAAGAATAGAGGGAAGCAAGGAGAGATAAGTTCGTGCACGTTCGCAACTGTTTTATTAAAAAAAAGTTTTTTTTTATTTTTTTGGTGGACACGTATTTTGATGTGCGATTTTGAGAGAAGCTTGGCTTCCAAGAAAAGAGTTCTAAACTAAGCTCCTCCTCTTTCTTTCTTAAAAGTACTCCTCCTACTCCTTCTCCTCTAAATTACTCCTCCTTTCCTAAAATTACTCTCTCTTTCCAAAAGAGTCAACTCTTATCTTTAGATACAATCTTGACGCTTAAGTTTCCCATTAATCTTATTATTTTCAAGTGAATAAGGGTCATAATTAATAGTTCTAAAGTCCGATTTTTTATCCGATCGTTCCATTAGAATGCTCTTTGACTTAATAAAATGCAAACCTCAAATATTTGCAAAGTAAATGAAATAGTTTTATTGAAAAATGTTCGATATATTACATAAACATGCTACGGCCCCTACACAAGGGTGGCTTCACACACTGGTGTCTCTCATGAGAGAGGGTAGACCTTTAAGCCTATAAACAGGAGGCCCCTTCTACACAGAAAATTGATCAATGAAGATGCATTGAAGGTTCTGTGAGCTGGTAAACTGTGAAATGGTGGTGAGAATGAAGCAAGGTGGGAGTTCCATAAAGGATTGCTAATCCCTTTGTAATCTACTTCAAACTGTTTGAAGTGCAAAAGCCATTAGGTGGCTGCTTTCTCGTAGACATAGCCCAGATTGAGTGAATCACACTGGAAAGGGGGAGAAGGAGAACACACCCGAAACACAAACAATTTCCTCTCTATAGCCCAAGATATACACAACACCTCAATCCCCTAGATTTCACCTTCAAACACAACACGTTCACAAAGACAAACCATCGTTTGTACACAACCATACACACATGCACTCTTTGCAAAACCACAAACATGCATGATCATTCCACACTATTTAATTCACCTCCTTCCACTCACACAACACCTCTCTCTATCCATATTTTCACAATTCGACCTCCGAGAGCACACCTGCCAACACACACACACAAGCAGAGAAGAGAAGGGGGAAGGGGAATTCAACACAAATACCGGCATTGGTAGCTTCTCTTCACAAAACATGACCATATACAATATTCTCCAAACCGGCACACACCTCGACGACCTCAACACAAACTCGGGTAGCCCTCCTGGCTCAGCATCCTCCAATGGCTTCCCACACAATCCGCATAATGGCAACAACCCACTGTGGTAAAAAGCACTTTACGGAAGTTCAAAAGATTCAAAAAGGAAAAATTTAGTTTACCTTGGCTCGTGCAAATCTACTTGAGCTTCATTTGGAATTTTTTTGCATTTCATACACTTGGCTAGCTCATTTAGCATATTTTACATGCACTGGACACCTCAGCAAGCTTTCCACTTTTGGTTGTAGGGGCAACACCTCCTAGTTGATATCCACAACTAGCTTCCACTTCCTCTATCACACACAACATGTGATCTACCCCTTAGGGCCTGTCTTGGTGTTTTCACGGTGGTGTGACAAGCCACGGGAAGCCCCCCTTCTCAATTAACAAGCTTTGTGACCCTTTGAAGGCACGTGAACACGGCCCTTAATGGGGAAAAATGTGACATCATTAATACTCAAAATGATGCCCATGGTCGGCTCCTCCATTGTCGCCAACATCTATTGACACCAATATTGCCACAGCAACTGCCAAAAACGCCACAAGCAGTGCCCGTTGTGGGAGGGGCACCATCCGCCATTGCCATGAGCTTGAGAAGCTCCCTCTCCACTTCTCGTTTCCAAGTGACGATGCCACTCTTGTATAAATTTCCTACCACTTGGACCCCAAGCTCCACATCTAGGGAAATTTCATGACATATGGCAAGCCGTGGAGCCTTGCCCTCCAAACTCCCCCAGAAAAACTTCAAAAAATACAAATACCTTCTTTTTTCTCATCAACTTTTCCACCTTGTCACAAGGTTCTCAGAGCTCCTATTCCCAATCTATAAAGCATGGCTCAAAGTTGATTTCTCAGACTACAAATCCACCTATCTTCTCTGAATTTTGACCCCAACACAGCCTCGAACAATGCACACCAAACTGACCCAAAATCACTAGATCCACTGCAGTCACTACGATCGTCATGCTTCTGCCTTCTATAGCTTTATACTTTTGACTCACATTGACATGTAGTCACTTTTTCCAAAATCCATATGCTATCCACTATCCTCCACAATCCCGTTGAGGACCAGAAACTCCCAGATGGCATGCTCTCCAATGCAACCAAGCCAGCTTAAAATCAGCCCCCACCAAATTTTCAAATGACCATATCTCCCTCATTCTGGATCTGATTGATGAGCCTTCTAAACCAAATGACTTAGCACTTCAAACCCTACACTTCCAAGAACAAAACATCATTTTGGACATCTTCAACTTATTTAGCCCATTTTGGAGCCCTTCCGGTCTAAAAAACCTCATCAGACAAACACCACTACTATCACTTGCCTGCCTAGGATCTTCATGCTAGCTTGATCCCTTTGCCATGAATCTCTTAGCGTACATACCCCAGCTTGAGCATACCTCTATGGTCTACCAACTTTAGTTGCACCATCATTGCCCACCACCTTGTTGAACATTTATGCTCAACCACAAAGCAGCCTTATCCTTCTACAGACTGCAAAAACTTGCAAACACTGTGAAAAAACCAAAACATTATATACATTGTCTTATTCTAGCCTATTGTTGCCAGACCTTCAAGTGGGTTGCCCCACCCCCTGCATCATAGAAAATCTTTCTCCTAGATCAAATACCTGGCACTTTTCTCTTCTCGAGGGGGATCACTATGTGTAAATTGTGTATATCACGTGCATTCAAGGACTATTTTAAAAAATCCTTATTTGTGAAGTTTTGAAAAATAAAATATACCCTTTTTCTATGAAAACTGTAATTTTTTCTCCCAATTTCATTTGACGATACCCTTCTATACATAGAAAGTGAGAAACATAAAAAATAAAGAACCCCTTCTGCTACACTCACGTGATAGTCACATAATTATTGAGTGACCCCCCCCCCCCCCCCCCCCCCCGCCCCCGGCGTCTCAACCCCCAATGTTCTCTTCCATCCACCTGTATAGCTGCACCCATAATAGTGCTGCATCCCAGCACATAGACAAACATGCTTGTAGGCTGCCCATGGCCTACCTTCCTCACTCAAAGCATCCATTGGAAAACAAGCATCTTCAAATAAACTATCATTCAAGAAAATCATACCTGACCCTCCCTCCCATCCATATAAAATGAGTCTCTTCTCAAAATATTATTGCAGTTGATTGATACAAACACTTCTCCACATCAGCCTCTACCAGCATATATATAGTAGACCCCTACTCATCCAGAGTAAATTCCACTTTTGGATTGGCTAACCCCCGCATCACATGTATCTTGGTCAAAGATTTATCCACAAGCACTTGTGTCTCTTCATCCATAGCAACCTCAGGATCATCAAATCCCCAGTCAGTGATGATCCCCAATCAGACTTACCTTCAATGCATACCTAGTCCAAAGAACTTGTATCCATAGCATCATTCGTGTAATCCATAGATAGCTCCAGATTCTCTCTCTGTTCATCATCCAACAAATCATGAGCATAAAAATTTGCCTAACTCCCTTGGGTTACGCTTCATCACCGTCCTCTTGTTGATCTTGTAGACCCGCTGGCTATCCATAGACTCCACCTTGCCCTCCTCTACACAACCTTAAACCAATTGCACTACAATAGTAATATCCATTGCTATCTTATCAGCATGGTCTTCAACATATCATTCCATGCCCTCTTCAATTGCTTATCCTACTCCACCAGTTTTGACACTTCAACCTGCTCTTCTTTCACATTGCCTTTCACCATGTTAACAAACAAATAATAAGGTAGTTCTATCGTTAGCAGCACAGGATCATCAGACTCTGTCTCCTTGCCATAGGATGAGGACTCATCTGCTCTATCCTCCTTGCTTATCTCCCAAAAACTCCAACTTGTATCTTCATCACCGGTAGCACCATAAGCTGACTCTATATCACCATCCTTATCATCTTGCTACTCCACAAAAACATGACCATTGCCTTGGCTTTTCACACTTTCTCCATCTACTTCCAGTCTCTTGGTATCTGCAACATGGCTACATTGTACTAGCTCTTCATGCACTGACTTCAACAAAACAGGCTTTACTTCTTCAAGCTACTCTTGAAACTGAACATCAACTACCTCTTCTACACACCAAGTCTCTTCAACAAGAGGCTTATCCTCATTGACAATCTCGTCCACCATTGACATAGGCACATCAAAAACTGGAAACCTCCAAGGAGCATAATCAATCATTGGTCTTACCTCAATAGGTTCTACATTTCAAACAATTGACACTACCTTTGGTTGAATCGTGGAACATTCTACCACCACAAAACATGTACATAATTTGCAGGCTTCAACAAGCCCAACTCCAACTTTTTCTTCACCTTTTTGCTCTTCACTTTGGCCAAGGACACCATATCATCATAGGCATCCGCACAGAACTCCATCTTTTCTCTGATCTTTGGATGCAAGCACTTTTACAGCTTCAATAACTTCAAGTATAAGTTTCCTCTAGCACCTGTAACAATCTTTGATTTCCTCAAACATGCTTCAAGCTGCTCAAGAAAAACTTCAAACCATCAAGCCATACCTTTGCCCATCTGTGCATCAGTAATGGCACCATCTGCAACTTTTCTGCATCTATCACCATATGCATCAGAAGCATCCATAAGTCAAAATCTGGTGCCCAATCTTCAGCACTTGTAAATATGGGGCCAAAAATTGGCTCCATTTTCTCTTCCAACTTCAAAATCAACCAACAAACATTCTTCAACCATCTGCCAACCACTTGTTGGCTTTCAAACACTTCTTTCAATCTTCAAACAGGAGCATCAGATCGCTCCTCTATGGGTGCACCAGAATATGGAGAGGGGGAAAGGGAAACACACTTGAAACACAAACAAATTACCTCTCTATAGCTCAAGATATACACAACACCCCAATCCACTAGATTTCACCTTCAAGCACAACTCGGTCATGTATACAAACCACCGTTTGCACAGAACCATACATGCATGCACTCCTTGCAACATCACAAACATGCCCAATCATTTTTCACTATTCAATTCACAACCTTGAACTCACACAACACCTCTCTCTATCCCTCTTTTCATAACTCAACCTCGGGGGGGGCACACCTGCCAACACACCCCAAAAAGGTACACACACAAGCAAAGAAGAGAAGGGGGAAGGGGGAGTCAACACAAATAAACTTTAATGATGGCCTTCACAAAACACAACCATATACAATATGATCCAAGCCTAAACACACCTTGGCAAGCTCAACACAAACTCTGGTAGCCCTCCTAGCTCTGCAAACACTCCATGGCTCAACATCCTCCAATGGCTTCCCGGCACTATCCACACAATGGCGACAACCCACCGTGGCAAAAAGCCCTTTACAAAAGGTGAGAACCTCCTCTTATAGGAGAGAGTCAAAGGTTCAAAAAGGAAAAATTTAGTTTATCTTGGCGTGTGTAGCTCTACCTTTTTTTTCATTTCATACACTTGGCTAGCTCATTTTAGCATATTTTGCATCCATTAAACACCTCAGCAGGCTTTCCACTTTTGGATGTAGGTGCAACACCTCCTACATGCTATCCTTGGTCAACTTCCAACAAGAGCTATAATATTTTTGCTCTTAACTCTAGCATATAGTTGGACATGCAAATGCAATGATGCAAACCAATATGGAGAAGGTGAAGGAGAGGCCATAGGGCACACAGCATAAGAAATAGTAATACAAGCCACCAAAAAAACTCTCCTAGCCTGGGGAGAAAGTGCCTGGGTCATTGTAAGTGTCTTTAGTGTAGAATTCACTCCCAAATTTCCCCTAGTAGTGATATGGGGAGCATGAGTCAGTACTCATGTATAGGGAAGTAGTACCAAACCCTATACATGAGTTGGCACTCATGTATAGGGAAGTACCACACCCTATGTGCTTAGTCCACAAAGGGAAGTAAGCCCAAAGGTTTGTGGAGAGCTTTGAACTTCTCATGATGCAAAGTCTTTGTGAAAAGATTAGTAGGGTTTCCATCCATCTGCATGAAAGCTAAGATGACCTTTCCTATAGATATTCTTGCCTTGAATCTTAATATAATTATAATGCACCTCGAGTTGATTTTGCGAGGATGTGGCACTACTGGGTTCCTTGCAACTGCCAAAGCATTCTAACTGTGTGAAGATAGTGGTGGATGTAACACCCAAGTTATTCATAAGGAACATGATGCAAACAACATACACTCAACCATATTTGTGAATGCTACCATGAACTTAGATCACAACTAAAAGTTTCCACTAGGAAACTTCTTGCTCCGTCAAGGTATGCATGATTTTCCAAACTTGATACAAAAATCACTAGTGGACACTTGGGTGTCATACATGTAGAAAATAGACCACTTTGAGTTCAAAAAACAAATGTAAATCTAAAGGAAATGATTACTATTTGAGATATAATAACCCAACATTTACAGTTTCACTCAAGTAGTAGAAGTTCTCCTTAACTACTCTCCAATGCTTCGACATTGGTCTCTTCATAAGTATGCTCACCTTTGAGGTTACACACAAAATATCAAGCCTTTTAGCATATACAAAAACTAGGAAACCAATAGCCTACAAATAAAAAGTGACATGAATGTAGTGTCCAGAATCATGAAGATTACGCATGCAATCCTTAAGCTCAAACCTACAGAGTGTTAATGTCTTTATGTAATTTGTCTGACTCGATCCAAAATACTTCCTAGATTGTACCCCAAGCAATACCTTCCGTATAGAAAATGACATTGTGCTATGATGGTATCCACCCTCTGTGACTTCCATGTTGCATCTGGTTAGGGTCTTTTGATATAAATTAGTGATTTAACTGATTGTCACATCAATATTTATGTAGATTGGAATTCCATGATTGAGAAGATGTTACAATAGAGTTGATTGCTCAATAAATAAGCCAGCTTATATTCATTATTTATTCTATAAAGCCAACAGTCTTGAATCATAATTTGTAAATACTTATCAACTAGAAAATCTCAGTACACACACAAAACTACCAGATGCAAGTTAAAACTTACCATCAACTCATACAACATTTCTACATATACTTTATGTTTGGGCAAATAATTATCTTTAAAATATAGTACATATGAGATTCCATTGGGTTTCTTCCCTTTAAACATACAAGCAACCATACCCAAATTTAAGTTTCTCAATAGTGTTCATCATTTCGTTTTAGCTCTATAGCCTCTCAGAGCTATATGCTACCAAAGTTCACCAATTATAAAGTGTGCTTTATAGTTAGTATTTAATGAAAAATTTGAAGTAGCTCTACAACATTAACACCTTGGACTTCCAATCTTTAAATTGGCACTGCATACATAATCCCCTTTACCAAAATGCTCTTCATAATGGCTGTCAATTGCTCTTCAATGAAGAGTCTTACAAGATGGCGAGTGAGTTTTTTTAGCGATAAAAGAAACGAGTGAGTCCCTCAATAGATTAAGTGACATGACAATGCCTTCCAATCAATGCAACACACAAGAGCTATAGAGTAGGAAATATTGCAAAACCAACTACCATTCCAAATCTTACATCAGCAAGGATTATCAGAATCATCAAAATGTTCGATGACAAACACCAAACTGACTTGATCACTATCAAGAGAATGATGAGTCAAGGAAGCCCTTCCTCGTCTTTGGGCACCATGACCAGTTGCGGGACTACATAGTTAAATGAGCAAAAAACCTACAACAGCTATGCACGCCCCACTGTAGTAGCGCTTAGATCCGCCATCCCTGATAGTGGCACCACCCCATGCTAGAACTAGTCTGCGTCGACATTGATTGGTTTGGATTATGATCACAAAGGTCATACGAAAGCCTGTTGAAGTTGATATTATTTTACAAGGGAAAGTTACCCAAATAGCCTTGTATTTTGTGAAATTTCTTGAAATGCCCCTCAAATTTCAAAAATTCCCAAATTGCCCTTGCATCGATTTTTGATGGATTGCTCCAACTTTCAGATACCTTATCATGTTCACATAATAGAGATCTATCTTGAAGAGTCTTAGATAAACATTTTCACGACATTAATGTTGTTTGTCTCTATAAATAATGAACAAGTTGATCCCAAGAGCCCGCAGTTTGATTGCTCCTATTTTTTTTCACAATAGAAAACCAATATTCCTTATAAGAAGAGTTGCAAAAAATTATGTCTTGCAAGAAGTATGTGGAATTAATGAGGGGTATATTCAGAATTTTGATAAAATTGAAGGGCATTTTGGGAACTTTTAGCCAACTAAGAGGGACATTTTGGGAATTTTTGAAATTTGAGGGGTATTTTGGAAACGGTATTGTGGTAAGTTTCCCTTTTAAAAGATAGAAAAAACTTTCAAGGTAGCTTTGAAGCGATGTTGATTACAGAACTTCAAGAACCTGCTAGAATAGTCCGAGCCGACACGGACTAGTTGCAACAGGTTTTGCCAGGGCTAGATAAAGACGTCCATTTGGCGAGGAAACCTGCCCCCGAATATTGAGTTCACTCGACTACAACTACTACGTTCAAATTACAGGGCTGCAACTACTACGTGCAAATACCGAGTTCACTCGACTGCAACTACTACATGAAATATCAAGGATAAGCATGAGTTGTGATTTTCTCTCCCTCTCGCCAAACATCTTCAATATGGACCCTCACACCAACGATGGCAGTGCGTGCCTATCAACTCTGGCAGCTTCTTCACCCGAATGCCTCGTTGTCGTGCAGCTCCGCTTCCATGCTAATAAATATGCGAAGAGGATGCAGATCAAACTTATTGAAAGCCTACTTGATTAATGGTGAGTGATCAGGGCTTGTTAACATGCCAAGTCTAATGATTAATGTATGCCAGATGCGGCTTTAAAGGGCCAATCGATGCCTTAATGATGCCAAAAAGGAGTATGCTTGAAGTGAGCACATATGTGAGTTTATAATCTAGAACTACAGTGCTTGAAGTGCTCTACCGGCCTGTCTTTACGGATCGTCGATTGGAGCTACGGTGAAGAAGTTATGGCACTTTGAAGTTTAAGTCGATTGCAGATCCGCACTGGATTGGGCAACTACAGCTGAGGTGACAGAAATGAAATGAATGCACGGGCCTGAAGTGCTCACTTTGTGGAGCGCCTCGGTCTTTCCAGATCAGCGATCGGAGTTCCGGTTGCCAAGATATTCGCCGTTAAAGTTTCACCAGGGACCGGCTCCGTACCAGTTTGGTCCGCTCGGTCGGTGTTCCATCTGGGAAATTTTGAAGCCTCAGCAGGGTTTGTATCCATTTTATGCAGTTTGAGAAGGTTAAAGGAATTTACGGCTTGATGAGATAATACGGCTTGAGGCCGATGACAGTTGCTAGCACTGCTGAGCTGAATAATTTCGGCATTATCTGAGAAGCTGATACAAGAAATTAACAACCAAGTGAAAAAGAGAATGCCTTCCGGCAAGTGCAATCACCTAAACGTATAACTTCGAAGCATGTGGCATTGTACGAGATTCTGATTCGGGCAGTTAAAATAATTATGATATTGTCATAATATAGGACTAATGAGAGCCTTGACGCCGGCATGTATGCCAAATATGTTGTGTATGCTGTTAGTTACGAAGTACAAAAAGTTCATGATGAACTCTTTATCCGAAATGTCGACTCATGGGGCATATTGATTGCGGGATATGCATTGAGAGCCACCCGGAGATGTCGTGCTTGGCACTGAATTGACCGGCAAGTGTATCAAATGGGGTGGGCCCGCAATTGAGATGGCCACCATATGGGGTGTCCTAGTGGCCGCCCGCCATTGAGGAAGGTCCGCCCAGCTAAAAGGGGCATGGCCGCCCACTTAAGGCAAGGCCGCCCACCAAATTAAAAGAGGGTTGTGTGTGAAATAAGAGAGCCCATGGCGTAGAGAAGGGCGAACAGCGCGCAGAATAGCGCATGGGAGAGGAGCAGCTCGCAGTGGGCTCAGAACGCGACCGCCATGAAACGAAAATCGACGAGCAGGATGGGGCGATCGTTTTTGGCGTCACCCCCGACATCGTCGCCTCATGCGTATAGAAGGCATACGATGTCTGCAGTTTGACTCTAGACTGCTGCTAGTATATTACAAATTATTAATTGATTTAAAGGGAGTTGTAGGCGGTGATGATTAAAGGGCCACATGTAGAGAATTGAAAAAGATTTGAGGCATTTGAAGGCATACAATGATTGTCCGGCCTTGCGCAATGATAGTAAGCAGCAGCAAAATTAAAGTGGAGGACGGCCTTGGGCGGACTTATAAATGGGAGGGCAAGGGCTTGAGGTAGGGCAATGGCAAGCTTCGAAGGATGTTGAAAGCGGAGAGAGCTTGAATAGTAGGTCTTGATGCCGTTTGCAAAAAAGAGCCGGATTGTACAATATGTTGATCTCATCCGTCTTCGACAAGAATAAGATCTTGGGCAGATCAATCAACATTTACTATAGAAGCCACAACAGCTCCACTCAAGACCAAAGGCATTATCCATCTACATTCTATATGTAGGTTTTTTAAGTTTTTAGAGAGATTTTTCAAGCATTGGTTTCGGTCCAGCTTCTTTATGATAGCCGTATGTTCCCTTCTTAGACTCCTACTACCTATTGAATAGAGGAGGACAAGAGAATAGTCTTCTTGAGAGTGTTCCATCGGTTGCTTTCCACTTTGAAGAAGATAATGACCTAGAGATACCTCCTCAAAATGTCCTCGTTTCACTCAAGAGGTCGGGGCTTTCTGACAAGCATGTCTATATAAGCTTCACTCCAACCAAAAGCTCTTCTCTCACTTCTATCCCTATGTGCTTCTGCTCATCCTAGTCACAACTCATGATTTTCATGCCCCTTGCATGTAGACGCTAAGCCTTGAATATGTTATACAAATGTGCTTGGAACAACCCATGAAAATAAGTGGAAGAGGATTCTCATAAGCTATTACTATTTTGTAGCAGAAGAGGACAATGACGAGAATATTTGCAAATGAATAAAATAATCATAGCAAGGTGAAGAAGCAGCTTGTTATATTGATAGACAGATCCAAGTCCAATTTGATGCACGATTTGGCTCGAGCCAAGAGAAATGTTCACAAATTAACAATGAAGCTTATTGGGGTGAATAGTGATTGTAAGAATGACAAAGTCCATTCTTTGGAGATGGAGAGTGCAACTTTCTTGGAAAAGGCTGGCAAGTAGAACTAAATGCTATGAAGCAGCAATATAAGTTGGCACTTATGGAGTTGCAAGCTAGTAAACATTCTATGGAGAGCTTTAAGAATGAGCTTATTGTTTGAGTGGAGGCTAAAGATGAGGCGGTTCGGCTAGTTGGAGAGGCCATGAGTGCACTTGAGTCAACAACAAGGCGGGTTGAGGAGCTCTCAAGTTTGAATTTCTAATAACAAACTGTCAATTTGTGGTGGTGGTTATAGTAGGCATGGCATAACCATTTTCTTCCAACATTTTTGCACTCGTTCTAATTTGTCTTTAGGTTCACTCAAAATTTGTCTATGCTCGGTTTTTTTAGCGCGATGATTAGAAACCCACTTCAATGAAAATCATCTAGGCCCATGCAAGGCTTTTCCAATGTCCACTGAGGATGTGAACCCTTTAGAAAGGGGGCATTTTTTGTAGTGATCTTCACACACTACATAAGTTTACGCTACAAGTGTCAAGGTTTGAAGGGGATCTGGCTGTGGCAAGCTTTTGTGAAATCATGCAAGAGAGCAGAGTGACGATCCACATGATCGGAGGCAAACAAGCCTCAGCGGACTGGTCTAGAACAATACATGTCATGATGACATCTTGTAATAAGTAAAGCCTAGGAGTAGTTGTGGTTTCTCTGTCAAGCTGAAAACTTGTAATTCTTTGACCCTCAAGGCTCGGTCTGAGCTTGAGGTTGGTGTATATTTCTGATGTTCTTAATACTATCCACTCACAATTGTGAGTTTTGCAAAAGAAAAAAAAGCGTTTACGCTACAAGTGTCAAAGTGAAGGTTGATTTGGAGTACATGTGTGGAAAGAGGCTGATCCAAATTCCCCTTGTAATTAAAATTTTCCGTGTTATCTCCACAATTTCAGTATTGTGGTGTGTTAATCTAACTCATGAATAGTTCCAAGATGTGAGAGCGATGAGGTTAGTGCATTGTGGGTGATGATGAACTATGTGATTAATGTGCTCACTAGCTTTGGACAACCGATCAATGCATACTGTAACCTAAATATAAAATACAATTTGTAGAATGTGAGCTCAATTTTTGTGATGGTGAGAGGAACTAAGGATCTTAGAGCCTGTATATGGAGTTTTGTCATTTTCTTCTTCTCTTCTCTTCTCCTTCTTCCTAACTCTCTAACTCCTTTGGATTGCTTGATGTTGCACTTCTTTCTAGCCAGGAGCATGGGGATTTTGAGTGGGAAGGAGAGCATTTCTATGAGAGCCTGGGTGCTTTTGCGAGTTTGAAATATACACTTTATTAAAATAATTGTGATGGTGATCTCACTTGGTCTACCTTGGGGAGCTGTTTTTGACAGGTTATGAAGTGCTTGAAGATACTAAAAAGATGTTACATCAAGGTGGTGCCAAACCGTCAAGACAGAGATTAAATGTCTAGAAAGCAATGTTGGGAAGTGGTCCTAGGTAAGTCAAGAGATATCAATGAAGGATTGCATTGTTGCTTGGAGTGTCTCTTTTTTTTAAAGACTAAAATTTTTGAAGAGTCACCCTTTTGAAGTATATTTTCCATAGCCAAAAACAAAGGTGTGAATGAGAGCTCAGCGAAGCTTTTCTTCGGTAAAAAAGAAGAAGGCGTTTTAATATGCCTTTTTCATAAGATGATGAGGGGTGACAGTATCAAAGGTAGAAGGTGTGTGTTGATTGGCAGAGGGAAGACAGCCATTTTTCTCATTCCTGGGGGTGAATGGGGTTTTGGAAAGAGCCGCAACCCCTTGTTGGACAAGAGATACTGAGCCGGCGGGCCGGGTGTATATCTGCAGGCTACCGCCAGCGAGGAGGGAATACGAGGAGAGAGAGTCCCTCGGTGGTGGCTACTCGAAGGGGAGAGAGAGATGCTCTCTATTGAGAATTCAAAGGAAAAAGAGGGCAATCCCCTTCTCTGGAGCCGAGTCTAGTAGAGAGGGATTGGGAGAGAGAGGCCCCCTGTTGTGAATTGAACAAGGGAGATAGTCAGAATCCACGTAGGCTACCGGTTTTAGAGAGTGAGAGAGGGAAAACTTTGTAGTGCGAAAGAAGCCGAAAGTGAAGGAGGAGGTCCATGGAGGAGGGAGGACTGGCCTTGGCCGAGATGGCTGAGATAGCGTCTGTAGGTTGCAGTGAGTGAGTGAGATAAGGGGCGGGAGCCCCCCTGTTGAGAATCAAAAGAGATATAGAGATGTTTTGTTTTGTTTTAAGCATTGGGCTTCATCAAAAGCCACTAGGGGTTCATCCCATGGAAACTAGAGAGAAAGAGAGAGATTGTCTCTCTGCAAATCCCTTCAAGGTTTTCAAGTGCAACCATCTTAGGCGCGCCTAAGATAGCCAAAGCAAATTTTCATAGCTTAAGCATATTGGGTGCGTCCATTGCTTGGGAAAAGGGTTTTTTGGATATTTTGTGACTTCCATATGGTTTGAAGTGTTGGTGTGCAGGGACTTACGACTTTGCAAAAAAGAGTAAGACAAGGAGTGGAAGAATTGTATTTGAAACCAAGGACAAATTTCTAGGTCAAAAGTATCTGTCCAATTAAGTTGTACAAGCGCATATATGAACTTAAGATCTGGTAGAGTTTTGAGAAAGTACCTTAGGGGAGAATAGGAGTAGAGCATCCACAGAAGAGAGTCTAAACCAGGGGAGACCATTAGAAAGTATTGCAAAAGAAATACCCGACACTTATTCTAACACAAGCTCCAAAATGTCTTCATGTTCAACTCAATCAGGAGGTGGTTCAATCATATCTTGACCTTCTTCAAAACCAACAAGTATAAAGCCCAGATCTACCTAGATCCTAATGAGGAGTTTGTAGTAAAGATTGATGACCATACCGTCGAGTTTGAAGAAGAGTTTAGGGCCAACAAACAGGAGAACTTCTATATAGACCAAAATAAAGTTCAATATCTCAAGATACAGGATCCTTATTCAGTAGACAAATGGGTACATGAGGTTGATACCCTAATTCCTAATCAGGATTTGAAAGAAGGATCTCCTATACTAGAATTAGAAGGATATGACTTGATAGATACTAAAACTTTGAGACACATACCCACGCATAACCCTAGGCTTGGAGTCTATTGTTGGAAAGCCAAAAATGTCACAGACTTGATGTAGACAACCCATGCCAAACCAGGACAATTGACACCCTTGAAGATACTGTATATTTTCAAGATCAAGTAAAAGGCTTAGCAAAACTAACTGAAGGGGATCGGGGAGCACCACACACGGAGAGTGAGAGAGAGAAGGAGACACACACAATGTGGGTGGGGAGACTGTGAAGTGGCAGCTCCCCCTATACAGTATACTCACTATAAGGATAGGGTAACAGTGGGCGGGCGCTCATGACTTGGGCGACCGGTCAAGGCACATAGGCCTTAACCCCAACAACCTCCCACTTAAAGGCCAATGTGCCTTTAAGCAAGATCTACTGGTGTACAAGTAATAGAAGGTGAGATATTCTCTCAACCTATGCCCACTGACTCTCGATGAGCTAGTGCATCCGGCTTTACTGATAGACAAACATCCCGTTGCGGAAGCCACACAGAGCTAGATCCAAGGTCTGCAAGTAGTCTACAAGAGCTCATACACTCCTGCAAGTATCGGTCCAATACCTGCAAACCTCCCCTATGCTCTATGCCGAGATCAGTCATCGAACAACTAATCAACCCTGCTGCAAATGCTCCCACTGCAGCTGCTATGTCGGGTCTCAAGATCAACATCTCGTACATGAGGACACCGAACGTTGATGCAACCCTGGCAACCTCTGCCACCTCCAACTCAGAACTCAACTCATGGCAATCCTGTCCCCTATCATAGAGACCATGGCACTCTGACTCCGAGCTCTGGAGTGACTCCTCGTGCCCACCACATATCACATGTGTACCAAGAGTATCCATCTGTCCTGAATCTGCATCAAGCTCTGGCATAAGCATATCAAGAAATGACTCCACAATAGCTGACATCTCAGCATCCATGTGAGTCATCTCTATCATCACCTCTGATGACTCATCCTGATGTGACTCACTAGAGCTATCCCGCTCTACCTGTGCATCCGTAGACGCAACCTGCACAACAAGGTCACTGCTCTGCACTCCATGCAAAGCATCCTGCAACCCACAAGCAAAAGAGACTCACCTGCTCTCTCGCTCTCTACCTGGCTGCATGATCACAGAGACAGCACCGTCTCTCGTGTGATCCACATGCAATGGGTAACCTGTACCACTCCTGGCACCTCTCGCAATCACTAGCGAACCCAAATGCATCAGAAAATCTCGCTCTCGTAGCAAAATCTGACATCCACAATCTCTAAGCTGACCAATCGAGATCAAACTCACTGTCAAATCTGGTACATAGCGAACATGTCGTAACAAGTAAGATGCACCACTCGGTAATGACAGTCTCACATCTCCTGCACCTGCTATCGCATGCACCGATCCATCGGTCAAACGTACACTGCCAAGCATCTCGCTAGAATAGCTACAAAACCATTCACGATGCGGCGTGACATGAAACATAGCATCTGCGTCTAGCAACCACTGCGAAGGGAGTTCACTATCCACATGTATAGCATCTCGTGCATAGCTCGAGGTAAAAGTGACATCCCCGTCACTAGTATACTCCGACACTACATCTACATCAACTGTCAAAGCAACTGAGTTCATGGCATCACTACATACATCTCTGAGACTGCCATGTCTCCTACGATGTCGCATACGACGAAAACAACGCCGTCTAACGTGTCCAGAATGACCACAATACCAACATGTCACCTGTCGGCGTGCTCGTGAATGTACATGTCTCACACGAGTCCGTGATGACTCAGATCTATCATACATATTATGTAATCTGCGCCAAAGTGCTCTCGAAGTAGTCTCATACATAACAAGAGCATATAAAGATTCCACAAGGTGCAAAGAGAGTGTAGATAGTGCCATCTCCTCTAGCTCCTGCCACTGATCGTCAGACATGTTTGAAGGTCTACCTACATCACCACTCAATGGTCGATGCAACCCTCGCTGTGTCAATGCATCAAGCATACACTCTCTCCATGCCGCAAAGTCTGACCCATCAAACACGCGCATCTGTGAGAGGTCACAATCTGATCGATCACCTGTCTCTGCCATGAGCACAAGTAGCAAGCTAGATAGCAAAACCACCTCACCAACAACACCTGGAAACTGTCTACAAATATGGCCAGAAACACAATGTAAAACCTGTGAGACACACTCCAAAATAGAGCTCCCGCAATGTCAATACAAGCCTCGCATGCTCTAGTATCACACTGCAATCTGTGAGCTAATCACCAAGCCCACACTGTGCGGTATCGATGCATACATACGCACAAATCTCCCACCTGCAGAGAACACCGCACACAAATGCTGAGTGCAATCCGCAATCTCTACCTAGATCGCATAAATGATACACATAAAACTCCTGGGAAAATTTCGCCAGAGTTTCGACGCACAATGGCTATCAACACAAAATAACCATTGTCCTACAAGCTCAATACAATGAGCAATCAATGCGCATCAAACTACACTCAACATACATGCATAAGCTCTGCAAAACTATGGCAAACAATGCTCGAGATCACAAGACTCTCCCACCCGAGAGCAAACCACTGTCTCAAGCAAAGAAAGATACACAACTCCTCACTCTTGCGAGAGTGGATACAAAAAACATAAAACACAAAACTGTGTCCAAACTGACAAAACCTGTCAAAGTGAGAGTAAACACTCGATCACAAACTATGGCGAGAATCTGGGGAAAATCCGACAGAATTTCCCCTGAAAACTGAGCAAAAAACTCAAGTACAATCTCTACCATAAACCATAACACTACTCAATGCCAATGAGTAGAAATGCCAAAATGGCTCCACATTTTCACATACAATGGCAATCCGCACTCAACGTACATCAACGGAGTGACCACGCATAAGCAAGCGCCAAAAGATTTGCAATCCGGAAACTTATTCAATGCGAAAACAATGCTCTCAAGAGAGCTCCCCGGCACTTGAAAGTGCTCGCCAAAATGCATGTATGATGGGCATCAACCATGCGCCATAACCATATGCAAACCATTCGCAAAGACCATGAATCTAAGCACAAAATCACTGCCAAAGTATCCTGTGAAAACCAGTGAAAGAAGCTCCACCTGTGTGCTCCAAAAACCTGCGTCTCTCAAGAGACCGCTTCGGTGGTGTGTAAACGCCTCCGTACTTCGTTGCCCAAGTCTACCAAAAAACCCTCAAACCACAAGCTTAACACAAGCTGCAATTTCATCTTCAGCTCAAAATTTATGCACTCAACTTCAAGCATCTCCCGTGCTTCCAAAAGTGCATCAAACTCGCACACAATGCGACAACAGAAAATATGGAATTTCTGTATACAGTCAGTCTGAGCTGAATATCAGCAAAACGGTGAGGAATTTGCAAAAGGTTTCTTCTGCAAAGTTGTAGACCACGTCGAAACGGATGGGCTTGACGGACAGAATTCTCAGATCTGCATTCTACAAGGAGAAAAACGAATCTGAAAACTATGTTGCTGCGCACACAGTTTTAGGGCAGCACCTTCACTTACACACAATCTTCCACACTCCTTTCTGAGCTTCCACAAGAGCATACATCACTCTCAACTGAGCTCACAAGCTCCCATTGCATTCTCACAAAGCTTCCAAGCTTTCTTAATCTCTCCACCGTCGAGAGAGAGCGAGCTATCGCCTCGAAGCTCTCAAAGCCGTCGTGCTCTCCGTGGTCACCATGGCTCTGATACCAATTGAAGGGGATCGGGGAGCACCACACACGGAGAGTGAGAGAGAGAAGGAGACACACACAATGTGGGTGGGGAGACTGTGAAGTGGCAGCTCCCCCTATACAGTATACTCACTATAAGGATAGGGTAACAGTGGGCGGGCGCCCATGACCTGGGCGACCGGTCAAGGCACATAGGCCTTAACCCCAACACTAACGACCAATGTCTTTAGGGATTGTTATAACAATAATTTTGTTATGATGACTATGAAGGAGATTGAGTAGACTAAGTACCAGGGACACTCGATTGGAGAAGTGACTACGAGAACAATACATGAAATTGAGCAGAATGTAGGCCCAAATGATAGATCCTATGCAAGCATGCTCAAGCAAAGTGGAAGCATAGCCAAGGGCAACCACCTCAATGATGGGACCAAGGGTAGAAATGCAAAAACCACCTACAACAGGGAAATAATGGGTGACACTAGGACAAGGAGAGGTCCACATGAGTCACATCTACCGAATAATTGGTTTGAAGGTTTAATGGAAGAAACACCAGCTAGAAGAGAGAGAGAGAGAGAGAGAGAGAGAGAGAGAGAGAGAGAGAGAGAGAAGGTGTTGAGCAAAATCATAGACTCATACCATTAGGCGTCCAAAAAAGGATAAAAAAATACATCGGATCAGGAGATCCGTATGACCATTTATCAAGCTTCATACAAATTTTGAGAGTTGAGTCCATAACCAACTTCCATACACAGTTTGAGGGATCTGGAATGACCTTAGAGGGCAAAGCTTTAACCTAGATTCAAACCAAACCTCCTGTGTTAATAATCAATTTACCAACTTTGACAGTGAGATTTGTTGTTGCTTGTTCTAAAATGGGAATAAAGCATAGTATGGTGGCACAAACCATATTTTCGAACAAAAACAAGGAGAAATTGTTAGAGATAGTGGAGGCAATACATAGACAAATGTCTAGAGTTGGAGATTCCAACCGATGAAAGACTTGTCTTACTGTTTTTAGAGGGGCTATTAAACAAATATTTTCATGCTATATTGTATAGCAAGAAACGCATGACTTGGGAAGCATACAGTCTAGATGCGATCAACTTGAGTGATAATTGTGAGATCTTTAGTGAGAAAAGCAAAGCTTAAGATACATAGAGAGAGCAAAGTACATCCACAATACCAGCACAAGTAGGACCAATTGTTGTAGCTCCTGCCAACTCTATAGAGGACATGCTTAAACGCATGAATGAGATGATGACCAATATGCAAACGATGTCGATGAGAGGCCCGAGACAAGGACCAAATCAAGGACAACCAATTGTACAACAAAGACAATTGAAATGGTGTGTCATTGAAGGAAAATGGACAAATCACGAGATGAATAAGTGCTACTACAAGCCCAAAGATGGTGGAAATGTCCAGTACGCTCCATTGAGGCCACAAGGACAACCCATGTATAGATACCCACCAAATGTGGTACCAATGCAAAGATCACCTATAAATATGGAGAGACCACAGTCATTATCAGGCCAATAGCGACCACTCCCAAAGAATAATGCTATAACAATCAAGTATATGTTGTGTGAGGGGTAAGTGAATGAACTTATTACGCCATACCTTAAACCATTTCAGTATTAGTGGGGGTAGAGGGGGAGTGATATAATCAACTGACATTGGCCCCTGTAGAGCCACTGTACCAAGCACCTATGGATAAGCACCTATTTACTTCATTGCAAATCAGGGAGCTAGACCACCTATGATCAAGCCAATGCCCAAACCAAAAACTAGAAATCTCCATAATTATGGAGTGGATGACCATTGGAAGAATGCATACCTATAGAGGCGTATTGTAGAGCTTGTGGACACAAGGGTGGACACTTTCCTAAGGACTGTTGTCAGGGGATATGTGTTCGAAACGTGAGCCAGGAAGGCACAAGACCTTTGGTTGTGAGAGGTGTGGAAGAGAGAGAAAAACAAACACTAAAAGCTCTAGTAATCACTGTAATCATCAATTAATTGAGTAGAACTTTGAGTACAACTTAATCCTTAGCCAAGGCGAAATGTTAACAACATCGTTCACTTGGATCATCTGATAGCTAGGAGTTTAAGCTCCCATTTTACAGGATTAACCAGGCCGTTAACGATAGCAAGTCTTAGTAAGATGATTAATCAATCTTTGGACTGATGACGGTGATGGAAATATCCTCCTGTCACTTTATCTTCAACTTCTTTTAGTAGCTCTGCAAAATTGCATTCAATAAGCTCTTCCAACTGCTTACAAGCTTCATGCTCTACCCTTTCTTAGTCAAGAGGTTTGCTTAGTCGAGTCCTCTTCTTGCTGAGAACTTTCCTTGCTTGGTCGTCATAGCTCCACTTTGAGAGCCTCTTCTTGTTGACGAGCGCAAAGCATGACACGGACCTCGATGGCCTCAAACGTAAGGAGCCGATGCACGCCAAGCTGGCCATGGTGAAATGAATAGGGGGCACCACCTAGCTTGAGCGGCTAGGACGTGGATAACAGTGAGTCAAAGCAATACAAACTCTGAACACCGAGAGAGAGAGAGAGAGAGAGAGAGAGAGAGAGAGAGAGAGAGAGAGAGAGAGAGAGAGAGAGAGAGAGAGAGAGAGAGAGAGTGACGCAGGTGATGAAAAAGCCCTCGAAGTGTGAGGGAAAATTTCTTTAAATGCAATACTTATAGAAAACTTATTTCTGGCGAGGTGGCAACCATGGTGATAGAGAGAGATAGTGAGCCTAATAGTGCGTTCTCTAGAGGTGACTCATAGACACGAAGATTTCTGCTAGCGTGAGTGTGTGTCGACCATTGGAGTCAAGGTGTAGACATGGCTTCTTCACATAGTGCTCTTTCCCAAAATGCTACACTAAATCCCCTCTCTCTTGATACAAGTGTTGACAATCCCTTCCACCAAAATGCTACCAAGTGTTGACCCCCCCTTTGATAGTGACCTTTCAGTGCCTTTTTATAGGTGTTGGCTGCTTTAGGTTTAGGGCAGTCTGATTAGGTTAGGTCCCTAATCAGGAGAGACAAAGCAAGGCGGTGGGTCCCGGATGGTTGATCCTTGCTTTGTCTTAGGAGGATTTAAAAATAAAAACTCCTAGGTGGGCCTTTGTGGCCATCACCTAGAGAGAGGTGACAATTTATAGTTTGGGTTTTTACAAGATTTGGCTTAAAACTAGAAAAATAATGACAACCTACGGATATTACTGCAAAGATGTGTCGTGGACGAGATGCCGATGAATGGCGGGCCTCGCTGGTGCGTTGGTGTAGCATGTTTGCTAGTTTCGGGGCCGGCCAGAGCATGCCTTCGGCATCTTTTCTTGTTTCGATGCCGGCATTGCGCGAGTTGGCCATTTTCTTTTCTTTGGCGTCGATGTCGATTATTCATTTTTTTTTATTTTTTCTTGTGTGTGCATATATGCATGAGTATACTATGTGTATAGGTGAGTGTCTGTAGGCATGTGTGTATATATGTGAGTGCGTGAGTGTGAGTATATGCTTTTTATGTGTGTGTATGTGGGTGAGTGTGCTCGGAAAGAGTATATATATATATTATATAATATATATATATACATAGATAATATAAAATATATATATATTATATTATCTATATATATACATACATATACATATATATTTATATTTTTTATTATTTTATTTTATTTTTATTTTTTTTTCTACGTGCTGGCGATGGAGACACAGACGTGAGGAGGGGGGGAAGAGTGTGTGCAGAGGGTGTGAGAGGGATTGAGAGGGACTGGGTGTGTTCGGGTGTGTGCGTGTGTGTGTGTGTGTGTGTGTGTGTGTGTGTGTGTGTGTGTGTGTGTGTGTGTGTGTGTGTGTGTGTGTGTGTGTGTGTGTTTACCCTGTTGCGCCTTTGGGCCTGCTCGTATGGAGAGCGTGACAGAGAGAGAGAGTGAGGGAGAGAGCTTGGTGATGGCGGGGGGGTGAGTGGGTGAGGGGTGGAAGTGTGTGTGTGTGTGTGTGTGTGTGTGTGTGTGTGTGTGTGTGTGTGTGTGCGTGAATGAGTGTGTGTGTGTGGGTGTGTATGAAAGAGGGAGAGAGAGAACTGCGCCCGCATGGCAGCCCACCGGGGCTTGACACACTAAGCGTGAGGGAGAAAAAGAGAGAGAGAATGGGAGCGGGCTGGTGTGGCCCTGTAGCCGACAGAGACAAGGAAGGGGGGGGGGGGGGGGGGGGGGGGGGTTTATGATCAACGGAGTGGGGTAAGGGGGTAGTGGGCTAGGGAAGGGGGGATGAGGGTGGTGTGAAGGGTTATGAGAGAGAGAGAAGAATGCTTCTCCATGCGCCCATGGGACCGTTCTCACAAAGAGAGAGAGAGAGAGAGAGAGAGAGAGAGAGAGAGAGAGAGAGAGAGAGAGAGAGAGAGAGAGAGAGAGAGAGAGAGAGAGAGAGAGAGAGAGAGAGAGTTAGGACGAAGGAGGGAGAGACAAGATTAGGGAGAGAGGGAAGGAGTGAGTGTAGGGAGCTTGGGAGAGTGATGGCCCATAGGAGAAAGACAAGGGGGGATAAAGGGAGGGGAGAGTGAGGGAGAGGGAGTGTGCATGAGGGGAGAGGGAGAGGGTGATATGGCGCCCCATCGGGCGGGAAATATGGACGAGCAAGGAGGGGTAAGAGAGAGAGAGAGAGAGAGAGAGAGAGAGAGAGAAGATTAAGCTAATATGAATAATGGAAGGGAGAGAGGGAGACTTTGTAAAGCATGGCAGTCCACCGGGTGGGGATATGGATGACGGCTTATTTTATGCCACTCGGGGCCGGGTGACACAGAAGCAAGGTAAGAGAGAGAGATGGTGGCTTGGCAGAGCCAAGGAGGACAGAGAGAGACTGTCCTCTAGTGATAATGGAGGCAAGAGTGGTCAAACTGGTGGCGGCCCACTGTGGCCAAGCATAGAATGGGGGGTGGTGAATGTTAAAAACAACATTTTTTATCATTTTTTTTGTATTGTGATCCTCCCCAATTGGGGTTGGTTCTTGCGGCCGCGGTTTTGAAAACTGGCCGTCATTATCCCTCCTTTCTTGCTAGAGGCATTTATGCTTCTAGCCCTACTTCTGATTCTTTAGCAGTGGAGTTGGAGGGTTCTTCCTCCTCTGGAATATCTAGCATGAACTCTGGGTCAAACCTTTAAAAATACCTCTTGAGCCTCCATCCATTCACTCTGGTCTTGCGAATTCTCGCATCTGCTTCCATCAACTTGTAACTACCGTTGGCATAGCGCCTTTTGACAATGAATGGCCCTTCCCATCTGGGTTGAAATTTCTTGTCTTTCCTAGTGTCAAATATGTTGTCGTATCTCAATACTAACATGCCCTTTTCCAGACCCTTTTCCTTAATCCCTTAATTGAAGGTGAGTCGGCGTCGCTCTGCTTTTGCTGCATAGTGATTGATTGCATCTTCCCTATCTAGTTGGAGCCTTTTGATATCCAGGATGTGGTTGTAGAGATTGACAATTGGGTGATGTAATTGGCTAGCCATGACTTGCAAGCTGGCTATCTACACCTCGATGGGTAGAATGGCCTCCTTTCCATAGACTAGATGGAAAGGGGTGAAACCTAGTGATGTTTAGAATGTTGTTCGGTAGGCCCATAGAGCAGCCATGAGATGTTTATCCAGTCACTTGTGTGGTTATTCACCTGCTTTGTGATGATTTTATAGATCATGCCATTTACCTTTTCCACTAGGCCATTGCACTGTGGATAGTATGGGGTGGAATCTCGGCGTGTAATGCCTCACTTTTTCATCAGTTCAAACCTGATCCTCTATCGGATATTATCTCTAGAGGAGTGCCAAAACGGCAACAAATGTGCTCAAATATGAACTTGGCCACTTCTTGGGTTGTAATACATCTCGTGGCTGCTGCTTCTGCCCATCGGGTCATGTAGTCTACACCAATTAGAATGTATAGTTTACCTGATTTGGCCCTTGGTAGAGGACCGATGGCATCTATTCCCCTCTTTTCAAATGCACCATAGGAGATGATAGGAGTTTGTGGTTCATAGGCTAATATACAATCACTAGACACTTGACAGGCCTTTCATGTTTTACACCAATGATGCACATCCCTGTTTAGACTAGGCCAAGAGAATCATGCGTGTAGAATCTTCCTACTGGACACTTGACAGGCCTTGCATGTTTTACACCAATGATGCACATCCCTATTCAGACTAGGCCAAGAGAATCCTGCCTGTAGAATCTTCCTACTGGTGATGTCTAAAGCAAAATGAATGTCGTAGACACCATCATGGCAACTTGAGATTACCTTCGTGATCTCACTAGAGGTTGGTACTCGCTTGAGGATCTAATCTTTGCCCTTGCAATATAACTTGTTGTTTACAAGGTGATATCTTGTAGCCTCCCTGACCAGCCATTGTTTATGGCCCTTAGTGTACCCTTCATGACACTCTCCTGTGTCTAAGAAGCTGATGATATCAGGCATAGCATCGCTACCTTGAAAGAGGGGTAGTTTCAGTTTGATTGCTCCTATGGAAACATCTTGTATTCTTTCCTTTGCTAGAGCATATGCCTCTTGATTTTTTTCCCTAGGGACATGAAATAATTGCACTGCTTCAAACTTTCTTTAAAAATCCTTAACTTGGTGTAGTTGGCCAAGTAAAACTTGATGTTTACAAATCCAAGTGCCGCTTATCTGCTTTATCAAAAGCAGAGCATCGCCGAATACATTTAGGCGTTGAATCCCCTACAAAATTATAACATTTAATGGCCTAAAAACTTGTGTGTAGAGGTATTTAGCATGAACATAGTGGGCATTTCATTAGAATAGATTCCTAATGAGAATTACGAGAGTGCTTGGGTGGAGAGAGCAACAAAAAGCATAACACCTAGTTAGATAGCATGAACAATACTTTCAAAAGAGAGAGAAATCAAGCTATTGACAACAGTTGAGGACCGGATTTACATGGAGCCGGTCCCCCCTCCAAAAGGATTTGTATTATGGTTTCTCCCATCAAGAGAGACATTGTACAATACAATTCTTTCTGTTCCTTCAAGACTAGCTAGTGCAATGAATATGAAAGCTTCATGCACTAAGAAAAACACTTATCAAACACAACATGAATTCTCTCCGGTCTCAGACCCAAGACCTCACACACCTTTGAAGATGGTGAGAGCTAGCGGGGTATGAGAGTATATTGAGAGGAAGAAGGAGTAGTCTTATGAGAAAGATGTACATATCCTCACTAATTATCATGGTAGAGGAGATGAGCATGCATTGAATCTTGGCTCTTGGTTGGATTTGCATCACAAAGCCAAGAGTTGTTGGTGTAGGCCTCCCTTCTCACAAGCTAGGAGTAGGTGGTAAGCTTTCCATTAAATCTTGAGAAGGAGAGAGAGTCTTCTTTACTTCACACATGAGATTGTGTGAGTGTGTGTGTGATAATGACTTGCAAAAATCACCCCCCTCTCTTTCTTGGTCGACCCCTCTTGCTATTTGCTCATGCTCCACTCTCATTGGACCTCCCTAGGCTTAGCCAATGATAATTAAGCAGTATAGGTGATAGCCTTCTCACATGTGTCTCCCTTTCCCCTTTTGTGAGAGCTTTATGTAATTAATAAATGCAACTAAACTCTCATTGGACCCCTTTGCCTCCTGGCCAATAGGAATCAGGCAAGCCATTGGGTTGTTGAATGCTCATTGGACCCCTTGGGAGAATGTTCAATAGTCTTCTAGAGAGCTTAATTCTCATTGGTTCTTTTATTAAGTGTTTTTAAATTAATTAAACTAGATTTACTCTAGCCTACTTCTCATTGGTCCACCTCCAAGGCCATCCAATAGGAATTGGGTACACCTTGTGGGCATCTCGGCTAGGGAGCTGACATGTGTCCCTCATTCCCGTTGTGTAAAGGGAGCTTGTGTGTGTGTGTGTGTGTGTGTGTGTGTGTGTGTGTGTGTGTGTGTGTGAGTTTCTCTCTCATCCCCTACTCCCAAGGCTCGCCCCCTCCTATTTAGGGATTGATAAAGACTTTTGGGACACACACAAAGCATCCAATTCCCCCCATGCTTGACCTTTGGACACAACCTTTGAATTTTGGCATTTTGGAAGTCTTAATGGGCTGAACCTTACGGTCTTTTAAGCCCATTGTTGCACATGGCTCTTTTGCAGATGGTCCCCCCTTTGGATCCCTATTTTCCCTCCTTTGGATCCCTACTATGGTCGGTCTGCTAGCTTAACCAATATTCTAGCTTTTTCTCCCCTGGCACTTCCCCATATTAAATGATCAGTTTAACATGAGAAAATCATTTAGAAGAATTAGATATTGATTATTATGACATTCCATCTTGTAAAGTAAATGGTTCTTCTTTCTTCCCTAATGCAAGGACTGAAATCACATCTCTAAAATCAGGATCAATACCATACTCATCTATCATTGAAGATAGATCATTGTGAGATACTATGGAAACCGCATTCACTCTCGACCGTCTTGAGAGTGCATCTGCTACTTGATTATGCTTGCCAACAATGTGAGCAATATGAAAATGAAATTGCGAAAGGAAATTTTCCCACCTCATTTGTTTGTCAGAGAGCTTGGTCTGCATCATGAAGTACTTAAGACTTTGGTGATCCGTTCGCAGAATGAAAGGAGTCCCCAATAAATAGTGCTTCCATGAGTCTAAGGCATGTAGAACTGCAAGGAGTTCCTTTTCATATATGCCTAGAGCTTTCTCAATAGGGTCGAGACTTTGAATTTCATAGCCTATGGCATGCCCTTCTTGAAGAAAAATAGCTCCAAGGCAATCACCACAAGCATCATATTGGACCTCAAATGGTTTTCAGAGATCCGGTAGTGTAAGCATAGATTGAGAGATAAGCTTTTCGAAAGCATTGTTCTCCTTAGTAGACCATGTATACCTAACGCTTTTCTTTGTTAGGTCATGTAATGGTCCCGCAATTTGTGAGAACTTTTCTATGAAGCGTCTATAGTATGCACACATACATATAAAGCTTCTTAGTTCATGAAGATTATTTGGTTAAGGCCATCCTTTTATTACCTCTAACTTTGATGGATCCATTTGGATGCCATCTTGAGAGATAACGTGACCTACATACTGAATCTCTTGCAAGAAAATTTCACTTTTCTTTCGATTAACATAAATTTTATTCTCTCTTAGAACTTGAAATATTACCTAGAGGTGTTGCTTGTGTTTGTCTAATGAATTAGAGTAGAGGACAATATCATCAAAGAACACTCCAGTGAAGGTTCGATGAGGCTTGAACAGCTTCTCCATCAAGCGGTTGAATGTGGTTGGTGCATTGGTCAAGTCAAAAAGCATGACAATGTATTCGTAAAGACCAAATGTGGTGCAAAATGCGGTCTTTACAATGTCTTGATCAACTATCCTTATTTGATGATAGCCACTTTTTAGGTCAATCCTACTGAAGTAGGTCTATCCTTGTAGCTTATCAAATAGTTCTTCTACCCGTGGAACGGGAAACCTATTCTTGATAGTGATCCTATTTAGTGCTCTATAGTCGACACACATACGATATGTGTTGTCTTTCTTTTGCACTAATAGCATAGGTGAGCAAAATGGAGATGAGCTAGGCCTAACCATGCCCTTCTCAACTAACTCATGCACTTGCCGCATTATCTCCTCTTGTTGAGCTTGAGAAACTCTACAAGGAGGTTTGTTAGGCGGTGAACTTCGTGGAGAAGTTCAATTGCATGGTCATCATTGCCTCATTTAGGAGGTAGCTCACAAGGGATGTCTTCAATAAAATTATCTTGAAACCCCTTGAGAAAATTGGATAACTCTAATCCCTTTCGGTTGCTTTTATTTTCTTTTGCTAAAGCATTAGGTTCATTTTGACAATCTTTAACAAAAATCATGTGCACGGCAATAGAGCTCTTTATTGACTTGTGAAAGCTGGTGTATGTACAATGGGGATAGTGTTACCCATTTCCTTAGCATCTATATACATGTCTTTTTCCCTGAACTTAAAGGAGATTCTCCTTTCAGGGAATTTAACATTGGTAGCCATGCGATCAAACCATGGTGCCACTAGGATTACATCCTCATGCTTGAGAGGAGAGATAAAGAAGTCCTCTTTGTCCACATAGCTTTGGACATGGAGCCTCAATTTCCCGATTAAGGGACTGAAGCTTCTTGCCCCTTGAAAGCACTGTCTACGGGTAGAACATCTCCCATCTCGTAGGCTTGTATGCCTAGCTTGGTGGCCAACTCTATAGATATAAAATTGTGAGTAGAACCAGGGTCAAAGAGAATAAAAGAATCATGTTCTCTTACCTTTCCCCAAGCATGGCATAGAGGAGATCCTTTGTGGTGAATTTGGTGATTCTCCTCCTCTTGGATTTCAACCAAGGTAGCTCTAGGAGGATCATGGCGGGTGTTCTTTTGGGGACAAGCGCGGTACGCATGCCCTTGCTCGCCGCACTTGAAACGACAGTTATCCTTGCGATAACGCTCAAGCTCTTCAGGAGAGAGTTTGTTTTTACCTTTGTAAACTCCCTTCTCTTTAGCTTTGTTGGAGTTGCCCTTAGGAGACTTTTGGACATTGTCCTTCCCCTTAGGCTCTTTGGAGCCCTTGTTTTCCGTGGGCTTATTATTTCTTTTAGCCCCCGTTTGGAAATTTATTTGAGAGGCCACCATAGTATGGTGTATTACTACCGATATGGTACGTGGCCTTTGGGAGTTGACATAAGTTCCGCCATTTCTTCGGTTAAGCCAGCACAAAATTGTTGCTTTTGCTCTCCAAAATAAAACTTTTTGAAGAAAGTGGCTTTGAGTTGTAGGTCCCAAAACTTGTCTACATATTTGTGGATGGATTCATAGGGAGAGAGCTTTAAGCTTCGCCATTCGGTGAGTACTTTGTCTTTGGCATCGGTGGCCAAAAATTGCTTGATAATGGAAGCTCTTAAAGCTTTCTAGGTTCATGGAGCTTCACCATTGGCTCGTAGGCTAGACCACCATTTCCTGGCAGACTTTTGAATGTGCATAGCTACATGGCATAGCTTAGAGGACTCTGTAAAGCCCTCATCTCCGAATGCCGCATCAAATTGCTGGATAACGGCCAAGACATTGTCCGTAGCACCAAAGGTGCCATCATAGGTAAGGAAAGAGATGCTCTTCCCTTCCTCTTTGAACTTCTTTATCTTGGACGACCTCTTCCATGCGGCATAGGATTTCCTATGGCCTCTTCTTTTTGATGGTTCAAAGGTTGCACCATCACTTTCTTCAGAAGGTGAATAATTTGAGGAAGGTGGAGAAGAGGGTGACCTCTTTCTCGCCTTTTTCTTGTCTTGATCTTCATCATCTTCACCATCACTTTCATAAGAGGAAGAGGATGAAGAAGATGGAGAAGAGGGTGTCCTCTTTCTTGCCTTTTTCTTATCTTGCTTTCTGTCATCCCTCTTTGAATTATGGTGTGGAGAAGGGTGCGATGGTCTTCTCCGTTTTGGAGGTGATGGAGAGCGTTTAGCCCACCGTCTTTGTGGAGACATCTCCATCGAGGTGGCGGGAGACTCAATTCTTTCTCGTTCCTTCGGTGGAGGCTCTTGAGTTCTCCTTTGAGAAGGAGATGCATCATCAAGAAGTAAATTCTTGAGCCCTTTGTATGGATTCTCTTCTTCTTCCCGAATCGGAGAGAGACCTCTTTTGGAAGTCTCACAAGGAGGCTTCCTAGGTGTTCTCTCGTCATGGTGGGGAGCTAGGAGAATCCCATGAGCACGGAGCTGCCGTTGCAATTCACTTTGGAGAGATGGATTTCCCATGGCTTGTTGAAGCCTGGAAACAAGATAGTTAACAAGCATCGGGGCATCATTAGTAACTTGCTCATTAGCAAAATCAAAGTTATCAACATTAATTTCACTCTCTTTACTATTGTCAGCTATTCTAACAACTTTTAGGTGTAAACTTTTAGTTGTACTTTGGCACTTCAAGCCCTAGTTGCTACTCCTCTTTACCCCTTTAGAAAAAGCACTCAAGCTACTATACCCGTAGCTCGAATACCATTAATTGCAAGGAATAGAAGAGAGGGTCGTTCAACACCGAAACAGCGCCAGCTCCTGTCAAGATTCTAATAGCTCAATAGTGGTTAAGCCGTAGGCAAGCCCCGTAGGACTCCACTATTAAGACCATAGCTCTCGACGGTGATTCCCCGTTAGCTACACGAAGGCAGGTGCACTGCAAGGCTGAAAAATCCCTATTCTACTTACTCACAAGCAATTAATAATACCAACCATTTATAGCTAGCTTGAGGACCTCCCTTCTTGAGCAATAAAAGAGAAACCTTGTGCTATGATCCCAATGTAACATTTAATGGCCTAAAAACTTGTGTGTAGCGGAAATTAGCATGAACATAGTGGGCATTTCATTAGAATAGATTCCTAATGAGAATTACGAGAGTGCTTGGGTGGAGAGAGCAACAAAAAGCATAACACCTAGTTAGATAGCATGAACAATACTTTCAAAAGAGAGAGAAATTAAGCTATTGACAATAGTTGAGGACCGGATTTACATGGAGCCGGTCCCCCCTCCAAAAGGCTTTGTATTATGGTTTCTCCCATAAAGAGAGACATTGTACAATACAATTCTTTGTGTTCCTTCAAGACTAGCTAGTGCAATGAAGATAAAAGCTTCATGCACTAAGCAAAACACTTATCAAACACAACATGAATTCTCTCCGGTCTCAGACCCAAGACCTCACACACCTTCGAAGATGGTGAGAGCTAGCGCGGTATGAGAGTAGATTCAAAGGAAGAAGGAGTAGTCTTACGAGAAAGATGTACATATCCTCACATAATCACTCATATTAGCATATCTTAGCTTAGTAATTAGCATGGTAGATGAGATGATCATGCATTGAATCTTGGCTCTTGGTTGGATTTGCATCACAAAGCCAAGAGTTGTTGGTGTAGGCCTCCCTTCTCACAAGATAGGAGTAGGTGGTAAGCTTTCCATTAAAGCTTGAGAAGGAGAGAGAGAGTCTTCTTTACTTCACACATGAGATTGTGTGAGTGTGTGTGTGATAATGCCTTGCAAAAATCACCCCCCTCTCTCTCTTGGTCGACCCCTCTTGCTATTTGCTCATCCTCCACTCCCATTGGCCTCCCTAGGCTTAGCCAATGATAATTAAGCAGTATAAGTGATAGCCTTCTGACATGTGTCCCCCTTTCCTCTTTTGTGAGAGCTTTATGTAATCAATAAATTCAACTAAACTCTCATTGGACCCCTTTGTCTCCTGGCCAATAGGAATCAGGCAAGCCATTGGGTTGCTGAATGCTCATTGGACCCCTTGGGAGTCTAGAATGTCCAATAGTCTTCTAGAGAGCTTAATTCTCATTGGTTCTTTTATTAAGTGTTTTTAAATTGATTAAAATAGATTTACTCTAGCCTAATTCTCATTGGTCCACCTCCAAGGCCATCCAATAGGAATTGGGTACACCTTGTTGGGGTATAAAGCCCAATGTGGTCGCCCAGGTAAGTGAGCGGGCCGCCAGGTATGTACACATATTCTTTTGTAAAAACCTAAGAAGAACTCACTATGCTCTACACATTACAGTAGAGCGAGTTCACCATATCATCGTGCTCTTCTTCTCGCACTCTCTCTCGCGTCACACTTCCGCTGGTACTCCTTCAACTGGTATCAGATCTCAGATCGAGGCTCGGGGCAGCGTTTGCAGGTAGCCAGAGTCACCTGCTCAAATTGGAGTGAGATTCGACAGGCGAAGACAAAGTTCTGTGCAGGCCATTATCATTCTAAGGTCATCTCGGCCACCGTTTGGCTTCAACAAAGTTCTGCGCAGGCCATTTTCGACTACGTGGTCTTAGCGGGTGCAGATCCGACTCTGCAAATTTGGGGTTTTGGCCTACGACTGCAGGTGCTGAGGATATCGGCACTCCTAGAGTGTTGATTTGTGGTTGTCTACACATCGAAGGATGGCTCACAGTTCTTGGAGGCATGTCACATACGACACGGACGCATCTACACACAGACTGTAGTAGGCGACATCCACTAGTTCATCAGGTAGCTTGTGTTTGCTGCTAGATATTCCAGATTTCATCCTGACATTGCAGGTACTTCCACATGGGATGTATTGTCAGAGATGATGTATGTCTGTTGAGGGTTTGCTGGCTGTGAGTCACGCAGCAAACAACCGCCGCAGCGGTTACAGCATATAGTGGAAAATTTAAGGATGTATGACTTTGTGGGAAGTCTATGTACTATCATATTTACTGCAGCCTTTATTGAGGGTCGAGTGAGGTTTTATTGAGCTGGGGGATTCTCGAATGTTGAGATCCTTTCGGTGATACAGGTCTTGGAGCGATCCCTCGAGCACCCTTAGATAGGCAGCTAGGATGTATTGACTGTGAGTTAGACAGTTGGGATTGCATCTTTGCTTTACTGCTGTTGAGGCATTGTCGCAGTCTATGCTTACAGGACAGTGACAGGGCAGTGAGAGACAGTACAGGTGCAGGACAGGTTTACCCACAGCTTACAGTGTTAGAGAGACAGTGGTTTTTTGAGCTGTTTTTTGGTCTGTTTTTTAGTACACCATAGCCATTTTACAAAGGAGACTCTGCCGAAATTTATGCAGAATCTGAAGCTTTCTTGGTTCATTTGACAGGTTGATATTGGTTGAGAGGTCATTTTATAGAGGAAACTCTGTCTAATTTTTCCCAGGAAAGTAAACTATTGTGAAGCGTAGCTATGGCTGGATCACAGGACACTGCTCTTTACAATATCAAGAAGCTGGATGGAACCAATTTCCCATTGTGGAAGAAGCAGATTTGGCACGTGTTGGTACAAAAGAAGCAGATAAAACCTATAAAGCTCAAGGGGATAAAACCAGAAGATATGGACGAAGATGAATGGAGCGAAATGGATGAATTGGCACTTTCTACTTTGGCAAAAAGCGTTTACTTCAATGTAGCAGACGAGATGTCCGCTTATCAAGCATGGTTAAAGCTGAGTGATCTTTATGAGAAGCAGAGTGTAGCTTCACAGGTATACTGGCTTAAGAAGCTTGTTGAGTTGAAGATGAAAGAAGGGACACCTATGTCCAATCATCTGAATGAATTCAACACAATCTACAGTCAATTGTCAGCTCAAGGTGTCAAGTTTGATGAACCTGTTAGAGCTATGTTCCTGTTGATCACATTGCCGGAAAGTTGGGACACTTTTTGCACAGCTTTGAGTAATTCTGCACCTCCAGATGGTTTGAACATAGCAGGTGTAGAAGGAAGTATGCTTACTACAGAAACCAATAGAAAGACAATGGAAAAAGGCAAAGGAACAGCCTTAGTTGTCAAGGGAACGACCAAAGAAAAGTACAAAGGTGGAAAGAGGAATCGGTCTCGTAGCAAGTCCCGCAGTGCTAAAGGCAAGAGTGACATAGAATGCTACCATTGTGGCAAGAAGGGTCACATGAAAAGAGACTGTAGAGAATGGAAAGCAGAAAAAGGCAAAGAGAAAGCTGAAGACCATGGTGAGAAGAACAAGTCCTCAGTGAAGATTCAAGAAATAAATGTGACAAACACTGTTGCAGAGGATGACAGTCTAGTGTTAGGAGGCATCTACTTCTTAAAGAATGCAATGGACTCAGCTCTTCTTACAGCATCTGATGGAAATGCACTGAGTGACAAGATTATAGACTCAGGGGCATCACTTCATGTGTCTCCAAGCAAGGAGTGGTTTACCTCTTATGTGACCACTAAAGATCATGTTCAGCTAGGCAATGGGCAGACATGTGAGATCTTAGGTGTTGGAGATGTTCAATTGAAGTTTCAGAATGGCTCTTCTTTCATGCTAAAGAATGTGAGACGTGTTTCCGCAATTACAAAGAGCTTGATCAGCACATGTTTACTTGATGATACCGGCTACGTCACCACTTTTCGACAAAACATGTGGAAGATATCCAAGGGTTCGATGACAATAGCACATGGAGTAAAGTCTGGAGGACTTTACATGATTTATGTATCAAATGTCTCTAAGAATGTAATCAATGTATCCGAGCAGCCGAACGTTTCTTTGTGGCATAGCCGGTTAGGACATATGTCCAAGAAGGGAATGGAAATCTTGTCTCGTTCTGGTTATTTTCCTGGCTTTTCATTTAATGATTTTGAATTCTGTGAACATTGTCTGTATGGTAAGCAAACACAGCAGCCACATAAGCATAGAAGCAGTAGAAGAGATACACAGTTGGCACTTGTTCATAGTGATTTGTGTGGACCTATGCCTAACCTATCTCTAGGGGGAGCTTCTTACTTTATGACATTTATAGATGATTACTCGAGGAAAGTATGGGTTTACTTTCTCAAGCACAAGGATGAAGCGTTTAGTGTTTTCAAAATGTTTGTGACACTTGTGGAGAATCAGAGTGGCAAGAAGCTTAAATGCTTACGCACTGACAATAGTGGAGAGTATGTTTCAAAGGCCTTTCAGGAATTTGTGAGTCAAAAGGTATAAAACGTAAACTTAATGCTCCTTACAATCCTCCTCAAAATGGTGTTGCTAAGAGGATGAATAGGACCATACAAGAGAAGGTCAGAAGTATGTTGTCTAATGCACAGCTGCCAAATGGGTTTTGGGCTGAAGCTGTATCAACAGCTGTTCATCTTATAAATAGATCTCCTAGCAAGGTTTTGCAGAAGTATTCAGTGCCAGAGATGGTATGGTCAGGCAAAATGCCCTCATACAAGCATATACTCACGTTCCAAAGGAATTTAGGAACAAACCTGAGCCAAAGAGTAGAAAGTGCATCTTTCTAGGCTATGGTAATTCTGGTGAGATGGGGTACAGACTTTGGGATCCCGAATCCAGAAAGGTTATCCGCAGCAATGATGTTCACTTTAATGAATCCAAATATCATTCTAAACCAGAGAAGGTTGAGAAGATTAGAAGATTTGTCTTCCAAGAAGATGGACCTGCACGTGCAAGACAAAATATCAGGGCTCAAGAGGAGCAAGGACGGGATAGATTGGAACCACAGGTTGTGGCTGAGCCTGAGCCACCTATTTTGCGTAGATCTGGACGTATCACGCGACCTCCTGATCGGTTTTTTCCATCTATGAACTATTTCATGCTGACTAATTGCAATGAGCCTTCATGTTACAAGGAAGCAGTGCAAATGAAGGACTCCGGGAATTGGCAATTGGCCATGCAGTCAGAGATGACAGCTCTGCATAAAAACCAGACATGGAAGCTAGTTAAATTACCACAAGGCAAAAAGGCTCTACCTTGTAAATGGGTTTACAGGTATAAGATCACCGCTCATGATAGTCAGCCAAAGTACAAAGCAAGGCTTGTTGCCAAGGGCTTTAAGCAAGAACAAGGCATTGACTTTGATGAAGTCTTCTCGCCGGTGGTCAAGATGACGACATTGAGATGCTTTCTTGCATTGGTTGCCATATTAGATTTGGTGTTGCACCAAATGGATGTCAAGACAGCGTTCTTGCATGGTGATCTAGATGTGGAAATTTACATGCAGCAACCAGAAGGGTTTGTTGAGAAAGGCAAGGAAGATTTGGTATGCCAGTTGTTAAAGAGTCTTTATGGCTTAAAACAATCACCGAGGGCATGGTACCATAAGTTCCACAAGTTTATGCTTTCTCAAGGCTACAAACGTAGTGAGTTCGATCATTGTCTATATACAAAGAAGGCTAAGGATGGCAGTTGGCTGATCCTTATTTTGTATGTGGATGACATCTTGATTGCTAGCAAGCACCTGGAAGAAATTTCAGCTTTGAAGTCAAAGATGGCAAAATCGTTTGACACGAAAGACATGGGTGAGGCAAGTCATATACTTGGTATGCGCATTGAGAGAGACAGATCAAAGAAGTTGATTTGGTTATCTCAAATAGAGTATATTGATAAGGTTTTGCAACGTTTCAATATGGAGAAGGGAAAGGCATTTAGTGTTCCATTGCCACCATATGTGAAACTTAGCAAACAAGATTGTCCTGTGTCTGAGGAAGAACAGGCTGAAATCGATAAGATTCCATATGCTTCTGCAGTGGGTAGTTTGATGTATGCAATGATTGCTACTCGCCCAGACATTGCATTTGCAGTGGGAGTAGTAAGTCGATACATGTCAAACCCAGGCAAGAAACATTGGGAGGCAGTGAAAGGAATATTGAGATACCTGAAAGCTACAAAGAGTATGCGTATATGCTATGGGAATCAGGAGCTAAGTGTAAAGGGTTTTACAGACTCAGATTATGCAGGTGACTTAGACAACCGAAGGTCTACGTCAGGGTATGTCTTTACATTGGCTGGTGGAGCAGTATCATGGCGTTCTAGATTACAAGATTGTGTTACTCAGTCTACTACAGAGGCTGAATATGTTGCAGCATCAGAGGCATGCAAAGAATCAATTTGGCTTAATCGACTAGTAACAGATTTGGGAATCAAAGAAGAAATGCCTGTGTTATATTGTGATAGTCAAAGTGCTATACAATTGGCTCGCAATCCAATTTATCACTCAAAGACAAAGCATGTGGATGTGAAGTATCATTTCATCAGGGAAATGCTCGAGGATAAGCAACTTCAGCTTGTCAAAGTTCACACCGCAGAAAATCCTGCTGATCTACTTACAAAAGGACTTCCCTCAGAGAGCTTTGCGCATTTTCGCAAGCAGTTAGGTGTAGGGTAGTACATCACTTCTCTACATCTCTTGTATATTAGCTTGTATAGTAGCTTCTCTCACACTTAAGGTACCACATTGGACTTTAAGTGGGAGGTTGTTGGGGTATAAAGCCCAATGTGGTCGCCCAGGTAAGTGGGCGGGCCTCCAGGTATGTACACATATTCTTTTGTAAAAACCTAATAAGAACTCACTATGCTCTACACATTACAGTAGAGCGAGTTCACCATATCGTCGTTGTTGGGGTATAAAGCCCAATGTGGTCGCCCAGGTAAGTGGGCGGGCCGCCAGGTATGTACATATATTCTTTTGTAAAAACCTAATAAGAACTCACTATGCTCTACGCATTACAGTAGAGCGAGTTCACCATATCGTCGTGCTCTTCTTCTCGCACTCTCTCTCGCGTCACACTTCCGCTCGTACTCCTTCACACCTTGTGGGCATCTGGGCTAGGGAGCTGACATGTGTCCCTCATTCCCTTTGTTGAAAGGGAGCTTGTGTGTGTGTGTGTGTGTGTGTGTGTGAGTTTCTCTCCCATCCCCTAATCCCAAGGCTCACCCCCTCCTATGTAGGGATTGATAAAGACTTTTGGGACACACACAAAGCATCCAATTCCCCCCATGCTTGACCTTTGGACACAACCTTTGAATTTTGGAACCTTAGCATTTTGGAAGTCTTAATGGGCTGAACCTTAGGGTCTTTTAATCCCACTATTGCACATGGCTCTTTTGCAGATGGCCCCCCCTTTGGATCCCTATTTTCCTTGTTTGGATCCCTACTATGGCCGGTCTATTGCTCATTTTCTTCACTCCATGAGAAGACATCTTTATGGGTGACTTGTTGTAGAGGGAGAACCACTTGAGATAGCAAGTGAATAAACCTGCTCAAATACCTTACCTTCAGAAGGAAAGAGACCAACTGCTTAGTTGTGGTGGGTGATGACAGAGATACCAAAGCTTGAATCTTGCTAAGATCAGCCTCAATCCCTTTTGCTGAGATTACATGGCCAAGAAGAGTGACCTTTCTTTCACCAATGTGGCACTTATCCACGTTGAGCTGGCCACCAAGGTTTGCATCCTAGCCAGGCCATCATAGACCTTGCTCAAATGGAGGGAGCGAGACTATAGATGCAAAAGTCATCTATGAAGACTCGTATTGATGTTCCAAAGTATGGCTAGAAGACAAAAGTCATACAGAGTTGGAATGTGGTCTAAGCGTTGGTGAGGCCAAAAGGCATCACTCTGTAAGCAAAACATCCCCATGGTGTTATGAAAGTTGTCTTTTTTTCATCTTCTTCTGCAATCCTAATATGAAAGTAGCCTGAGTAGCCATCGCATACTATGTAGCGCTCATGACCTGCTACCTCATTGAGAATTTCATCTTGGAATGGGAGGGGGAAATGATCCCTCTTTGTGGCTGCATTGAGAGGTTTGTAGTCTACACGGACTCTCCACTTACCATTCTTCTTTGGTGTAACTACCACTGGAGAGATCCACTCTGAGTCTTTGACATAGTAAATGAAACCTGCCTGTAGCAAATTCCTTACCTCTTTGAGCAATGCTTCTTGTTGGATTACCCCAATCCTTTTGAGCTTTTTCACTATGGGCTTACTTCCTTCCTTAAGTCTTATGTGGTGTTGTAGCACTGTGATGCCTGTGATCTTATCATAACCATCAATGAACGATGTGGTGAGGTTACCTAGCATAGAGACATATTATTTCCTCTCTTCACCGGATAACTCACTAGAGAGCATCCGATGTAACTTACTTGTATCCATCAAGGATTGCATACTTGATGGTCCCTTTTGGTTTGCCGGCGGTGTTTCAGATTGTGTGAATCTTTTTGGGTCTTTGAAGATGACCCCCATTACTTCGATGCTACTGTCACTTTCTTTAGTTGTTGTTGTCTCTTCTCCTAAGGTGTATGCATAGTCATTGGTGGACTCACCTTTCGATGCCTCCAAGATCATGCTGTGTTGTTTCCAGACGTTTGAGATGCGTTTCCCCTTGATGTGGGCATCCATGGTTGGTAGGATGTCATCAAGATTCCTCCCATAGATAGCCCCAGTTATCCTTGGTCTTGATCTTCTTGTACTTACCATCTTCGTCCATTGTATCCTCATCCATGGTGTAAGATGGAGTAATTGGGGCCAAGTTATCTTTGGACCCTGCACCAACACATCCTGAACTAGGTCATATGGTTTAGCATACTCACCTAGTGAAAAATCCACAATGCCGATTTTTTGTCGAGGCTTAGATGCATGCTTGCTAGACTTGCCCTTTCCCTTCATCTTCTCCTCCCATTGAGAGGCTTCTTCGATAGCATCCACTTCTTCTACCTTTTCTTTTCCTTTGTTCTTCCCTTGGACCGGTTCTTCTACCTTTTCCTTCCCTTTAGCTTCCAGGCCAATAACACTCATCGCTTGGTTTATAGCAGGTGGTGGAGGTAGCAGTGGAATGAGAGAATGTGGTGGTGGTGGTGGTTGTACGTGTGGTCGAAGGATTTAGACCGGTGGAATCGGCCGTGGTTGCCTTGGTGGTGGTGGTCTTGCCCTTGGTGGAGAGATGTGATTCTGTTATCCTCCTCTATTGAAGTTCTACCTTCTCGAATGTGGGGCAATAATACATGCTATGGCCGTCTTCCTCGCAATTGTAGCCCAAGGAAGAATCGATATATATTGATGGCCACCTGTTATGTCACCAAATGGATGGAAGCTAAGGCTCTTCCTAACAACACCGCGAAGTCCACTGTTGTATTCTTATTTGAAAATATTATCTGCCGATATGGATGTCATGTGGAGCTTGTGTCCAATCAGGGAACACACTTTATAAATGATACTATGGACATTCTAATGGAAATTCTCTCACTAAAGCATCGGAAATCAACACCATACTATCCTAGATGCAACGGGCAAGCAGAGAGCAGTAACAAAACTGCAAGACCATTCTCACTAAAATTGTGCAGAACGAGCAACACCAGTGGGATTTGAAACTTCAAACTGCTCTCTGGGCATATAGGATAGCTTATAAGGTCTCCACTGGACTAGCACCATTTAGAATGGTGTATGGCACTGAAGTTGTCATACCTATGGAATTTGTCATTCCCAGTCTCAGGATGGTAGTAGAGTATAGATTGGATTTCAATCACAATCTTAAACAAGAGACGGGAGGAGTTGACACAGTTTGATGAGTTAAGACAGAGGGCTATGCTGGAACAAGAAATTGTTCAGCAAAGAAGGAAACACTGGCATGATCGATGAATCAAAGTTAGGGAGTTTCAGAAAGGAGATTTGGTTCTGTTCTATCAGTCTAAACTGGGTCCTAAGAGATCAAACTTAAAAATAGCTTAGTGCGGTCCATATGAAGTTGATTGGGTGTTCTCCAATGGCACAATAGGGTTAAAAGATTTATCTCGATTACTGTTTCCAGGTGTTTATAATGGGACCAAAGTCAAGCTATATTATTCGAATGACAAAGAGACTTCCAGGGATAATGATACTGGTATTCGGGAATTGAAGGTCGGGAGAATTCAAAATCAGTTATTTTAAGCCTTTTTCATGTACAACCAGTACTAGATCCATTCAAAGGAACAAAAAAGGCTCAGCACGACAAAACCACGTCAATAATAGAATTAGTAAAGGGTCAGAGTTAGTATCAGTTTTTATGGGAAAAAGGGACAATCGGATTGTCTGTGATAATCATTTCAAGGAACGTAGAGAGTATTAACCAATGCATGTATGCCACATCATTGGTGGTGCACATCCCTCTAGGAACAATAAGTAGTGGAGCTTTTATGGTGTGAACGTGTATAATAGTAAGGCAAGTAGGCATGTTTCCTCCTAAGTCTCCTGCACGACGTTTGCCTATTGTTACACATTCGCCATCGCCAAGCTCTGAAGCTTCTTCACTACGACCACAAACTTCTTCATCTAATGTATTAGTCGATTGATGTTTGTACCTACCGAACACACCTAGATATGGATTTGAATATTCAAGTAAGTCCTCTTCTGCTACAGACTCATTGTTATCACAGTGCATGGGTAGGAAGAAAATGTCGGAAAAGATGCAGGAAAGCTTAGATGAAACCTCAGCACTTGTTGCTGCTGCTAAAGCTTCTCTATGAATTATTTCACATAGTAATATACAGAGGTATGTGTTTATGAAGCAAGCAGAAGCGTTGCTACAACTGTGGGATTTGCATGTGGTTGTGTAAGCCACAAGAATGTGGATGACGACAGCGCTGTAGTATATGGCAGGAAAGTGTCAGCAACTCCAGATGACATTGCTTATGCTTTCAAGATGCCAAATGAGCCAAAGACTATTGTTGCAATTGCTGAACAGATAAGTGCATCTCTGAAGGAAGATGACATCGCCAAGAAAAAACGCAAGGCCAGTGCACAAGGGGTTCCAGTAGCAAGTTTGGATGTCCCCGTGGCTTACCGGTTTGTGGCTGAAGCTGTGAGTCTGAAAAATAATCCTATATATGTCTCAGAGAAACTATTTGCTATGTTACTGGCAAAGAAATTAGATGCCACAGCCTCAATCAACTTATGTCACATTCTGTCACATAATGTGCTTCAGCAGACTACCAAGTTGAAGTCTCAGATTGTTATCAAATCCTGGTATGTCTGGCAATTTCTTTACGGGGCAACTTCTCCTGATGCTCATGACCAGGTACGGATGGCTTGGAGTCAAAATTCCATCCGAGCAACTAACAATGTTGATTTATCCTTCAATGATGAAACCCTAGGTACTCAGTTGGCTCTCACTGGTTAGAAGAGAAAGGCCACGCAACTGGAAGCTGGTAGTTCTAAGAGACCAAAAACTACATTGGCCAAGAGCAGTGCTTTCTTGAAGCATCTAGAAAGTTAGGTCAAAATTGTATCCATTGAAAAATCTCCAGTAGGCCAGACTTCATTTGGCCAGTGAGAACAGCCTCCAATAAACATTACTGTTGGGACCAGCCAACAAGCAGGGCAGAGTTCAGTAAACACCAGTGCATAAAAAGACCAGCCAAACAAGACTAGTGCTAAACAGTCGGCAGTTCATACTGATAAGGGCAAAGGTTCCACACCGGCCAGTCCAGTTAGTAAAGTTCCTATCCCTTTCCCTGAACCAAGAAGGACAGATTACAGCAGCTTCAGACTCATCCTCTCACAAGACGATCAGTCCTTCACAAACCTGATTTTACCACATTACCATATATGGCTCTTATTATAGCTTATGAGCCAGTTGCCTCTGACGCAGCAACGGTCATGGAGGGTTGCTCAATACTTATCCAGTCATCATGGAATATGATTGTCCATGCTTTGGGACAAATGATGGATGCCTCAGTGTCCACTAATGAAGTGACCAAGTTAAAAGCTGAACTGAGGAACAGTGAGTAGCAAGTTGAGAGAAGTTGAAACGAGATATAGGGAATCAATCCTTACGGTATAGTGTTCTTAAAATCAGTCAGCCAGGACAATTCACACATTGGAAAGTAAGTTGTCAAAGCTTGAGTTTGAGATGAGGTAGTTAAATGAAGAAAAGGCTTGACACATTTGGCCAATTGATATGGTCTCATTGGTTCTGGTTCAACCATGTATCTTAGCGTGTTGGGGTCTCTCACAAAGACATCCCTCATTCCTTCTTCTCGTCTTGGAGCAAATCCTGGTGGAATCCCCTTTGAGACATGTTTTGGAAATGTTGATGGATTTGTAAGTCTAATTGGTGGTCTCTTGGTTCCACTCAATGAGGTAGGAGCTACACTCCCGTGAAAAGCTATTTTGGATGTTTGAGGTCCATTTGATTCCATAGTTTCAATGTTAGCTTCTTGCAAATCAGTCTCAAAAAACCCTGGTACGCTTACACTCGGTTGAAATTAGTAAGCAGAGATTGGAGTACCCATGTATGTATATCTTTCTAGCTCAATTGGGTTGATAAGTTTGTACTCTCGTCCATAATTATCTACCATTACACTCCCTGGTCATCTGTATATGTGAAGACATAGAGGTTCTTGTAGTCTGTCAACTCTTCAATGATGGAATTTAAACATCTATAGAAGTTGTTTTGATCCCCAATAGGTAACCTATAAAGGCCATCATAAGTGTAATCCGTTAGAACTCTCGTGGCTTCATTGGTTTTGATGAACCTCACGTTGGGTTTGTTGATTAGAGGATGCTTCTCCTCTAAGTCTCCAGCAATTTCCACTTTTTCTCTTCCAAAATCCCGCATTTTAGTTGATTGGTTTGGCTTCCAGTGAGCTACATGATCACTTGACAAATATCCATGAGCCATGCCTTGAGGTTTGGCTTGATATGATTGATAAGCCTCATGGTCTTGTCTCAACCCTCTTGTTATAGGTGTTGCGGTATTTCTGGCTGTTTGTGTAGGTGGCATAGCTCTGAGTTGAGTGGGAAACCTTAATGATGGATGAGTTGTCATGTTTAAGCCTCACTCAATACTCTCAAGATGGTCCTTAATAAGAACACCTTGGCTTAGTGCACACAATCCCATTTTGCCCCTGTTCAAGTCTCTAAAAAGTCAGGCTTTGGTGCCCCACTGACCTTTGGATACTGGTTTTGGGTACCCTAAAAGTTTGTAAATGGGAATCCTAGCAAATTTCACTCTACAATTTCACTCAAATTTCACTTCCTTCTCTCACAAGCTTTCTTCCTAGCTATAGGAGACTCAGTTTGGAGTTGTGTGTCAAAAGTTAGAGCAGTTTTGGTAAACTGCACTTGAAACAGCACTCAAAACAGTTTCAGGATCAGGACACAAAGAGATTTTGTGCTTGTATCTTGGCTTCCAGAGGGTATTTTTAACTCAAACTTGAGATTTGGGATGTACTCAAGTAGATCTACAAACTTATGAAGTCAAATACCCTCACTATGTAGAGGTACACCGATCGCGATTGTTGACCCCATGTCACAGATTTGGAAGATTTTTGCACAGTAGCTAACCCTTGATGTCTAGATACCAAGTGTCTTTGTATTTTTGAATTTGGAGATGTTTTGACCAATGAAAACCCAAATCCAGGTGGTTTTGCGGTTATTGGCCTAATTGTGTAACTGGGACTTTTGACCACTTTCTTTTGCTTTTTTGACCTTGCTCCTTTTGGAAAATATGTTGCACTAGATGTCAGCCACCTTCACCAAGTCTCAACTCAAAATGTCACTGGGGTACACCGATCGTGATCGTAGTTCTAGCTCCTTTTCAAGTGAAACTTGTGGATATGGTAGACAATGATGTGTACAGTCTACTCAAATATTTTTGAATTTGGACAAGAAAAAGTCAAGTTTTTACCAGATCTTGGTCTGCTGCATTGGTTTTTTGACTGTTTGCTGCTGTTTTTGGCTATTTTGGTGACTTTTTTTGAATTTTGACATCTCTTGGTATCTTATATAACCTAGGTGTATGTGTGGGTCAAATCTGGGTCAGATCTGGGACTGAGGTACACCGATCGCGATTGTAGTTTGGAGCCCAAATTGGATGAAACTTCACCAGATTGTTCACTAGGCTATTTTAAGACTACCTGCCAGACACTTTTGTACTTGGACTCAAAAAAGTCAAGAATTTACAGTTTCTTGGTCTGAAGTGCCTGATTTTTCAATTTTATCAGGTTTGATTGATTTTGATGTTTGATTTGGGATTTGAGAAATACCTAGGCTTGTCCTATGCACAGGCTATCCCTCTGCTTGGTTTCTTCCCAGTTTTGATGTGTTTTGGTCTACTGAAAGTCAATTTCTATGCCATTTTAGCAGTTTTTGACTTGGATATGTATTCAGTGGTTTTGACAAGTTTTTTGTGGTTTTTGACCCTAGGTCCTTTAGACTTTTATGTTTGTATACCCTTGAAGAGTCTACTCATCAAATCTAGTACAAATCTTAGGTCTAGGTACACCGATCGCGATCGTAGTTCTGAGCCCAAATTCAACCAAATTTAGCATGCTTGTAGACATTGATGTTTTAAGACTATCCCCCAACCAAATTTAGCATGCTTGTAGACACTGAGGTACACCGATCGCGATCGTAGTACCAGAACCAAATCTGATAAAATTTTACAGGCTCTCTCTGACAAGTATTTCCCAGTGTTTGGTGCTACCACTTTGTGATTTGAATCAATTGCAGCTCTGTTTGGTCAGATTTTCTAATTTCAGAGTCTTATGGCCCTTTTTCCAAAGTTATGGTTTTCTGGTGTTTTTGACTCTATCTTTTGCCCCAAATCTAACTGGAATGTGATTTACTTATCCTACTCCTAAGTACAGAAATGAAAGAACATAAGAAAAGGAATCAAACAAAACAAACAGGATAAAAAACGGATGATGGATCAATACTCAATCAATACAAAGAAATGTGAAGAGAAAAATTGCTTAAAGAAACCTCACTCACAACTCCATATATCTCTCAAGAGTAGATCTAGCTAGTCCACCGACTCTAGACTCCACTGAGCACTAAACCCCTGTCTAGATGCTTCACTGAAATGTAAATGGAATGGAAATTATATTTTGGAACAATAAGAAAACCCTGAATACACACTCAGTCACTCATCACCTAAGATTCATTCCCCGGCAATGGTGCCAATGTTTGTGAGTCGCCACGACGAACGTCCATAGCATAGCCTTCAGGCATCAACATAAATATCAATACCAGGGAAGCAACTCGGATGAGGCATGGAAACTCACTAGGGTGTCAATCCTAATGAAGTGAACTCGAAGAGATGCAACTACTAACTCTACAAGCAAATCAAACGCACTAAAGCCAAGTAATCTACCTATGTCCTTCTACACGGTTCTACAGTCATCACGCCTGTTTACCATGCAAATCATATTGGATTTGCACGAAACTTGAAGGGAAGGTACAAGGGACTATCACGAGCATATCCTATCACTGTCACAGCATTCTGGATGGGTACACGGATCGCGATCGTTCGTCCCAAAGTACGCAAAAACAGTAAACGAATGATCCTAAAGGGTCGTTTTTGGATCCCTAAAGCCTCTCCTAGGGTCAAAACAACATAACATACACATATAAACACTCAAAACAGCGATTTAAGGCCACAACAATTGCGTTTGATACCTACACCGAATCTTGAATGCTTACACTTGAATGAAAGATCAGAGTAAGAAGAACACAATGCAATAAACAAAACTAAATTTGGATTACCGTAGCCACAATAGCGATGATTACAAGTTGGAGCCAAGAGGTCTCTCTCTGTGCGTACAGCAATAGTCACTTATCTTCCAAAAAATAATCTCCCTTTCCCACTAACCTTAGTGTATTATATACCTGGGGCTTTCTAAAGTGGCTGGCGGCCAACTTCTCATGGACCTTTACATACATCATTGGAAAAATTACATCTTTGACTTAGACCTGACACAGACGATTGTCATTAGGCTTTTACAGGGTTTGATGTATTGAACATCAGAAAAATAATGTGACCACATCAAAACTTTGGCCGTCTGACCCAACGGGCGCCTTGGCTAGGTGGGCACTTGTATGTTGTTATCACCTCCAAACATTTGGTCCAGTGATCAGCAAATCATCAACATAAAGAACCAGAATGAGAAGTACATCACCCTCACGCTTTACATACAATGTGCTTTTTGTTGGACTGTTATGAAAGCCTCATTTACCCAAATGAGTGTCAGATTTCTCATGCCAAGCACGAGGAGATTGCTCAACCCAATACAAAGCCTTCTTACATCTGCACACTTTGTCCTCTTGTCCTTTTATGACAAAACCGCGAGGCTGCATTACATAAACTTCCTCAAATATGTCACCATTCAAGAAAGCAGTAACAATGTCTGATTGATGTACATCCCAACCAATGAGCTGCCAATGCACATAGAAAACACACAGTAGTCATACGACAAGTGGGTGCAAAAGTCTCTTCATAATCTATGCCTTTCTATTGTGCATAACCCTTTGCAACAAGTCGAGCCTTATGGCAATTGTTAAGGCGGTTACGCCGCTAGCGGAAGCTAAATAGCGAGAACTCAACCAACAACAGAATTTGTCAGACGAGGACGGAGCTTGACCCGCAGGCGCATGGAAACAACTAGGTTGCTATCAAATCACCTACTCGACCTTCTAATGACAATCACTACTAAGGAAATCAAATCTAAGTTCTAAAATACGCAAGTGACTGAAATCCGTACTACGAACGAATGTTATACGAAATAGGATCTAGAATCATTGAATCGATCTCAAACTCAAGGGGAAGTCTATACACTAGGTAAGAACAACACCCTAAAGACTTGAACTGCAAAATCAACCTATAACCACTCCGTGCGGTAAACGCGTATGAAGATAGGCCGAAAAATACAGGTGATCGAAACTTGACCCCGATGGTACTAATGTGTAGCTCTACTCGTTGTGGTTCTATAGATATGCTACACGCTCCATTTCGACACACAAGTTGGAAGAAAACTCACACCGAAGCTCGTAGGAACTTAGCACACATAGAAGCCGATAGCGCGTACTCTTGGTATCTGTGCGTAGCTCTCGCCGTTGCTAACACAATGGCGGTGTCGCTTCTCTAATAGCGGCTCCGTAGCTCGCGTAGCAAGTAGATAAGACTCTCTCTCTCTCTCTCTCTCTCACTCTCTCTCAGACACAGTCACGGCGCTCAAAAAACTCACTTTGATTAATAATCTCCCCCCTTTAGGTTACAAAACTTTGGCTTATATACCTCAGCCTTGGAGGTGAGAACATCTCTAACTAATTACATCAGCAAGTGAAAGTACTTCGGGATTACAATCTGGAAACTCAATTGAGTCCCGTTACTTAATGAATGGCTCAAATAAAATTAATGTCGGAAATACATTTATTACAATCAATGGTTACAAAATGATGAGTGTGAGCAAAAATGTGGGTGTGATCCTCTGCTAGCTCAACACTCACCCCCTCCGCGTTCATGTCGTCCCTGACATGAATTTTATGCTTGGTCAATAAAGTCCTGTCGTCTTGAGCATCTGCAAATGTGATTCGTATCGTAGGTTGCCGATGGTCAAGGTTGGGCCGAATATTTTGCTTTCGTGAGTGAAAAAGCCGGTGTAGAAAGCTTCTTCGAATGTTTGCATGTGGAAGCTAGGCAAAAACATAATCCTTTGGTATAGGAGGTGTAACACTTTTGGAGAAGGCTACAATGAAAGATCGTACATCATATCAGTCACCGTGTCGGCCGTCGATAGTAGACTTGAGGTCGTGGCTTTATCTGGCGCGAACACTTCAATGCAAGCTAAGAGAGTCCTGCAGATTTTCTTGAGCATCTGACATGAAAGGTCAGGAGAGCCAGTAAAGAGCTTGATGATGCCCGTTAGGTTTTTCACCATGTAGGCTTTACCTATTCTCTCTCCTGCCTTTGGTCCTGGCATCCTGGGATAATTAAGCCAATTTGGCTTCTTTCTGCTATCCTGCCATGCTCTTTCCAGTTTCTGACTCTTGGCACCGGGCAGAAGGTTGTATCCTCCCGAATCTCCTTTGGTGCCTCCACCAAGTAGATGAGGTAGGCTGGGTATTTGTTCAGCCAACCTTTCCTCCATCTAGGTTGTGAATCTACTATCTTCTTTGATTGTTCCTCCTTTGTGATGTCGCCTTCGTAAAGAGCGACATGCTGCTCCTCCTCTATTCTCTTTTTCGTCTTTAGCACTTCAAATTTCATCAAAGGGAAAGGCAGGCTGGGTTGCATCCACTGTTCATGGAGCACTTTTGTGTCTAGTCCCTGAAGTCTAATGGAGATTAGGAGTCTCCTCTCCCATTCCATTTCCGCCTTGGCACTCTCCTCTGCTGACTTTTCTATTTGGTCATGGAGCCTTTGTTCTTCTTCTTCAGAGATTCTTGAAGTCGAGGCCACCTCTTGAGCTGGGGTTGGATCTTCAATTGTGGTTGCCTCTCTAGTTTCTGGTAGCTCTATGGCTGCTCCACCTGATTCTTCGTGTGGTGTCTCTGTCTCTCTTCTTTGTTGCTCTTGTAGATCTTGGAGCTGTTTGTGGAGGGCCTCATTCTCTGTCCGTAGTGTTTGATTTTCTAATGTGAGCCTCTCCTCTGCGGCCAATGATCCCTCCGCAATGTGCAACCTTTGCACTTGCTCTAATCTTAGCTCTCTCTGTAAGCTTCGGACTTGGTCTTCCAAAACTGGTACGATAGCTCCCTCTTGTTCGGTTCCTGCTCTGCTAGCTCTAGGGGTAGACCTGAGTCTAGTGATTTTTCTTTCTTGGAGCTCGCCTCTTTCCCTTAGCTCAATGAGCTCATCCTTAGCCGCCTCCAACTCATCCTCTATCCGCTCCCTTACTTCCTGTGCACTTGTTACTTCTCTTGAAGCCTCGGCTAGTTGGAGTATCAAGCCGTCTCTCTCGTTTTCCGCGTCATAGAGTGATGCTTTATGACTTTCAGATTCAGTCATAGCATTCTCTAAATTTCTCTGCAACTCCGCTTCCCTTTGTTTGGCTGTCTCAATCTTTACTTCCTTTGCCTTGGACCTTTCTTTTATCTTGCTGAGCAGTTCATGCACCATGTGCATGTCTTTTTCATCATCATCTGTCAACTCTAAAGCTCTTTCCGCCACCACCTCCACTGGCTTTGGCTCTTCTAGTACTTTCGGTTCGTCCAGTTTCTCTTCACTTTCTTTTTTACTCTTTGTCTTTTTCTCCGTCCCTCTCCGTTCATCTTGTTTTTGTAGGGTGATCCCATAAACTACCTCAAGGGCCTCTTCTTCGGTGTATCCTATCTCTACCAGATCCTCATAATCATTTCTCTTTTGCTGAACTGGATCTATCTTCTTTTCTTTGGTCTCGGCTTCTGGCTTTTCCAAAACATCTATGTCCACCTCTACTGTGGTCTCTTCCACAATTTTTTCCGTCTTCTTCGGGCTTGGTACATCAGTCATAGAGGGATGTTTGTCCTCAGCTTCCTTGGCTTTCCCTTTGTCGGCTTGCCCATCTTTCTCTTGAGGCTTAGTAGACCCATCTACTTTCCTTTTCCCCTTGTCGTCTTTTTTCAGCTCAGCTTTTAATTGCTGTACCTCCTCTTCAGTGTATGGCTCGACAGGTTGCTGCTCCAAAATAGCCTCTGACTCCTCATAAGCTTTAATATATTGATCGTATTGATCAATATGTGGCCTGGCCGAGCTAGTTCCGACTTTAGTGGGGTCTGGCACCCACTTTTCTTCAAAGTCACCCTTTAGATCTCTTTCCGCTCTAAACTGCTCCACTAATCTTTCCATTCTTGCCGCTTTCTGACTTTTGGTTTGCTTGGGAGCAACCTTCTTCTTTACTTTCTTCTTAAGTGGCTCGTCCACATCCTCTTCACGTTCTGAAACTACTTCTAGTTTCCGGCGTGCTCTTGTGGATGCCCTCTTGGATACTTCGGGCTGTTCTTCCTCCTCGTCGCTTCTCTAAGCCACTCATTCTGGGAGGGAGCCTTTGGCCACTGATCTCTAGCTCCAATAGCTTCATAAGCTATTCTTGTCAGAATTTCCGCTCCTCCTATGTATTTTGGCTTCTCGTTGTGCATGGCAATTACTTGCTCGTGGATGTGTTGAGCGTAATTCACCTCTTTTGGCATATTGCTCTTTAATTCCCATGTGATGGTGGTCGCAATGGCATGGGGTGGTGTCGTATACTTTTGCGGTCTTTTACTGCAAACATGAAGAAATTGGTTGTACAGTCGGCAAAGGGTTTCCGCTCTTGGGTCCGCCATATCTCCATAGGTCGCATTCTGTTTCTTGGGCCCATAGACCTCTATGGCCTCCCTTCTTTTCCTGACCGAGCTCCCTTTGTTGTGCAGCTTCAATGCGTCTGCAATTAGCTGTGGAGTGATCTGTACTTCTACCTTCTCTCCATCCATGGCTGTCAATGTGGATTTTCCATCCTTCTGAATGGATGTTGCCAACTCGTACACTCTTCTTGTATCCACACCTGATGGTCTCGAGGTGAAGAAACTGTGCAAGTCTGCCCTTTCCAGGTACCTGCTGATGTCTCCTGACCTGCTATAATCTACCAATTCCTGTGGGATCATCGGTACATCCACCGCTTGCCCTTGAGGATCTCTGAAAGTCCCCTGGTAGATCTTTATTCCCTCTTTCTCCAATACTGCTTCCTCCACCCAAGTTTTGGTTGGCTTGAGGGTTTCTGCTGGAATGTCAAAGGGTTCCGCTTCTGCAATAGCATCTTTGATTGTCGGTCTTTTTCTCTTCGTTGCCGATGACTTGGTGGCATCCATGGATCCTGTAACTCCAATTTCAGAAGTTAGCGTCTTTTTAGTACTGAAAGCCGAAATGAAGCTTTTAGCTATCCAAATGACTTGAAAATTGAAACATGAGCTATTCAGGGCCTAAGGATGCAAGGTAGGTGAAAAAATATGCAAAATGGGCTCAAAATCATGCTGGAGACATCATACGCGTATGATGTCTTTTGTGTCAAAATGACTGTTACCATATACATGTGGTAGTGATGTGTGTGAACACACTAGGACCGCCGGGGCATTTTTTCCCTCTTTAGGAGGTTTTTTCCCCCGTGCATTGTATATACGCCCATCACTCTAGGGCTATCTATCTTTCCATTGCACACTAAGTAACACACTCTCTATTGTGTGCCTTGAGCTTCCTTCGTCTTCTCCAAGCTGTGTGTGTTTCTCTGCAACCCTAATTCCAACAATTGGTATCAGAGCAGGTCACGTCCTCCCGGGCTTAGTCGCCAGCTGCTCCAGCACACGCCTGCTCACTTTCTCCGATTTCAGTGAGCTTTGGCAAGCGTTCGCAGGTCGACAAATATTTTGGGAGTGCTCGAAGAGCTCGGTCTGCTCAGAATTTTGATTTGGGCTCATTTCGGTCTCCATTTCCACTACGGGCAGTACTGCACAGGCTATTTCGTCATTTTGTGCAGATTTTCTGTCAGTGCCGTTTTCTGCATAACAGGTGCCTTATAGTCTTCTACGGTTTGTGCTATATAGCACAAGTTGTTCCCGCTCCATTTCTCCTATTTTCGGGCAGTTTTCACATCAGGTGCAGCATTTACCATGGCTGACAACAACAACACAGATGTGTTCAAGATGTTTGCTGCTGAGGACAGGTTGGATGGGGACAACTACCCTATGTGGGCTTATATGATGCAACACGTTCTTGTGTCAAAAGGTGTCTGGAACATTGTGCAGGGCATTGATGTACGTCCTGGTTCTGAAGATGTAGGCGATATTGAGGATGTTGCAGGTCTTGCTGCAAGGATTGCAGCTGTTAGAGTTGTTTTGCCTACAGCAGAACAAGCTCGTTGGGATATTAAGGATGCGCAGGCTCATGCATTGATTGCGTTGTCTGTGAAGCGCACCATTATTCCTCACATCCGTTCAGCAAAATCTGCAAAACAGGCTTGGGATATTCTAGCAGGTCTTTATGCAAGCCGCAATGAGGCTAAAATTGCTTTGCTGCGTAAAGAGCTAGAGTCGAAGATTATGCATGAGGAAGATGATATGGACACTTTCCTTGCTAGTGTCAAGGATATCAATGAGCAACTCATTTCTGCAGGTGAAGTCATTTCTGACAGTTCCCTTGTGCAGACTGTTCTTGATGCCTTACCAGATTCCTACCAGACTTTTGCTAGTACTTGGAGACTGATGACCCAAGGAAATCCTGAAGTTGTCAAGTTTGATGCATTATGCACATTGCTGTTGCAAGAGTCACTTTCTAGAAAAAACAGGACTAGGCAACGTGCAGTTGAACAGGCTTTTATTGCTTCTCAAAGAAAGGGTGGTAACAGTAATGCAGCCACTTCTTATGGTTCTGCTGCGAGTGGCAAAAATTCTGTTCCTAATGCTTCTGCTGGCAGCACTTCGTCTGGCAATTCTGGTGATAAGGGCAAAAAGAAGATGCGTTGCCATTATTGTAAAGCCAATGATCACTTGATCAAGTCGTGTCCTAAGTTGAAGGCCAAAGAGGCTAAGAAGAAAGAGGGTGGTTCCACTGCAAATGCTGGTTCCACTACAAATGCAGCCATTGTTGAGTCTTCTGTGAAAGGAGATTGTGATGCTGATGTTGATGCAGAATGGGCTTTTAGCGCAGAGTGCACTTACAATCCTGCTGTCCATGATGCATGCTTGTCAGTTGCTGCAGATTCACATGTGTGGTATTTCGACAGTGGTGCTACAAAGCACATTACCTCACATCGTGAATTGTTTACCTCTCTCGAGTCTGTCCCTCATGGGAATTCAGTCACTTGTGCCAACAACGCCTCTTATCCAGTTCAGGGAGTTGGAAAGATTGTGCTCACTGCTGCTAATGGCAGTTCCTTCACACTTGTTGATGCACTTTATGTACCTGGGATCAAGAAGAATCTCTTGTCTGTATCCGCACTTGCTAGACTTGGACTTGTAGTCAAATTTGTGGATGACAGATGTACAGTTCATGATCTCAGTTTTGGTGATGAAATTGTTGCATCTGGGCTTTTGTGCCGTGGGCTGTATAAGCTCACTTTGTATGACAAGTGTGGACAAAATTTTGCAAATGCTGTTGTAGATTCAAGGGCTATTTCAGATGCAAAACTTTGGCATGCACGTTTTGGTCATCTGAATTTTGCCAGTTTGCTGCGTTTGCAGAAATCTGATATGGTTGCTTCTTTGCCGCCTCTTGAAGCACCTATCAAACATGTTTGTGAAGGCTGTATTCTGGGTAAAATGCAGCGTTCTAAGTTTCCAAAGGATGGTTCAGTTAGGGCCACATGCAGGTTGCAGCTTGTGCATAGTGATGTTTGTGGGCCCATGCAAACTCCGTCCTTGGGCAATTACCTGTACTTCGTGACTTTCATTGATGATTACTCCAGGCATGCGTGGGTATTTCCGCTTAAAGCGAAGTCCGAAGTTTTTATGTGCTTCAAACAATTTTTGGCTATGGCTGAAAATGTCTCAAAATGTACTATGGGCACCCTCCGTTCCGATCGAGGGGGGGAGTATATGTCTCATGAATTTAATGCATTTCTGGCTAGTCGTGGGATAAAACACCAATGTACAGTGCCTTATACACCTCAGCAAAATGGTGTTGCTGAGAGGAAAAACAGGTCACTAACGGAAATGGCACGATGTATGGTCAAAAGTCAAGCTTTGCCGCATTCTTTTTGGCTTGAGGCCATCATGTGTGCCACTTATGTACTTAACAGGTGTCCTACGAAAGCTTTGCAGTCTATTACTCCATATGAAGCATGGCATGATAGAAAACCTTCTATTGAGCACATGCGTGTTTTTGGCTGTTTGGCATATGCTTTGGTGCCACAAGTGCAGCGCAGAAAATTGGATGATAAGGCTGTCAAATGTATTTTTGTTGGTTATAGTGCTGAAAGCAAAGGTTACAGGTTGTATCATCCGCAAACAAAACGTATTTTGGTTTCACGGGATGTAGTGTTTGTGGAAGATTCTGTTCAACCCTTGCTGTCATGTACTAGAGACAGTAATGTAAGCTCACAGGACATTTATGACACTTTGTTGCCTCTTTTCAGTGGTGGAAATACGAATGTAAGTTCCAATGAGGCAAATGTACAGCCTATGGGGGTTTCTGAAAATGTTTTAGAACAGCCTATTACTGATGCAGATGTACATGATGTACTTGATGAGGAAAGGGCTGAAAATGAGCAGGCTAGAGGTATGCCAAAATGGCTGGTGCACACTTTGCGTGACAGTAAATTGGATGCACCTTTATCTAGTCGTACTCGTTCAGGCTCTCGCCATGCATCTTATGCATCAGATTGTTATGCTTTGGCTGTGTCTAGTTTACATGATGTTGAGGAGCCTCTGTCTTTTGATGAAGCACAGAATTCAGAAAATTGGATTGCTGCCATGAAATCAGAATATGATGCACTTATAGAGAATGACACATGGACTTTATGTGATTTGCCTCCTGGCAAAAAGGCCATTGGTACGAAGTGGGTTTACAAGTTGAAACGCAAGCCGGATGGTGAGATCGATCGCCATAAGGCTCGACTTGTTGCAAAGGGTTATGCACAACAAAAAGGCATAGATTATGAAGAGACTTTTGCTCCCACTTGTCGTATGACTACTGTGCGTTTTCTATGTGCATTGGCAGCTCATTTTGGTTGGGATGTACATCAATCAGACATTGTTACTGCTTTCTTGAATGGTGACATATTTGAGGAAGTTTATGTAACGCAGCCTCGCGGTTTTGTCATAAAAGGACAAGAGGACAAAGTGTGCAAATGTAAGAAGGCTTTGTATGGGTTGAAGCAATCTCCTCGTGCTTGGTATGAGAAAGCTGACACTCATTTGGTTAAACGAGGCTTTCGTAACAGTCCAACAGAAAGCACATTGTATGTAAAGCGTGAGGATGATGTATTTCTCATTGTGGTTCTTTATGTTGATGATTTGCTGATCACTGGACCAAATGAGAGACATATTGCTGAATTTAAGGCTGATTTGAATGCTACTTTCAAGATGAAAGATTTGGGGCTGTTGCATCATTACTTGGGTATACAGTTTAAGCAGTGTGATGGTGGTATTGCCTTGTGTCAGAAAAGTTACATAGAGACATTGCTATGTAAGTTTGGACTTGAGGATTGCAAACCTATTGCCACTCCCATGGAAACAGGTTTGAAGTTGAGTCTACATGATGCTGGCGATCCTGCTGATGTCACTCTTTACCAAACTGCTGTTGGCTGCCTCATTTATGTATGCAACACGAGGCCAGATATTCAGTTTGCAGTCTCGCAGGTCAGCAGATTTATGCATAGCCCAGGGTCTAAGCATTGGCAGGCTGTCAAGAGGATTTTCCGCTACCTTAGTGGCACTTTACATCTTGGCTTGTTTTATCCCAAGGGGGGATCATTGCCGCCAGACTTACATGCTTTTTCGGACTCAGATTGGGCTGGTTGTTTTGACACGCGAGTGTCCACAAGTGGTTTTTGTTTCATGCTTGGCAGTTCATGTATATCATGGTTGAGCAAGAAGCAACCTACTGTGGCCACTTCGAGTTGTGAGGCTGAGTACAGGGCAGTCTTCACAGCTACGGTTGAGTGTGTATGGCTCAGACGCCTTATGGCTGACTTGGGTGTTGGACAGGACACTGCCAACACTATCTACACTGACAGTCAGAGCGCATTGGCAGTTGCGAGGAACCCAGTTTTTCATGCTCGCACAAAGCACATTGAGGTGCATTACCACTATGTCAGGGAGAGGCTCTCAGCAGGAGAGATCAGCTTGGCTTATGTGCCAACACAGGACAACCTTGCAGATCTTTTCACAAAGGCATTGTCTCGTGAGAAGCTTGAAGCTTTCCGCAAAGCTTTGGGCTTACTCCCCTTTGTGGACTGATCCTGTCCTCAGGGCATGGCACTTCCCTTTACTCATGTGCCAGCTCTCGTTCACCGCATCACTCCAGGGGGGATTTGTTACCATATACATGTGGTAGTGATGTGTGTGAACACACTAGGACCGCCGGGGCATTTTTTCCCTCTTTAGGAGGTTTTTTCCCCCGTGCATTGTATATACGCCCATCACTCTAGGGCTATCTATCTTTCCATTGCACACTAAGTAACACACTCTCTATTGTGTGCCTTGAGCTTCCTTCGTCTTCTCCAAGCTGTGTGTGTTTCTCTGCAACCCTAATTCCAACATAAAGCTTAAACAATTAATTATTAAATTCTCATTGGACCTCTCTCAAAGGCATGCAATAGGCTTTAGCCACACTATGGCGGAAACCTAGCTAGGGCCTTGACTTGTGTCCTATTTGCCTCTTTGAGCAAGGGGTGTCCGTTGGGTGAGGGAAAGCCATTCAACCCCACCGCCTACTCTTGGGGCTCTCCCCCTCCTTTGTAGGCCTTTCTTTGACTTCAAGGACCTCAAGCATCTTGGCCCCCAAGTACCTTAAGCATTTCAAGCACCTTAGTAATCAAGCATGACAAGCACCTCAAATCACATTAGTCAGCAAGCATGACAAGCACCTCAAGCACCTTAGTCAGCGAGCATGGCAAGCACCTCAAGCTTTGGTTTCCCACCTCAAGCTCAACCCTAGCTTGCCTAAGGTCCTAGGTATAAGGATTCTTAACACTAACTTTTGGAGGTCTTTAATGAAGCTAACCCTAAGGTCTTTCAATCTCCATTAGCTAGCATTGCTCTTTGACAGACCATCTCTCATTTGGACTTTGGTCCCATGCTACGATAGATCCATAAGCACATGTCTATGTTCTAACTCTTGTTCCCATTTATTCTCTCACATTAAATGATCAGTTTAAAATGAGAAAATCATTTGGGTTAGTTAGATATTAGATTTTATGACAATCTCTTTTAGCATTAAGAAGACAATTCTTGTCCCTTTTAAGCCGTATCTGGCATACATTTAGCATTAGGTTAGCTTGTTATCAAGCCTTGATCACTGATCAATAAACACACAACCTTCAAAGAAGCTTAATCTGCTTCCCTTTGCTCATTTTCCCTTCATGGAAGCGGAGCTTCATGACAACGCTCCACAACGGACAAGCCATAACCCTTGCCAACTGGGTGAGGTTAGTTTGAGCTCCTGAATCCAATAGTGCTCTGGCTTTGATTTGGTTGGTTCCCACTTTGCATTCAATGATGGGTTCTTCTTTGTCATTATTCATTTCTGTCATACTGACTGCGTTTATTCGTATTGCTCCTTCATTGCACTGTTTCTGACGTAGTAGTTTTCTTTTCTCCATTCTTTCCTTCGCCTCGGCTTGCGCTTCCTCCACAATCTTTTTCTTTTTCTGGACACGCAGCTTTTCTTGATGTATTTTGAGAAGCATGTCTTGGGTTAGCGGCAAAAGATACTTTTTCACTCTGCATCCACTAATCCAATTGGGCATTTCTTCTCCGTCTAATGTAGCAAGCTTGACGGCTCCACTTGGTGATAGATCTTTAATCACCAGAGGTCCCATCCCTCGCTTTTTAAGCTTCTTAGCATGTTGTTTCAGAGTGTAAACTAGGACATAGTCCCCAACCTTAAACTCTTTAGTCCGCACATGCTTATCAAAAAATTCCTTTTGTCGCCTTTTTTGAGCGTAGATAGAAGCTACTGCTTTTAGGCGAAGCTCGTCTAGCTTTTCCAGGTCATCTATTCTATCAGAAAGCTCGTGCCCTGTCCACTCTAGATCCTTAGCCACCCTTAAGGTTGAAATCAAGAATTCTATTGGTAAGAGAGCATTTAGCCCAAAAACCATGTTATATGGGGTCGTTCCTATTGATGTTTTATATGCTACCCTATATTCCCATAATGTTGAATGCAACTTCTGGTCCCAGTCAATTCTCGACTCAGATACAATCTTCGTAAGGACCGTGCATATGGTTTTGTTTTTTGCTTCAGCTTGTCTGTTTGCTTGTGGATGATACGGGGCTGATTTCCTATGGATTACCATGAATTCATCTAGAAGGATCTCTATCACTTCATTTATAAAATGTGTGCCTCGATCACTCACAATTTCTATTGGAAATCCATATCGTACAAAGACGTATTCATATAGAAATTGTGCCGTGGTCCTGGCATCTGCTTTTTGAGTTGCCTTTGCTTCGACCCACTTTGTTAGATAGTCTGTAGCCACAACGATGTATTGTGCATGAGTCTTATATGCAGGAGGTGAAATGGGTCCGACATAATCAATCCCCCATTTTGCAAAAGCTCTTGCCCCCATCATTGGTCTAAGCGGCATATCATCTCTTTTAAGTGGTACTTTGGTCCGCTGACAGTCATCACACCGTTTAACGTATTCCTCAGCGTCCATATGTAATGTTGGCCACCATATTCCTGCGGCTAAGACAAGTTGTGTTGTCTTATCACGTGAGAAATGGCCTCCACCTACTCCTCCATGAGCTTGCTCCAGGATTATCACATACTCAGACTCTGATGCGCAAATCCTAAGCTGGTTGTCTTTACCTCTCTTATAGAGTTGATCTCCGATTAAAGCGTAATCTCTAGCTTCTGTCTCTACAGATTTCTGACGAGCTTTTGACGTTCCTTCTGGGAAAGTTCTATTTGTGAGATATTCAACAATATACTGACTCCATTCCGGAGCGATCATTATCTGATATAATGTCGAATACTCTGCTAGCGGTTTTGATGAACATACAATACATACAGTGACATATTCATGTACGCTTTCTTTCATTCCTGGCCAATAGACTCCCAATTGTAACAAATTCCTATATGTGTTCCTTCTTGAACAATGAAATGAACATTCCTGAACATGTGCTTCGCGCAGATATATATTATATTCCTCAGGATTGATGCATAGTCGTAAAACATGATCATTTTCCAATTGATACAACCTTCCTGCAACCAATTGAAGATTCTTGGATTGCTGAATAGCAATATGTTTCTGGTTGTATTCTCTTCTATCAAACTCTCCTCCATAGGTTAATAGGCTAACGACATTTTGAGACCACTTCGGTATCATTTCTATGTTGAACAAGTACGCGTCTGGCATGTCGTCATCTACTCCTATAGGGTCTTCTCCATTCGTCAATTGCGAAAGATGATCAGCTCTAAGATGTGTTTTTCCTTTCTTTACTACTACCGTGAAGTCGAATTCCAGTAAGATAATGAACCATCTCACTATTCTCCCGGTATTGCATGGTTTATTCACTAGGTAGAGCAAGGCTTGGTGATCCGTAAAAAACAAAAACTTGTTGGCTAGAAGATAATGCCGATATTTCTTCACAGCATATATCATTCCTAATCCCTCTCGCTCTGTTGTGGTGTAATTCTTCTCTGCATTGTTGAGCTGTCGACTGCCGTAACAGATAGGAAAATCCATGTTTCCTTCTTCTAGCTGAGCCAGAATGCATCCTATTGCATATGCCGAAGCATCTATATGCACATGGAATATCTTCTCCCAATCTGGTGATTTCAAGACTGGAGCAGTAATGAGTGCCTCTTTCAATTTCTTGAATGATTCCTCACACTCCTCTGTCCATTCAAAGTTCACTATTAGCCTGTAAAGTTGTTGGCCTATTATAGCTTACATGTAAATGAATCGTCTATAATATCCGCAATGTCCCATAAAGCTCTGTACTTGTTTCGCATTGGTTGGTTTAGGCATATCCACTATAACTTTTATCTTCTCTAAATCCGTGGATATACCATTTTGTGAGACAATATGTCCCAAAATTCTGCCCTATCGGACCATAAACACACATTTCTCAGGATTGAGACAAATGCGATATGTCCTACATTTCTCAAATACTTTTCTTAGGTGTTCTAGATGCTCATCTCTCAGAAGAAAATGTACACATAAGTCATCCATGTATATTTCTAGAAACCACCTTAAGTATTCTTTGAAAGCATGCGTCATCATCCTCTGGAAGGTTGCGGGAGCATTGGTTAGACCAAAAGGCATAACCCGATAAGCATAAATTCCCCACTCCGTTGCAAAAGCTGTTTTATGTTGATCTTCCGGTGCTATGGCTAGCTGGTTATATCCTGAAAAACCATCAAGAAAGGAGTATGCTGTTTTCCCTGATACACGCTCTAGAACATGATCAGTTATCGGCAGGGGATAATTGTCCCTGATTGTTGCAGCATTCACTTTCTTTAAGTTGACACACACTCGGAGTTTTCCGTTCTTCTTGGGTACCACCACAACTGGAGATACCCAATCGGTGTGTTCAATCTCATATATGAATTCAGCTTCCATTAGCTTATCTATCTCTTCTTTGATTCGCTTAGCAAACGTATCATTATATGTGTATGGTCTCTGTCTGCTAGGCTTTGCATCTTGTTTTAGTGGGATTGTGTGTTGGCATATTGATGGGTCAACTCCCTTTAAGTCCTTATAAGACCATGCAAACACATCCATGTACTCTCTGAGAAGACTCAAAAGTCTCTCTTCCTCACCTGGAGACAAATCTGTGGCTATGTACACCGGTCTAGGTGTCTCACCTGGAGCTGCTAAATCAACTTTTTTTGCATCCTCCGGTCCGTCATAAGATTCGTTCTCCCTTCTCTCTCGAATAAGTTGGGTTAATACCACCTTCGTATCCTCTATTGTGAATTTCCTGTAGTGAGAGGAAACATCCATGTTTTCCTTGATTTTGGCGTTTTCGTCCTCTCCACTCTCAATTTTTGTCGTCCAAACTTCTTTCAGAGTTTTCTTGAGCTCTCTGTACTTGTTTCTCCGTTCTAACTTGGACTTCGTGTGTTCTCTGTTGCGCTTGTTCTTTTCTGATTTTTCTGTTTCAGTTTTCGTTTCATTCCTTTGAACTTGATTTCTTGAGCTTCTTTTGTCTTTTCGTAAGCTCTTTTGATCATTGCCTCTCATTCTTCCAGAAATCTTGTCCTTAACACAATCTTCCGCTTTTACTAGCATTAGGAATTGATTTTTTCCTCTTATTCTAGGCATCGGATTGGTTCTAACCCCCTTTGTTTTTCTCTTTGCTCTATAGCGTTTCTGGCGTTGTTTAGTTTGGTTCGGGAAATCATAAAATCGGACATCCGTTATAGTTTCTTCGTTTCCGCTTGAATTGTTCGTTGACTCGTTTTCTGCTTCATTTCCCCACTCTGGATGATCGGGAATGTCGTGAAACACCTCTTCTTCATCTTCTTTTTCCAGTGTATCGTTCTTTTCAGTTTCTTTTTCGAGTACAGTTCTCAACATGAAGTACGGAACCACGTCGTACCCGTCCTTGTCGCAAAATTTCGTTGTGGGACCATGCGGAATTGCACAAACATCTAGGGTTGGTAGAATGTGTGTCCATTCTAATGGTTCAAGCGTGTCCTCTGGAAAGGGTTCTCCTATATAAGTTTCGTCTTCGATAGCCCTTTCTAAAACATATTCTTCTCGCCTCAGACTTCCACATTTCGAGGCTCCACACATCCATAACTCCTTGGGCTTACCTAACCAAGCTGGAAATTCGGATCCCGCCAAAGTAGCTGAATCAAACTCCTCTACCGGTGTTCGGTTCACATCTTTGTAGCTATGGTCTTTCAAGTTCACACGTGTAGTGGTTTCCATATTTCTCACGTATATGTGATCGTAGCTCCAATCTTGGACCATTTTCAACTGTCTCATGAATGGTCTTCTCAGTATGATATCATAGTTATTCTCCTTGCCAAAATCGACAATAGCAAAAGTATGTTCGTATTCAATGCCGCAAGAAGTCACTACGACTTTCTCTAATAACCCCATAGGTTTCTCTATGTGTCCATCTGCTAATTGGAGTTTCAACCTAGTCTTCCTTATTGCTGGTTTCCCCCATTTTTTCCAGATTTCTTTTGTAGCAATGGCTACCCAAGCTCCGCTGTCTAGTATTGCCATCGTGTTCACTCCTTGGAATTCAACTGGTAAGGTTGTATTCCCCTCTTCACCTTCGCAATACTCTCCGACCTTGTTTAAGGGTACAGGCTTAGCGTTCTTTTGTGGTTTGCTCAGCTCTTGTATACCCTCTTGCAGTCTCGATGTTGGGTCTTTTATCCCAAATTTCTCCAAGAATTTTCCTACAGTGGTCCACATATGTGGTCTTAGCCTCAAAAGCTCAGCTAGAGTGATAGTGCATGTCACTGGTGTTGACAAGATCTCTATCAATCCTTGCGAGTCCATGATTTTTTCTGATGAAATTCTTCGTGAGGGAAGTGCTCTAATCTCGGATTTTTCTTCATACTCTCCTAAGTATGAAGGTAAGGTATTCAGTGAATGAGGTTTGCTCTCCATTGTTCTAACAGAGCCCCCATCTCCCCAGTAAGATTGCAGATCCAAGTCCACTTGAGATCCTGCCTCAAATTCCACTATGGGAGGATTCCTGATGTCCTTTTCCCAATTTGTCTGATTAGCTTGGCAACTTAGCTCATTTGCAAAGTTTTCCTCTCTCACTTGTTTCCAAAATTCATTGTAATCCTCCTCTCTTCCGTAAGACCTCTGTATGACTGGATGAAAACTCTCTATCTCCTGATCGGTTGTGTTCAATACTATGCGGTCATCCTTGTGTGTATTTTCAGGCTTTTGTGCACTGGGAGTCTTTTCAGCTACCCGTGAAATGATAGTCTCTTGTTGAATTGGGTTTTCCGTTTCACAATTCATTGTTTCTCTTGGTGGTTCTAATAAGACTTGTGCAGTCTCGATCATTCTCTGGCACATTTCAAGTCTCTGCTTTTCCAATTCTGCGTTTGGGTATGTCATCCACCTCTGTTCTTGTGTTTGGTTGTTCTTTAACCTAGCTTCGTAAGCTCTCATCAGTGCGTCCAATGGTTCGTGTACTTTGTCGACTAGCACTGATCCCCCTGAGCTTAAGCTCATTGTTTCTTTGATACTCTTTTGTTTTGTTCTTTCCGGGCTCATCTCTCGTTTCCCGTTTTGACTCTCAAGTTTTTCTAATCTATCTTTAGTTCGCTTTAGTTCCTCAGCTAGAATAGCGTCTTCACGTTCTTTTCTCAACTTCATGCGTGCTTTTCTCGCTTTCCATGTGTTTCTCTGACTCCGCGGTCCTTGACTAACCACTTCAGTCGCTAACTTTCCATTCTCAGGTTCTCTAGTGGTTTTCTTAGCTTGAGCTCTAGTAACAACTTGCGTTGGTATCAGAGTTTCATTTTCACACCCACTGCTGGTAGGAATAGTTTCTAGCATATTCAATGTCGTCTTTTGCACTTTCTTTGGATTCTTTGAACAATCCTCAATGAAGTGAGTAACCCCGCACTCAGTGCAATAAGCGTTAATTCTAATGATTTCCGTATGTGGACAAACATTCATCAGATGGTCACCTCCACACTTGTAACAGGGTCCTAGTGCTGGTCTTTAGTGGGAATAGGGAATAAAAAACATGGCATGAGTATGCAAGGCAGCGAACGAGAAGCGAGTAGAAGCGCAAAAGGGGAGAGATGGGCTTGTGCAAGCCTAGGGGAAGCTTGAATGAGCTTTGCAAGAAGAGAAAATGGATCCATCATGCCCTAAGGCTTTTGTTCGATGCCGCTTTTGCTGGTTTTTGTGCACTTCCTCTGTGTCGAGTACCACATCATCAAGTCCACTCCCACACACGTCAGTCATGGCACCGTGACTGCCATGGAGGTGCTATTTTTTAGGTTTTTTGGAGGGCTTCAAGGGGTGTTCTGTTGGGGGAATGAAAAGCAACGAATGGGGGGCATGAGCCAAAAGCGCTTGGCGAGGAACGAAAGTAAGGGGAAAATGGAGGAGGTGGTGAGAAGGAACGGTGGAGAGTCTCCCTCTCTCTCTCTCTCACTCTCACTCTCTCTCTCTCTCTCTCTCTCTCTCTCTCTCTCTCTCTCTCTCTCTCTCTCTCTCAACTAGGCTTGGTGGGAAAGTAGTAGAAGGGGAGGGCGAGAGTGGGAATTGGTTGCTTGAGAGAGCACCAAGTGCTACAGGGAGGAGGAAGAGCCACAGCCGGTTGAAGAGATCCGTCGCCTGCATCGTGCTCTATTAACAAGATTTTTTTCTCTAGCATGCGAGTGAAGGGAGAAGGCACCAGAAAGAGGGGGATTTGGACATCAAGCTTCTCGTTCGGTAAGCATTTAGCACGGGATTCAAGAGCAAGGAAAGTGGACAGGGTGGGATTTGTGTGCCGTGTTCGCATGTTACTTCTAACAAATTGGGAATTTCCTTTTAAGTTTTGCAAATCAAGGTGCATACCGACGAAGATGTATGCAATTGGCCTACAAAGGGTTATTGGGGATCAACATTTGGAAGTATCTAAGGATTGCCAGTGAGAACGGATTTTTTGAGATGGGGCTCAACTCAAGGCTTCCACCAGACAACCACTCCGTGAGACCCTACACACGCATATTTCTTAGGGGCACCACCCTCTTTTATGGAGAAAGAAGGAAACCAAAACAAACCATATACAACACACACACACACACACTCACACCTTCCTTATGTGCTTCAACACAAAATGCCCTTCAACCATTCAACACACACTCCTTAAGCAATCCCTTTGAACACTGCACAAACTCACATGCAAAGATTGACCTTCACCATATTAGTGCTCATATACTTCTAAGAAAAGCAATCACAAAACCTCAAAACTCAAAACACCATAATGCACAAATACTTGACAACTCCTTTCCTTTCCCAAAAGAAGAGACTACTTACACACATAAAGCGGCATGCATAGAGAGCTCTTCTCCATCTATGCAGCCCCAAGACTTACTTACACAAAACATAAGGAGAGAAGCCAAGAAAATAGACACCATGGTGCACAAAAAACTTTCTCAACAAACAAGCAACCCAATGAGCACAAAATATGAGAAGCTGCCAAGATAGGCTTACCAATTTTACATGCGGTTAGAGCAAAAGTGTGACGACGACACCCCAATTTCAACAATGTGTTGATCAAACCATGAGATAGATCATTGAACTTGATATCCTTGCTCTCATATAGAATCTACAATCCTTATTTAGGGATGAGTATGATAAGAGAAATGTTTGCAAGAGAATGGTAGCAATAGCATAATGATGCTCTCTCTATGGTGCCGCTTATGATAGCGAGCTTAGGAAATGGATAGGGAGACAAGAGGAGAGAGAGATTAGGGCTTCCCTAACCTTAGAGGAGCTTATTTTCAGCAATGGAGTAGGTGTGTGTGTTTTTGTGCTTGCCAAAGGGCCTTTTTATAGCTGTACAAGACCTTGGGTTAGGTTAAACTTGACTAGGGTAGGTAATTAACCATAGTTAGGTTCCCTGTTTACCATTCCTTCAATTATGCAAATAAGGGACTTATTTTTTCATTAAAAATATCCTTTTAGGTCGTGGAGGCTCCATAAGGGTTGATAATGTATGTGGGTCCCACCATGATGTCCCTCCAGTGGCTCCTGCAGAGTGTCCCCATCCTGTTTGTTGTGTCTCTGGAAGCATCTTGAGCCGACCCCTCCACATGCAAGTGGTTTTTAACTCCCCATTGGTATTTTAGAATTTTGGAGAAGTCAAGAAAGCTTTTCACCTTTGTGGTTTACCTGATTGTAACTTTGACCTGCAGTAACAGTGTCCGCAGCACCTTGTTTTCACCATAACTTTCAGCCTGTAACTCAGAATTGGGTGCTGTAAAAGGCAAAGTTGACCTTCTCAAAGTGTTTAAGTTGATTTTGGAGTGTTCCTCAAGTATACCCATGAGCTAAGGCGTTCAAGATGCATCCAAAACACCTTTTGAACCAAGTCTCCTTGTAGGGGGGCCTTTAGCATGCATCCAAGGTGTAGCATGCTTTTTCAAAAGAGAATCCACCTTAAACAAATGAGGTAGGCTCCAATCAAGTTTGATTTATTGGGGATATACATTATATTTAAGATTTGTTGACCAACACAAGTAAATGATCCAAGACTTGGGTCACATAGTGGTGGGAAAGGGAAGGCCTACAAGGTTAACCCTACCCTTGAGAGAAGATGGGTAAGATAAGTGCCCATAAATTATTTATTTACAAATTATGGGATGTAGATAGCTATTTAAATTAGTAAATGTAATTAGTTAAAAGAATATACAGTAAAAAAACTAGGAGAGTAGAATTAAGTTTACTATTTACATTTAGCATGAAGAGAGAAATATGATGTAAATGCATAAAGATCTAAGAAGGGTAAGGTGTTTGTATGGAAAAAGGCTATTACGGAAAGAGAGAATGAACACTAGGTTAAAACTTTGATAAAAAATATATACATTTGAGTAGAAATGTAGTGCAAATGCAAGGTTACCATTTAACGCTACTCACCAGCACCAATTAAGTGTCGTTGTATTCTTTCAATTTGTTTTAAATCATTATTTATGTTTTGAGATATGATTTTATCCGCAATTGCTCTCTAAGGGTCATGATCTCTTCTTCCTAAAATTAAAATCTCTCCTAACTACACTCGTTTATCTTGGTTTACGGCTCGACTGCTTCTCCATCTACATCCAGAAGCCCGGTGCTTTCTCGGTCGACCTTGGAGAGACGTGCACTCTGACAGTGTGTCCTAAGCACGATACCCTATGCTAACCATACAAGGTCTATAGGCTCTCAAATTGGCTACCTTGATTATATTTGGTGACTTAGGGGTCCAACTAAAGCCAAATTTTGTAGCAGGCGCCTTTAATACATGATAGTGAAAACTCACATAAGGTTGGATAGTCCCACTATGAAAGATGGTTAAGAATCACACTCATTAACTTCCTTCATAGTATAAAATTTTGAGTCTAAGATTTGCTTCACCATGTAGAGATACATCCTATGAGATTTGGGATTGATTTGAATCGCTTTAAGTATTCGACTTCTTGGCTTTAAGTATTTGACTTTTTCTCTTTGGTTCGTTGGCTTTAACTATTTGACTTTTTCTCTTTAAGTATTTCATTTTGTCTCTTTGGCTAGTTGGATTGGTTTGGATGCTCCAAATAGAATGATGTTTCATTTTCGACCATATAAGAGTATGAAGAGCAAGAATATTATGGAAAAATATACCAATATTCATAGAGGTTAATAATGATGATTATTAACATCTTACTATTTCACATTTAGATACTCATATGTATGTCCTATTTGCCCTAGAACATTCTTATGTGGACAAAAGTAAGTTTGGAGTTGGTGAAGTATCCTTGTGTAGTAGATTTTTCTTAAACAACTCCAAAGTTTCATAACTGATTGTGGATGATGCTTCTTGATCCAAAGTGATCCATGTTGCCATGGACACTCATACAAAATCTTGTCAATCCCTATTAATGAGAAAAAAATACCACTACTTACAAAGTTAATAATCATGATGATTAGTAACTTTTGTATATTTTTTAATTCAGTTTCATTCCATTTAAATTATTCCATTCCTTTCATCGATGTCACTTCTTGGATTGATTTGGATGTACCTATCACCTATATAAGCTCTATTTCTAGTTATAAATGTATTTAAAACCAAGCTCCTAGCCTTGGTGATGATATGATGATCCAAACTTGACTCTAGACCCTTCCCAATCTTTGTCATGATATGCTATACATATGAAGCTAGATTCCCCCTCACCCCCAAATTTTGTAATGTCTTGGTTATTTTGGACACGCTTGGATATTTTACTATACCTTTTGAGACTTCTCTTGATGATGGTCTCTTCTAGCTCCTACATTGGTGATTTTGTGATACACGGTGGTTCTCTATGGTCTTATGTTACTACCAATAAGGCTTGGACAAGTTTCTTCTCGGTTTAGTATAAAATGGTGCTTTGTTGTGTGTCCATTAATGTCCAAGGTAGTGGTTTTGTGTACATATACATGCCACATTCATGATCCAAATATATATCTTTGTTATGCTTGACTCTATGAAATTGTTGGTAGTGTCAAATCTCCACTTAAAGTAAATGTTAATAATAGAAATTATGAGTTATGAGGTCCCCTCCCATTTACCATATCCATTTGAAAATAGAAGGATACCTGACACATTGATAGTCCCTAATCGATTGAGAAAAGCATAGTCAAGATAGACAAGATTTCTAATGGACGGACTCTCGTCACCAAGTAACTTGAGTCGAGCCATTGAAAAGTTTTCCTAGTCTTGTCTCATAGGGAAAGAATGAGCTATCACAATAATCTAACAATCCTAATTATCACCTTCCAAAAGAGAGAAACCCCAAATGCCTTGATTCCCATAATTTTCAGAGGCAGAGAGTGAGAGGATTGATGCCTAATTGTATTTAGCCATAAACATAAGCCTAAGCCTACACTTGCTCCTAGAGGAAGACTAGCCAATCTTGTAAGATATCCTTGGAAGATCAACTCTAATCAAATAAGGTCTTGAACTTGGTGCATCAATTAAGGCTTGGAGGCTTCCCTCTTCTTCTCTCTCTATCAAAATGATGAATAACTCCCGAAGAGTTTGTCAAGTAAGATGTGTTTTACTTTCATATTTTGTTGGTTTATTGTTGTTTTCTTTTTCATCTCTTATCCAACATATATGTCTAATTTCATCTCCCTAACCATATCTATTTCTCTCACTCTTAAAAAGTCATTTTCTCTACAAATTCTAAGTACTCCTTCCCACAGGTACATCTCTCCCCGCAGTATCCTTATTGCCTACAGATAAGAATAGGACTTGAGACGGAAATTCTCTTTCCTTCACTTCTTTCATATCTACATTTTTCACATACTAAAGTTCTCCTAGATGAATAATCCATATGATGTGAATTTCTATCGCTTTCACTATGTGCGATCTATGACAATTAACATATGGATTAGCCATAAAATACACTTTCAACAACGTATAGTGTTTTTCTTTGGCCCAAAAAGCCTCAATGAAATACTTCTTTCATCGAATCCCATCATACTATCCCTTATAGACTATAACTTTTCTTTTGACGTAAATGTAGTTATCTTGCTATGAACCAAGAGGATTTATACACATAATTAATCCCAATCACTAGAAAAAAACATATATATTTTGGTAAGCACAAAACTGCAATTCCAAAGAACAATCCATAGCCTATTTGGTCGGCAAAGATTGAATGCCATTAACTCATCTAGTAACCCCTTCATATTACCCATGATACGATACGACCATAGCCTTGATGTTTTCATCTTTGTGCTATTTTGATATGCTCTTTTGTGTTCTTTCTTTGTGTGTGTGAGTGCAAGAGAGAAAGAGTGGGCTTCTTCCATTGCACTTCCTTCCAAACCCTAGACTTCATGGCATCTATGGTATAACTCCTTCATATAGTTTTTGGAGTTCTCTCACAAACTCTCACAGCCAAAATCCCGGTGCTTTCTCAGCAAGATTGCAAACTTCTTGACATATTTTTGATAAACCTCATGCGAATCTACCAGGGTGAGAGTTTGTGGTGGGTAACCATGGGTAATCATGTGGAGAAACATGGTATGCATTTGGACCCAGCAACAATGCAAATGTTTCAAGCATTTGCAATGTTTATGCAAGAAGGGAGATTTCAGCAGCCAAAGCCATACAAGTGGTCATCAACAGAATGGATCAGTTCAATGGCAAAGATGTAACCAAATACTGGCGGGAATATTTGAAGGAGATGGAGCTGCATCGCGTGTGAGAAGGTGAGATGATTCAAAGCTTTGAGCTAGTTGTTGCTCCAAAAATTAGCGAACATTTTAGGGCAATTAAAGATAGGCATGGGAGAAACTGGGAAGAACTCAAAGTAGCTTTAAAGGAGGAATATTTCATGGAGGACTCTGACAGAGTGACCAAAAGGACATTCCTAGAATGGGTAGTCAAGCCAAAGCAAGGACTATCAATAACAAAGTTACTTAGAGAATTTGAGTGGCACTATGCACAACTCACAAGGATAAAAAAGGCCACACTAGATGCAGAGAAGATAGATCTTTTCGTACAAGCTACAGGTAAAGAGTTTCAAGAAAAATTTGGAGCTTCTTCTTGAAGATAAAGATGCTGATCAAGGACTAAAGACCGACTGGAATGAGGTTGAAGGTGCTGTCTCACTGCTTGCCAAACGACAAAGAACAAGGGGCAAGATGGTAGTAAACACTACAAATCCTTCAACCTAACTTCTGAAAAAATGGTAAAGCCTACTTTTATAGCTCCTAAGTTTGATCAAGCCATGCTAGATGAGCTTGTGAAGGGAATGCGTGACTTGAAGGTGAAGCTTGCAAAGCTTGAAGAAAAAGGCCAACAATCAGGGCCACTTCTTAGGCAAAGACAACAGGCCAAAAAATGTTTTGTTAATAGATGTATTTGGTGTGATAGTAGAGACCATGTAAAAAGGGATTGTGATAGTTTTAGTGATGCTTTGACCAAAGATGTTGTCTCCGGTCTACCCTTTAGAACTAACTTTGGAAAGGGGGGAATGCAAACCTTAGTTGAAGATATGGAAACTAACCATGCCACCTCTTCAGTTGAGGCAGCTACTTATGGAGTAAAAATTGAGCATCTTCATGATGAAGAGGTGAGTGACCATCATGGTCAACTTTGGCCTAATGTCATGCAATTAGCTAAAAAGGGAAAGCTTACAAAAGAGATTCTACATGAAGCAAGTGATTGCATACGCCTAGAAATAGGATGGAATGATCCAGTGGACTCATTGTCAGTGCATGCCTACATTACAACATGCCAACAAAATGAGACTATAGTAGAAGAGAAGTGCATACATGAGAATGTTGATAAAGGACCATCAGAAAGAGCTTCTAAGAAGTGGGGGAAGAAGCGACTCAATGCCTTTCCAAACGCCCCCAACACAAGGACCATCTCCACCTGAAGTACTCATGGAGAAGTCTACAACAGGAAAGAAGAAAGAGCCAACAAAAGATAAGACAAAAGGCCCAACTTATAAACTAGAATCTGATATTGAGGTTACTACAGATATAAAGAAAGTCTTGTAGGATAGGATTTTGAATAGCAAGATTGAGTTTACTCTGGGAGAAGTCCTTGGCATTGCAAAAAACGTGAATTCCATGAGGAGATCATTGACATCATCAAGAGAAAGAGGCAAACTCTTCCTAAGGTTTCTCATCCACAGGTTGAAGGAGAAACCTTGAAGACACAAGGGATGCAGTTGTGAGATAAGGAGGATGACGGAGGTGTGGTAGGATGCTACCAATCTAGTAGGAGAGTGAAGCAAGTATATTTCTCAAATGATGATGAGAAGTTGAAGCTATTCCTAGGAGATACTATTCACGAAGTCACTGGGCAAGGGCTACTACAGAAAATTTGTTCAAGGTAGGTTATCTTGAAGAGCCATTTTTTGCCTTGATTGACCATGGTTCAGAAATAAAAATAATGTCAAAGAGTCTCTACAACAAGTGCAAATGGCCATGGGACACAGATCATGGTTGGATGGTGAAAGTGGCAAAACAATTCATCCGGTGAATTGTATGCAGCATGTCCAGGTGTGAAGTTTGACAATAGGTGATGTAAAAATTGACCAAAACTTCTTTGTACACGACACATCTTTATATCATTTTATCCTTGGACAGCCCTACATTGTGGGAGTTTGAATGGAAACAAAGGTAATGGATGATGGTTCGGTTTATGCCACAATACGAAGCAAAGATGGTAAACGTGTTGTTCAATTTCTCACAGTTTGTGTGAACCATGAAAGAAACCGTGACAACCTCAGTGATCATCCTCTACCAAAGGTGAGTAAAGAGTTTCATGATCATAGGGAAATGTTGGGTTTTGGCCCATTACCATTGTAAACTGGGATTACAGTGGTACAGAAAGAAAAAGGGTCTCACCTGATCCAAAAATAGGTGAAACTTTCTCAATGGGCTCCTTGTAACAAGAATGGATTAGTATGTTTTACAATACTTGAAGATTTGAAGAGATGTAAGAGGCAATATGTACATAATGTACAAATAGGCATGAAAAAGAGTGGGTTGCTAAAGTTTCTGAAAATGTTTTGGGTTTGTGTGAGCAAGTTTCTTTTGTAGATATTATGGGTGAGCTTGATGCTATAATGGAGTCTAGTTTGCATCTTGAAAATGAAGTTGTGAAAGTATGCTCTATGGAAATGTATCAAGTCATAGAAGCCTTTAAAGAAAACCAATGTTTTAAGCAAACAGTTGGCCCAGAAATCCATGTTGAAACTAAATACAAGTGTAGCAAAGAAGGTGAAACCAGTAGCTTCACCCTTTTACCACCCAACAACAGGGAAAACATTGATCAGGCTTTTGCAACCAAGTTTGAGGAATCCTAAAAATATCGGTCACACCTTCACAAAGGAGTCTTTTCAAGTGTTGCAGATTGGTTGCGAGGAGTTTCTAACACAAGATGAGACAAAGTGCTTCAAAGGTATTCTTTCAAAACATGGTAAGGCTTTTGCATTTGAGCCACATGAGATAGGATGTGTTGATCCTTCTATTGTAGCTCCTATGGTAATTTTTACATTACCTCATGTGCCTTGGAATCTGCGGCCTATTCCGATCCCGAGGGATTCACTATTAACAATGGAAGGATGTCACCTGCGCATCAAAATTAGAGAAACCCCCCTATGTACGACATCTTACATGCTAACCCACCCCCCCTACATACGGAAAGATATGGACGTTCTTGCAATGAGCCATCCCCCCTCATACGGATTTTGTACGGAATGTCATGGCCACTACTTCATTTGAGATAACAAACCACCATGAAGAGAAACAATTATTATGAATACTGAACTAAAATAGACCAATCAATTCAATGTAATTTGTCAAAAAATGAATAGCATTTTCCTTGTAAACGGATACAAATCTCAATCTCAATACATGTGATACTAGCCACCTACTTAGGAGGCTTCCCACATGGGATTTAAGGCACAGATATGAAATTGATTGTTCTCTAAATAACAAATAATGCATACTCTTAAACAACCATGAAAAACTTCACTCCAAATCAAAACACATTACAAAACAACCCATTAAAAGATTAATCTTTTTGAAACAAAACTTATTCCTGGTCTACACTCGATAGCATTCAAGAATTTTCACTTCTCTTTGGAAGTCAGGGATCTATTTGACATGCCCATTTAGGTTCTGAAGCACAAAAACCCTCTTTCAACAGGGGAGTACTCAAGACTAGGGTAGCTAGTGGGAAAGGGTCTTAAACCAAGGGATAAGTGTTAAGATTAGGGGTCTCCTAAACATAGCGGGAAAGGGCCTATAAGAGGTGGTGGTTGAAAGAGAGTAGCAATTTTAGCATGCTATGGCTTCACATTGCATAACACTTATAAGTGTTGGCTTCTTTCAAGTACTTACCATTATACCATTTTTGGAGATTGCTAAAACTGTATCTTAATTAGAGCGCATCACAAATAGTTTAGCTACAATTATCTTTCCTCCTATAGATTATTTAAAGGATTATTAATATATATATATAGTACGATGTTGAAGCTAATGTGTTTATCCCTTGCATGCCCTATTGAGAAATCAATCCCATGATAAAATCGATCATGAAATTACAAGACCAACCAAGATGGTTGAGATGAAGGCCTGACCAAGTGGCTAGGTAAAGCATGTGATCTGGTATGTGTGGTTATGGAATGTTAATCCAAGGCGTAGCTCAAGGCTTTCATGTTGGCAACCTTCTTAGGTGAGTTAACCTCCAATCTTAGCATCGAACCACCACCGCATGCCCACACTTGTCGATGCTTGAAATATCTAGGATGCGGAAGTGGCTTACTTGGGCCATCATGCATTATGATAAAAATGCATGATACACACCCTAAACTTTTGAATGCCTTTGAAGGGCTGATAGGATTTGAAGGGCTATCCCAAATTTCTAACATGACAGGTATGTGCAACTTAGAAAACAATTGGGTTCTAGTGTATTTTAACTGATTAATATTGTAAAATCTCAGTTAGATTTTGAGCTTGCCTTGAAGAGAACAGAAAAATTTACATAAGTTTTAGTGTAAATACCAAGAAAACGCTTCAAATTTTTTACCTTAAAAACGGGAGAATTCCTAGCTTCCCTGATTTTCTTTTGGTTGGGAAAATGCCATGAGGTTTAGGCCTTGAATCATGATTCACAATTATAAAGACTCAAGAGCAGTGTTCAAGGAAAACCCAAAATTAAACATATAGAAATATCCTTGAGCCAATCCTTAAGTGGTAATTTTGGAAATTAAACTATATTTACACTACTTTATTGCACTATTTAAGCAGAATTATTCCATTTCACAATAATGTGCTCGGCAAACAAGGGCTGAAACTGGATGAAAAGAGTAACAATGAAGCAGAGTATATGGCCCTTGAAGGTGGTTTGCACATTTGCTTACATTTGGGAATTAGACGCTTACAAATCAAAGGAGATGCCTTGTTGGTCGTAAAGCAAGTATTGACTGAAGAATTTATGCTTCAAAGTTAAAGGGTTGCTCAAAAGGTTTGAAGCATGGAGTTTGCACATATTGAGAGGTCTCAAAATGAAGAAGCTTATGATGCTGCCCAAGAAATGATCACTTGTGTGTTCGTGCTAAAGGCAAATACCCCTTCATATCATGGGAGGGAAGTGTTATCAAAGGAAGTGGATTTTCTATTGATAGGTATTCTACCTTAAGGTTTACCATCCTCCAAAAAGTATGTGTCTATAACAAAAGCCAGGAAATACAAAATGCTTGATGACGTGCTTTACATGAAGGGAAGTGATTTTGCTTTGCGTCGTGTGCCCTACAAAGAGGAAATATACAAAATTTTGGAAGAAAATCATGAAGGATCTTGTGGAGGCCATTTTGCCACCATGAAGATCATGTTGCATAAAATTTTGCAAGAAGGCTATATATGGCCAAGCATTCAGCGGGATGTTAATCACTGGTGCAAGTCGTGTTTGCCTTGCTAGAAGATGGGAAAGAGAATTTTGAAGCCAGAATTGCGACATACAATTCTAGCCTTTGATGTATTTGAAAAATGTTGGACCCCTACTATGACTAGCAAAAGAAATGCTTATATTTTGACAACAGTGGATTATTTGTCATGATCGGCAGAAGCCAAGGCTGTCAAATAGATTACCAGTAAGGAGATGGGGAAATTTATTTATGAGCATATATGCTACAAATTTGGCGTACCCTTAGAGCTATGTTCTGATAGAGGACCAAGATTTATAGGAGAGCTGTTTGATTTCTTATGGGAGAAGCTCAATATACAACAAAGGTACATTCTCCTTATTATCCACAATGCAATGGTCTTAATGAGAGATTCAATAGAGAGTTGGTAAAGATCTTAACAAAGATGACTCGGACACATGGGAAGACTTGGGATTCAAAGTTGGCATGTGCGTTATGGGCCTATAGGACTACTAGCAAAACGAGCACAGGATTTTCTCCTTACCACTTGGTTTATGGCAAGGAAGCTTTATTGCCAATTGAAGTGGAAATTCCTACACTCAAGTTGTTTTCATTGGGAGATGAAGAGCAAGCAAATGCCTGGCAGAAAAGGTTATTGGATTTACAATGTTTACAATTGGATAGAGTTTTGGCTTTTAGCTACTATGAGGAAGTATCAAAAAAGGCTCATCTAAAATCCAATGAATGCATGGAAGATAAGAAAATTGAAAAGGGTGACTTGGTGTTGCAATACAATAGTAAATTGAACAAAACCTCTAGAAGAAGTTTCAAATCAAATGGGGGGGTCCTTTTATTGTTGTGAATAAATTTGATAATGGCACATATCAGTTGGCTGATTTGAGTGGTGCACAACATAAATATCATGTAATTGATTATCAATTGAAGAAATACTTGGCACGTTTGATGACAATTGTGACAGATGAGATGTTATCAATGGAGGGAGACAATGTGGAGACATCTGAGGATGTAGATGAGGTTTCTGGGGATAAAATGCAGTAGTTGTTCACCCTAGGAACCTCTCCTTGTCATGAATGACTAAGCAAGCTAGGGGTCGTTGGCAAGCTATGTCAGGCATTTTTTGGATGAGCATAAAGTCACTAATTCATGCTAAAAAGCTTGCCCACTAGCCTCGTGCATATATGTGTACATACCCCTACGAGTTTTGGAAGTGGCTGTGTAAAAATTCATGTACAAAGGTGTGATTTTGCCAAGCTTGAATGCTGATGTTCTGGGTTGTTCAAGACTCCAATATACGGTTTTTGAAAATTATTTTTAGCCGTGCTTTATAAATTGCAAATCGGACTTGTACATCATGAGTTATGAGGATCCGAAGCGGGCAGTCTCAACTTAGAAGGTGATTGCAGGTGCATCCAATAAGGGCAACTAGGACAACTTGGGAGTCTAACATTAGAAATGCTGAAGTTTTATATTTTTGGAGATAGCCGAGGTGATGGGCTTCGAGCCGTGTGTTACGGTGCGTCATTCAGTGATCGGAGCAGCAAGGTATGCCTCGGAGAAAATTGTCTGAGAAGTCCTCTCATGCTTTGGAGAAGCTGGGAAATTTTGGGGAAGTTGGGAAGCTTGGGGAGAGTTGCCATGTGGCATGGAAGTAATCCCACATGGGAAGAGGAAAGGGGAAAGTGGAGGGTACATAGGGCACTTTGAGAGCCCATTAAGGCGTATCAAAGGTGAGAGGAGCTCTCTCAAGGCTTGGCTATGGGGACTCTTGGGCTCGTGGGGAAGGGGATGGCAAAATTTTTAGTCCACACCAGCTGTCCAAGGGCCTGGCCACTTCTTTTGGTCCCCGAACACTTGCCCCCACCCCATTCCTTGGTCAAAGTGTCACCGACAAGTCATTTTTCACCCAAAAAAGGCCAAAATTGGACCAATCAAAAGGTGTCCAAGAAGAGAACCATGTCGGCTAAGAGGAGATATAATATTCCTTGGAATAAGAGCCAAAAAATCCCCCTTTTTAATAGCTACAATTCTATACACACCCCTTTTTCTTATAGAGACTTGTTTTTTTGGAGTTTTTTGAGAGACTCCCATCTTCGGAGGCTTGTAACTCTCTCATCTGTTGTCGGAATCAAGCATATGGATACTCTACGGAGGTCTACATGACACAGGATTTGTCTTTATGGTCTTGGTTTTTAGCAATTTATATTGTGGTTTGGGTTAGAGTTGTTTCCCACCCGACTATACAGGTGCTCGGCATAGGTATTTTCTGCAACTTTATGGTGTTTCTTTCCCACGGTGTAGTGTGTACAAGGCGATAGAGGCTCTCATTTTTCTTCTTGTTTGCACGCTATCAACATAAAAAATATCTTTTAAAAGCACTCTACAGAAGCCTCTGCACTCTCGCATGACGCACCCACAAAACAGTGACTTCGCTTACAGTCATTGCTCTCTCGCAAGCTCACATAGCAAACAGCTATCTCTATCTATCTATCTCTCTCTCTTTCCCTCTCCCTCTCTATCTCCCTCTCTCTCTCCCTCTATTTCTCTTTCTCTACTCTCTTTCCCTCTCTCTCTCTCTCTCTCTCTCTCTCTCTCTCTCTCTCCCTCTATCTCATTCTATCTCCCTCTCTCTCTCTCCCCCTCTCATTATATCTCTCTCTCCCTCTCTTTCTTGATCCCTCTCTCCACATCTTTCCCTCTCCGTCACTTTCTCTATTCTCTCTCTCCTTCTACCTCTCTCTCTCTATCTCTCTATCTCTCTCTCTCTATCTTTCTCTTTCTCTATCTCTCTCTCTCCCTATCTTTCCCTTTCCTTCTCCTTCCCTACTCTCTCTCTCTCTCTCTCTCTCTCTCTCTCTCTCTCTCTCTCCCTATCTTTTCCTCTCCCTCTGATTCTCTATTCTCTCTCTCCCTCTCGTTCTATCTCTACCTCCCTCTCTCTCCCTCTCTTTATCTATCTCTCTCCCTATCTTTCCCTCTCCCTCTCATTCTCTATTCTCTCTCTCCCTCTCATTATGGAAAGTCACTTCTACATATGTGCAATAGCACCGGAATGCTCATTCCAAATGGTGTATCTCTATGGCAAGGCACCAATGACTTCACAAGTAGAAAGCACAATGGTGATAGCGTGATTGACTATATGTTGTTTTCAGAAGCCATTCTAGAATGCATACAAAGCTTTACACTTGGTGAATGGAATCCGGAATCGGATCATAGGATGTTATGTATTGACCTCAAGTGTGGTAAAAGGCCCGAGCATGTAGCCTCCAATCATGATGTGAATCATTTGTACCTACATCTAGACTTCAAACGAGCACTCATATATGCTAATATGGTGGACCAAATGTTAAGCATGATAGAGCATCAAGAGAGCCCAACATTAGAATGCAAGTGGAAAGTCTTCAAAGAAGTAATTTTCTCTCGTGTGAAGGAATGCCTTTTGGTGAAACACATGTCCTGCAAAAGGTCTATGAAGGGTAGCACCAAGAAGAAATGGTTTGACATGGAATGTAGTCAAGCCCAAAATCACTTGCTAAGGTTGGATGCAAGCAAAGACAAGAAAGATTACTTGGAACATTCACACCCATACAAAGTACTTGTTCAAAAGAAGAGGAGAAGGTGGGAAGTCAAAAAACAACTTCTTTTAGCGCAAGAGAAAGCACATGCATGTGGCAAGTTTTGGCAAAATCTAAAAGGAAAGCACGTTGAGAGCTTTGGTGACTTGACTCTTGAGGATATGTATATGCATTGCAAGAACCTCTATGAGCCACCCAACGTTGATAAGATGGAGTGTTGTAGATCCCTTCCGTTTATGCCTCTCTTCTTTATCATTGAAGATGTATGCCGCGCACTTGAGAAAATTGCTACTCGCAAGGCAGGGGACCTTCAAGGTGTCAAGGCTGAAATGATTGAATGGACAAGCAAGAAAACACGATATTGGTTATGCTATATGTTTGACCTTGCACTTCAATATGGCATGCCTCATGATTGGAGTGCAAATTGGATCAAACCTTTGCACACAAAGGAGGAGATGTAAACAATGTGAACAACTATCTCACTATAATGGTTGGTTCTTTGATGGCAAAGTTATTTGAATGTATCATGGAGATGAAGATAAGTGAATGGGCTGAAAAGAATGGCAAACGTGTGCTTGGCCAACCAGGTTTTCGAAAGCATCATAGCACTAATGATCACCTTGTCACTCTTTGAGTTCTTATGGAAGTGTCTTCATTGAAAGGAAAAAAGTTGTATTGTTCCTTTGTGGATTTCAAGAAATCTTTTGACATGGTACCGCGAGGAAATCTTTGGAGACGTATGCAAAGCCTTCAAGTGCCGAGAGAATTTATGCATGCAGTCTTTCGCATCTACCAAAAAGTGATATGTCGACTACGTGTGGGAGATGGAATTTCAGAATTTTTTGCAAGCACCATTGGTGTCAAACAAGGATGCCCACTTTCCCCAACCCTCTTTGGCCTACTCATTGATGAATTGGAATGCATGGTTCTTGATTTTATGCAGCAAGAAGGCATAGAAGAGGTTAAGATCGTAAATGTGGTGATCATGCTTTTGCTTTATGTCAATGATGTAGTGCTCTTGGCACATACCTTAGAAGATGCACAAAAGCTTATAAGTGTCGTGGAACGCTTTTACCTACAAAGTGGCCTGATCATGAATGGATCCAAAACCAAGGTTATTCTTATAAAGACCCTCAATGACAAAAATCCATGCATTGTATACAACAATGAGAAAATTCAAGTGGTAGATGACTTCAAGTACCTTCGCCTTGAGGTTCCATCCAATCATATATGGAAGGATTGCGCACTGTGTCAATTGGAAGCCAGAAAGAGGGCTTATTATGCATTTGACAATATGTGCAATGCTGGAGAGATCAAGTGTTGGGCTCTCAAAAAGTACCTCTTTGACACATTGGTGACACCGGTGCTTCTTTGTGGAGTAGAGATGTGGTGTGGAACCATCGGGAAATCTACTTGGAAAGAGTTTGAGAATGTTCAAAAGCGTTTTCTCACCACCTTGCTCCAGGTTGAGACACAAACACCCTACATGCTCTTACTTCTTGAGTCCGGATCTCTTCCTATTGAGGTCTTGGGCATGCAAAGGGTTGTGGAGTACATGCTTAAGACACAACATAGCCCTTTGGATCGACTTCCTGGAATCGCATATGAAGCAAGTCAAAAGGTCCAAAAGACATGCAAGAGCAAAATACTAAGTTCGGGTTGGATGCTTGACATCAAGAAATGGTTTGGAAGATGGGATGCATGTCACTTGGTCAAGGATGTGTCGATCGACTCCCAAGTTAATGAGGCCTTCTTACAACGCCAATGTATCACGGCTTGGGAGAAATCCGGAGGTTCTCGCTTCATCCATTACACCACACACGTTGCCCCAAACTACAAATCTCTCTTCTTCTCTGAATGAGGTAATGGAACCCATCCCTACATTCTTTAGGCCATCCCATTGAGTGCGCTCCACACCATTGCCTCCATTCGTCTTAGCTCCCATTCTCTTCGCTGCGAGACACGATGTTGGGGCATTGGCGAGGAGTCTCATCGACTTTGCACCTTATTCCCTCTTCAAGTGCAAGAGAAGAGTACCACACACTTCTTGAGTGCCCAGCTTTTGACCACATTAGGTCCTCTTTTCCCCATGTATTCATCCATGAGCTCTCCCTACATACCTTCCTCTCCCAACCACGATGTGGATTGTCTATTGTGACGCTCATTTCATTCATTTTTGAGCATCAAGAGTCACTTATGACCTCCATTCACACCACGTGACATGTTCATTTGGTCCCATAGGTCATATTTGACCTCCGAGGATGATAATAGAACTCTCTCTCTCTCTCTCTCTCTCTCTCTCTCTCTCTCTCTCTCTCTCTCCCTCCCTCTATTTCTCATGTCTCTCTCCCTATCTTTCCCTCTCCCTCTCATTATCTATTCTCTCTCTCCCTCTCGTTCTATCTTTACCTCCCTCTCTCTCCCTCTCCCTCTCCCTCTCTTTATCTATCTCTCTCCCTATCTTTCCCTCTCCCTCTCATTCTCTATTCTCTCTCTCCCTCTCATTCTATCTCGTCTACCTCCCTCTCTTTCCCTCTATCTCTCTCTCCCTCTTTGTCTATTCTCTCTCCCTCTCTTTCTCTATCTCTACTCTCTCTCTCTCTCTCTCTCTCTCTCTCTCTACTCTATCTCTCTCTCCCTCTCTATCTCTACCCTCTTTTCCTCTCTCTCTCTCTCTCTCTCTCTCTCTCTCAAACAGCATCTCAGAACTGACAAAACTGTCAAAACTTTGTGTTTTTGTTGCCGACTTGAAGGCAATGTCGGACAAAACTCACAAGGGTGGAAAATCCACACTCGCCATGGAGAATGATACAAAATCTTCAAGGAATTTGGATGCTAATCCAACCACATCATCTACAACAATGGAAGCAATGATCATGGCTTACTTGATCTGGTTACAAGAAACCGTCAACAAGCAAGCTGAAAAGTTGCGCACACTTGCAATGGAGAATGGTACTTTAAGAGTTCTTGTTGTGGAGAATGAGCACCTCAAGAAGGTTCTTGAAATGAAAACAACACGCTTGGTGCATCTTGACAATGAGATTCAAGAATGTAAGAGCTCTCTTGTGGACATGAATGTATTGAAAGAGCATTGAGAAAAGTTGAGGGTGATCATGTATTGAAAGAGGAAATGATAGATACAATACGATATGATGTATGTGAGATGAGAAATGCATCCAAATCATGGGCTGATATATGTAAGGATAATCTGGTTTCTACATCTCCTATCACGCAAGCCGTTGTCCAAGCAAAGAATGTAGAGAATGTGGACACTCAAGAATTGCAAGAACGGCAAAAACGCTCAAAGAACATCGTCATTCGTGGAATCAAGCAGGAAAGCATGGAAACACCCCAATCTCTTGCGGTTGCTATTGAAGAGTTTTTTGCTACACACTTTGGCATGTCTGGAATCATGGATTATGGTGCACATCGAATTGGAAAACAAGGAATCCCTCGCTCGGGAGAAAGACCTATTGTATGTACCATGGCTGATGAGGTAAAGAGAAAGATCATCCTTGACAATAGCTGGGTCTACATCAAAGGAACGGGTTGTAATGCATATGAGGATGGCACTCTTATGCAACAAAATGTACGTCGCCAAGCATATGAGGAAAGAACCAAGAAGGTCAAGGTGTCATCTCAAGAAGAAAAGTCACTTGAGGAGGATACAAGTCCACCCAACAAATAGGGATACATGATGTATGAGACCAACTCACGCTTGCGAATAAGCTTTTGGAATTGTAACGGCTATCCATGGAATGCGGTAATTGGCATTATGAGCTTATCAATGACTATTATGTGATACTTCTTATCGAATCATGGGAGCATGATATGCAACGAATTCTTGGATTTGACAAATATGATGTGCATTCTTTGATGTGGACCAAAAATGCAAAGCAACGTAGAGTCCAAGGAGGCGTAGCATGTATGATCAAAAAGGGTTTGAAATATGTTTCCATTGTCAAAGAAGATAAGTATAAACGCTACTTATGGCTGAAAATCAGCCCACCCAATGGTCAAGTCATGTTTGTGGTTGGTTGCTACATTCCTCACTATGACTCCAACTTTTACGCTCGCTTGGATATGGATAGAGATCAACCCTTTGTTGAACTAGAGGTAGACATTGCTCATTACAAGGACCAAGGTGAGGTCATTGTCTTTGGAGACATGAATGCTCGCACAAATACGTTACAACACGACACACAACAAGTTGACATGCCACATGTTTCGAGAAGAATGGATGACTCATACATGTATAGTCGAAGTTCTAATGATGCAAAAGAATTGGATCACTATGAAAAATCACTTCTACATATGTGCAATAGTACTGGAATGCTCATTGCAAATGGTGTATCTTTATGGCAAGGCACCAATGACTTTACATGTAGAAAGCACAATGGTAATAGTGTGATCGACTTTATGTTGTTTTCGGAAGCCACTCTTGCATACAAAACTTTACACTTGGTGAATGGAATCCGGAATTGGATCATTGGATGCTATGTATTGACCTCAAGTGTGGTAAAAGACCCAAGCATGTAGCCTCCAATCATGATGTGAATCATTTGTACCTACATGTATACTTCAAATGAGCACTTATATATGCTGATATGGTGGACCAAATGCTAAGCATGATAGAGCATCAAAAGAGCCCAACATTAGAATGCAAGTGGAAATCAGGTATCGGGCTTGTCGGTCTAATAGGAAAAGGGTAAGAGTGATCGCCGATGAGAGACGCACTCTAACTGGAACATTCAAGGGATTAGTTGGCTAAGCATGGGCGCCCAAGTGTGAATGGGGTGAGCTCATATAAAAGTCAACTAAACCTAAAATTCACTCATTCTCTCATTTGTGCAATTGAAGAGTGCTCTTGCTCCATCTACATCTTCTTCTTCTTCATCTCCTTGTGTGTGTGTGTGTGTGTGTGTGTGTGTGTGTGTGTGTGCATGAGAGAGAGGCGAGGCGAGGCGGTTGAGCGCGGCATAGCGGTGTCTCCCTCTTCTTCGCGGCGAGGAATCCTCCACAACAGGAAGCGTAGAGTGGTGAGCGACACACCAACGCCATCTTTGAGCTTACTAGTTTAGGCTTGTTGTGTGCTTGGAGCCATTTGTGGCTCGCACACGGTGTATCGGCAAGTTCCTTGCATTGACGCGTGCGACATACGCACACATTTTTGGCACCGCTGCCGGGGAATGCCATACACTAAGCTTAAATAGCACTCTATGCTTCTTTTGTGGTGCAATTTCAATTGTAGGAAAGGTAAGGAAGGATGGTGTGTGTGTTGAGAAGAAGTATTTTGTGTTATACTGTGTTTTTTTTTTATTAATGGAGTTTTCAAAGGTACTGTGTTTATTCTCTGTGTATTAAGGTTGTTAGTTTTATGTGTAATGTAATGTACAATAAGTAGGAAGTAGATCTATGAGAGCTAATAGAGTGTGTTAGTGTGTAACAGTAGGTGTATTAGTTAGAAGTAGGTAGATAGAGTGTGTGTGTGCTCTCACGCAGGCCGCGGCGACTTTATCCTTTAAAATAAAATTTTAAAAAAATCAAAAAAATCAAAAAAAAAATAAAGGTAGGACCGAGATCGGGAATATCTCCCAAACCCAAGCCCAAGCTCACGCTCAGGCCTAAGCCTTAGTCGCCTTTTAAAATTACGAATTTTAGCTTCACACGTAGCTAAAAATCGAATTTTTGAGGACCAACGGAACTTCAGATCCTCGAAAATTGTGTTGTAAAGCACACAGCGACTCTCTAAGTGATACGCTCGTTTCGAGCTATCACACACTTTAATAAAAAAAAATCAAACATTAAAAAACATTAAAAACATAAAAAACACGAGTGAAAACGGACGCTTAAAAAAGGTAAGCGGTTAACCTTCGAGGTTATTCGCCGATGCTTGTAGGGTGCCAAAGGCACATACATCTACGCTCTGGTCGTGTGCTAGAGACAGAGCAACTAGAGAAAATTTTGACTTACGCGAGTTCTCAATATCCACCTACTTTAGGTTCCAGGCCCTCGGCGGGGACCCAAGGTAGTACAAACCAAGACCCGAACATACCGGCTAGTGACTCTTCCTCTGACTATGACGTCATGGAGGGTTTCCCAATGCCTAATTTTGATAGCTCAAGCCAAGACATGCATGCCATTGGCCCACGGTCCGGGCCGAGCGTGCTTAGCCACCTGAAGGAAACCTTTAGTAGAGCCACTCGCTCCGAACATGGAGCTAATGATGTAAGTGGGGAGGGTGGGGAAGTAAATTCTCCATTCATGACCAACGTAGACCCTATACCGTTAGAGAATGTGTACGTGAATACTTCATTCACTGCACCTCCTGACTCTTCAGAGTTATTTCCCTCCGACGTCATATTACCCGATGGTAGAAGCCTTGCCGAAGTGCAAGAGGTTGAGCGATATATCCTTGCAGCGAGGGAAAGGAAGTCGAGAGCTTACGTAAGGTGGAGCAACGAAGAGAGTTAAAAGCAAAAGCCCCTATGTCAATATCCTTTCTAAGAGAGCAATCGAGTGTTCCTAACTTAGCAACCGCTAAGGGCCAACCCCTAGAAAGTAACATTGCATCTAGCTCAAAGGACACCCCTAGCACCTCAATCCTAGATGGAGTGTTCCTAAATTAGAACTGGGAGTACGAACTACAAACGGAAACTCTGACCGACCTATACAGAGGTCACACCTATCACGTGGGTTACAATCCACAATGGGTGCTACTAGTGTGGAGGATCAACAACAAAGAGTTTGTGAGGTCATCCATAGGGTCATTGAGTTAGAGAGACAGAACAAGGGGATCAACATGCCTTCAACGGGTCTCATGAGATTCTTGGATACACAAAAGGCTAAACAACCAACCTTATCAAAAAATGGAGACTCCCTCGGTAAGTCCGATGGATCCTCCATATGTTGTTCCGCCAGGGGTCTCAATGCAATATGAGTCCACAAGTGATAGCTTCACCTTTCCAAGTCTAGCTCATCTTTCCCTTGATGACACCACGGCTACCATGCCTACCCCAATGATGGGCATGCCGAGAAACACGCCATGGACCTCATTTGTTAGTAAAGCACCGCTACATAGTAGCTCAGTGCCTGCAACAACAGTACCTACAAGTTTGTACCAATCGTATACACCCATGGGTCCTCGTACTCATGTAGTCCCTACCCCTCCCATTGTTTCAACTACCTATGCTCCACAATCACAACACCCAAGTTCTTATTTCCATGGGACTATACCCGCTAGCATTAGCATGTCACATCCGACATCTGTTATGCCTTGGGCCACACATATGAACTTTGGACCACCACATGGCACAACATCGTACCCAACGTGGAACCCAAGGGCTTCCTATGCGCCAAGACCGATGCCAATACCTACTCTACATGTAGTCTCTGGAGCACCTCCACCCATGGTGCCTGCTCACTTAGGTGACTCGGCAACATTTGCTCAAGCTATCGGTCGATCTATTGCTGAGAATATGCGTAACACACCTGATAGAAAGCCTAGAAATAAAGCAGTACAAATAGCCAAGCTCACACAAAAATTTAGTGGAGACGGGGATGTGAGAAAGCATATCGAAGTGTGTGAACAAATATGTGATTCTCTAGGAGAACACAATGACCTACATAAGAGCAATGCTTTAAGCCTAACTTTAAGTGGAAAGGCTGGGGATTGGTATAGAACCCTAAGGGTGGAAGAAAAAACGATTTACCCTACTCTTAGGAGACTGTTCTTAAAAGAATACATACGAGAGGGAGTACTTTGGGGTGTAGCCTCTCAGCTCCAAAAAGCCCAACGAGAGGAAGGAGAGTCGGTGAGAGACTTTATTAGTCGCTTGAAGCATTTGAATTCTCGATGTAATCCAAATGAGCGCTTCAACAATAACCAATTTCTTGATAGATTCATTAGGGGAAATTCCACATGAGGATATCTACAATGGCTTAGTCATTAGAGATATCACCACTTGGGAAACAGTCACCACCAATGCGATCCAATTGGAGGATAATTTAATGATTCAAGGAGAAAGAGGGTCTGTTGAGTCTAAATCTATTAGCTCACAAGCATCGGGGCATCAGCCAATGACCCTAAAGCCTGTTGCTAAGGATCCAAAGATATCTGAGATGACTTTAGCAGATCTCACCAAGGCTATTCAAGAGAGTGTTAGAGAAAATTGCGCTCCACAGAACAATTATATGTATCCAAGAAGGTAGCAACAATGGTGCTCAGTATGCTATGGACCGCATAGTACCAGTGAATTCCCTACTTTTAGAGTAAAATTCAATGGGAATTGCAATGCATGTGGAAGGTATGGTCATCAAGCTAAGGATTGCATAGTAATGGCCAATAGACCAACCTTAGCATGAACAGACACACCTCGAGTGCCTGCATTGATGCCGGCCCCACCTCTTGAACAAACATCACAACACATGGTCCCTAGGGCTCAAAATGTTGTTCAAACAACACCTTTACCACCTCTAGTGCTAGGACCGCAACCACCACATCCGAGAATCACTTCTGTGAATCAAGTGGGTTGTGAGTCATCTATTTCTTGTTTGGAAGGCTATGAGGAAGATATAGATCCTAATATTACCTATGGGATGGATGTGCTTGAAGAAAGTCTACAATACTACATGGAGGACTATTGGGGACAGGTCAAACCTGTATATCAAGTAGCTGCTCTTACAGAAAGAGGCCAAAATATCAATTACACTGCTAAGAGACCACCTCTTCAATGCTATGAGTGTGGAGGTTCACATCGTGTAGCCGAGTGTCCTATTAGGCTACAAAAGAACGCCACACTAATGCAAACCACTCAAGCGAGCACATCTACAATGCCGATACTCATGTGTAATCGATGTGACATAGATCATTTGATTGCCCAATCTCCAAATAATCCAAATGAACCGAAGATCACGCCATTAAACTTGATTGAAGTTACTGAGGAGCCATCACAAAGTGCACCTGTGGTACCAATAAACGTACTCACATGATCGATGCTCCAAAAACAAAATTATATTCTTGAGGAAAGAGACACGGCATCAATTGCCCAATCTCAGAAAAAGAAGAAAACACGAAGAAAGAGATCGCAAAAAGCAGCGAAGTCAGACCCAGTTCAAAGACCAACATAGGGACTGGTGACGACCCCGTATATATGAATGACACTAAAGAGGATTCTGATTCAGGAGAAACCATGGAGACCAAAATGACCACTAAGATAGAAACCAACAAGGAAGATCTTCATGAGCCACGATGGCAAGGATCCAAGAAGAAGATAGGAACTTATCCAAACCCTACAGAGGAGATTGAGCGAGTCAAGCAATTAAGGAGTTTGGTGGAAGATACCCAAAGGGATCTAGAACCAGCACCTAGGAAGATCCACATTACAGACACTGTGTTCCCTACGCAACAACAACCTCACCAAACCATAGACCCTTAGCCATACCTAGTGTCATCCAAGAAGAAAGTGACTTAAAGTCATGGGAAAGTGGGCGTACTCACTTCTTGATGGAAAGAATGTTTACAAAGGGACTACTTGATCCTATCAAAGAAATGGAGATCCCATCTTCCCCACGTTAAGGGACTCAAGGCCAAAAGGTGCCGTTAAACATTGCCAAATTGATGGATTTCATGTCTTCAGAAGTTAGAACCACCATGATGTCCAAACTATATAAAGACCCTAAGCTAGTCTCAGCTCTTCGAGCCTTCCTCAATGGAGAACTAAAGTTTGGGCTACCACAATTTGCACAGATGGATGGAGCTGGGGAGATGCCAATAGAGGAGGAACACTTAGATCCACAACCCAACCTAGATGAGAACCTTGTTATAGAAATACATGTTAACAAGTTGGGACAATACTTTGAGGGTGATGAATCCAATGCGACCATACCAATCACTACTAAGGCATTAACTGTGAAGGGAATCCTTGATGGTGGCGCTGGGGTTAGCATTGTGACTAAAAATTGCTGGGAAGCTATGGGAAGACCTCACCTTGCGACCACAACCATAGTAGTGAAGATGGCCAATGGGTCTATTGTTAAACCTAATGGGATGCTAGAAGATCTTAAGATCAAGATCTTTGGACATAAAATAAGGATTACCTTCATTGTTATGGATTTCTCCAAACACACTATGGCATCGGAGATGATCCTAGGACGTCCTTTCATGAGGGAAGCAAAAATGGTGCATGACTGGTCTAAAAACCATGTCTACCTGCAGTTCCAAGATTCTGTCATTCGAGTGGATCTTGTGATGGGTCGAGCACATCCTCTAGGAAACAGGTTTATAATTGATCATAGATCTGACACCACAGTTCACTTGGCCCCATTACAGCATTGTTACGCGTGTAAAGCGGACACTGATGTTGGGGAAGATTCTCCTTATATGGATGTACTACCTGGGATGACTAAGTCGGACAATGTGGATTGGGTCCACCTAGCAACAACCATAGACACTTGGGGAAATAGGGGGACAACCTGGGTAACACCTGAGGGGGATGAAATACCACCACTTGTATCCTTAAATATGCTAGAAGCAATGCATATAGCTTCTGATGATCTACAAGATGAAAGTTTGACTGGCATTGGAACCAGTAGCACCTCACAAGACTATAGCCCATACGATTTGGGGTCAGAATCATCAGTTGAAATTGACTCTGAGGACGAAGAATCTGAGTTAAATCTTAGTGCAAATGTGGGGACAAACCATTCAGGGACCAGTGGTAACCTAGATGACAATCTATCCAAGGGAGCAGAAGACACAAGTAGTGATTCATCTAGTCACTCTCCACTAGAGATTGGCCGTAATCGAGAATTAAACAAGAAGAGTAAGAGATATAAGAGGCGACGATATCAAGCAAATGTGCGTGCTAGAATAAGTGAAAAGAAATCTACCGCAAAATGGCTTAACTATATAGGGGCATGTGATGCTCATCAGAAGTTGGTAGATAACTGGGGTGAATACCTTCAAAGTGTTATGTGGTATAGTCCACAACCCATTGACATCGCACAACTAGAGGCTACAGAGAAGCCAAAGTTGAGCCGTACTGTAAGGAGACGACAAAATCGAGAGTTAGCTCAATAACAAAAGGAATCGGACGTGAAATCATAGTCCACAAAACAACAGGACTCCACAGACTTACACCCTGCACCTGAACATTTCAAATCCTGTACCACAGAGGAATGTAAGGTTGTGTATACAAAGGCTCAAAGAAAACCTATTGATGGGAGCAATGGAGTCTATGACGGTCCAGCGATAGTTAAGGAAATAGAGGTAGCAGACCCACGAGAAGAGTCTAAACCTGTTTTCATTGCCCAAGATCTGACCGAGACTGAGGAGTGTGTACTTAAAGAACTTATCAAGGAATTCAGGGATATATTTTCCTGGACATATCATGATATGAAAGGTGTTCCACCTTCCGTGGTGCAACACACAATCCCCATGAATAGCATGGCTAAACCAGTTCAGCAACGACCCTACCCAATGAATCCTAAATATGCAAAAATCGTTCAAGAAGAGATTGAAAAGCTTGTGGAATGCGGATTCATATACCCTATTGAGCACTCAGAATGGGTGTCTCCAATAGTGATTTTGCCAAAAAATAATGGGAAACTCAGAGTGTGCGTGGATCTCAAGAAGGTCAATGCCACCACTAGGAGGGATCATTACCCCTTGCCATATTCAGAACATGTGCTTGAAAGAGTTGCAGGGAAGGAAGCTTATAGCTTTTTAGATGAGTACTCTGGCTACAATCAAATCACAATTGCGCTGGAGGACCAAGTTAAAATAGCCTTTATAATCGAATTTGGAGTGTTCGCATTTCGTGTTATGGATTTTGGCTTAACCAATGCCCCGGCTACCTTTCAAAGATTAATAAACACTGCTTTTAGAGAATATTTGAGGGAGTTTTGTGAAGCTTTCTTAGATGACCTTTGTGTTTATTCCTCTTGGAAAGAACATCTATCGTGCTTATGAAAAGTGTTTGAGAAGTGTAGATTGTATCGCATCTCCTTAAACCCTTTCAAATGCCAATTATGGGTTAAACATGGAGTCATTTTAGGGCATATAGTGTCAAAAAATGGGATTTCCATAGATGAGGGAAAAATTAAAGCCATTGTTGAATTGCCACCACTTACAAACTATAAAGGAGTTCAAAGGTTAATGGGCCATGTTGGTTATTACCGACGGTTTATTTTAAACTTTGCTGAGATAGCTCGTTCTTTGTAAAAGCTTCTTATTGAGTTCCAATGGACTGCGGAGTGTGACCATGCTTGTGAGTCATTGAAAAATACCTTGACTAGTGCTCCTATTCTACGAGTGCCCGATTGGAATGTAATTTTTCATGTGCATATTGATGCATCGAACTTTGCTATTGGGTGTGTTCTAGCTCAACCAAGAGAACATAAACTGGGCTACCCCATTAGCTTTGCAAGTCGTCAGTTGAATGATGCTGAGAGAAACTACACCACTACAGAGCAAGAAGGTTTAGGTATGATTTATGCAGTGAAAAAATTTCGCTACTACCTTCTGGCCAACAAGTTTGTGTTCTATGTTGATCATCAAGCCTTGTTGTATCTAGTAAATAAACTTTGTTCCACGGGAAGAATTACACAATGGTTGTTAATTCTCCTTGAGTTTGATTTTACCATTGTGGTGAGACCTGGTAAAAGACATGTCATGGCGAATCATTTGTCTCGCATACCCAATGGTGAAGCCCCTACTGGAGTCGATGATGAGTTTCCCGATACTTATCTATTCTTAGTCGAAACCATACCTGAATGGAGTGAGAAGATTGTGAACTTTCTAGTTAATGGTTTTCCCCCCAAAGAGCTTCGTAAAGACATAGCTCGAAAACTGTTAAAAGAATGTGAACCTTACTCTCTCATTGCAGGAACTCTCTACAGGCTAGGGAAGGATGATATTCTTAGACGTTGTGCCCGTGAGGATGAGTATTTATACATACTGCAAGAAGCCCACATGGGTATAGCCGGCGGATATTTCTCAGGGGAACTAACAGCTAGAAAGGTGTTGCAATCAGGCTATTGGTGGCCTACCTTATTCAAGGATGCATCACTTTTTGCAAAAGGATGTGATGAATGCCAACATTACAAGATCACACAACGAAAGGATAGGATGCCCTTACATCCTGTTAAAGTGACTCAACCATTTGAAAAATGGGGTTTGGACTTTGTAGGGCCAATTAGTCCGGCAGCTCGTAGAACTCAATCTCGATATATTATCGTTGCCATTGACTATGTGACAAAGTGGGCGGAAGCCAGGGCGACACGTAAGGCCGATGCGAGGTCAATTGCCAAGTTTCTCTTTGAGAACATTATTACAAGATTTGGTTGTCCCTTTGAGATTGTGAGTGGCAATGGTACTCATTTTATAAATGAAGTAATAAAAGAACTCACTACCAACTTTATGATAGCTCACCATAAGTCCACACCTTATTATCCACAAGCAAATGGCCAAGCTGAGAGCACCAATAAGACCTTAATCTCTATCTTAACCAAAACGGTGGAAGCTCATCACACAGATTGGGATTTAAAGCTTACATCATCTCTATGGGCTTATCGTACTGCGTATAAAGTTGCCATTAACTGCACACCATTCAAGATGGTGTATGGCCAAGAAGTGGTTATGCCATGGGAGTTTGTCGTTCCTAGTCTCCGAGTAGCTTCTCAAGAAGGTTGGGATGGTAACCCCTTAGTTGAGCGATTATATATCCTTGAAAGGCTAGATGAAGAGAGGAAGTTAGCTATGCAAAATGCACTTGTGGAGAAAGATAGGAGGAAGAAAGGTTGACCGTCATCTAAAGAACAAAGATATCAATGTTGGTGATAAAGTCCTTATGTATGGAGTGTGTAACGAAAAGAAAAAGTTGAATTATGCGGGAAAAGGACCATATAGAGTATGTGAGATCACCCCACAAGGAACCATTCGTGTGGAGACTCTTGATAGAGTTGAAACCATTGGATTCCTCAATGGGAGAAAATTTAAAAGATACTATGATCCTTTAAGCCAAGAGGAGCTACGTGCCATCCATACAAAAAAGGCAGCCAAGGAACAAATAGAATTGAAGAAGATACAAGCTCAAGCTGAGGCTAAGGAGTGACAAAAACGCATAAGACGAAAACGAGAGGATAACTTTGGAGTCACACATGCATTCCACGTTGAAACCGACGAGGATTGGTTGGACTCTGACACACCTCTACAATACCCTATTGAGCTAAACAGCACCTATGGAAAAAAGCTATATAACGCCTTATTGGACACGGGTGCTAAATACAATCTGCTATCATATGGGATGTGGTGTCAGTTAGGGAAGCCACCTCTATCTCTAAGAGTATTATCCAATTCAAGGGTGTCAACAAGAAAAAAACATCGGTTTTTAAAATCTGACACACTTCTGTCAGTTATGACAATGGGGTTGTAGCTCAAGACTTTTTGGTCATGCCTGTTGGAACTATGGAGGGTAATATAAATCTAGGACGAACATGGATGATAGCCACCAAATGCACCATTGATTGGGGGACAGGGGGTGTCACAACACAGAAACCAACTCTTAGCCCTCCCACTCAAGCCATACTCCCTGAGATATTGCCTCTTAAGGAAATAAAACCCAAAACATTGCACGTCCAAGAGGTTGAACCATATGTCCCCACAGCCCAAGTCTCTAGAGCTTCACCTGATGTAGCTGAAATAAAGCTTGAGACACACAAGACCCATCCCAATATAACAAAGAAAACATACAAGTGGGTCCCTAAAGCTTCTTTAGCGACCATAGCCACTGCTAAAAGACAGGAGCCTAGTAAGAGATGTCCCATTCACCCCAAGAAATGTAAACAAATGTTGCGTTGGATTCCTAAAAAACTATTGGAATCCCAAGGCTACTATGAAGGAAATGATCAAATATGGGTGCCAAAACGTAAATTGTGCTCTTACTTGTCACCGGGCCCATGTGAGCTCAATCCTGTGGCTCCAAAACGAATTGAAGATCGCGAGAAGAAAAAAAATCACGGAATGCTACACACCCGCTCCAGAGCTAGTTTGGGTACCGAAGAAAGAACGAATTGTTCCACCTAGCTCAGAAACAGGGAAATCAAATGAATCTTCTTGCTCTTCATGTAGTTCCTATACAAAAATAGAAGCTTCGACACAACCTCCACCTACCATTGTACATATCCATACAAGCAAGAAAGAGTTTGCACCTCCCGTTGTAAGTTCACCACCTACAACAATGTTGCAAATAAAATCATGGGAGAGTACCTTACCACCCTTGCAACTAGATGAAATGCATAGGGCGGTCGAAAACTATTGGTTAAATCCTTCACCCATAAAAACTTGGAACAATTGGTTTCAAAAGGTGACGACATCATTCCAAAAGGTATGATCTACCCAAGGAAGGGGGGAGTGTTTGCATAGGGCGGTCGAAAACTATTGGTTAAATCCTTCACCCATAACAACTTGGAATAATTGGTTTCAAAAGGTGACGACATCATTCCAAAAGGTATGATCTACCCAAGGAGGGGGGAAGTGTTTGCTGACATCCATCATTCACTTGCTTCCCTCTCAACCTTCCTCCCTGACCTCTTAATCTCCAATCTTAGGGAATGTATATATAAAGCCTTATACTCACAAAAACAAGATAAAAAAGTAAAAGAGCAAGAGCTATAACACAAAATCATAAAAACACATTATGCACAAGAACACGACCCTTGTAATATTTGCACTCTAACCATCATCTATTTGCGTGTAGAGATATGGCTAGTACGCTAGAATCATCCACACCTGCCTTGGGTGAGAGGTATCCTCGTTACTTTTCACAAATGTTTCACATGGTCTTTCCGGTGCTTGCATGTGAATGGGATTTGGTAGGTACGCTAGCATGTGAGAGGAATTTTGAGGAGTTAGAGTGGATGATACATCTCTTGACCACGACCGATCCATACTTAGTAGAGAGTGTTTCTCCCATTGCACAAGCCTACCCTTTTGACCAAGATCACTATAGGCGTCTAGTGACCTTCTTAGTGAACATGGGTACCTATGATGAAGAAGAAGATTTACATGACTAAACGGATGGCACATATAGTCTCATGGATTATGACTTTGTTTATCTCAACGACGAGGATAGGGGTTTAGCCTTAGGGTTTCCCCCCAATCTCTACAATATCCTATTCCCCTGACTCTCTAGGGGGAGTGCAAATAATTAGGTTAGGGTTCCTTATGTTTTTTTGTTGTGTTCAATAAGTGTTGGTACCTTTTCCCACTGATGTGCCTCTTAGAGGTATTCCTTGTGTTTCCTAGTGTGTACAGGAACGTGTTTCTTTTGTTAGGATTTGGACCTTCATGGAATCTTTATCTCGACTCGCTCTTCAAATCAAGCGCGACCATCAACACAAACAGGTGTTTCTTGTCCAATAGCATTGCCCCTTATCTTTTTGGCATCTATGATTTTCTGCTTTGATTGTGATTGGTAGCATAATATTTAGTGCTTTTGTTTAGCACCAAACATTAAATTCAATGTAATTTTTTGTCATAATCACTTGTCTGGGCTTAAAAATCAAGCAGTCCGACTAAGCTAGTTTGACCAAGCTAGGCGTTAGAGATCTTCTCTTAATACCATGGGGAATGCCTTCCTAATAATTAATGGTTACTTAGGTTCTTAATCCGATTTAGGCAGCATTGTGTAACATGTACTAGGGCTTTCTAGTGGGCTTAGTCCCTATTGACCTTTAGCTTAAGTATTATAAAGGGAGTTTACTAGTGTGATGAGCTTGGGAAGCATAACAGTGTTATATGGCCCCCCAAAGTTACAAAATTAAAATGCTAAAAACGAACAAACAAAAAAATCAAGTGCCACAATGTAAAATCTTAAGCTGGAAGAAAAATATCAGCTTGATTTGGTACTTCACTCACATGTATCACCTATGGTACTAGAGCCCTAGAGGTTCCCAATGTGGGCTCTTTTCCTTGAAAAACAAAAAACCCAACGCATACAAAATAAGCACACACATCAAAATTGAATCACTGTGAAAAGACTTTGGGGGGTCAAAGAAAAAGTAAACAGTTAGGCGATGATTTCATGAGAAATTCCTTTTATCGTAGCTTAACTACAAGGTCTTCTAGGTATAGCCTCTAGTCAGCCCTCGAACATGAAATACTTGGCTCTCGCAATTAAACAACTTAATTGACCATAGAAAATTAAGAAGCTTACCCATGGTATTAATAGTCTATCTCTAGTACCTTTCGACCGTTTAATTAGCGACCCCAGACTTGTTTAATTTTTACCTTTACCTCTGTTTATGCATTTGATTATATTGCAATTTAATGTTTATTGCTGACAAATGGTTTAAAATTCTGTTACCAATCAAATTGTCTGCCTACAAATGCATATGCTTTTTAATTGCTTATGAGAATGCAATTATTGTGCCAATGTTGTTTGATTTTGCAGTGACTGAAGGAGGCTAAGGATATTCATCTCAAAAGCTCTTCCACCTCGACACACGAGCTTCAACTCAATAGCTTCCGAGGACGGAATCTACATCAGGAAGGGGGGCATGTTAACCCTCACGCACATTCCTATCACCTACGATGGACATTGTATTATTTACTTGGTAGAGTCAGGTACCGGACTTGTATATAAGGGGTATGAGCCTCCCAAGACCGGCCACGGGAGGGGACCCCCCACCTAGACACTGTAGCCTCACTCCACGCACTCGCGCACCGTGGGGACTCCACGCAAGGTTCCCCGGGGCACGCTATGACCCTCCGTCAGTGCGGCGGAGCCTGAGGCTACGTGGGGCTAGGGATCCGGAACGCAAGACCCGCGAAGACCCGCAAAACGCAAACGGCCGTCGACCCATGGAACGCAACCACGCCCGAGCCGGTCCCGTCCGAGCCAGGCCCTCCTGAGCCGGTGCCGTCCGCGTCAGGACCCCTTGACACAACACCTCGACTCGAGCCGGTCCCGTTCGAGCCGGGCCCTCCTGAGCCGGTGCCGTCCGCGCCAGGACCCCTTGAAGCAACACCTCGACCCGAGCCGGTCCCGTCCGAGCCGGTGCCGTCCGCGCTAGGACCCCTTGAAGAAACACCCCGACCCGAGCCGGGCCCAAAACGTCCCCTCCCCGACGCGCCCGATGAGAGGCGCACTCTAACTGAAACATTCAAGGGATTAGTTGGCTAATCATGGATGCCCAAGTGTGAATGGGATGAGCTCATATAAAAGTCAACTAAACCTAAAATTCACTCATTCTCTCATTTGTAAAATTGACGAGTGCTCTTGCTCCATCTCCATCTTCTTCTTCTTCATCTCCTTGTGTGTGTGTGTGTGTGTGTGTGTGTGTGTGTGTGTGTGTGTGTGTGTGTGTGTGTGTGTATGCGTGAGAGAGAGAGAGAGTGCGATCGAGCATTAAGGCGGCATGACGATGGCGAGGCGGTTGAGCGTGGCATAACGGCATCTCCCTCTTCTTCGCGGCAAGGACTCCTCCATGACAGGAAGCGTAGAGCAGTGACTGACACACCAACGCCATCTTTCAGCTTACTAGTTTAGGCTTGTTGTGTGCTTGGAGCCATTTGTGGCTCGCACACGGTGTATCGGCAAGTTCCTTGCATTGACACGTGCAACATACGCGCACATAATTTCAAATTTTTTTGCAAACACCATTGGTGTCAAACAAGGATGCCCACTTTCCCCAACCCTCTTTGGGCTACTCATTGATGAATTGGAATGCATGGTTCTTGATTTTAAGCAACAAGAAGACATAGAAAAGGTTAAGATCGGAAATGTGGTGATCATGCTTTTGCTTTATGCCGATGATGTAGTTCTCCTGGCACATACCTTAGAAGATGCACAAAAGCTTATGAGTGTTTTGGAACGTTTTTCCCTACATAGCCGGCTGATCGTGAATGGATCCAAAACCAAGGTTATGCTTGTAAAGACCCTCAATGATGAAAATCCATACATTGTTTACAACAACGAGCAACTTGAAGTGGTAGATAGCTTTAAGTACCTTGGCCTTGAGGTTCCATCCAATCATAGATGGAAGGATTGCGCGATGCGTTGCTTGGAAGCCGAAGAGAGGGCTTATTATGCATTTGAGAACATGTGCAATGCTAGAGATATCAAGTGTTGGGCTCTCAAAAAGTACCTCTTTGACACATTGGTGACACCGGTGCTTCTTTCTGGAGTAGAGATGTGGTGTGGAAGCATCGAGAAATCTACTTGGAAAGAGTTTGAGAATGTTCAAAAGTGTTTTCCAACCAACTTGCTCCAAGTCAAGACACAAACACCCTACATGCTCTTACTTCTTGAGTATGGATCGCTTCCTATTGAGGTCTTGGGCATGCAAAGGGTTGTGGAGTACATGCTTAACACACAACGTAGCCCTTTGTATCGACTTCTTAGAATCGCATATGAAACAAGTCAAAAGATCCAAAAGACATGCAAGAGAAAAATACTAAGTTCGGGATGGATGCTTGACATCAAGAAATGGTTTGGAAGATGGGATGCATGTCACTTGGTCAAGGATGTGTCGATCGACTCCCAAGTTAATGAGGCCTTCTTACAATGCCAATGTATCACACCTAGGGAGAAATCCGGAGGTTCTCGCTTCATCCATTACACCACACACGTTGCCCCAAACTACAAATCTCTCTTCTTCTCTGAATGAGGTAATGGAACCCATCCCTACATCCTTGAGGCCATCCCGTTGAGTGCGCTCCACACCATTGCCTCCATTCGTCTTAACTCCCATTCTCTTCACTGCGAGACACGATGTTGGGGCATTGGCGAGGAGTCTCATCGACTTTGCACCTTATACCCTCGTCAAGTGCAAGAGAAGAGTACCACACACTACTTGAGTGCTCAGCTTTTAACCACATTAGGTCCTCTTTTCCCCATGTATTCATCCATGAACTCTCCCTACATACCTTCCTCTCCCAACCACGATGTGGACTCTCAATTGCGACGCTTATTTCATTCATTTTTGAGCATCGAGAGTAGCTTATGACCTCCACTCACACCACGTGACATGTTCATTTGGTCCCATAGGTCATATTTGACCTCCGAGGACGATAATAGAACTATCTCTCTCTCTCTCTCTCTCTCTCTCTCTCTCTCTCTCTCTCTCTCTCTCTCAATCTCTCTCTCCCTATCTTTCCCTCTCCCTCTCATTATTTATTCTCTCTCTCCCTCTCGTTCTATCTTTACCTCCCTCTCCCTCTTCCTCTCTTTATCTATCTCACTCCCTATCTTTCCCTTTCCCTCTCATTCTCTATTCTCTCTCTCCCTCTCATTCTATCTCGTCTACCTCCCTCTCTTTCCGTCTATCTCTCTCTCCCCCTTTGCCTATTCTCTCTCCCTTTGTCAAAACTTTGCTTTTTTGTTGCCGACTTGAAGGCAATGTCGGACAAAACTCACAAGGGTGGAAAATCCAGACTCGCCATGGAGAATGATACAAAATCTCCAAGGAATTTGGATGCTAATCCAACCACATCGTCTACAACAATGGAAGCAATGATCATGGCTTACTTGATCTCGTTACAAAAAACCGTTGAGAGGCGGAAGTGAAAAAATAGACCCGGTAGCCTCTACACCAAGACTATGCACAATGGCCTCATCATGGGGAATACACAATAGGGGCACCACCTAGCAAGATATGCGGCTAGGACGCATACATATACACAATGAAGCATGCATGGAAAACAATTTCAAGATCCACGCCCAAATGTGGAATGGGGTGGTCGGACAATAAGGTGAGAGGAGTGGTGAGTGAGTGAGAATGGGCTCGCTACGCGTGCATGTAGTAAGGAAGATAACGAGGTCAGGGATACATGCAAGTATGCTCACTTCTCATACAAAAGGTGGCGAATCCGCACACCTTAAGATGGAAGTAGCAAGATGATAGGAATATGAGAGGGAGAGAGAGTGTATGTGTGTGGTGGCGAATCTGCACACCTTAACATAAGCAGAAAAAAATAAAATGGCAAGGAACAAGCATATACCATACTCACAATGAGATGTATCCAAAGCGACACAAAGTATGGCACCAAGATGGAGTGTGTTGATTGCTTGCAAAAGATAGATACAATAGGTAGCGTATGGCAGGAAAATGAGAAGGGAACAAGATCGTAGGAGGCATAAAGGAGAGATGGGAGTTGATGGCGAGGAATATCATGAGTGTGTCCACCCTTCTTCTTCTTGAAATTGTGCCTTCAACCCTTAATTACAAGTGGTGTGGAGGTGTGGTGCTCATCTTTTGTGCATGGTGATGGTGATGATGATGGTGTTGTGATTATGTGATTATGTGATTAGGGTTCATGCTACAAGCATGTAGCACAAGAGTGTGTATGGATAGGTGTGTGTGTGTGTGTGTGTGTTCTCTTCCTCCAAGTGAGCTCTCATGGCCTCCTTATATAGGGAAGGAGGGAAGGATTTAGCAATATTTCTATTTGAGGTGAGTGTCCCACTTTGGTGACTAGGAAAATGGGGTGCATGTGACTGTGGCTCCCATCTTGTCTCCTCATTATTTAAAATACAAGAGTCAATAGAGAGAGAAGAAGAGAGAATGTGGGTAGGATGTAGAGGATAGGAGATATTTACAATAGTCTAGCTTTGGCTAGACATAAGCTTATTAGGGAGAGAAGAGAGAGGTAAGAAAATTATAAGAGAGGTTGTCGAAGGTGGATATTTGTTGATGAGGATGGATCCTCCAAAAATGGTGATAGAATTACTCTAGACTAGCCAAGACCTCATTAAAAGAGCCTTGTCTCTTGTAATCATGCTTGAAGACTTGTAGAACCATAGCCATTCTAGAAGGAAGAAAAGTGGGGATGGCCTATGTCACCATTATACGAGAAAACTGGGGTCCACTACAAAAATCATATCTCCGTGTTCATAACTCCAAAAATTCTGAAAAAAATTGAGCTAAAAGTTGAGATCAAGAGCTACATCTTTCATGTTGAACACTCCTTCAGATTCGGGGTTCTTCTTTACTTAAAAAATTCAGCCAAATAATGTATTATTTGTGGCTGCAAAAGTCTTTTGGTGGTCCCCTTTGAGTGGACTTCTCTCTTGCCTTCAAGTTTAAGCTCCTTCATGTGTATGAAAACATGACCTAGAGTGTTGAAAAGATTGGCAATCATCTAGATGGAGGTATTATTGAAATTTGAAAGTGGGGTTGAGGTTTGAAAATGAAAACTAGTGAATAAAATATTTGGTAGGGTGGAATAATATATATACATGAAACATATATTAGAAAATACTAAAATATATAATGTATTTTAGAATATATATATTTAGTATTTAAGGTCAAAAGAGATATCAACAAAGAAAGCTTACTTATTTATGCTACATCATGATTGATTAGCATAAGTATTATTTATTTAATAAAGGCTAAAACGCTTGTGAAAAAAGGAAGAAAAATCAAAAGTAACTTATATAATAGGAAATACTTTTTGTAAAAGAGAAAAAAGATATGGGGGGTTCCCATGCATGGAAAAGCATGCCTCATTAGCCCTCCCCCTAAGGCTAGAGGTATTCATGCCTCTAGCGTTGTACCTGATTCTTCTTCAATTGAGGTGGAGGAGTCTCCCTCCTCGGGGATTTCCATCATAGGTGTTTGATCAAATCTCAAAAATTACTGCTTCAACCTCCATCCATTGACACGTGTTTTGTGGAGCCTACCATCTGCATCCATCAATCGGTAACTGCCATTGGCGTAGCGCTTTCTAATGACAAATGGCCCTTCCCATCTGGGTGAAAACTTTTTATCCTTCCTAGTGTCAAACCTGTTATCATACCGTAGGACCAACATACCTTTCTTGAGACCTTTTGCCCTAAGTCCCTTGTTGAAGGTAAGTCGACGTTGCTCTGCCTGTGCTGCATAATAGTTGATAGCATCTTCTTTGTCTAGTTGAAGCCTCTCTAGATCAAGAATGTGGTTGTGGAGATGAGCATTAGGACGTTCCACCTGCCCAGCTAGCACCCTGAGACTAGCCAATTGTACTTCAATGGGTAAAATGGCTTCCTTACCAAACACCAAGTGATATGGTGTGAACCCAAGGGATGTGCGAAATGAAGTGCGATAAGCCCAAAGTGCAGCCATAAGATGCTTGTCCCAATCACTTTTGTGATTGTTTACATGCTTAGTGATGATCTTGCAGATCATACCATTTACCTTTTCCACCAAACCATTGCATTGTGGGTAGTAGGGAGTTGAGTGTCGTCGTGAGATACCTAACTTCTCCATTAGCTCTCCTACAAGGTCTCCTCTAAAACCTGGTCCCCTGTCAGAAATTATTTCAAGAGGAGTGCCAAAACGGCAACAAATGTTTTCAAATACGAACTTAGCCACTTCCTTAGCTGTAATCCGGGTGGTGGCAACTGCTTCAGCCCACCTGGTCATGTAGTCCACACCCATGATGATATAAAATTTACCTGATTGGCTCCTTGGCAAACGCCCAATAGCATCAATTCCCCATTTCTCAAATGGTCCATATGAGATTATAGGAGTCTGTGGCTCATATGTGAGCCTCCTATCCCCTGCCTTTTGACATTCCTTGCATGTTTTACACCAATGATGCACATCCCTATGTAGACTAGGCCATACAAACCCGGCTTGTAGAATCTTTCTACTAGTGATGTCAAGTGCAAAGTGTCCTCCGCAAACACCATCATGGCAACTTGAAATGATTTCAGTGATCTCTCTAGAGAGAGGTACATGCCTAAGAATTTGATCCTTACCCTTGCAGTAGAGGTCGTCATTGATAAGGCGGTATTTTTTTGCCTTGCGCACAAGCCACTGCTTTTGGCCCTTAGTAAGATCCTTAGGACACTCTCCTGTGTCCAAGAAACTCATGATGTCAGGCATAGCAGTGCTACCTTGGAAGAGAGGCAGCTTCAACTTGATAGCACCCACCACTGAAACATCTTGCAACTTCTCCTAGCTAGAGCATCTGCTTCTTGATTTTCTGCTCGAGGGACATGATGTAATTGTACAACTTGAAATTTCCCTAAAAGTTCCTTGACTTTGCGCAAATGGCCTAGCAAGATATGATTTTTACAAGCCCAAGTTCCTTGTATTTGTTTTATTAAAAGCATGGCATCACCAAATACATTTAACCGTTGAATGCCGTGTGTCACACACCACTCTAACCCAAGAGTTAAAGCTGCATATTCTGCCTCATTGTTAGAGTGAGAATCCAAGAGATTCCCAATGGAGAAAACCTTGTCCCCTTGCTCGTTGAAGATGACAATGCCTGCTGCAGCTTTGTCCACTTTCCTCTTGTAGGCTCCATCAAAGAAAAGAGAGTGAGCCTCCTCTACCTTAGGGACTTCCAGCACGGGTGTAATATCTTGATCATTTGGCTTTATCTTTAGCTTCTTTTCATAGTGGCGATGAGTGAGAATACCTCCTAGACTGGCCCTTGTGGAGTTCTCCACTTGCATTGTGTAGTCAAACTCTTGTAGCCTTGTGAGCCATTTGGAAATCCTAGAAGAAACATCCATGTGCTACATTACATAAGGAAATACTTCTTCCATTGTTAAGATTATGAATGGTCTAGACAATAAATAAGAGCGGAATTTGGTGGTAGCAAACATTAATGCAAGCACCATGTGCTCCACTGCCATGTATCCCTTTTCTAATGGGGTCATCATTCGACTAGAGAAGACTAGAGAAGTAGATAGGACGCATGAAAGAAGTTTGAGGATCCTTTTGCATCAATACAGCCACAAGTGTGTCATTGCCAACACTAGGGTTTACATAAAATGGTTCGTCCCACTTTGGAGGTGCTATGGTGGGAAGTGAAGCTAGAATTTGTTTTACCTCATTGAATTGTTGTTCATTTTCTTCACTCCAAGTGAAGATCTCTTGATGGGTAACTTGTTGTAAAGGGAGAACCACTTGGGAGAGCAAGTGAATGAACCTACTCAAATACCTCACCTTTTGAAGAAAGAGACCAATTGCTTTGTTGTGGTGGGAGAGGTCAAAGCCACCAAGGCTTGAACCTTGCTTGGGTCAGCTTCAATGCCGTTGGCCGAGATCACATGGCCAAGAAGAGTAACCTTGCTTTCACCAATGTGGCATTTCTCCACATTGAGTTGGCCACCCAAAGCTTGTAGCCTAGCTAGACCTTCATAAACTTTCTCCAAATGAAGAGAGCGAGAGCTATAGATGCAAAAGTCATCAATAAAAACACGGATTGATTTTCCAAAGAATGGCTGAAAAACAAATGTCACATATCGCTGAAAAGTGGCTGGAGCATTAGTGAGACCAAAAGGCATAACTCTGTAAGCAAAACATCCCCATGGTGTGATGAAGGTTGTCTTCTTTTGATCTTCTTCAGCGATGCTAATTTGGAAGTAGCCTGAGTAGCCATCACATACCGTGTAGCGCTCATGTCCTTATACCTCATTGAGTATTTCGTCTTGAAAAGGAAGAGGAAAATGGTCCCTCTTTGTGGCTGCATTAAGAGGCTTGTAATCAACACAAACCCTCCACTTACCATTCTTCTTTGGTGTGACTACCACTGGAGAAACCCACTCTGAGTCTTCAACAGGATAGATAAAACCGGCTTCTAGCAATTTCCTCACCTCTTTGAGTAGGGCGTCTTGTTGAATTACTCCTAGCCGCCTGAGCTTCTGCACTACAGGTTTACTTCCCTCCTTGAGCTTAATGTGATGTTGAACTACTGTGATACCAGTGATTTTATCATATTCATCAATGAACAATGTGGTAAAATTACTTAGCATCAAAATATAATCTTCACGCTCCTTCCCACACAACTCACTAGAGAGCATTTGATGTAGCTTACTTGCTTCTACTAGAGGTTGTATACCTGGTGTCTCCCCTTGGCTTGATGATGAGGCATCAGGTTGCTCCATCTTCTTAGGGTCCTTGAGAATGATCCCCATCACCTCAATGCTACTGTCACTTTCTTCACTCACTGTTGAATCCTCCTCTGAAGTGGTTGAAGAGTCACCACTAGAAAACTCATCCTCGGAGGTTTCTAGATCCATGTCGCGTTGTTGACCTATCTTCATGTCGTAAAGTATTGGCCTTCCTTTTGCATCCTTCATCTGGATTATGCCGGTGTCCCAGTCCTGCTTAGCTCTCATAGCCATAAGCCAAGGCCTCCCTAGCATGATAGGATAGCCCTCCCCTTTGTGTGGCATGACAAAGATGTCTACATCTACCTCGGTGTTGAATGCCTTTATCCTAACTGCATTTATGACACCAACACATTGAACTTTTAAATTATTTGCCATTTTGGCTCGGCATGGTGCCGGCCGACTCACCTCTAAACCCAAACGGTGCATCATTTTTTCACTCATGACGCATATTTGTGCGCCACCATCGATGTAGATATTGGAGATGTGTTGCCCTTTGATGTAAGCATCCATCACTGGTAGTATGTCGTCTAGATTCCTCCCAGAGATAGCCCCAGCTATCTTTGGCTTTGGTCGCCTCGTGTTAACCATCTTTGTCCATTGTCTCCTCACCCTAGGTGCTAGGTGGAGTAACTGGGGCTAGGTGATTTTTGGGCCCTGCACAGAAACATCTTGAACCAAATCATATGGTTTAGAACATTCACCCAAAGAGAAATCTACAATGTCAATTTTACGTCGTGACTTGGACAGCTTTTTGCTAGATTCCCCTTTATTCTTCATCTTTTCTTCCTTTTGAGAAGATTCACCATGCCTAGCGCGTTTTACCCCAATAGCATCTACTCCTTTAACCTTGGTCTTATCCTCCTCCACTTTCTCCTTTCCCTTACCTTCAAGACTGATGACGCTTACTGTTTGATTGCCAACTGGTGGTGGGGGTAAGGGTGGACTGAGAAGTTGTGGTGGTGGTGGTGGTGGTTGTGGTTGAATCGGTGGTTGTAAGATTTGCACGGGTGGTGCTTGTCGTGGTGCCCTCGGTGGTGGTGGTCTTGCTCTTGGTGGTGAAACCTGGTTTTGTCTGGCTCCTCTGTTGAATTCTGCCTCCTTCGTTGTGGACAGTAGTACATGCCATGACCATCCTCCCCACAATTGTAGCAGTGTTATTCTTGGTTTTGCCTTCGTTGTCCTCTCCCTTGCTCTTGGTTGCGATAGTGTGCATGCCCTTGTTGTATCAAATGGACTGAGAGATTCTCAAGTTGATTGGTGATTCGGTTGAGCAGGTCTTCCTGATCTTCAATTGGTTCTTGTGGTTGAATCCTCTGGGCGACTGTTGTAGGTGGTGCTAGAGGTGGTGGGGTCCTAACGGCTTCCTCTCCATCGATATTCGTGGCTTGTAGGCGCAACTTCTTGTCTTTAAGGTGGGCCACTTCAACTGCTAGCTCATACGTAGCAGGAAACCTTCCCTTCACCTTCTCTTTAAGAGTTGGCCATAACCCAGCCACAAACCGATCCTTCTTTAGGAAATCAGGTGCCCCCTCATCCTCTCTTAGCGATGCAACCCATCGCCCCCATAAATCTACAAACTTTGACTCATATGATGCGTATTCCAGCATACTGCCCTGCTTCAACTCTGTCAACAATTGCCATAGCTTCTCTGATGTTGTGCCCTCTCCAAAACGCTTGACAAAGGCTGCCCTTAATAAGTCCCACCGTTCCTTGGTTTCTTGTGCCAAGGCATTGTACCATGATCTTGCCTCCACCTTCATTAGAAGTGGGAAGATGCGCAAGCGTGAAGCATCATCATCTCTCGCAGAGATGACACATGCTATTTCCAAGTTGTCTAGAAAGTCTGCAGCATCCTCGCCCACCTTACCAGTAAAGGTTGGAAATGCTACACTTGCCATGATTACTGAGAGAGAGCTAGAAAGACACACTTCTTAACTTGCAAAAAAAAAATTTCTTCTTTACAAGGAGGCGTGTATACCCTATTATACTAGGACATAGATTAAAACTTCAAACGGTACATTGCCTTGTACCAAGGGTAAAACAAATGGCTGATCTGATGCCAGAACCTCAAAAAACCGCTCCCCACCCGGCATGGTGTCAATGACGTGCTGGTAGTGAATCTTCAAGTCCAATATTACCTTGATTGAGCGTACACGTGTTGGTATGTGTGATCTGTCTTGAGGTAGGTTGTACTGATTCATGTGAAGCTTAGAGGTGCTTAGTCACTGTCCAAGCTTGTAGGAGAGGGTGGTGTTCTTTCCTGAAACAAAGTCAGTAGATCCCTAGTTTCTCTAGTGAGAGTGTGAGCCAATGCTTCCGTTATCTGTGCTGCAGCATCAGGTGCGACTTGAAAACTGACTATGATAATTACCTCGGTGACTTGAGTTACCCGATTCTCAAAGTAGAATAGTGTTGATTCTCTATTGTGCAGAGCTCCTTCCATTTTGTTGTTGTTGGTTGGTTGTAGGTTGCGGACATGGTTTCCACCTCCTCCTTCTTCTTCTTGGCACTTGGCCTATGTATATCCACTGGGTTTGGCGCGTTGGTTGACTCTCCCACTTCAAATCAATTACCGTTACGCCTGGCACTCGAGCTTCGATGGAGATGCGGAGCTCGTCTAGTTGTGCTTGGAGCTCTTCTTCTTCTGTCGTCCAGTTAGAAAATCCTTCATACTCATTCATCCATTCACAATAGTTTAGGGTTTTCAGTCTTGTAAACTGAAGGGTTTCAAGAGCCCTCCTCAGTGGGGGCACCAAATGAGAGGCGGAAGTGAAAAAATAGACCCGGTGGCCTCTACACCAAGACTATGCACAATGGCCTCATCATGGGGAATACACAATAGGGGCACCACCTAGCAAGATATGCGGCTAGGACGCATACATATACACAATGAAGCATGCATGGAAAACAATTTCAAGATCCACGCCCAAATGTGGAATGGGGTGGTCGGACAATAAGGTGAGAGGAGTGGTGAGTGAGTGAGAATGGGCTCGCTACGCGTGCATGTAGTAAGGAAGATAACGAGGTCAGGGATACATGCAAGTATGCTCACTTCTCATACAAAAGGTGGCGAATCCGCACACCTTAAGATGGAAGTAGCAAGATGATAGGAATATGAGAGGGAGAGAGAGTGTGTGTGTGTGTGGTGGCGAATCTGCACACCTTAACATAAGCAGAAAAAAATAAAATGGCAAGGAACAAGCATATACCATACTCACAATGAGATGTATCCAAAGCGACACAAAGTATGGCACCAAGATGGAGTGTGTTGATTGCTTGCAAAAGATGGATACAATAGGTAGCGTATGGCAAAAAAATGAGAAGGGAACAAGATCGTAGGAGGCATAAAGGAGAGATGGGAGTTGATGGCGAGGAATATCATGAGTGTGTCCACCCTTCTTCTTCTTGAAATTGTGCCTTCAACCCTTAATTACAAGTGGTGTGGAGGTGTGGTGCTCATCTTTTGTGCATGGTGATGGTGATGATGATGGTGTTGTGATTATGTGATTAGGGTTCATGCTACAAGCATGTAGCACAAGAGTGTGTATGGATAGGTGTGTGTGTGTGTGTGTGTGTGTGTGTGTGTTCTCTTCCCCCAAGTGAGCTCTCATGGCCTCCTTATATAGGGAAGGAGGGAAGGATTTAGCAATATTTCTATTTGAGGTGATTGTCCCACTTTGGTGACTAGGAAAATGGGGTGCATGTGACTGTGGCTCCCATCTTGTCTCCTCATTATTTAAAATACAAGAGTCAATAGAGAGAGAAGAAGAGAGAATGTGGGTAGGATGTAGAGGATAGGAGATATTTACAATAGTCTAGCTTTGGCTAGACATAAGCTTATTAGGGAGAGAAGAGAGAGGTAAGAAAATTATAAGAGAGGTTGTCGAAGGTGGATATTTGTTGATGAGGATGGATCCTCCAAAAATGGTGATAGAATTACTCTAGACTAGCCAAGACCTCATTAAAAGAGCCTTGTCTCTTGTAATCATGCTTGAAGACTTGTAGAACCATAGCCATTCTAGAAGGAAGAAAAGTGGGGATGGCCTATGTCACCATTACACGAGAAAACTGGGGTCCACTACAAAAATCATATCTCCGTGTTCATAACTCCAAAAATTCTAAAAAAAATTGAGCTAAAAGTTGAGATCACGAGCTACATCTTTCATGTTGAACGCTCCTTCGGATTCGGGGTTCTTCTTTACTTGAAAAATTCAGCCAAATAATGTATTATTTGTGGCTGCAAAAGTCTTTTGGTGGTCCCCTTTGAGTGGACTTCTCTCTTGCCTTCAATTTTAAGCTCCTTCATGTGTATGAAAACATGACCTAGAGTGTTGAAAAGATTGGCAATCATCTAGATGGAGGTATTATTGAAATTTGAAAGTGGGGTTGAGGTTTGAAAATGAAAACTAGTGAATAAAATATTTGGTAGGGTGGAATAATATATATACATGAAAAATATATTAGAAAATACTAAAATATATAATGTAATTTAGAATATATATATTTAGTATTTAAGGTCAAAAGAGATATCAACAAAGAAAGCTTACTTATTTATGCTACATCGTGATTGATTAGCATAAGTATTATTTATTTAATAAAGGCTAAAACGCTTGTGAAAAAAGGAAGAAAAATCAAAAGTAACTTATATAATAGGAAATACTTTTGGTAAAAGAGAAAAAAAATATGGGGGGTTCCCATGCATGGAAAAGCATGCCTCACCGTCAACAAGCAAGCTGAAGAGTTGTGCACACTTGCAATGGAGAATGGTACTTTAAGAGTTCTTGTTGTGGAGAATGAGCACGTCAAGAAGGTTCTTGAAATGAAAACAACATGCTTGGTGCATCTTGAGAATGAGATTCAAGAATGTAAGCGCTCTCTTATGGACATGAATGTATTGAAAGAGCACTTGAGCAAAGTTGAGACTGATCATGTATTGAAAGAGGAAATGATAGCTACAATACGACATGATGTATGTGAGATAAGAAATGCATCCAAATCATGGGCTGATATATGTAAGGATAATGTGGTTTCTACATTTCCTATCACGCAAGCCGTTGTCCAAGCAAAGAATGTAGAGAATGTGGACACTCAAGATTGCAAGAACGGTAAAAACGCTCAAAGAACATCGTCATTCGTGGAATCAAGCAAGAAAGCATGGAAACACCCCAATCTCTTGCGATTGCCATTGACGAGTTTTTTGCTACACACTTTGGCATGTCTGGAATCATGGCTTATGGTGCACATCGAATTCAAAAACAAGGAATCCCTCGCTAGGGAGAAAGACCTATTCTATGTACCATGGCTGATGAGGTAAAGAGAAAGATCATCCTTGACAATAGTTGATCTAATTCAAAGGAACGGGTTGTAATGCATATGAGGATGGCACTCTTATGCAACAAAATGTACGTCATCAAGCATATGGGGAAAGAACCAAGAAGGTCAAGGTGTCATCTCAAGAAGAAAAGTCACTTGAGGAGGATACAAGTCCACCCAACAAATAGGGACACATGATCTATGAGACCAACCCACGCTTGCTAATAATCTTTTGGAATTGTAACGGCTATCCATGGAATGCAGGAATTGGCATTATGAGCTTACCAATGACTCCGATGTGATACTTCTTGTCGAAACATGGGAGCATGATGCGCAACGAATTCTTGGATTTGACAAATATGATGTGCATTCTTTGATGTGGACCAAAAATGCAAAGCAACATAGAGGCCAAGGAGGCGTAGCATGTATGATCAAAAAGCGTTTGAAAGATATTTCCATTGTCAAAGAAGAGTATAAATGCTATTTATGGCTGAAAATCAACCCACCCAATGGTCAAGTCATGTTTGTGGTTGGTTGCTACATTCCTCACTATGACTCCAACTTTTACGCTCGCTTGGATATGGATAGAGATCATCCCTTTGTTGAACTAGAGGTAGACATTGCTCATTACAAGGACCAAGGTGAGGTCATTGTCTTTGGAGACATGAATGCTCGCAAAAATACGTTACAACACGACACACAACAAGTTGACATGCCGCATGTTTCGAAAAGAATGGATGACGCATACATGTATAATCGAAGTTCTAATGATGCAAAAGAATTGGATCACTATGGAAAGTCACTTCTACATATGTGCAATAGTACCGGAATGCTCATTGCAAATGGTGTATCTTTATGGCAAGGCACCAATGACTTTACATGTAGAAAGCACAATGGTGATAGTGTGATCGACTTTATGTTGTTTACGGAAGCCACTCTAGAATGCATACAAAACCTTACACTTGGTGAATGGAATCCGGAATCGGATCATAGGATGCTATGAATTGACCTCAAGTGTGGTAAAAGACCCGAGCATGTAGCCTCCAATCATGATGTGAATCATTTGTACCTACGTCTAGACTTCAAATGAGCACTTATATATGCTGATATGGTGGACCAAATGTTAAGCATGACAGAGCATGAAGAGATACCAATATTAGAATGCACGTGGAAATTTTTCAAAAAAGTAATTTGCTCTTGTGCGAGGGAATGCTTTTCGGTGAAACACATGTCTTGCAAAAGATCTAAGAAGGGTAGCACCAAGAAGAAATGGTTCGACATGGAATGTAGTCAGAATGTAGTCAAGCCCGAAAACACTTACTAAGACTGGATGCAAGCAAAGACAAGGAAAGTTACTTAGAACATTCACACACATACAAAGCACTTGTTCAAAAACAGAGAAGAAGGTGGGAAGTCAAAAAACAACTTCTTTTAGTGCAAGAGAAAACACATGCATGTGGCAAGTTTTGGCAAAATTTAAAAGGCAAGCATGTTGAGAGCGTTGGTGACTTTACTCTTGAGGATATGTATATGCATTGCAAGAACCTCTATGAGTAACCCAATGTTGATAAGATGGAGTGTTGTAGCTCCCTTCCGTTTATGCCTCCCTTCTTTACCGTTGAAGATGTACGCCGCGCGCTTGAGAAAATTTCCACCCACAAGGCAGGGGACCTTCAAGGTATCAAGGCTGAAATGATTAAATGGACAAGCAAGAAAATAGGATATTGGGTATGCGATATGTTTAACCTTGCACTTCAGCATGGCATGCCTCATGATTGGAGTGAAAATTGGATCAAACCTTTGCACAAAGGAGGAGATGTAAACAATGTGAACAACTATCGCACTATAATGGTTGGTTCTTTGATGGCAAAGTTATTTGGATGTATCATCGAGATGAATATAAGTGAATGGGCTGAAAAGAACGGCAAACGTGCTCTAGGCCAAGCAGGTTTTTCAAACCATCATAGCACTATTGATCACCTTGTCACTCTTCAAGTTCTTATGGAAGCGTCTCGATTGAAAGGAAAAAAGTTATATTGTTGCTTTGTGGATTTCAAGAAAGCTTGACATGGTACCGCGAGGAAATCTTTGGAGACGTATGCAAAGTCTCCAAGTGCCGAGAGAATTTACACATGCAGGCTTTTGCATCTACCAAAAAGTGATATGTCGACTACGTATGGGAGATGGAATTTCAGAATTTTTTGCAAGCACCATTGGTGTCAAACAAGGATGCCCACTTTCCCCAACCCTCTTTGGGCTACTCATTGATGAATTGGAATGCATGGTTCTTGATTTTAAGCAACAAGAAGGCATAGAAGAGGTTAAGATCGGAAATGTGGTGATCATGCTTTTGCTTTATGCTGATGATGTGGTGCTCTTGGCACATACCTTAGAAGATGCACAAAGGCTTATGAGTGTTTTGGAACGTTTTTGCCTACATAGCCGGCTGATCGTGAATGGATCCAAAACCAAGGTTATGCTTGTAAAGACCCTCGATGATGAAAATCCATGCATTGTTTACAACAACAAGCATAACCTTGGTTTTGGATCCATTCACGACAACAAGGTAAAGACCCTCGATGATGAAAATCCATGCATTGTTTACAACAACAAGCAACTTGAAGTGGTAGATAGCTTCAACTACCTTGGACTTGAGGTTCCATCCAATTATAGATGGAAGGATTGCGCGATGCGTCGCTTGGAAGCAGGAAAGAGGGCTTATTATGCATTTGAGAACATGTGCAATGCTGGAGAGATCAAGTATTGGGCTCTCAAAAAGTACCTCTTTGACACATTGCTGACACCGATGCTTCTTTATGGAGTGGAGGTGTGGGGTGGAAGCATCAGGAAGTCTACTTGGAAAGAGTTTGAGAATGTCCAAAAGCGTTTTGTCACGAAATTTCTCCAAGTCAAGACACAAACACCCTACATGCTCTTACTTCTTGAGTCCGGATTGCTTCCCATTGAGGTCTTGGGCATGCAAAGGGTTGTGGTGTACATTCTTAAGACACAACGTAGCCCTTTGTATCGAGTTCCTAGAATCGCATATGAAGCAAGTCAAAAGGTCCAAAAGACATGCAAGAGCAAAATACTAAGTTCAGGGTGGATGCTTGACATCAAGAAATGGTTTGGAAGATGGGATGCATGTCACTTGGTCAAGGATGCTTCGATCGACTCCCAAGTTAATGAGGCCTTCCTACAATGCCAATGTATCACGGCTTGGGAGAAATCCGGAGGTTCTCGCTTCAACCATTACACCACACACATTGCCCCAAACTACAAATCTCTCTTCTTCTCCGAACGCAGTAACCGAACCCATCCCTACATCCTTGAGCCCATCCCATTGAGTGCAATCCACACCATTGCCTCCATCATTGTCTTAGCTCCCATTCTCTACGCTGCGAGACAGGACGTTGGGGAACTGGCGAGGAGTCTCATCGACTTTGCACCTTATGCCCTCCTCAAGTGGGAGAGAGTGAGTACCACACACTACTTGAGTGCTCAACTTTTGATCACATTAAGTCCTCTTTTCCCCATATATTCAGCCATGAGCTCTCCCCAGATACCTTCCTCTCCCGAACCACGATGTGGACTCTCTATTGCGACGCTCATTTCATTCATTTTTTAGCATCGAGAGTCACTTATGACCTCCATTCACACCACGTGACATGTTCATTTGGTCCCATAGGTCATTTTGACCTCTGAGGATGATAATAGAACTCTCTCTCTCTCTCTCTCTCTCTCTCTCTCTCTCTCTCTCTCTCTCTCTCTCTCTCTCTCTCTCTCTCTCTCTCTCTCTCTCCTCTCTCTCTCTCTCTCTCTCTCTCTCTCTCTCTCTCTCTCTCTCTCTCTCTCTCTCTTTCTCTGGCATCTAAAACCATAGCCGCCTAAGCCTAAGCCCGTAAGTCTTCCCCAAGGGCGAGGGGTAGCCCTTTGGGGGGGGTGTCTGCATCCCTCAGCTCAACTCAGTCATGTCTCACCCCCGCCAGCAGTTTCAAGATCCACTCGGCTTGTCCCGCCACAGCCAGCAGTTTTCTGTGTCTCTCGATCAGCAGCAGCAGCCATCAAAACGCGAGTTGTAGCCCCATTTTCTCAAGCTGCAAAGGTTTGAAGCTACTACATTTCCATTGCCCAGCAATAGCTAGCAGAATGCAATCTGTAGCCCAGTTTTCTTGAGCTACAACGGTTTCAAGCTTTAGAGTTCTCATCTTTTGCGTTTTTGCGAGATGCAGAGCCGTTTTGGCGAGTTGAAAATAACACTTTCTCTGCTTAGTTTCCTCATTTCTATGCTTATTTTCCTTTAAGCACTATCAACCAAGCCTCAACTTGGTTCCCATAATCGGGCCCGCTCACACAACAGAGCACCATTAGCCAAAGTTTGAGCTTGGTGCCCATAGTCGGGCCTACTCACACAACATAGTCAAGAAAGTTCCAAAGATCTAATGGCCTCCTTCACCACACCAATGACCAACACACACAAAATTTTCCTTGCAGTGGTAGCTGCACCTAAGAAGGATCCCGCCACTTGCCAAGAAGCAAGGATTACTACTCTTGAAGCTCGTTCAAGAACTTATTGGAGAGAATGAGAAACTCAAATAACTCTTGCTTAAGTTAGAGGAGACGGAGATAGAGAGCCAAGATCTACTTGCAAAATCGATGGGTGTTGAATCATCCTTTATTGAAATCGTCAAAGCAGTGAAAGAAGCCCATGAAGTGACACACAAGAAGATCGACACCAAGATACAAGCAGTATTACAAGAGTGGAAACTACAAGAATCCCTTGGTCTTAAGCTTAGGATTGGAGGACTTCATGCACCTTGGTGCACAAGCGAGGACACTCTCAAAGAGGCAATCACCAAACTCAATGACATTCTTCAACCTGTCAACATCGAGCCTAAAACCATTTCTTGGATCAATGACACACACAAGCCTGTGCCACCCGACCATTGTATTCTCACCTTCAAGGACAAAGAAGAACAGGAAAAGCTACTACGCCAATCCCGTCTCCTCAAAGGAGCAACGTTTTGGATCACCAAAGAATTTTACCACAAACCAACTCAAAGCCAAATCAAGTGAGCTTAAGAAGGTACATGAAGCCCGCAAACAAGGTAAATGGGTAGTTTACCGAGGTGGTAAAACCATCATCCAAGAATTTTGAAACCCTAAATTAGCTCTCTCCACAGCTGACCCTCCCTAGGTTTTTGTTTTCCCCATTTCCCTTTTTTGTTACCCTCCCAATGGACCCTTAGTCCTTAACTGATATGTATTGTCATCATCATCTTCTGCTTAGTCGGAACCATTGTAATGTTTGTTTTTGGTCCCATGGGTCATATCTGACCTTCATGGACGATAATACAATCTCTCTCTCTCTCTCTCTCTCTCTCTCTCTCTCTCTCTCTCTCTCTCTCTCTCTCTCTCTCTCTCTATCTCTCTCTCTCTCTCTCTCTCTCTCTCTCTCTCTCTCTCTCTCTCTCTCTCTCTCTCCCTCTCATTATCTTTCTATCTCTATTCTCTCTCCCTCTCCCTCTCTCCCTCTCTCTCTCTCTCTCTCTCTCTCCCCCCCCCCCCCCCCCTATGCAGCCATTTTTTGACCTAGTAGATAGCATTTCACTCTTTTGATCATAATTTCTCCATCCAAACTCCGATTTGGGTGATTTATAGCCTTAATGAAAGAACACGACGCCCTCCATGCTTTGATGTAATGATAGGAATTTTTAGGATAATGGAAGGAGTTTTTGTAGCAGCATTTTTGAAATGAACAGGTTCAACAAAGTTAACTCTCATCTCTTATTTTACATACAATGTATTCCGGCACTTGCAAGGGTTCTTCTTCTTCAACAAGGTTCACAACCATTGTGAAAAATGATCCAAATCTCTGTAGTTTGGAGATAGCAACACAACCACCCAACCAACGACATTTGAAACCATGATCATGGCATACTTGGTATCGTGCAAGAGACCGTAAACAAACAAGGCAAAGACTTACATGCACTTGCAATGGAGAATGGCACACTAAGGGTACTTGTGGTTGAGAATGATAATCTCAAGCGGACACTTGAGATACAAACAACACGTTTGATGCAACTTGAAGAGGAAGTCAAAGAATGTAAACACTCTCTTGTGGACTTGAATGCTTTGAATGAGCGCATGAGAAAAGTAGAGCATGACCATGTATTGAAAGAGGAGAAATTTGACACCATAAGCTGGGATGTATGCGACATGAAAAATGTACACACAAACATATGTGTGTAACAACGTGGTTCCTAATTCCTCATTCATGCAAGCTATGGTTCAAACAAACAATGTTGAGAATGTGGATGTGGAGGAGTTGAAGGAATGGGAGCTACATTCCAAGAAATTGTTATTCATGGAATTCCCGAAGAGAAGTTAGAGACACCTCCTTCTCTTGCCATTGTTATCGAAGATTTTTTCAAAACCCACTTTGGTATGTCCGGAGTTATGGTCTATGGAGCACATAGAGTGGGTAAGCAGGGAGCTCCTTGCTCAGGAGAATGGCCAATTGTATGCACCATGCTGGATGAGACCAAACAAAATATTATCCTTAATAATAGTTGGATCTATTTTAGGGATACAGAATGTTTTTTATGTGAAGATCGCACTATCAAAAGCAACAAAATTGTTGGAATTAGGGTTGCAGAGAAACTCATAGAGCTTGGAGAAGACGAAGGAAGGTCAAGGCACACAATAGAGAGTGTGTTACTTAGTGTGCAATGGAAAGATAGATAGCCCTAGAGTGATGGGTGTATATACAATGCTCAGGGGAAAAAAACCTCCTAAAGAGGGAAAAAATGCCCCAGTGGTCCTAGTGTGTTCACACACATCACTACCACATGTATATGGTAACAAATCCCCCCTGGAGTGATGCGGTGAATGAGAGCTGGCCCATGAGTAAAGGGAAGTGCCATGCCCTGAGGACATGATCAATCCACAAAGGGGAGTAAGCCCAAAGCTTTGCGGAAAGCTTCAAGCTTCTCACGAGACAATGCCTTTGTGAAAATATCTGCAAGGTTGTCCTATGTTGGCACATAACCCAAGCTGATCTCTCCTGCTGAGAGCCTCTCCCTGACATAGTGGTAATGCACCTCAATGTGCTTTGTGCGAGCATGAAAAACTGGGTTCCTCGCAATTGCCAATGCACTCTGTTTGTCAGCGTAGATAGTGTTGGTAGTGCCTGTCCAACACCCAAATCAGCCCCATAAGGCGTCTGAGCCATACACACTCAACCGTAGCTGTGAAGACTACCCTGTACCTAGCCTCACAACTTGAAGTGGCCACAGTAGGTTGCTTCTTGCTCAACCATGATATACATGAACTGCCAAGCATGAAACAAAAACCACTTGTGGACACTCGCGTGTCAAAACAACCAGCCCAATCTGAGTCCGAAAAAGCATGTAAGTCTGGTGGCAATGATCCCCCCTTGGGATGAAACAAGCCAAGGTGTAAAGTGCCACTAAGGTAGCAGAAAATCCTCTTGAAGCCTGCTTAGACCCTGGGCTATGCATGAATCTACTGACCTGTGAGACTGCAAACTGAATATCTAGCCTCATTTTGCATACATAAATGAGGCAGCCAACAGCAGTTTGGTAAAGAGTGACATCAGCAAGATCACCAGCATCATGTAGACTCAACTTCAAACCTGTTTCCATGGGAGTGGCAATAGGTTTGCAACCCTCAAGTCCAAACTTACATAGCATGTGTCTATGTCACTTTTCTGACACAAGGCAATACCACCATCACACTGCTTAAACTGTGTACCCAAGTAATGATGCAATAGCCCCAAATCTTTCATCTTGAAAGTAGCATTCAAATCAGCCTTAAATTCAGCAATATGTCTCTCATTTGGTCCAGTGCTCAGCAAATCATCAACATAAAGAACCACAATGAGAAGTACATCACCCTCACGCTTTACATACAATGTGCTTTCTTCTGGACTGTTACGAAAGCCTCGTTTAACCAAATGAGTGTCAGCTTTCTCATGCCCATCACGAGGAGATTGCTTCAACCCATACAAAGCCTTCTTACATCTGCACACTTTGTCCTCTTGTCCTTTTATGACAAAACCGTGAGGCTGCGTTGCATAGACTTCCTCAAATATGTCACCATTCAAGAAAGCAGTAACAATGTCTGATTGATGTACATCCCAACCAAAATGAGATGCCAATGCGATCCAAGTGGGAGCAAAAGTCTCTTCATAATCTATGCCTTTATGTTGTGCATAACCCTTTGCAACAAGTCGAGCCTTATGGCGATCAATCTCACCATCCGGTTTGCGTTTCAACTTGTAAACCCACTTTGTACCAATGGCCAAATCACATAAAGTCCATGTGTCATTTTCTATAAGTGCATCATATTTTGATTGCATGGCATCCATCCAATTTTTTGAATTTTATGCTTATCATGTAAGCTAGACACAGCCAAAGCATAACAATCTGATGCATAAGATGCATGGCGAGAGCCTGAACGAGTACGACTAGACAAGGTGCATCCAATTTACTGTCATGCAAAGTGTGCACCAGCCATTTTGGCATAACTCTAGCTTGCTCATTTTCAGCCCTTTCCTCATCAAGTACAACATCATGTACATCTGCATCAGTAATAGGCTGATCTGAACATTTTCAGAAACCCCCATAAGTTGTACATTTTCCTCATTGGAACTTACATTCGTATTTCCACCACTGAAAAGAGGCAACAAAGTGCCATAAATGTCTTGTGAGCTTACATTATTGTCTCTAGTACATGACAACAGGGGCTGAACAGCTTCCACAAACACTACATCCCGTGAAACCAGAATATGTTTTGTTTGCGGATGATACAACCTGTAACCTTTGCTTTCAGCACTATAACCAACAAAAATACATTTGACAACCTTATCATCCAATTTTTTTGCGCTGTGTTTGTGGCACCAAAGCATATGCCAAACAGCCAAAAACACGCATGTGCTCAATAGAAGGCTTTCTATCATGCCATGCTTCATATGGAGTAATAGACTGCAAAGCTTTCGTAGGACACCTGTTTAGTACATAAGTGGCACACATGATGGCCTCAAGCCAAAAATAATGCGACAAAGCTTGACTTTTGACCATACATTGTGTCATTTCCGTCAGTGACTTGTTTTTCCTCTCAGCAACACCATTTTGCTGAGGTGTATAAGGCACTGTACATTGGTGTTTTATCCCACGACTAGCCAGAAATGCATTAAATTCATGAGATATATACTCCCCCCCTCAATCAGAATAGAGGGTGCCCATAGTACATTTCGAGACATTTTTAGCCATAGCCATAAATTGTTTGAAGCACATAAAAACTTCGGACTTCGCTTTAAGCGAAAATACCCATGCATGCCTAGAGTAATCATCAATGAAAGTCACGAAGTACAGGTAATTGCCCCAAGGACGGAGTTTGCATGGGCCCACAAACATCACTATGCACAAGCTACAACCTGCATGTGGCCCTAACTGAACCATCCTTTGGAAACTTAGAACGTTGCATTTTACCCAGAATACAGCCTTCACAAACATGTTTGACAGGTGCTTCAAGAGGCGGCAAAGAAGCAACCATATCAGATTTCTACAAACGCAGCAAACTGGCAAAATTCAGATGACCAAAACGTGCATGCCAAAGTTTTGCATCTGAAATAGCCCTTGAATCTGCAACAACATTTGCAAAATTTTGTCCACACTTGTCATACAAAGTGAGCTTATACAGCCCACGGCACAAAAGGCCAAATGCAACAATTTCATCACCAAAACTGAGATCATGAAATGTACATCTCTCATCCACAAATTTGACTACAAGTCCAAGTCTAGCAAGTGTGGATACAGACAAGAGATTCTTCTTGATCCCAAGTACATAAAGTGCATCAACAAGTGTGAAGGAACTGCCATTTGCAGCAGTAAGCAAAATCTTTCCAACCCCCTGAACCGGATAAGAGGCATTGTTGGCACAAGTGACTCACTTCCCATGAGGGATAGACTCGAGAGAGGTAAACAATTCACGATGTGAGGTAATGTGCTTTGCAGCACCACTGTCAAAATACCACACATGTGAATCTGCAGCAACTGACAAGCATGCATCATGGACAGCAGGATTGTAAGTGCACTCTGCGCTAAAAGCCCATTTTGCATCAACATCAGCATCACAATCTCCTTTCACAGAAGACTCAACAATGGCTGCATTTGTAGTGGAACCAGTATTTGCAGTGGAACCACCCTCTTTCTTCTTAGCCTCTTTGGTCTTCAACTTAGGACATGACTTGATCAAGTGATCATTAGCTTTTCAATAATGGCAACGCATCTTCTTTTTGCCCTTATCACCAGAATTGCCAGAGAAAGTGCTTCCAGCAGAAGCATTAGGAACAGAAGTTTTGCCACTCGCAGCAGAACCATAAGAAGTGGCTGCATTATTGTTACCACCCTTTCTCTGAGAAGCAATAAAAGCATGTTCAACTGCACGCTGTCTAGTCCTGTTTTTTTTGGAAAGTGACTCTTGCAACAGCAATGTGCATAATGCATCAAACTTGACAACTTCTGGATTTCCTTGGGTCATGAGTCTCCAAGTACTAGCAAAAGTCTGGTAAGAATCTGGTAAGGCATCAAGAACAGTCTGCACAAGGGAACTGTCTGAAATAACTACACCTACAGAAATAAGTTGCTCATTGATATCCTTGACACTAGCAAGGAAAGTGTCCATATCATCTTCCTCATGCATAATCTTTGACTCCAGCTCTTTACGCAGCAAAGCAATTTTAGCATCATAGCGACTTGCATAAAGACCAGCCAATATATCCCAAGCTTGTTTTGCATATTTTGCTGAACGGATGTGAGAAATAATGGTGCGCTTCACAGACAACGCAATCAATGCATGAGCCTGCGCATCCTTTACATCCCAACGAGCTTAATCTGCCGTAGGCAAAACAACTCTAATAGCAGCAATCCTTGTAGCAAGACCTGCAACATCCTCAACATCGCCTACATCCTTAGAACCAAGACGTACATCAATGCCCTGCACAATGTTCCAGATGCCCTTTGACACAAGAACATGTTGCATCATATAAGCCCACATAGGGTAGTTGTCCCCATCCAACCCGTCCTCAGCAGCAAACATCTTGAACACGTCTGTGTTGTTGTTGTCAGCCATGGTAAATGATGCACCTGATGTGAAAACTACCCAAAAATAGGAGGAATGGAGCGGGAACAACACGTGCTATATATCACAAACCGTAGAAGACTATGAGGCACCTGTTATGCAGAAAATGGCACTGACAAAAATTTTGAACAAAATGACAAAATAGCCTGTGCAGTGCTGCTTATAGTGGAAACAGAGGCCAAAATGAGCTTGAATCTCCCAAAATATTTGTCAACCTATGAACGCTCACCAAAGCTCACTAAAATCGGAGAAAGTGAGCAAGCGTGTGCTAGAGCAGCTGGCGACTAAGCCCGGGAGAATGCAACCTGCTCTGATACCAATTGTTGGAATTAGGGTTGCAGAGAAACGCACACAGCATGGAGAAGATGAAGGAAGCTCAAGGCACACAATAGAGAGTGTGTTACTTAGTGTCCAATGGAAAGATAGATAGCCCTAGAGTGATGGGCGTATATACAATGCTCGGGGGAAAAAAACCTCCTAAAGAGGGAAAAAATGCCCCATCGGTCCTAGTGTGTTCACACACATCACTACCACATGTATATGGTAACAAAAATATGTGTCGCAAGGCAAAATAAGAAAAAAAAGGAGATCTCTCACGAAGAAAATGTGTTCAAGGAGGAGGCAAGTTCCTCGAGCAAATAGGGATGCGTGACCTATGACACCGAGTTACAATTGAAAATATGCTTTTGGAATTGTAATGAATACCCATGGAATTGTTAAGTTTGGTTTGGAGATCATTCTCCAAGTGGGAGATTGTTAAGTATGGAGCCTGATTTACCCATTGTAATTTTTTGTTGCAAAAATGCACATTTGTAAGGCCCCCATTATAAGGAGAAGCCATGCGTGAAGAAAAATCACTTGCCGGAAATAAAAATCACTCGTTGGAAACCATTCGTCGAAATATTCCTTTTCACCAGAATATTATGGCCGGACGGCGTCCAAAAAGTGGTCGAAAAACAACCAGTCGGTTGACCGGTTGGCCGGTGGCTGGTAGTCAATGGCCGGTGGCCGGAGGTCGAAAGTCAATGGCCGGTGGCTAGTGGCCGAATTCAATGGCCGGTGGTCAAATTCAAAAGCGAACTTGTCTTTTCAAGGGCGGTCACACATGGGCGGATTGGAGGGTCTGATTTGGACTTATCTACACAAGGGCGGCTACACATGGCTGCCTCTCATGAGAGAGGGCAGCCCTTTTGGACTATAAAAGGAGGCCCTTTCTACACACATTTCACAATCCGAAGTTGATGCAACAAGGTGGGTGTGAAATGGTGAGAGTGAAGCAAGGCGGAAGCTCCAAAAGGATATAATCCCTTTGTAACCTACTTCTTGTTTTCAAGTACTAAATCCATTGAGTGGCTACTTTCCCGTGGACGTAGCCCACATTGGGTGAACCACGTATATCGCGTGTACTCTCTCTCTCTCTCTCTCTCTCTCTCTCTCTCTCTCTCTATTCTATAATCTCTTGTGTGTGAAAATTATGTCTCTTCATTAAGTAATCTACTCAATTATCTACTTAGCTACGTCATATTTCCTAACAGGAATGCGGGGGTTGGCACTGATGAACTAACAAGCAAAGCCAATGTTGTACTTCTTGTTGAAACTCGGGAACATGATACACAAAGGATTAACGGCTTGGAGGATTACAATGTACATTCATTGATGTGGCTAAAGAATCTCAAGCAATAAAGAGAGCAAGGAGGGGTAGCATGTATGGATAAGAAATGATTGGAAATTTTATATCGATTGTGAAAGATAACAAGTACAAACGGTATGTATGGCTGAAAATTATGACACCAAAAAGAGAACTCATTTTTGTAGTTGGCTGCTACATTCCTCATTATGATTCCCCCTTGTATGCTTACATGGATAGAGATCATCCATTTTTTGATTTAGAAGAGGACATTGCTTATTTCAAAGGCGAAGGTGATGTTATTGTATTTGGGGATATGAATGCTCGCACAAAAACATTGCAACATGATACTCAAAAATTTGATATGTCATACATTTCAAGAGAGTTCGAGGAAGTTCACTTGTATGATCGTACTTCAATAGATGAGAAAGAGATAGATCACTATGAAAAATTACTTTTACATGTGTGTAATAGCACGGGTATGCTCATTGCCAATGGTGTATCTTTGTGGAGTGGAACAAATGGATGTACATGTAAGAAACATAATAAGAATAGTGTGATTGATTATCTGCTACTCTCTGAAACCATCATGTATCGCATAAAGAGTTTTATGTTTGGTCAATGGACCCTGGAATCCATTAGACCTTATGTATTGACCTTTCATGTGGAGAAGCTTATGTATGGATTTCAAACATTGAAATGGTTGAGCAAACGTTATGGATGACAAAGCTTCAATATGATGCACCATTGGAAACTAAATGGGAAGCTTTCAAAAAAAAAATGTTCTTGTGCCAAAGAATGTTTTTCCATAAAGCATCTCCATGGTATTGACGGACGCAAAGCAGACCCCGAACCCCGACGGCCTCTAAAACGCCAAGGGCCGAATGGCGCGCCTCGAGCCTGCCACGGTAAAGTGAACAGGGGGCACCACCTAGCTTTGAGCGGCTAGGACGCAAAACCCACGATGATATGAACACCGCAAGCCTACACAGAGAGAGAGAGAGAGAGAGAGAGAGAGAGAGAGAGAGAGAGAGAGAGAGAGAGAGAGAGAGAGAGAGAGAGAGAGAATACTTGCAAATGATGAAAACCCTCGGGGGTGTGAGGGCGAATTATTTCTGCAATATTTACAAGGTGGCATGCCGTGGTGGTAGAGAGGTAGGGGGAGGAGGTGGTGCAACCTACTTGGTGCGTTCTCTAAGGCGGCTCAATGATTGTGAAGACTCACCACCAAGAGCATGCATACGTGGACCATTGGAGTCGAGAGATGGATGTGGTTCACTTTGCATGGTGCAATTCCCAAGGCAAACCCAACACACAAGCCCCCTCCCCGTGATGGTGATAGTGTCAATCCTTCCTACTACACTCTACCAAATGCTTGGTTCCTCATGAATTGTCCCCCCCCCCCCCGATAGTGACCTCTCAGTGCCAATTTATAGGTGTTGGCTGCTTGGATTATGGTAATCTCAGTGTGGTTAGGGTAATCTTAATTGGGGAGACAAAGTAATTGGTGGGCCCGGTGTGGTTGACCCTTACTTTGTTTTGGGGAGGTTATTAAAAGAGGGGAATCTCTAGGTGGGCCTTTGTGACCATCACCTAGAGAGAGGATATTTACAAAGAATGGAAATTTACAATGGCTCGGATGAAAACTGCAGATAATGATGAAAATAACCTATAAATTACTGGGATGGCGTCGTGGTTGCGTGTTGCCGGTGAATGACGTGTTGCCAGTGCCTCGATGTCGAGCGCACTTCTTTTCGGAGTCGACCGGGGCATGCCTTCGGCGCATTTTCTCTTTTTGTTGTTGGCGGTGCGTGCTTTGGATCCTTCTTCTTTTGTTTGTTGATGTCGTAGCCGTTTTCTTCGTATTTGCGATGCGGTGCGTATATGCGTGTGTGTGTGTGTGTGTGTGTGTGTGTGTGTGTGTGTGTGTGTGTGTGTGTGTGTGTGTGTTGTGTGTGTGTGTGTGTGTGTGTGTGTGTGTGTGTGTGTGTGTGTGTGTGTATTCGTGCATGAGGGCGGGTGTGTGTGTGTGTGTTTTGTATAGGCATGCGTGCACAAAAACGTGCGTGGGAAAGGGGGGCTATATATATAATGTATATATAGTTTTTGTTTTTTTTTTTCTTCTGGCGGATGGCCGGCGGTCTGTTTCTCTGCGCAAGGCGGATGGGGGGGGTAGAATAGAGGTACGAGAGAGAGAGAGAGAGAGAAGAGAGAGAGAGAGAGAGAAGAGAGAGAGAGAGAGAGAGAGAGAGAGAGAGAGAGAGAGAAGAGAGTGGTGTGTGTGTGTGTGTGTGTGTGTGTGTGTGTGTTCATGTAGGTAGGGTGTGTGTGTTTGGGTGTGTATTTGTGTTTTGCGGACTGCGTTGCCCGTGAGGGCGTGTGTGTGTGTGTGTGTGTGCGTGGACTGCGGATGGCTAAGCACAGTGAATGGGTGAAATGGGTGGGGTGTGTGTGTGATACTGCTGCGGACTGCTACGCACAGTGCGAGGGGAGAGAGGGGAGAGGGGGGGGTGATTGTGGGTGTGTGGGTATGGTGGTTCAGGCGCTGCCGTGAGAGGGAGAGGGGGAGAGTGGATTCCTTGCTTGCGTGGCCTGAGCGCGCCCGGATGAGAGAGAGAGAGAGAGAGAGAGAGAGAGAAGAGAGAGAGAGAGAAGAGAGAGAAGAGAGAGAAGAAGAAGAGAGAGAGAGAGAAGAGAGACGAGAGAGAGAGAGAAGAGAGAGAGAGTCCGCGCGGAGCTTTGAAGGGAGAAGTGTGAGGAGAGGGTGAGGAGGGAGGGGGAGTTGTGGGGGGAATGGGAGATGTGTGGGTGAGAGGGAGAGGGGGGGGTTGTCTTGCATGGGAGCTTGAGGATGAGGGGGGGGGGGGGGGGGATAAGTCAATGGTGGGGGAGTTGAAGGAATATATCCGCGGGACAAGGGGGGGGGGGAAATGAGGCCGAGGGAGGGGTCAGGGAATTTTTTCAGAGCCGCGAGGGTAAATTGGAGAGAAGAGAGAGAGAGAGAGAGATATTAGGGAAGGGGTATGTAGGGAAAATGGGAGAGGAGAGAGAGAGAGGGTGAGAGAGAGAGAGAGAGAGAGAGAGAGAGAGAGAGAGGAGAGAGAGAGAGAGAGAGAGTATTATCCTCTGCCTGGCCGGGGAGGGTAAATGGGAGAGAGAGATATTAGGGAAGGGGTATGTAAGGGAAAATGGGAGAGAGAGAGAGAGAGAGAGAGAGAGAGAGAGAGAGAGTTTTATCGATGCCGCGTAGGGCGGGGGGGAATAAGCAACGGTGGGGGGGTTACTAAAGTGGTGGGGGGGGGGGGGGGGGGGGGGGGGGGGTGAAATGAAGAGTTTTTTTTCTTTTTTTTCTTTGATTTCCGAAAGTCGGCTATCATTAGCCCTCTCCCTTTTGGCTAGACGCATTCATGCTTCTAGCCCTTCTTCTGCTTCTTCAGCTGTAGAGTTAGAGGGTTCTCCCTCTTCTGGAATGTCTAGCACGAATTCTAGGTCAAACCTAAGAAAAACGATATGGCAAAAATGAAACTTTGCCATCCTCTTGGGCTATAATGCGGGTGGTGGCCGTTGCTTCTGCCCATCGCGTCATGTAGTCTACACCCACTATGATGTACAGTTTACCTGATTGGGCCCTAGGTAAGGGACCGATTGCATCTATTCCCATTTCTCAAAAGGACCCCATGAAATGATAGGGATTTGTGGCTCGTAGGTTAACGTGCGATCACTGGCTACTTGACAAGCCTTACATGTTTTACACCAATGGTGTACATCTCTGTTCAAACTAGGCCAAAAGTATCCTGCCTGTAGAATCTTCCTACTGGTGATATCTAGAGCAAAATGACCATCGCAGACGCCGTCATGGCAACTTGAAATTACCTCTGTGATTTCACTGGAGGTTGGCACCCGCCTGAGAATTTGATCTTTGCCCTTACAATACAAGTGGTCGTCTATAAAGCGGTACCTAGTAGCCTTCCTTACCATCCATTGTTTTTGGCCTTTGGTGTGTCCTACTGGACATTCTCCTATAGCTAGAAAGCTGATGATATCAGGCATAGCATCACTACCTTGGAGGAGGGGTAGTTTTAATTTGATTGCTCCTACGGGAACATCTTGTATTCTTTCTTTAGCTAGTGCATCTGCCTCTTGATTTTCTGCTCTAGGGACATGGAAGAGCTTCACTGCTTCAAACTTCTTCAAAAGGTCCTTAACTTGGCGAAGTTGACCAAGTAAAACCTGATTTTTGCATTCCCAGGTGCCATTTATCTGCCTTATCAAAAGCAAAGCGTCGCCAAACACATTCAAGCGCTGAATTCTTTGTGAAATACATTGTTCCAACCCAAGGATTAGGGCTGCATATTCTGCTTCATTGTTGGAGTGGGAGTGTAATAACTGCCCCATGGAGAATACTCTTTCTTGCTGTTCATTGAAAATGACCATGCCTGCTGCAGACTGATCCATTGTTCTCTTGTATGCGCCGTCAAAGAAAAGAGAGAGAGCTCTCTCTAGCTTAGGACTTTCTTTATCTGGTGTTCCTTCCTTTGCTTCCGTGTTGACCTTCAACTTCTTCTCATAATGGCGATGAGTGAGAATTCCCGCTAAACTAGCCCTGGTGGAGTTTTCTACTTGCATGGTGTAGTCAAACTCTTGTAGTCTAATTAACCACTTTGAGATCCTAGATGAGACATCCATGTGTCGCATTACATATGGGAAAAACTCTTCCATTGTCAAGATTACAAATGGTCTAGGCAAGAGATAGGAGCGGAACTTTGTGGTAGCAAACATTAGTGCCAGAACCATGTGTTCTACTTCGGTGAATCCTTTTTCTGATGGGGTCATGACTCGACTAGAGAAGTAAATAGGGTGCATGAAAGAAGTTTTGGGATCCTTTTGCATTAGCACTACTCCTAGTGTATCATTTCCCACACTAGGGTTCACATAAAATGGCTTGTCCCACCTAGGAGGTGAAATAGTGGGAAGCTTAGCTAGGACTTGCTTCACTTCAGTAAATTGTTGCTCATTCTCTTCACTCCATGAGAAAACATCCCTTTGGGTGAGTTGTTGTAGGGGAAGGACCACTTGAGATAGCAGGTGAATGAACCTGCTTAAGTATCTTACCTTCTGAAGGAAAGAAACCAGCTGCTTGGCGGTGGTGGGTGATGATAAAGATACCAGAGCCTGAATCTTGCTAGGGTCAGTCTCGATCCCTTTTGCTGAAATTACATGACCAAGGAGAGTGACTTTGCTCTCACCAATGTGACACTTGTCCACGTTGAGTTGGCCACCCAAGGTTTGCAGCCTGGTTAAGCCATCATAGACTTTGCTTAAATGAAGGGCTCGTGAGCTATAGATGCAAAAATCATCTATGAAAACCCGTATTGATGCTCCAAAGTAAGGCTGGAAAACAAAAGTCACATAGCGTTGAAATGTGGTTGGGGCATTAGTGAGGCCAAACGGCATCACTCTGTAGGCAAAACATCCCCAAGGGGTGATGAAGGTTGTCTTCTTCTGATCCTCCTCCGCAATGCTAATCTGGAAGTATCCTGAGTAGCCATCGCATACTGTGTAGCGTTCGTGACCTGCCACTTCATTGAGTATTTCATCTCGGAATGGGAGGAGAAAGTGGTCTCTCTTCGTGGCTGCATTGAGAGGTTTGTAATCCACACAAACTCTCCACTTACCTTTTTTTTTGGGTGTGACTACTACTGGGAAGACCCATTCTGAGTCTTCGATAGGGTAGATGAAACCTGCTTGTAGCAAACTTCTTACTTCTTTAAGCAATGCCTCTTGTTGGATTACTCCAAGTCTTCTGAGCTTTTGTACTACGGGTTTACTACCTTCCTTGAGCTTTATGTGGTGTTGCACTACTGTAATTCCTGTGATCTTATCATAGCCATCAATGAACAAAGTAGTGAAGTTACCTAACATGGAGACGTACTCCTTCCTTTCTTCATTGGTTAACTCATTTGAGAGCATTTTTTGTAGCTTACCTGCATCCTCCAATGACTGCATACCTGGTGATCCCTCTTGGTTTGCCGAGGTTGCTTCAGATTGTGGTAATCTGTCTCAATTTTTAAGAATGACTCCCATTACTTCGATGCTACTGTCACTCCCGTCGGTGGTGGTTGTGTCTTCTCCTGAGGTAGACAAGTAGTTGCTGGTGGACTCGTCTTCTGAAGCCTCCAAGATCATATTGCGCTGCTTTCCAGTCCTCATGTCGTAAAATATGGACTTCCCTTTGGCATCCTTCATCTTGATCATCCCGGTGCTCCAGTCTTGTTTAGCTTCCATAGCCATAAGCCAAGCCCTTCCAAGAATGATGGGGCAGCCCTCCCCTTTGTGTGGCATGACAAAGATGTCTACCTCCACTTCTGTATTGAATGCTTTTACTTTGACCGCATTTACAATGCCTACGCATTTTACTCTTACATTGTTTGCCATCTTGGCTCGGCAGGGTGCCGGCCTACTTACCTCTAGACCTAGATGGTGCATCATCTTTTCACTCATGACGCATATTTGTGCGCCACCATCTATGTAGACGTTTTAAATCCACTACCCTTTGATGTGAGCATCCATGGTTGGCAGGATGTCGTCGAGATCCCTCCCAGAGATAGCCCCAGCTATCCGTGGTCTTGATTTCTTGGTACTTACCATTTTCGTCCATTGCCTCCTCATTCTGGGTGCAAGGTGGAGTAATTGGGGCCAAGTTATCTTCGGGCCCTGCATTAACACATCCTGAACTAAGTCATAGGGTTGTGCATCCTCACCTAGTGAGAAGTCCACGATGTCTATCTTCCGCCTCGGTTTAGCTGCTTGCTTGCTAGACTCGGCCTTCCCTTTCATCTTCTCTTCTTTTTGAGATTCCTCCTCGTGCCTCGCACGCTTCACTCCCATAGCATCCACTTCTTCTACCTTCGCTTTTCCTTTGTGCTTCTCTCGAGCTGACTCTTCTACCTTTGCCTTCCCTTTAGCCTCTAAGCTAATAACACTCACCGCTTGGTTCACAGCAGGTGGTGGGGGTAGTGGCGGAATGAGAGGTTGGGGTGGTGGTTGCTGTTGTACAGGTGGTCGCAGGATTTGGACCGGTGGAATTGGTCCCGGTTGCCTAGGTGGTGATGGTCTTGCTCTTGGTGGAGAGATCTGATTATGTCTCCCCCCTCTATTGAAATTTTTCCTCCTCGGGTGTGGGCAGTAGTACATTCCATGGCCGTCTTCCCCGCAGTTGTAACTGTGGTACTCTGGGTTCTGCCTTCGTTGTCCACTTCCTTGTTCTAGGTTTCTGTCAGATGCATGCCCTTGCTGCACCAGATGCACAGATAAACTCTCTAGTTGGGTGGCGATGCGACTCAGCAGGTCTTGCTGTTCTCCTGATGCCTCCTATGGTTGGACTCTATGATTGGTTGTTGTTGCAGCCACTGGGGTTGGTCGGGCCGAGCTTGTTTCCTGCGACTCGTTTACTCTTGCTTGTATGCGTAGCTTCTTGTCTTTAAGGCGGGCTACTTCGACTGCCAACTCATATGTTGCAGGAAACCTTCCCTTCACCTTCTCTCTAAGCGGCGACCATAGACCAGCAATGAAACGGTCCTTATTTAGGAAATTAGGCGCTCCTTCGCCTTCCTCCAGTGTGGCAACCCATCTCTCCCATAAGTCCACAAACTTTGACTCATAGGTGGCATACTCTAGCAGGCCTCCCTGCTTTAATTCTGTTAGTAGCTGCCATAGCTTCTCCGAGGTTGTGCCTCCAGCAAACCTCTTTACAAAAGCAGCCCTTAACACATCCCATGCATTCTTGGTAGCCTGGGGCAATGCATTATACCAGGACTTGGCCTCTACTTTCATCAGTAGAGGAAAAATTCTAAGTCGTGAAGCGTCGTCATCTTTGTTGGAGACGACACAAGCAATGTTGAAATCATCCAAAAAGTCGGTGGTGAGATCCTCTCCCTTCTTTCCAGTGAACGTGGGGAAAGAAACACTTTCCATGGTGGTGACTCGGAAAATTACAAACCTTTTTCTTTTCTCTTTTTTTTCCTTTTTTTTTCTTTTTTTTTTTACATCAACAGCAGCGGCTCATAGCGGCTTTTTACAGGGGATGGATAGGTTAAAATAGGATAAAAATAGAGACATTAAAGAAATGATGGTAATCTAATATGGGGAGAATGATAGGGTTCAAGGAATTGAGGATTTCTCCTAGTACCGCCGCACCGAATAGGTAAACGATCTTCTATTGGTAGAAGACTTTCCTATCTACATAGATATTCACATGCATATGCTGCAGGAATCTGAACGGGAATGCTGTCTGCCCATTTTCCATCATGCACAGAGGGTGGAATACTTACTTATACTCTTACCGTGCCATTGTTGATGAGTCGGCACATCCACAAGAGGTCGTCACCTTTCATGGGCTCTACCTTTCCTTCGTTGCTCAGCACGTACGGGGTGATGGCGACGCGTCTGACCACTCCCAGCCTTTTGGCTAACAGTAATTGTAGGTAATTTCCGTAATTGGCGTGTTGCATGAATTCTACTCCATTTAGCTACGGCTTGTCTCGAGCCCACTGGGTCTCTCCCGTGGTAGAGAGCTTCTTCAGGATAGGTTGTACAAGGAGAGGAGGAAGGTCCTCCACTCGCTTCCCAAAACAGCGAGAGCAGTAGCCGAACCACTCTTCCCTAGGACATGGGAATCTTCTCACCACTTCTTCTTTTGGATTGTCGAAGTGGATTGGTAGCACTCGCATGCGTCGTGCAAATCAGTAGGTGACCTTCCGCTGCTTAGCTTCAGATGACTTCTTCTTTAACAAAGTGGATACAACCCGGCTCTCTGAGCTTGAAGCACTTGCTTGGCCAGATGCCTCTCCCTTCGGGGTCATGTGTTTCCAGGCTAGCCTATCTTCTCCTTGCCCTTGGCTCGAGCAACCCCTTTAGGCCACTTTGGAGTGATGTCTTTGTCTGCGGTTTCTTTAGGGAAAAGAGGCCTCACCATTTGCTTCCCTTCCTTGACGTGAATGACTTCTTTGTGATGAATGTCGATGTAGATGACTTCATCCCTTCCACTGCCTTCGTTGCTGGCACTCATCGACCGTGTGCCTTGGTTGACAACAGTGATGGCACTTCACCAATCTCCCACCTGATGCATTCGATTTATAGTTAGAACGAGCAACACGAGATAGAGAATTTACCTCTTGAACGCTGATCACACTGCAGCTTGGCAGTAGCACCTCAATGAAGGCGGCTAGTGCCTCCTTCGTCTCCTCTTCTTCCGTCCTCCAGTTAGAAAATTCCTTCAGCCACTCGTCCATGATTGATAGTGGGCATCACTTTCAGCATTGTAAACTGAAGGGTCTTAGAAAAGCCCTCCTCCGTGGGGGCACCAAATGACGGACGCAAAGCAGACCCCGAACCCCGACGGCCTCTAAAACGTCGGGGGCCGAATGGCGCGCCTCGATCCTGTCACGATAAAGTGAACAGGGGGCACCACCTAGCTTTGAGCAGCTAGGACGCAAAACCCACGATGATATGAACACCGCAAGCCTACACACCGAGAGAGAGAGAGAGAGAGAGAGAGAGATAGCGAGAGAGAGAGAGAGAGAGAGAGAGAGAGAGAGAATACTTGCAAATGATGAAAACCCTCGGGGGTGTGAGGGCGAATTATTTCTACAATATTTACAAGGCAGCATGCCGTGGTGGTAGAGAGGTAGGGGAGGAGGTAGTGCAACCTACTTGGTGCGTTCTCTAAGGCGGCTCAATGATTGTGAAGACTCACCACCAAGAGCGTGCATACGTGACCATTGGAGTCGAGAGATGGATGTGGTTCCCTTCGCATGGTGCAATTCCCAAGGCAAACCCAACACACAAGCCCCCTCCCCGTGATGGTGATAGTGTCAATCCTTCCTACTGCACTCTACCAAATGCTTGATTCCTCATGAATTGTCCCCCCCACCCGATAGTGACCTCTCAGTGCCAATTTATAGGTGTTGGCTGCTTGGATTATGGTAATCTCAGTGTGGTTAGGGTAATCTTAATCGGGGAGACAAAGCAAGTGGTGGGCCCGGTGTGGTTGACCCTTGCTTTGTTTTGGGGAGGTTATTAAAAGAGGGGAATCTCTAGGTGGGCCTTTGTGACCATCACCTAGAGAGAGGATATTTACAAAAAATGGAAATTTACAATGGCTCGAGTGAAAACTACAGATAATGATGAAAATAACCTATAAATTACTGGGATGGCGTCGTGGTTGCGTGTTGCCGACGAATGGCGTGTTGTCGGTGCGTCGGTGTCGAGCGTACTTTTTTTCGGAGTCGGCCGGGGCATGCCTTCGACGCATTTTCTCTTTTTGTTGTTGACGGCGCGTGCTTTGGATCCTTCTTCTTTTGTTTGTTGATGTCATAGCCGTTTTCTTCGTATTTGCAGTGTGGTGCGTATATGCGTGTGTGTGTGTGTGTGTGTGTATATATATTCGTGCATGAGGGCGGGTGTGTGTGTTTTGTATAGGCATGTGTGTGCGAAAATGTGTGTGGGAAGGGGGGCTATATATATATAACGTATATATAGTTTTTGTTTTTTTTTTCTTCTGGCGGATGTCCGGCGGCCTGTTTCTCAGCGCAAGGCGGATGGGGGGGGGTATAATAGAGGTAGAGTGTGTGTGTGTGTGTGTGTGTGTGTGTGTGTGTGTGTGTGTGTGTATGTGTGTGTGTTGTGTGTGTGTGTGTGTGTGTGTGTGTGTAGGTAGGGTGTGTGTGTTTGTGTGTGTGTGTGTGTGTATTTATGTATTGCGGACTGCGGTGCCGTGAGGGCGTGTGTGTGTGTGTGTGTGTGTGTGTGTGTGTGTGTGTGTGTGTGTGTGTTGTGTGTGTGTGTGTGTGTGTGTGTGTGCATGGGATGCGGACGACTGCGGTGCCCGTGAGGGCGTGTGTGTGTGCGTGGACTGCGGACGCTGCGCAAGTGAATGGGTGAAATGGGTGGGTGTGTGTGTGATACTGCTGCGGACTGCTGCGCACAGCGCGAGGGGAGAGAGGGGAGAGGGGGGGGTGATATTGTGGGTGTGTGGGTACGGTGTGTGAGGCACTGCCTGTGTGAGAGGGAGAGGGAGAGTGGATTCCTTGCTTGCGTGGCCTGAGCGCCCGGATGAGAGAGAGGAGAGAGAGAGGAGAGGAGAGAGAGAGAGCTTTGAGAGGGAGAGTGTGAGGGGAGAGGGTGAGGAGGGGGGTTGTTGGGTATGGAGATGTGTGGGTGAGAGGGAGGGAGGGGGGGGGGGGGGGGGGGGGGGGGGGGGGGGGGATAAGTCAATGGGGGGGAGTGAAGGAATATATCCGCGGGCCAAAGGGGGGGGGGGGGGATGAGGCCCAGGGGAGGGGAATGAGGGCGAGGGGGAGGGTGAGGCGAGCGGGTGGGGGAGAGGGAGGAGGGGTCAGGGAGGAATATTAGCGGGCCAGAGGGAGGAGGGAAAAAGTTGGGGGGGGGGGGGGGGGGGGGGGGGGGGTTCCATGCGGCTCACACAGAGGGAGCACGAGGGAGGGGTTGGGGAATGTTTTCAGAGCCTCTGCCTGGCCGGGGAGGGTAAATTGGGAGAGAGAGATATTAGGGAAGGGGTATGTAGGGAAAATGAGAGAGAGGAGAGAGAGAGAGGAGAGAGAGAGAGAAGAGAGAGAGAGAGAGAGAGAGTTTTATACGATGCCCGTAGGGCGGGGGGCGGGAAATAAGCTACGGTGGGGGAGTACTGAGAGTGGGGGGGGGGGGGGGGGGGGGGGGGGTGAAAATGAGTTTTTTTTCTTTGATTTCGAAAGTCGGCTATCAGTATCAACAAAGCTAGATCACGCAAAAGGTGGTTTGATAAAGAATTTTAAGATGCTCGAAAGTCCTTGATAAAGCTTGATGCAAATATGGACAAAGACAACTATCAAAGTCATTTACATACATACAAGGCATTGATTCAAAAGAAGAAAAGAAGATGGGAAGTAAAACAACAACTTTTTCAAGTCGAAGAAAAGGCACATGCATGTGGAAGATTATGGAGAAACTTGAGGGGCAAGCGGGTTGAGGATTTTGGTAACTTGAGTCTTGTGGATATGTACACACATTGCAGCCAATTATATGAGCAAGCAAATGCTGAAAAAAATTGTCATTCTATGGTTCACTCCTATGTATGCCCTCTTTTTTTACTATTGAGGATGTATGCGGTGGGCTTGAAAAGTTGGCCACTCGCAAAGTGGGAGATTTTCAAGATATCAAGCGGGAGATGATCAGATGTACGGAAGATTTTACCCATGAGTGGATGTGTGATATGTTCAAATTGCACTTCAACATGGTATGCCTTATAATTGGAGTACTAATTGGGTTAGGAGTCCCAGGGATTTCAAAATGACATGATCACACTATAATTTCAGATTAATAACAATAGAAATGCAAAATAACAAATATTATGTTAATTGACATTCATCTTTTTTGACCTGCAAGGAGACTTGGAGACCGGCTAAAGGCCCGTCGGGCTAAGCAGTTAACCCGCCGGGCCCGCCGTGGCTATATAAAGACGACGCCGGTGCTTGTCTTTTTCACAAAAGAGGTACATTGAAAAGTCTTCTTCACCAAACTTTCTGGCAGCTTTCCACATTCTCAAAGCAGTGTAGCGGTAATTTTTTAATCCCTTCCTTATTTTATTGATGTTTTTTTGAGTTTTTTGTGTTAAAACTCAAAGGTATAAAAGTTCTTTTATCAAATCATCGTACGTGGATGCACTGGCATATGGTTGCAATTGCGGCTAGGTGTGTCATTGCAAAAGCATATGATGATTATGTTTTATATTGCTCCCAGTCATTCATGCTTTGACACATGGTTGCAATTGCGACTAGGTGTGTTGCTGCTAGATTGACGGTAGCATCTGTTTGAAAGAAGTCACCGTGCGTGGATGCACTGGCACATGGTTGCAATTGCGGCTAGGTGTGTCATTGCAAAAGCGTAGGGTGACTATGTTTTATGTTGCTCCCAGTCATTCATGCTTCGGCACATGGTTGCAAATGCGACTAGGTGTGTTGCTGCTAGAATGACAGGAGCATCTGTTAGAAAGAACTCACCGTGCATGGATGCACTGGCACATGGTCGCAATTGCGGCTAGGTGTGTCATTGCAAAAACGCAAGATGACTATGTTTTATGTTGCTTCCCGTCATTCATGCTTCGGCACATGGTTGCAATTGCGACTAGGTGTGTTGCTGCTAGAATGACGGTAGCATCTAATGCATGAATGTGTGCTCAAATAATTTCATAATGTTTCATATGCTTGAATCTTGAAAGAAGACATCGTGCGTGGATGCACTGGCACATGGTTGCAATTGCGACTAGGTGTGTCATTGCAAAAGCGTAGGATGACTATGTTTTATGTTGCTCCTAGTCATTCATGCTTTGGCACATGGTTGCAATTGCGACTAGGTGTGTTGCTGCTAGATTGACGGTAGCTTCTGTTTGAAAGAAGTCACCGTGCGTGGATGCACTGGCACATGGTTGCAATTGCGGCTAGGTGTGTCATTGCAAAAGCGTATGGTGACTATGTTTTATGTTGCTCCCAGTCATTCATTCTTCGGCACATGGTTGCAATTGCAACTAGGTGTGTTGCTCCTAGAATGACAGGAGCATCTGTTTGAAAGAACTCACCGTGCGTGGATGCACTGGCACATGGTTGCAATTGCGGCTAGGTGTGTCATTGCAAAAGCGTAGGGTGACTATGTTTTATGTTGCTCCCAGTCATTCATGCTTCGGCACATGGTTGCAATTGCGACTAGGTGTGTTGCTGCTAGAATTACAGGAGCATCTGTTTGTAAGTTGTTGTACGGTGAGGCATACTGCACTTTTTCTATACTGCACTTTTTTTTTCACGTAGAAAAGATCCAAATGGAGTGGCACATAGTTATATTTCACAATGTGTTGTTTGCAATAATACCATTGCAGGCAAAATGGATCCTTCTGCTACTTCAGTGATAGAGTTCAAAAAGAAAATTAGACAATTGTTGATTACAATCGTCAGTGCACTAGATCCCGACGATATAGCGCAGATTGTTGCAGATGAGTCTAGATTGCAATCATTATACAGTGAGATTTCCCGCAAAATTTTGTTGTTATATCCAAACAAAACAACCGAATCAATAATCTCATTACTGAGCAGTTGAGTGGGCAATTTGCCCAAGGTGGCCTCTGATTTGAAAGAGGAATGCCCTCAAGAAGTAGACAAGGGTAAGCTAGAGCATTGGAACGCGAGATGGAGAGCTGAAAAGGAGAGGTCAAGGCGAGCATCCCACATAGACACACAGTTTGGCCTAAGCAAGAAAATACGAATGGCTATTACGAGAGTTATGGGGAGCAGCCAAGTTGGAAAACCGTTTATTGAGGAGGCTGCCATTGAGGGAACATCGGGTGCTATTGCTTCTGCCAGTCACCTAGAGAGCAGTATATACAATTATGAATGTAGTATGACTTTGGGCATTCCAAATAAGTCCATTAAGAAGATCAAGAAACTTGGGTCAGGGGCTTATGGCACAGGGTGGCAAGTTCAAATCAAAGGGATCAGTTTCCTTCCTGCAACGAATACTTATTGTGCCAAGGAGTTCAAAGGACAGGCCAAGCATCAGTGGAAAAGCTTTGCATCAGAAAGTGGAGTAGATCTCAACCATAGAGGGATTGTGAGGAGTATTGCCCACTCTGTAACGTTGCCATGGTTTCTGATATTCCCCTACTTCAATGGGGGGACTTTAGGTGATCTTATGGAGACAGTGCCCCTTCCACATGGCTCTTTCACGACGCTTGTAGCGCATCAAGAGGGGAAAGGAAAGATCCCTAAAGACTTTAAATGGGAGCAGCCCTCTGAAGACAAGAAAAAATGTATCAAGAGCCTGTGCAATCATGCTCCCTCATTGATCCATGCCTTGGTGAAGGCATTGCGATTCGCACATGACGAGGGAGTGATCCACAATGATCTCCATCCATGGAACATCATGTTGGACTTTACCAAGGATCTCACTCCCGGTATTGGAATAATTGATTGGGGATTGGCTCTGCGTGTTGGCTTAGAGACACAAAAGACCAACAATACCGATGAAAACTGGCAAAAGCTTCATCTTTGGCGAGCTCCGGAGTTACTAGATGGCAAGAATTTATGCCCATGGGCCAAGGCCACAGATGTGTACGCCATAGGATGGGTGATATGGCAATTTTGTAAGTTTTGTGGAGAGTTCTCTGACTACTACAGCACAGATTGGTTCAAACATAAGGTTATCGATACGGGGGTGTGATGGTCGAAAGTAGAGAGTTTTGATTTTTTGCTCGTGGAAATTAGCTTACCAATTAAAGCTTTTAAGCGCATAGCTGCTTCTTCTGCACCTAAGCCCTTGCACTTTCCTCCTTGAATTCTGGTATTGCCACCTAGCAAATGATCCCTTATTCTTGGTGCTCCTCTAGATTTCTCTTCGCCACAAAAGTTACATTTCCAATCTTGATACTTATTTAAATTTGTGGCAAAATTCCACTCGGGTCCTGGACTTTTTCCACCTGCCTTTCGCTTGCCCTACGAAGTGGTGCCCTGCGAAGCAGGACCTGGCATCGAGGTAGGAGGTCTCCTCAAGGAAGCCAGGCTTGGGACACCAACACCACCGCAGACATTCCTGGTGGAAGACATACTTATTGGATGCCTGCAATACCAATAAACATAGCTCAGTATGCTATCTCTTCTTTCAAGTATTATTCAAACCAAACATTAGTGTTATAATCAATATCACACACAAGCGTAGTAGTGAAGCCTGAAGGGAATAACCTCAATCTACTCAAACATGAGCAAGAAAATACAACGGTGAATCAAATATGTGATCAGTCCATCCCAAAAGTAGAGATATCGACCCAAAGATTCACCTTCCTACCCCTTTCATGAATCAGTCCAGTCCAAAAAAGAACTAATGACCATGATTGGAGCTCTAATCGAAATAGCAAGCAAATACAGCGGTGAATCAAACATGTGATCAGTCCATCCCAAAAGTAGAGATATCGACCCAAAGATTCACCTTCCTACCTCCTTTCATGAATCAGTCCAGTCCAAAAAAGAACTAATGACCCATGATTGGAGCTCTAATCGGAATAGCAAGCAAATACAACGGTGAATCAAACATGTGATCAGTCCATCCAAAAGTATAGATATCGACCCAAGATTCACCTTTCTATCTCTTTTCAAGAATCAGTTCAGTCCAAAAAAGAACTAATGACCCATGATAGAAGTTCTAATCAATATAGCAATCAATTTAGCAAATATAACGGTGAACCAAACATGAGATTAGTCCATCCCAAATGTAGAGATACCGACCCAAAGATTCACCTTTCTACCTCCTTTCAAGAATCAATTCAGTCCAAAAAAGAACTAATGATCCATGATCAGAGTTTCATTAAGTTTTAATATTTTTTAAAGACTATTCATTCTTTTACCTTTAGTTTTTCTTCTAAATTTTAAAGGATGACCAAATTTAGAGGAAGCGGTGATGTGATGTGATGTCTACTACAGGGATATATAGAGCCGCCAAATATGGAGGGGGTACATGACGGGGCTGGCGAGATTCTTGCTTTGCCCGCCGGGCCCGTCGGGATTCATAATATGCCCACCGGGCCTGCCGGGGTTTGTGGTTGCCCCGCCGGTTCTACGTTTTCTACCGGTTTTCGTAAGTAATGACATTAGATATGTTATTAACATGAAAAAAATAGTGATAATAACAACAATAATTAACATTTAACAAAATGCATCATCGCGTAATTAAAATCCCTGGTTAAGACTTTGCATAAAGGAGGGGATGTAAAGAATGTAAACAACTATCGCACTATAATGATTGGGTCTCTTACGGTAGAGCTGTTTAGGTGCATAATGGAGATGAAATTTAGTGATTGGGTTGAAGATAATGACAATCGTGCGAAAGGACAAGCGGGCTTTTGTCAATTCCATAGCACCATTAATCATCTTGTCACTCTTCATGTTCTCATGGAGGAAAGTTGGTTGAAAGACAAGGGATTGTATTGTTGTTTTGTGGACTTTAAGAAAGTCTTTGATATGATTTCATGTAACAATTTGTGGAGAAGGATGGAAGAACTCCAAGTGCCACAAGTGAGTTTATGCTTGTGGTTTCTAGAATCTATGAGAAGGTGATTTGTCAATTGCGCATGGGAAGAGAACTTTTAGAATTTTTTGTAAGCATTATTGGGGTTAAACAAGGATGTTCATTGTCACCAACTCTTTTTGATCTATGCATCGATCAATTGGAACAAATGGTACTTGACTTTACGTAAGAAGAAGGCATTGAGAGGTCATTGTTTGCAATGCGGTAATCATGCTTTTGTTGTATGCAGATGATGTAGTGCTTCTGGCACACACTTTAGAAAATGCACAAAAGCTTATGGTTGTTCTTGAGAACTTTTGCTTGCATAGTGGACAGAATGTGATTGAATGAATCCAAAACAAAGGTTATGCTTGTGAAAACCAACCATAAGGAGAAGCAATGCATTATGTACAACAACGAGACATTTGTAGTTGTTTAGAACTTTAAGTACCTTAGCCTTGAGGTTCTGTCCAATCACAAGTGGCATGAATGTTCTATGCATCGTTTGGAAATGGGAAAGAGAACATATTATGCATTTGAGAACATGCCTAATGCGGAAAACATCAAGTGTTGGGTTCTCAAGAAGTACCTTCTTTATGCATTGCTGACACCGGTTCTTCTTTATGGAGTTGAAGTGTGGGGCGGGAGCATTATGGGCATGGAAAGGATTGTGGAGTACATGATAAATATGTGTCAAAACCCCTCACATCGACTTCCTACAATTGCATGGGAAGCAAGCAAAAAAGTTTAAAAGACGCATAAAAGCAAGATCTTGAGCATCGGATGGATGCAAGGCATAAAGAAGTGGTTCGGGAGATGGGATGCATTACACTTGCTACATGATGCTTCAATTGACTCCCAAGTGAATGAAGCCTTTCTACAACACCAATGTATTATGGTTTGGGAGAAATCCAGTGGGTCATGCTTTATACATTACACCACCCATATTTCCCCCAACTACAAAACCATGTTCTTTGCTAAAAGAGGAAACCATACTCACACTTACATTCTTGAGCTTATCCCCTTACGCACTATCAAAGCCATTCGGCTTAGCTCCCATTTCCTTCGATGCGAGACAGGGAGTTGGGGCAATGAAGAAGAGTCAAATCAATTATGCATATTATGCTCACTGCAAGTTCGAGAGTCTGAGTACCACACACTACTAGAGTGCTCAGCTTTTGGCACATCCGAACTTGCTTCCCTCACATTTTCAGCCATGACTTAGACCTACACACTTTCCTCTCCCAGCCAGAGTGTGAGCTCTCCATTGCGACTCTCATCACCACAATTTTGGAGCATCGAGAGTCACTCATCAACCATACACATACTACATCACAAGTAACTTTGGTCCCATAGCTCATATTTGACCTACGAGGACGATAATAGAATCTATCTATCTCTCTATCTCCCCCTCTCTCTTTCTCATTCTCTTTCTATCTCTATTCTCTCTCCCTCTCTCTCTCTTTCTCTATTCTCTCTCTCCCTCTCACTCTATCTCTACCTCCTTCTCTTTTCTTGTCTTTCTCTCTCTCTCTCTCTCTCTCTCTCTCTCTCTCTCTCTCTCTCTCTCTCTCTCTCTCTCTCTCTCTCTCCCCCCCCCCCCCCTCCTTCTCTTTCTATCTTTATCCTCTCCCTCTCTTTGTCCATGCTCTCCCTCTCCCTCTCTTTCTGTTTCTCTCTCTCTCCCTCTATCTCTTTCATTTTTAAACTTTATTTCTTTCTCTACTCTCCCTCTTCCATTTCTCAAGTTTTTTATATACATTAACCTATTTCTTTTTCTAATTCTCTCAGAATCCATTTGCAAAGAAGCTACTCGAGTATCCATTTGAAAACAAAGCAAACAAGTTTACAAAGACACGCCAGAAGATTTATATACTTCACTAAGCAACAACGTGTGTGTGTGTGTGTGTGTGTGTGTGTGTGTGTTTAAGAAAGATTATCTATAACAATAGTTTGATTTCACAAACTATTGAACCATACAATGGGACTAGAGACCAATCAACATGTAAATAATCAAATCTTATGCATACATTAGATAACAAGTAGATATAGTTAAGACTACAATAGACTTCTAAACCAGATACTGACATATAGTGTATTACATGTTTTTATCAATATATACAAGGGTCGTCTATCACTAATCAAATAACCGAAACATTGAACGATCTTCAGTTATTGCTGCAGTTGTCATTGTAATCCCAAGGAAAGAATCTCTTACCTGTCACCATCCAAGAAACACAAGCCTGTCAGAACTGGCATTACTTGGGAAGACAGCTGTTAACGACTCCCTCCCCTTGTTATTGGTGTCAAAAATTACAACAAAAACCAACACCATAACATAGATCGATTATTAAGTTTAAAGAATGAGCCATCTATTTACGATAGTGTTTACATCATTTAATTTCAAAAAAATTGGACAGCATCTCCTTTTAATTTGAATCAATTTTCAAAAGTTCAGTTCAATGCCATCTCATCCGAGACCCTCACGTGAGGATTAAGGCTCTTTTTTATAAAAGACCTTGGAGTATGTTCAAAGTAAAACACTAACACTAATTTCAAAATTTATGCGTCTATTCAACAAAGAGATAAGTGTTGAAAAGAAGTTCCCAGTACTGAATTTACTAAAGTGAATATACTCAACTATAGCCATACAGCTATAGTCCCACACCGACCACCACAAATGTGAAAAAGGCCAGCATCAACTACAAAAGACCATGTAGTAACAAGAAGTATTAACCAGGCAGTACCATCTTGCTCAAGATCTTACATTAACCAAATGACTAATGTAGTTAGCAACCCAAGCAGATACCAGTGCCAATGGATCCTCAAATCAAGTCCCAAAACCATGTTGTGAGGCAGATGTTAAAATTTTTCTATAAACTCAGCATACAAAGCCTGCAATTATTTATTAAAACCAAAGAGAGGAAGAAGCATGTAGCATCACTCCAGATTCTGGTATTAAAGATCTCTAAAAAAGAAAAATTTGGGCAACATCTCCTTTGTACTACGGGCAAATTTTAAAAAATTCCGTTCATTGCTATCTCTGTTGAGACCCTCGCATGAGGTTTTAAGGCTCTAGCCACCACTTGAAAGTGAAGACACTTGTCTACACTCTATGTAAATCCATTATTTAAAGTATTGTATGTATGTCACAGCATGTATGTTAACCAAGTAGTGACATCAATTCCACATACAAAAGGGAGCAGAAGGATTCAAATCCAAAGGACAAACACTTTTTCACCATAGAGTGAGTATATATTTGTATAACAGAAATTCTAAAAAATCCCAGTATTTTGCTTGTATTTTGATCCGATTTTCCACAAATTCATTTTCTGTTATTTCCATACAAACCCTCATCTAAGGTTTCATAAACTGTTATCTTTTACGATATCTTCACCTGAGATTAATGGCATTATAAGCAAAAAACCGGGAGGTTGGTATCAAACAAAGGTATGTTACTGTGAGTTTTTGTCTCTATTCATCTAAATCAGATATAGAAAACTGCAAGAAGAAAATGTATTTCAGAGAAAACCGTAAGTATTTATACTCTCCAAATTTACTGAGTAGGTGCAGATGCACCTATCTGTATAATGATGATTCTCGTTTGTTTGTACATGATGAAGCATGAGGATTTGACTGTTGTGGATGGTATTCGAAGAATACGCTGGATTGTGATATGTGTATCCTGCACAAAATTTGAGAAGTGTGGCAAGCCAGGCGTGATTACCCAACTCTCATAATCCAAGGTGCTAAGAAGGTTAGAGACCCAAATTTCCACGGTGTTCTTCAGATGGTGAAACGCCTTCATAAGAGGACCTCGTTGAGAGAGAGAGAGAGAGAGAGAGAGAGAGAGAGAGAGAGAGAGAGAGAGAGAGAGAGAGAGAGAGAGAGAGAGAGTATGTGTGTGTGTGAGGATCATCATTTGTTCCAGATCAGGGTATGGCGAATCGAGAAAGGAGACAAAACACAAGTATAACAAGCGAGGGTAAAACCTCCTAGGAAGGATGATCCAAGTACTGAGGAAAGCAGACCCCTGTCACGGAGAGCTTACAAGGGAGCACTTGTATAATCTTCTCAAGAGGTCCTCTCTGAGCATGTGTGTGTGTGTGTGTGCGCACGCGCGCGCACGCGCACGTGTGTGTGTTGAGCAAGGTGAAAAGCATATGCAAGTGCATCCAAGAAAAAGGGTTGATGCATAGGGAGAGAATTGTTCAGGCAAATATGACCTGTGCAAGCAATATATATATATATATATATATATATATATATATATATATATATATATATATATATATATATATATAGATATATATATAGAGAGAGAGAGAGAGAGAGAGAGAGAGAGGGACCACAACAGATGAATGAGAATTTGATGGCATTCGATACTCAATAGAATTTGCAACTTATCTTTATGGTTGCATGTGAAGGAAATTAAAAAGGCTAGCTACCAATAGTCTGTGCAAGTTTTCCATTTTTAAAGAGAGTTGTGCTATGCACATGCATGTCCATGCGTTACTACACTATGCAGACCATAGCCATGTGTGTGTGCCCCTTGTGGGATGTATAGAAAGTGTTCACACTCGAATGCAACACCATGATTGATGCCAAAAGGGTAGTAGGAGATCATAGTTCAATTGTAGCAAGAGAAGCATAGTCAAAAGTGGTAGCATGTGTGTGTGTGTGTGCGCGCACGCATGTGTGCACGTGTGCATGTGCGTGTGTGTATGTGTGTATGTGAATCAATTTATTACCTCCATGGGTGCCTAAGCCTGCAATGTGTGGTACTTACATGTGAACACAGAGACATATCTAGCAAGTAAGAGGATTCTATAGAGGGTTACCACTCTAAAGAGGGTTACATAGGATTCTATAGAGGGGTTAACATTCCATAAACTAAAGTACTGTATAGAAGGGTTCAGTCCAATGTGTGCAAGAAGGTTAGCTTCAACCGAACACTCATGTAAATTAGCATAAGCTATATTGATTGCTCAAGGATTTGGTAATCAATACTTTATCCATTTATAGTTGATACACCACCAAACATATATATGTGTATTTGACCAAGTTTGGTGCCCAAGAGCCCCAACCCTTCCGTTTGGAGTGGGTGGTTCAAGTATAACACGTATAATGCGTCTAAGTCCAGGTCCATGGAACAAGAACAAAACTGGGTATGGATTGCCAATCCTTGTCAAGGGTACTCATAATGAAAATACATGATAGGGATTCCGAACCAGAATTTGGAATGAGATAGAAAGCTCTCATTTATCAAGGGTAAAAACAAATTGTCATGTTTAAATGTGTGTGTGTGTGTGTGTGTGTGTGTGTGTGTGTGTGTGTGTGTGTGTGTGTGTGTGTGTGTGTGTGTGTGTGTGTGTGTGTGTGTGTGTAGAATACAATAGGGAAAGAGGGAGGGGAGGTTTTGTGATTACCTTAAGTTGATGATGTGGTTGACCTTTAGGTTGAGCATCCTATGACAATCGCAGTAAGCCCCCTTGAAAGACTCCTTCACAAACGACCCAAAAGTGTGTGTGTGTGTGTGTGTGTGTGTGTGTGTGTGTGTGTGTGTGTGTGTGTGTATGTGCGTTTCTATTTTTAGACTAATATTTATATGCAAAATAACATAATAGTTCAAAAGACAGCTGGCTTTAGACAAAGGACAAGGAATAGCACAAAAACAACTCAATCTCTAATTCATTTTTGTACATCATAGCGAGAATGAAGCATCATTCTAGTTATGTGTACATAAGAAAGCGAGAAACAACTGGTACTAAAGTGACAGAGGTCAAGTATATCGGTGATGGATAGAAACAATGCCAAAAAGATCCTAAGTAAAGATAGATTCCTCACCTACATCCATATAAACAAGACAACACATTCGTTAGCCTTGATTACGTTTTACAGGTGTCGATAGACCTTATCAATTGTTATCCATGTCCTACTTACAACCTTTCTAAACTTAACCTACTATCCAAGTAATCTAAGAATGTCCAAAGGAACCACTTTTATGAATTTGATATATGTATTTTTGCATTTTCAAAGTCAATGCTCTATATTGTATGTGTAAGATATGTTTCTTTTATTTCTTTTAAAATTTGTTTTAATCTTGAGATCAATAAAGGTCATCACTTCCTTTTTAATACAAGTGAATTTAATAGGTTATAAGTAAGGTTATTAATACCTCAATTTTTTAAGGATATATTTATTTACCTTAAATTAAATTTTGATCAGAAGGCCATTACCCTTCTGATCCAAGTGTCTTAACCCTATTTTTGTCCCATTTAGTTTTATGGGTTGTAAATCCACCACAAAGGTGAATTTTTGTAAACCATATATGATCTCACCAACCAATCAATTCTGAGTACTACATGTCAATTAAAGTCAATTTAAGGCATCCGAACTGAGAGTTTTTTTTAAAAAAATTATGTTGCTAGCTGAGATTTGAGAAAGGGACCAGAGTTTGCATACACCAAAGTATTTTTTCTTATGAATTCCAGAACTGGCAATATTTAGAGAGAAAACATATATTATAGTGCCATTTATAAAACAAGTGTAGCAAGCTTAATGGTTTGTATAACATAGAGCTAGTAAAGAACCATCATAATTATAAGGTTTTTATAAAAATTGATTTCAAAGTTACTGGTTATTATCTATCTAAAAAGTAGGCGCCTTAGGAGTTAACTTTCATCAAAAAGTAGTGCATATTTAAATTACCGTTGTAGAGATGTTTGAGGTAAGAGAACCTCATACTAGGTAATCATCCCAAAAATCTTCTTTTTTAAGGGTTTATCAACAGAACCTAAGTAGACAAAATCTTAATAGCACTATATTGGCTAAGAATTCCAAGCCAACAGATGGACAGTCATCATCCAGATGGCCATTACTACTTAGAAGTATAACCTAGCATGCCAACACTACCTATAAATAACTAGGTACATAGAAATATATTAAGTAAAAAATCCACAGACTACTGCGATTACATCTGTTGAAACCATCTGTATTTGGATGGCATACAACAAAGAGTTTTCCTAGAGTGGTTTGTTCAGCAAGTAGGTAAATTACTCTCATTAGAACCCCTAGTATAAGCCCAAGTATCAAGCCATTGTCTGCAAAAACTGACATTTTAGAATATATTAAAGCCCTTAGAAGAGAGCTATGAGTCAGCAAATGAGTCCAGCTAATCTCAATATAGGCCAAATCTTTGGCCATCAATAATAAATAGTCTTAGCAATCTTTGTCCATATAAGCTATCATAACCCGTTGGTGAAGTTATGTCAAACCAAAATCACAGTTAATCACACCACAGCCATATTAGCCATCCATCCTAAGTGTGACCCCATGGGAGTGAGAATATAAAACACCAAGCTTGTTATCAAATAAAGGAGAAGCTTCTCTTATAAAAGTGTACATCCGCAGATTAGCTAATAGATCAGCACCAAACCATCATAAAAATGGGACATTTTTTCGAAATTTCAGAGGGAACCTTGGGAAGGAGCCAACATTGCTCAATCAATCCCACCACAAATAAACAAGCCAGAAGTTTCATTTTATCATAGTAAGTGAAAAGCTAAAAAGGAAACTAAGATAACAATATCATGCAAACAGTATACACCTCAAAGGCGTCTAGAAACACTTCATCAAAATGATTAAGATATTGTCACAACCTAGTCTAGGCAGCTACCATTAACAGCAGCAAGTGGTGCGTATTTTTTAACCAGACCAGAGAAAACCATTCGGCCTCAGCCAGTAGGGAGAATGCATCAAAAGAACCAGTAATACACTATATTGAAGGTTAAGTGAGACAAAATTGAGTCAAGGAAGAGGTCAAGAACCACCAATTGTAGCAGAGGTAGATTTCCTAAAAAACCAATTATTTTCAACTTTATGCAGTAGACTTATGGTGGTAAAAAATGTGAATTTTTGACATGCATAACACCTGCTGCACAATATTCTTCATTGCATGTGGAGTTAAACCAGAATCGCCCACATTAGCACTCATTTTCTCTCTAACAATACCATACACAAGGCTAAGTGAGGGAGTAAAACGACCCCTCACCTTGTTTAAGTAGGTAAGATTGTTGAGTGGAGATAGTTTCATCCAGCATCAGTATTCGTCGAGATGAAATCCCCATTTAAGTCTATAGAATCCCCTCGGGAGCTTAGTTTTTGTGAGAGTTAGCGCACAGCACCACTTATGTATCCGCCTTCACAATGTAGCGAGACAAGAATGAAAGAGAGAATTGAAGAGAGATACAGGGGGATCAAGAGTGTATGAAGCAGTAGGTGGGTAGCTTTGAAGTAGACACCTCGGGAGAAGAGGTTTAATGTATTGCGCACTCAATGGCCACGATCACCGTCGAAAACCAAAGGGAAATACCCATTGAGTTCACAAAATAGGAGTGCTAAGGGGGAGTCCAACCAAAAAATCAACATTGCTTTAGTTTAGAGAATCCTTTAGACCTCATATGAGTATTAGACCGAATCCCTAATAATATGTAAGAAGGAAAGCTAACCCATAGTAGCCATGTGTTAAAGTTGGTCCATAAGGTAAATCCCTATGGCATGAGTTAGTTGGTTTACCAAGATTAGACGTTAGTAGGTAGAGGTAGAGAGAGGTGTGGATAGGGAGACCCATCTTTGGTAGCATCTTAGAGTACAAGCGTCTGCTACCCAATATGCAAAGGATATGAAATTCAAAGGAAAGAGAGAGAAATTGGGAAAACAAACTCACTAGAAGGTAGAATTGGTGTAATCCATTATGTCAAGACCTATCATATCTAGAGAGAGCTATATGGGCTAACTTCCCACGAGGTTTGAAGAGTGAGAAGAGGTGGAGAGTGCAATGTTCCAACTAAATATGAGCCAGGTAGCTCCAAAATTTAGTAAGAGAAACTCTCTCAATAACTGGGAGAGACAAATAATCAGTTGTGCTAGGAGGCAATCTTCTTTACTCGGGCTTTCAGTAGGTATGGCTCAGATTAGGTAGAGGGTTCCAAAGTCCCATAAACTATCCAAAGATAGTGTATCGGGTGAGAGCAAGTGTGTGATTAAGGGGCTTATGCTTGAAAGAATCCACTCAAAGTGATACACGTGTGTGTGTGTGTGTGTGTGTGTGGGGGGGGGGGGGGGGGGGGGGGGGGGGGGGAGAGAAGGAGGGGAGAGATGGACAAGCGAGAGAGAGGTAGAGGGTGTGAGAGGTAGAGTAGGGAGGTTTGGGCAAGGTGCAGGTGCAATGGCGGAGAAGAAGAGGACAGAGTATGCCGCAAATACATGGCATACTCTACCCTTCTTTGTTTTTTAGGCGCCAGTGGTTACTGTGGATATTATCGCACCTATTACTGTCTAACGTCATTTCAAACGGATACAAACACATTGAGGTGGGGGGGGGGGGGGTACAAACCACCCCCCTCTACCTTTAGACAGACATAATGTCATACATAGCCTTTTGATTTTTTTCATGATTCTTTTTTTAATTAATTTTTCTTATTGAATATTTTATACTGATATGTACTTAAATAATTAGCATATGTTTATTTGTAGGTCTTTTAGATTTTTTTTATATGCATTTCTTAACCTTTTTGTACCATTTACGATTAAAAATTAAACCATTTAGTATCACTATTGATTGCACTTTATTTAAATAATAATAATACACTCATTGCACTTCATTCTCTTTGAATTTTTAATCATTTCTCTTTTTTATTGAAATATGTGATTGACACAATTTTCTCTAATTAATTGTTTATTCTTTAGGACACATATGACTAAATATAAATCTTTTGAATTAAAAACTCTCTTTTGCGTGTGTGCAAGACGACTAGATGATCGTGGCCCTCCGAACGGCTCTGAACGTTGGTACAACCAAAGTTGGTCGACCATAGAAGATGGCATGGACAGATGTGTGCAGGCTAGCAAAAGCATGGCAAGGGGCTAGAGCAGCTAGAAAGATGATCGGCTGACCAGTAGCAGCGGATATGTATGGCTGATGTGGCTTATACGCCAAGAAAGGCTCCAGGAGGGACTACTTTGGGGAGCAAGTGAAGGAGGTTCAAGGTACAGTCTTTGGGTCCAGGAATGTAGAGCTTGAAGTGCTGAAGGAGCAGGTCTAGAAGGCTCATCAAACAGAGCTACGAAGCCCAAGATATTGGAGTTTGAAGGTGCGGTGAGTTGCAAATTCTTGTCGAACAGGGCACCTGGGAACAAGTGGCCCAATTGGATGTCAAGATATAGACACATAGTGCTCAAATTATGGAGCATACCCATCTTTTCAGATTGCCGATCACAGCTACGTATTGCAGTTTATGGCTAGTTGAAATTTTACCGGGGGCTAGGTTGGTGTCCAACTGACCACATGGGGAGTCGTGCCATCGGGTGTTTTTTGGGCTGTGACAGGGTTTGAGAAGGTGTTGTGCAGTATATGGAGCTAGGAGAAGTTGATTGCTCATCAAACGGAGCCTGGAGCGGAAAGATACAGCAGTTGGAAAGTTGGGTGAATTTTCCCGGAATTGGCTGCAGCTAAATATTCATGTTTTTGCAGCCTCGGTTTGGGGTCTCAAAGAATCTTGGAGTGCAGCAAGAGTTGGGGGTTTACGAGTCGTTATAATGAAGTTGCAGCCACGCTTTGCGGCTTGGCAATCTGACATGCAAGCATTACAGGGGAGCATGAGAAAAAAGGGCTATTAAAAAAAAGGTATTATATATATTTTTGGAGAGCTTTTTGGAGCTTTGGAGGTAGTCTCTCACAATATGCCACGTGGCAAAGGAGAAAGCCCACATGCGAGGTTTAAGGGAGAAATCTCACTATATATGGGCTGGCCTGTGGAGCACAATAGGGTATCCAAATGGAGAGGGAAGCTCTCCTTGAGCGCAGCGATGGTGACCCGTATAGGGCGTTGTGATGTGGTGGTGTGCGCTCGAGTGGCGGCGGTGCAGTGGTTTTGGCCGGCGGCTCTGAGCGAGGGGTGGTGTTGCAAGTTGAAATGGCCGACAGCGGCACTCACAAACACACTGATGACATGGCAGTCCTTAAGGGACTAGTCCCGCAGTCCAAGGCCGCCCAATGTTTTTTGAAGGCAAACCCCCCCCCCCACTAGCGATGTCGCTAGTGCTCGGGTAGGGAGGGGTCCCGCGACAGCAGTGACAGGAGATGTGTGAGAGAGAGCTAGTTCGAGGAAATTCCAAGGCGGCCTAAAGGGAAATTACAAGGGCCAATTCAAGGGGCATATCCCGCTAGTGGAGAGCAAGAGGGAGAGAGAAGGTGAGTTCAAAGGCCTAGAGGGCCTTTTCAAAGGGTAAGTGCAAAGGAGAGCGGGCGGACAAAGAGGTGCACCATGCAATAGTTGCCAAAAAGGAAGTGAGCCAAATGTATGCATGCAAAAAGAATTCTGAATGAAGCTAAAAGAGAACTGCACGAGCAAAGGAGCTCTCATTTTTTCCTTTTTTTGGGTCTTCTAGACAACCCTATAAAAGGATGTAAACGTGATGTTTTTGGCGCTTTTTGCCATTGGGGCTTTTTTGCCAAGGCTTTTGAGTCAAAGGTTTGTGCCGGCAGATTGTTGGTTGTACGTGGTGTTGTATATGCAAGAAGGCCATTCATTGTTTGTTGTCTCTTGGTGTCATTCCCCCTTCCCCCTTCTCTTTTCTACTTGTGTGCGTGTGTTTCCGGGCGTGTGTCGGCGTGTGTGTCCCCTCGAGTTTTGTCGTGCAAAGGGAGCTAGAGAGAGCCGGTGTGCGTGTGGAAGGCTATGAAGTGAGCAGATCAGAGTGATCGGGTCTCTTTGGTGCATTGCAAGGCTTGTGTGTGTATGGTTGTGTGCAGGCAGTGATTTGCTTGCGGGTAGTGTCGAGTTTTGAAGGTGAACTCTAGTGGATTGGGGCATTGTGAAGTATACCTTGGGCTATACTGAGGCATTTTGTTGTGTGTTGGGTGTGTTCCCCTTTCCCCCTCTCCATCTTCAGGTGCCCCCACTGAGGAGTGGTCTGATGCTCCGATTTGAGGTTGGAAGCGGTGTTTTCTAGCCGACAAAGTGGTTGGCTGATGGTTGAAGTGTTCAATGGTCGAATTTGAAGCAGGCAAAGATGGTGGAACCAGGTTTTGGCCCCATATTTACGGACGTTGAAGATCCCAAGGATTGGTTAGTAGATTTTGAGTTATGGTTGTTGTCGATGCATATGTTGACGGATGCGGAAAAGCTGCAAACGATGTCGATGTTGATGCGAGGATGAGCCAAGGCTTGATTTTATGGTTTAAAGATCAGTGATTGAGGATCATGGCAAAGGTTACAAAGTCGATTTTTGGAGCAGTTTCGAGAGGTGATTACTGCGAAAGAAGCTAGTGCAAAGCTAAAGGCAGTACGTCATGATGTGAGTAAGGATTTTTCTATTTTTGTTGAGCAGTTTGAAGCCTGTTGGAAGCAATTAGAGGTTGCTACTGGGGTCAAAAGCAACCATTATTTGAAGCTGTCGAAACTGCTAGAGAGCTTGCATCCGAGGATTAGAGAAAAGGAGGAAGATGGTGCGGATACATATGAAGATATGGTCTATCTGGCCAAGATGAAGAGCAGAAAGTTGAAGCGAAAGCTGGAGCTGGGCGTGTTGAAGCCGCTAGAGTATGTGCCTGTTGCAGAGGTAGCGAGGTGTTCTTTGGTCAGACTAAAGGCGGTTCCAAGTGTTCGAAGTGCAGAACCTGTGGGGGTAAGGCCTATTGTTGGTTATGTTCCTTGGATATTTCTAGTTTGTGATGTGCATGTGCCGAGGGTCGATGAGCTTGTCTGAGGAAAAGGTCCATGTTGAAGTGAAATAGTGTGCAAAAGCCGTAGCAAATGTGGAGGTTCCAGTGCAGCTTAAAGAGGTAAAGCATGTTCTTGTGGAAAGTTTGCATGAAAAGGTAGAAAAATGCAATCAGGTTGCAGATATCGAGGGTCCAGAAGCATATGAAGGAAGTGATCAAATCCATGGAGATGGTCAAGCATTTGTGGAGCAGCAAGCGGATGAAGATGTAGATACGGAGTCGGTATATGATGCCGATGATGAAGAAGATACAAGCATGATTTGCTGGGAGACAAGCGACGAGGATAGAGTGGATGAGTCCACATCCTCTGGCGCGGAGACGGAGTCTGACGAAACTGAGCTGGTAAAGGTAAAGCTGCCTTATTATATGCTTGATGATATGGTAGTATCCCATGTACAAGAAGAGCAGAAAACCGAGCAATTGGAGGTACATGATGAAAACCAAGTGGAGTGGTCTAGGCCTACATATAATGGTATGGAGGTAAAGGTGGTGTGTGGTGCCATGCTAGTGGCCATGATGGTGAAAGTGGTAGTGAGTGAGCAATGGTGGTGCAACACGTGCAGAATCTTGCCAGGAGGGATAAAGCAGCCATGCCTATGGAGGAAGCCGAGTTTGATGCAGTAGGACACGAGTTTCTCTCTTCCTTGGTGGAGCATGATGCAACAGTAGAAGAGATGCTTGAAGAGCAAGTGATTGAAGCTGAAGAGCAGGTGGTGTTGATCAACCTTGAAGGTCCGGTTGAGGAGGAAGGGGTCAATGATGCTGGAATCAAGTATGTGGTCAAAGAGGAGGTTGTGTTGCCAAAGGTGGTGGAGATTTCGATGCAGGAGACATGTCCAATGGTGGATAAAGGAGAATCCCAGGCAGTGGCTTTGCTTCCATTGAAGGTATGTGAGCTATGGTTGAAGAATTTGTGTGTAGAAAGAGTTATGTGGTGGATGGTTCAGCATGTGCAGGGGTCTATGGTTGAGGCCTCCACTTTATTTGGTTGGGAGGGAGGGTCAGACATGTGTTGGATCTTGGTGTCAGGTACATGTTTTTTGGATGGCGTTATGCTTGATGCTGCTTTGGAACAGGGTAGATAGTTTGCTGAGGGATGCATGGAGTGTTGAAGGTAGGCTATGGGCAGCTTACACATATGATGGTTTATGTGCTGGGGTACGGCATTATTGTGAGCAGTTACAGGTGGGTGGAAGACCCCAATGGCAGGTGTTTGATCCAGGCGGAAGCTACGTGATGCAGGGGGTGGAGCAACCCACTTAAAGGTTTGGCAGCAGGATGCAGTAAGACTGTGTAAATATGGTTTTGGTTTTCTCATAGTGTATGCCAGGTTTTGCAGTTAGAAATGGAATAAAGCTCTTTTGTGATTGAGCATAAATGTTCAACTAGGGGGTGGGTAATGATGGTACAACCAAACTTGGTCGACCATAGAAGATGGCATGGACAGGTATGTGCAGGCTAGCAGAAGCATGGCAAAGGGCTAGAGTAGTTAGAAAAGATCATGGGCTCACAAGTAGCAGCGGATATGTATGGCTGATGCGGCTTATAGGCCAAGAAAGGATCCAATAGGGACTACTTTGGGGAGCAAGTGAAGGAGGTTCAAGGTGTAGTCTTTGGGTCTAGGAATGTAGAGCTTGAGGTGCTGAAGGAGCAGGTCCAGACGGCTCATCAAACAGAGCTACGGAACCCAAGATATTGGAGTTTGAGGTGCGGTGAGTTGCAGATCTTGTCAGATAGGGCAGCTAGGAATAGGTGGCCCAAGTGGATGTCAGGATATAGACGCGTAGTGCCCAATTTATGGAGCATGCCCGTCTTTTCAGATTGCAAATCAGAGCTACGGATTGCAGTTTATGGCTAGTTATCAGGGGCTAGGTTGATGCCCAGCTGACCACATGGGGAGTTGTGCCATTGGGTGTTTTTTGGGCTGTGACAGGGTTCAAGAAGGTGCTATGCAGTGTATGGAGCTAGCAGGAGTTGACTGCTTGTCAAACGAAGCCCGGAGAAAGATACAGCAATCGAAAAGTTGGGTGCATTTTCCCGGAATTGGCTACAAATGAATATTCATGTTTTTATGGCCTCGGTTCGGGGTCTCAAAGAATCTTGGAGTGCAGCAAGAGTCGGGGGTTTTCAAGTCGATTTAATGAAGTTACAGCCGAGCTTTGTGGCTTGGCAATCTGACATGCAAGCATTACAAGGGAGCATGAGGAAGAAGGGCTATAAAGAAAAAGGTATTATATATATTTTTGGAGAGCTTTTTGGAGCTTTGGAGGCAGTCTCTAACAATATGCCACGTGGCAAAGGAGAAAGCCCAATTGCGAGGTTTAAGGGTGAAAGCTCACTGTATATGGGCTGGCCCGTGCAGCACATTAGGGTATCCAAATGGAGAGGGAAGCTCCCCTTGAGCGCAGCGATGCGGCCCGTATGGGGTGCTCTGTTGTGGTGGTGCACGCTAGAGTGGTAGCTGCGCGGTGGTTTTGGCCGGCGGCTCTGAGCGGAGGGGTGGTGCTGCAAGTTGAAATGGCCGACAGTGGCGCTCACGGACAGTAATGACGTGGTAGTCCTTAAGGGACTAGTCCCGCAGGCCAAGGCCGCCCAATGTTTTTTGAAGGCAAAACCCCCCCAACTAGCGATGTCGTTAGGGAAGGGTCCCGTAGTAGCAGTGAACAGGAGATGTGTGAGAGAGAGCCAGTCCGAGGAAAATCCAAGGCAACCTAAAGGGAAATTACAAGGGCCAATTCAAGGGGCATATCCAGCTAGTGGAGAGCAAGAGGGTGAGTTCAAAGGCCTAGAGGGCATTCTCAAAGGGGTAAGTGCAAAGGAGAGCGGGCGGCCAAGTCGGGTGGACAAAGAGCTGCACCGTGCAATAGTTGCCAAAAAGGAAGTGAGCCAAATGTATGCAATGCAAAAAGAATTCTAAATGAAGCTGAAAGAGAACTGCACGAGCAAAGGAGCTCTCATTTTTTTCTTTTTTGGGTCTCCTAGACACCCCTATAAAAGAATGTAAACATGATATTTTTGAGCCTTTTTGCCATTGGGGCTTTTTTGCCAAGGCTTTTGAGTCATTTTCTTGTTGCCAAGGGTTGTGCCAGCAGATTGTTGGTTGTACGTGGTGTTGTATATGCAAGAAGGCCATTCATTGCTGTCTCTTGGCGTCATTCCCCCTTCTCTTCTCTGCTTGTGTACGTGTGTTTCCGGTCATGTGTCGGCGTGTGTGTCCCCTTGAGTTTTGTCGTGCAAAGGGAGCTAGAGAGACGTGGTGTGTGTGTGGAAGGCTATTAAGTGAGGAGAGCAGAGTGATCGGGTATGTTTGGTGCATTGCAAGGCATGTGTGCGTATGGTTGTGTGTAGGTGGTGATTTGCTTGCAGGTAGTGTCGAGTTTTGAAGGTGAACTCTAGTGGATTGGGGCATTGTGTATACCCTGGGCTGTAGTGAGGCATTGTGTTGTGTGCTTGGTGTGTTCCCCTTTCCCCCTCTCCAATGTGATCGGTGTCTCAAGGAAAAACTCCCTTGTCCTTGCACCAAGTGCAAAAGGGCAATCCCTCGCTTGAGGCACATTGCTTTGGAGCACGTGGAGAACGAAGGGCTTTGGCATCCTCAAAAAAGCTATGTCGAGGGATATGGGTTCAAAATGTGAGCCGAGTAGGCATCGCGCCTCTGGCTGTGGGAGGTATGAAAGAGAGAGAACGAGAACAACAAACACTGAAAGATCTGGTAATCATTGTATCATCAATAAATTGAGTTAAAACTTTGAGTACAACTTAATCCTTAGCCAAGGCGGGGGCTGTTAACAACACCGTCCCTTGATCATCTGCTAACTAAGAGTTTAAGCTCCCGTTTTACAGGATTAACCGAATGTTAATGACATCGGGACTTAACAGGATGTTTAATCAATCTATAGCTAATGATGGTGATGGAAATTCCCTCCTGTTGCTTTATCTGCTCCGGGACTTAACAGGATGTTTAATCAATCTATAGCTGATGACGGTGATGGAAATTCCCTCATGTCGCTTTATCTGCTTCAACTACCCTTGGATTCTACAAACTTTAATTTAGCTCACTGTCTCAATCTTCACGCTTCAATTATTGTCAAATATTCTACAGCTTCCTGCTCTGTGTGCTTTGCACTGGCTTAATTGTCGTTCTCAAGTTTTAACTTTCTCCTGCTCTTCAATTGCTATCCAAAGCTTTAACCCTTGCTTGGCCGCTACACTTGCTTGGCCTGCCTTGTGCTTTCCTCTTCCGAGCTCATGCCACCTTCATGCAACAGCTCCGAGATCCTCTCCTTCTCGAGCACAAGAGCGAGAGAGAGCCCTCCTCTTATTATGCTTTCCTTCTTTGTAACCTTTGCATGCTCCTCCTCGATTGCTTCATCCACCCTGCTCATGATCCTCCTCGTTTTCTCCATCGACCCTTCTCATGCTCCTCCTCGATTGCTCCTCGTTTCCCTTTGCATGCTCCTCTCTTGATTACGACCGAGAGAGGGGGAGGGAGAGAGAGAGATATGTTGAGCTTCCCAAACAAGAGCGAGAGAGAGAGAGATTCTCCATCAAGCTTCCTACTCTTTCCTAAGAGCTCCTTTCCTTGATCTCCCGCTTCCTCACGTTCTCCTCTCTTTCGTAACCATCTTCTCCTTGCTTATGCTCGAGAGCAAGAGAGAGAGTCCTTGAGCTTCGAGAGCTAGAGAAAGAACCTCCTTCAAGCGAGCTTCCCTTCTTGCTCTCTCGAATACCCTATTCTACCCTTTTTCTTGCTTACCCCATCTCACTTAAAAAATCTTGCAACGATGATGCCATCAGTGATGTGGCATGGAATTGGATGCTATGACATGGCAAGTCCGTCTCGCGAGCTGAAAAGAATCCATCAAAAATGATGCCAAATGGGGTCGCCACGCCATCCTAAGAAATTCTCGTTTCATGCTCGTCCGCTTCTGAGCCCCGTGCTGGCTGCGACGTGTTTTCTCCTCCCTGTGCAACCTGTGCAGCTCGCCTCGCTGTCAGCCCTTACTTTCCATGATTTTTCTATTGGCTTCACACACCCTTTAAAAATAGGGTGGCCCTAAGGGTTATGCTTTGGGCGCCCTTGGGCGGCGACACCCTTAATATCATGGGTGGGTGTCCAAGATTGCTTGGGCCCTTGGGCACCACACTTGGGCATTTCCTGCTATCAGTAGGCAATGCCCAAGTGTTAGGCACAACATATCAACCAAAGAATTGCTGCATGACGTTCCAAAACTTGGTCGAAGTTAAAAATTCCCAGATGGCACACCGACCGAGCCGACTCGACTCATATGAAAATGGCCCTGCATGAAATTTAATATGTCAATATCTTGGCAACCGAAATTCCGATCACTGATATGAAAGGACTGACGCACTTCACAAAGTGAGCACTTCAGGCCCATGCATTCACTTCATTTTTTTCCCCTCAGCTACAGTTGCCCAATTCGGTACGGGTTCGCAATTGACTCAAACTTTAAACTGCCATAACTTTTTCACCGTAGCTCCAATCGACGAGCTGTAAAGACAGGTCGGTAGAGCACTTCAAGAACTACATTTGTAGATCATAATCTCCCATCTGTGATCACTTCAAGAATACTCCTTTTTAGCATCATTAAGACATCTATTGGCCCTTTTAAGCCACATCTGGCATACATTAATTATACACTAGCTTGTTAGCAAGCATTGAACACTGACCATTAATCAGGTAAGCTTCAAATACTCTCGACATGCATTTTCCTGGTATATTTCTTAGCATGGCAGCGGAGCTGCACGACAGTGCTCGGAGAGATGAGAGCGCCACTCACCCCTCGCTTGAGGAGGTGTCCCATTGGTCTGTGTTCGGTGGTGGTGCGTCTGTACGCAAGGCCAAACAACAGAGACAAGAGCTATTGGACAAATTAGGCATGGTGCATGGTGACCCTCCCACTAGCTATACTTCAACAGCTCCTCCTCTGGCGTCTCAATCGCACTTTGAGATAGAGGATGAGAACATGTTCGACATGTGTGACGAGTTACTGCTTCATGAACGTGATGTGTGCAAGGAGGATTGTCAGCCATGCACTCAACGAGCAGTGACAATGGAGGATAGGTTGCTAACGAGTGCCCAAACACCTCTTTACGATGGTCCACAGTACTCAATGCTCCGAGCTTGTTGGAAGTCCTCAACTTGAAAGAAAAATTTGGTTGGAGCAATGCAAGTGTCAATGCCCTCCTTGGGTAATTTCTTTATATGGCTTTTTATATATCTCTCTCACTTCATGGTGCCTCCTCGCAATTGTATTAGTACACTTGTTTGTTGGACAAAAATGTTGCCAAAAGATCACCACATGCCTCCGGATGGTCGATGATCTAGATCTTATGTCACTGGAATTGACATGGAGTATGAGCACATCCACGCATGTGTCAACGATTACATTCTATACCGCAATGAGCATGCACATGCTACCTCATGTCCCGTGTGTGGGGAAGCATGCTACAGGACCAGAGTGAGCAGGGTGCACCTACCCCGCTGTTAGGAAATAGGACGTGGCTAAGTAGATGAATGAGTAGTTTACTTAATGGAGAGAGATAATTTTCAAACACGAGAGATTATAGAGTAGAGAGAGAGAGAGCACACACGATATACGTGGTTCACCCAATGTGGGCTACGTCCACGGGAAAGCAGCCACTCAATGGCTTTAGTACTTCAAAACAAGAAGTAGATTACAAAGAGATTATACCCTTTTGGAGATCCTACCTTGCTTCACTCTCACCACCTCACATCAACTTCACAATGCACCACAATGCTTCACAATCTATTTTTGTGTGTAGAAGAGGCCTCCTTTTATAGGCCAAAAGGGTTGCCCTCTCTCATGAGAGGCAGCCATGTGTAGCCGCCCTTGTGTAGACAAGTCCAAATCGGACCCTCCAATCCGCCCATGTGTGGCCACCCTTGAGAAGACAAGTCCGTCTTTGAAATCGGCCACCGGCCATTGACTACCGTCCATCGGCCAAACGACTGGCCGTTTTTTGACCACTTTACGATTGTCGTCCGGCCATAATATTCCGGTGAAAAGAAATATTCATGTGAAAATTTTGGTTTTCGACGAGTGATTTTTCTTCATGCATTATGGCTTCTCCTCATAACAAGGGCCTTACATAACACAAAAAATCACAAGGGGTAAATCGGGCTCCATACTTAATGCCCACAAGGTATTGAGACATTTTTCATTGATCCCTTGCATTCAACACATGTTTAAAAGCAGCTATATTGTGGAGTTTCTCATGTGGCGTGCCAACCACCACTCAAATGATGGAATGATGTGTGTCCTTGCCAATTCACCTGCATGGAGGCACCTCGAAACAGAGTTTGGGTTGGAGCATCGACACTTTAGGCTTGGGTTAGCAAGTGATGGTGTCAACCCCTTTGGCACTAAATCTACTTCATGGAGCACTTGGCATGTGGTGATCATCAACTATAATATTCCACCATGGGAGACAACCAAGAATGGAAATATACTTCTTTCCTTGCTTGTGCTCGGGAAGTACAAAGTGTCGAATATTGATGTCTAACTCGAGCCCCTCATCGAGGAGTTAAAGAAGTTATGGAGAGGCATCCCTGTTGTAGATGTCTCACTTGCAAAGGGGGAGAGAGAAACCATTGTGAGAGAAATCCTTATGTGGACTATGCATGACTATCCTGGGCTTGGAGAGATTTTTGTATCTCCCTTTTCCTTCTCTCTCTATTTCTCTCCCACATCGGACCACAATGCATGTCCTAGCCATCGAGTAGCCATCATTGGTGACAGAGAGGCTGGATGCCTTTTGCAAGGTAATCTATCCAAACAACCATCATTTCTTATCCCAAGGTCGTAGCAAGCACAAGGCTCCAACAAATGGAAAGATGCCTCTAAAGCTCACGATGGAAAATTGGGTAACCATTCGGGAAGAGCACTACAACAACAATCTGGCTAGTACTCCACCAAAAGGTATGTCAAGGAATTTCATATTTTTAAGGCTTTCATATTGGAAGGACTTGAAAATACAACACTTCTTGGATCCCATGTACATATTCAAGAATGTAGCCCACACCCTGTGGGACCACATTATTGGCAAGAAAGACTCATTGGGGACGAGGGAGGATTTGAGGATCTTGAAACATCTTCCCACCTCTACTACTCCACACTGTGCCCCCAATGAAATATTGTGCTTTCTAAAGCATCATGGATGCTAACCAAAGAAGAATTGGACAAAGTGAAGGGTACTAGTGCGCCTATTCAGACACCAACAGGATGCATGAGGTCGCTAAAGGGAGCTTTCACAAAAGCGAAGAAATGTAAAAGCGTTCAATTGTATGGATCGAAGTCCCATGATTGGCACAAGATGCTTCAGGTAATGTCCCTTTCTCTATTCTCTCTATTGTTTGTTTTTTAGGACACATATGATTTGTGTGTATGACTTTCTCTCACTTTTCCTTCCTCTAATTTAATTTGTAGTCCATTCTGTCAGTGAGTATGTGTATATGCCGGGACAAGAAAGTCAGGGATGCTATCTTTAAACTTGGAGAGCTAGTAAGGTACACCACAAGACTCCACTCAACTGCACTTTTTTATGTACACAATAACCTCGACTAGCACTTAGTGTATTCTAGTGTGTTTTCTTGCAGATTTGTGAGCTCCAAGGAGATCAAAATAGATGCTATCCCTGCTGCTCAAGCACTTGCAGCAGAAACTGTGTATGCCGTTGAGGATGCATTTCCTCAATTGGTCCTTCTTAGTCAAATCCACCTCTTGGTTCACGTGGTTGAGGAGATCGCTATATGTGGAGTAGTGCACGCACGATGGATGTTCTTTTTAAAGAGGTTTTTAAAGACTCTTAAAGATTTTGTGTGACTACGGTCTCAACCAAAGGCATGTATGACTGAAGGGTGGATCGTGCAAGAGGCATTTATTTACATCTCAGAGTATTTGGCACAAGTTGATTCTACAATGCCTACTATGTGGTCAGACGAGGAGGATGCAAGGATGACTTCACAAGTGGGTGGACTTGTGGACAATGGTAAAGACAAGGCGTTTGCAAGAGAGAGAAGCATGGAAACAAACATGGAGGAAGGAGGGAAACCCTAGTGCCTAGACACCTTGCATATTTCTCAGATCTCATTAGTATGGAGTGGATTCATGAGAGAATGACAGAAGCAAAAGTGCGCGGAGAAGACATCACCAACAAAGAATGGGAGTATGCATGAGGCTGCATACCAAAGGTAGAGTACTCATATACCTAAACCATATTGTATAGTTTTTTCTTGATTTTATGTTTGTAATTGATAAAAGATATTTTCCTATTTTGTAGTGCCTTGCCTTTAACTCTATGCGATCAAAGGGTCGTCATTGTCATACGCGCCACATTGATGAGCATAGAGCCACCATGGACGGTGGCATCATGGACAACTTTGACACAGATGGTGATGAAGCCAAATGTTGTGGAACTATTGAAAGAATACTAAAGGTTAATTTTAGAACCTTTCATACCTTCATCTTTGAGTGCAAGCGGTTTGCAAATGTGTCTAAACGACATGAGAATGGCTTCTACATGGTGGACTCTAGTGTGCATCACTCAAGGAGGTATGACAATTTAGTTTTGTCATGCAATTGTGAGAAGGTGTGTGACTACGTTTTTTATTCTTATTTGCTTGTAACATTAATTATACCAATGTTACTCACTTTGAGTTTCTCTTCCATAGGTCATCTATATCTTAGCAATCCACCAAACAAAACTTTGGTTCGTAATTCCCGTAACACCCCGAGGGAGTACCATTTTTGCCACTAATGAAGTGGAGACCAAGAGGTGTTTTTGCCACATGAACCAAGATGATTCATCAACATTTTGTATACTCTAAGTTATAAAATTTTTGTATACTCTAAGTTGTGAATCATCTTCCAAAGATCCTCTTGATTCACGTGGCAAAACACCTCTTGCTTCTTGTAGGGATCTTTGGAAGATGATTCATAAACATTTTGTATACTCTAAGTTATGAATTTTTTTTGTTGTGTCATTCATTCATCTCTCTCTCCCTCCTCTTATTTTCTCTAATTTTATGAAGCATGCTACATTATGTTAATCAAGTGATAGTGATTAATTTAGTTGTAACCAAGTGTAATCACACATAGCTAACTATTGTTCCAGGTTTTCATATCTTTTTTTTAATTTAAAAATTTCATCTAATGTTCTTTAATTTTTTATTAAGGGAGCAGGAAACACCAAAATTTGAGGGGGAGGGAATGTTTAAGCCAAAATTTGATTGTTTAGGCGCTAAACTGCGCTTCAAGAATAGATGCGGTGATACTCGTGGAAATAATATAGGTAACTATCATGGTAATAACGCAAAAATAAACACCGTAATATTTGAAATGAACCCCCCCCCTCCTCTCTCTTCCCTCTATCGTTGATTTTGGATCTTCTCTCTACAAAACGCGATAAAAGGCCGCAATAAACAATTAGAGATTTTTATAGTGGAGAGCATGTAGTATATATGGTCAAGTTATTTGTTTTCGAAAGATATATAAACATAGAAAAGAGAGAGAGAGAGAGAGAGAGAGAGAGAGAGAGAGAGAGAGAGAGAGAGAGAATGAGAATGAAAATACTATGTGTGCAATCCAACCATATGAGACATCTATCTCTAACACAAATCTAAATGTTGCAATGGAAGTGTTGATAGATTGTCTATCGATCAAGCCACTGTTCTAGTGTGAGAATGTGTCTTCAACAAAAAGTAACAGTTAATTAATTTTGAAAATACAACTCTAGCATTGGGAAGCAAGTCAAACACGACAGCTACGACAAGCTCAGAACTGAACACATACGATGCATCTAATAACTCGCACAACGATTGGAGATGAAGAGAAGAAAATTTTCAACTCAACACTCGTCTAAAATACTAAATGAATAACATCTGCACTATCAAGCTACAATATTAAATATAGAGAGAAGACAAACTTCAACTCTATTCTTTTATCTATCAAGCTACAATATTAAATATAGAGAGAAGACAAACTTCAACTCTATTCTTTTATCGTAGTTTGAGATAAAAGATGTATAATGAATGCGAATTGTTCTTGTGTTGCAAAGCACTATGTTGTGCAATGACTCCCTAGCATTATTGCAGTGTGACCATGGGTCTAACACAAGTAGTAAGTACTCAACGCACCTACAAACCAACCTTAAAGGGGGGCAAGGCATGCCTCTGCTCAGCAAGGCTAGCACCAAAACATATGTAACGTTAGATTAAAAAAACCATGGTGTGAGAACAAAGTAGTTACCTAAGTGTTACTGATGTCAGCAAGTAGATTACTACTATGCTATCTCTAGTGTTGCTGCTAGTAGAAGCTCTCTCACACAAGTAACAAGAATGAGAAAACAAATTCGAATTATATGGGGGGGGTATGCGTATAGTTCGAAGCAGTGCATCATCACCCTCAAATAAAAAGAGGGGTGGATAAGCTACTAAGCCAATCCCGCCTCCTCAAGGGAACTTGATTTTGGATGGACTCTCTTGATGGACCCTTAGTTCTTAACGGATATGTATCTCACTCCTTCACTTAAAAGGAACCCTTGTAATGTTTTTCCTTTTGATCTCGTAGGTCATATGTAACCTTCGTGGATGATAATTCAATCTATATATCTATTTATCTCTCTCTTTCCTCCCAAGTTTAAACTCCACCCTACCCCTCATCACTGTGTGGCACAAAATTGAAGCTCAAAAGAGATCTAAAGCCCAAATTTGAGGACAAGGATCAGCTTTGATCTCTATTGTATGATCGTTGTTTTTGTCCCTAAAGAATTTGGAATAAATTTGCAGCGTGGTTTTCGCCCATAAATCACCCTTAGTCACCGTGACGATTGAATGGTGAAAATCAAAACCACGCACCCTCCCTCACTTTGGGCCCTTCGTCCCCTTTAAAGAGGACCCCGGGCCCTTGATCTCTCTCACACCCCCAGACAAATTACAATGTTTACGAAGAGATGGGAATGTGGAAAGAAGAATGGTGGTGGTTGACAAGTTGCATTCCAGCAAATCCAAAATCTAATCATGAGCAAGGTGGTGGTTTTAGATTTTAAGATATCCCAAAGACGCTCACACTGTCGCACTCCCCCCCTTCTCTCTCTCACACACACACAGCGTGAGAGTCACTCACAGTGTCCTCACTCACTCACTCACTCACTCTCTAGTCTCTCTCACTCTCATGTCTATCAATATCACGCTAGCAAGCAAGCAGCTTCCTTTCGTTGCATGATTGGGAAAGCTAACATTAGAGAGAGCAGCTCCTGTAGCCATGTAGGCCCCAGCTCGTCCAACTTCTTTTGAGCCAGAGCCTAGGAAGCTCTTTCTCTCTGTCTCTCTCTCTCCCTCCACTGTGCACTGTGAGAGAGAGTGTGTGTTTAAAGTGATGGCTATCATGCCCGCAGGCAGCCGAAGCTTCCCGCATTATCTTGTTGCTTGATATTCCTGCAGTGAGTGGAATTTGGGTTCTCTCTCTCTCTCTCTCTCTCTCTCTCTCTCTCTCTCTCTCGTTGTCCATTCAAGTCCTCCACAGACGAGTACTAGTTCAATAACCAGGAGTGCTAATTAGCTTTTATACCACAACCCTGCAAGTGGGGGAATATCAGAAGTGCAATGGGAGCTTCCAGCACGGCTGCGGCGGCACAGGAGGATGAAGCCATATCGAAAGTGAATTACACGGAGATGGAAATGGACCGCAGAGAGCAAGACGGGCTGAACGACACCTCTCTCAGGGGCCAAGTGAAGAGGCTCTTTTGGCATGGTGGCTCTGTGTATGATGCTTGGTTCAGCTGTGCTTCTAACCAGGTACTCACATTACACTACCTCTCGCAATAAATGTTATCTTCTGCTCTCTCTCTCTCTCTCTCTCTCTCTCTCTCTCTCTCTCTCTCTCGTGTAGAATCACTCATTGAGCTCCACAGTGAATTACCATTGCCATGTCTGAGCCACCAATGCATGGGACATGGTGTAGAATCACTCATTGAGCTCCACAGTGAATTACCATTGCCATGTCTGAGCCACCAATGAATCACTCTACATCCTCTTGGATGGGTGTATGGTGTCCAAGAGGATGTAGTGTGAACCCGGCTAATGTGGCCAGTCCCCATAGAAGGAAGCCAAGTGATCCATCTTGAACAGCTTAGAAGCCACCATGGCCGGCGCTTCTGATTGCAATGCGTGCTTCCGACTGCTTTTTTAGCACCCAAGTGATACTTTGTCAGTGATTCTTTTCTCTGAATTAGTGGCATGTGTGCATGTGCCTTTGTTGGGTTTAGTAAAGAGCGAAAGCCTCTGCATGTCTTTATTGCCAGCTGAATAAGTGTCCTTCACATGACGATGCAACTCCTTGTCCCTGAAATGTACAGCTTCTATGCATAACAGACAAAGTCTTATGTCGACCACATGGAGTAAGGCCCAAGGGGCAGACTCATTGCATGCGCGCGCGCACGTGTGTGTGTGTGTGTGTGTGTGTGTGTGTGTGTGTGTGTGTGTGTGTGTGTGTGTGTGTGTGTGTGTGTGTGTGGCTGCACAAGCACTAATTAAGAGAGAGAGAAATCAACAGTTCGAAAGGGCACAGTTTCTTTATGAATTATGCAGGACAATTTCATAAACTGGTCACTCAGAATTCCCTACCCATGTCAGTCAGTCAACTAGGAAGACTATTATACCCGTCGTAGGCACGTCTGTGGAGTGTAAGATGGAGTCCATTGGTGGCAAGGAGATGACTTGCTTGTGTAATGTAGAGAGTGACCCATGGTGGCAATCCCCCTCCCTCCACATTCTATCACTGGTTCCAACATTGTTGCGGTCTGTTGGCAAGATCATCAGTAGGCTCAGACTCTCGTTCACTCTTAAGGGCTGGTCTCCACATTTGATCCATGAGTGTATGCTCTGATGTGGTGATTTAGTTGATGTACTAATTGATTATTTTCTGCTTCGAAGATGCAGAAACCTCAGTTCAGTTTACCCTTCTCGCTGTTAAGGTTGTCCAATTCTGGTCTCTAGTTGATTTCTTACCTAGTTACGGTCTAATTTGCAGGTGGCTCAAGTTCTCCTCACTTTGCCTTATTCTTTCTCGCAACTTGGAATGGCATCAGGCATAGTCTTCCAAATTTTCTATGGTCTAGTCGGAAGTTGGACAGCATATCTAATCACCTGGCTTTATCTCGAGTATCGATCCCGCAAGGAAAAGGAGAATGTGAACTTCAAGAACCATGTTATTCAGGTATGTGAAGGGGCTATATGTAGAGCAACTATATATATAGCTCAACAGTATGCATGTGCTTACATTGCTAATAAGGGTTGCTCGATCATGAGCTTATGTAGTCTAGTACCTCAAGGGATGGAAGTTTGCATCGGTGGTGCATTTGCGACTGGTTTTAAGTTCTTTTTCAGGCTCGTGATGTGCTTTATCTCTCTGCCGTAGTGGTTTGAAGTTCTAGATGGACTGCTTGGACCCTACTGGAAAGTGATTGGCCTAGCCTTTAACTGCACTTTCTTACTCTTCGGGTCAGTCATACAGCTTATAGCTTGTGGCAGGTAAATTTTTCAAATACTCAAATCTGTTTTTCAAAGCCTGGTTGTCTGTTTTTGTATGTTTCCTTACAAGGGTGCGAAAAATGGTCTTCCTAGCATGGCACTAGTGTACTAATTTGCTTCAGCCCTTGAAACTGCAGTAATATTTACTACATCAATGATCACTTGGACAAGAGAACCTGGACATATATATTCGGGGCATGCTGCTCTCTGACCATCTTCATTCCATCGTTCCACAACTACCGAGTGTGGTCTTTCTTGGGGTTAGGCATGACAACATACACAGCATGGTATCTCACAATTGCGGCTGTAGCAAATGGGCAGGTATGCATTTCAACTATACACATATGATTCCCTCTGAGTCTTTCCAAGTTAACCATATCCCAAGTTCAGCTTACCATGCCAAATTCTTGCATACTTGTGATGACTCCATGTTATAAAGAGCAGTGTGAACATCCATAAGTTGCACATGGGCATCCATATAAGCATCCTCATAAGTGTGCACGTAGGTCAATCGTAACCACGTAGTAGATACACCTTCCTGGCCCAATATCAATCAGACCTCTTTCATTTTTATGCATTAATCTCTTGTCTATTGCTTTTGCGTTTGTCTTGATTTGTGTTGTTAATTGTGTCATTAAGTAGGTGGATGTTTGCCATCCTTAATTGTCTACTTTAATCCTCAATTTCCATTTTCCAGGTGCCCGACGTGAAGCATACCGGTGCCAACAAACTGGTTCTTTATTTCACTGGTGCCACCAACATCCTTTACACATTTGGTGGCCATGCTGTGACAGTGTAAGCTTGACAATTCGTGTGTGTTTGTGAGTCGTCGCTTGCTCAAATGCGAGAGGAGTTGTGCTCCAAAGAGCCCATAATGTAATCATAAGCTTTTGATGCTCCAGGGAAATCATGCATGCCATGTGGAAGCCAAGCAAGTTCAAGGTCATCTATCTCTATGCTACTATTTATGTGTGGACACTCACATTGCCGTCTGCCATTGCTGTCTACTGGGCTTTTGGAGATCAGCTGCTGGATCATTCAAATGCATTCTCACTACTGCCTAGATCTCCAGCTCGCGATTTGGCCGTCGCCTTGATGTTGATTCACCAAGTAAGTGATTCTTTTGTTTTCAATCAACTAATCTCAAGACGAAGTTTTGGGTATGGATCACATAATGGCAGGTAACGGGGCCAATATGCACTTCGAAAATAAATCCGTTTGATTTGATTTTTTGACTCCTGCATTTTTTAGAGCCTGATGATATTCTTGTAACTTTGCAGTTCATAACTTTCGGTTTCGCTTGTACACCTCTCTATTTTGTGTGGGAGAAAGTACTTGGGGTGCACACAACAGCCAACATTTTAGTGAGAGCCTTGATCAGGATACCGGTAGTGATACCCATTTGGTTCCTAGCTATCATCTTCCCCTTTTTCGGGCCAATCAACTCAGCAGTAGGCTCTCTACTGGTTACATTCACCGTGTATATAATTCCAGCAGCAGCCCACATGCTAACCTACAGGACTGCATTTGCAAGAGAGGTGAAGGGTTCTCTTCTCTGTCACCAAACAACACTCTGAAATGAGTATAGTGAATCTCATGTGTTGTCACGTAGTTCTCGTTTTCAACTTCATCTTTTCTGTTAGGGTTTTACTGCTATGTGTTGAGCTATATATATAGTTGCTCTTGGATGGATCTTTTTTGCATTCATTTAAGCATACTTTGAAAGCATGGAATGGAGACAACCTTACCTCTGTATTATCACAAGAAGTTTTGGACAAATTCTCACAATAATTCCCACATTGTGACTTACCTCAACATCATGAGCTTCTGTGAGGGAGGCACTGCATACCTAGCTAGGTACGATTGGGGGCAGGGGACCGCTGGGTGGGGGGCCAGTGGTCCCCTACCCCCAATCATACCTAGCTAGGTATGCGTTGCCTCTCGAGCACAAGCTCATGATATTATGCATTGTATGAAAAACATGGAAAAAGACCCGGTTTTCCTACATGAGAAAATTTATAAATCTTCTTGTGTATATGGCTCTTGCAGAATGCAGTGGAAAAGGGACCAACGTATCTCCGGAGCTGGACCGCAATTTACGTGTGCAACATTTTTGTGGTGGTGTGGACATTAGTAGTGGGGGTTGGATTGGGAGGCTGGGCCAGCATGACAAACTTCATACGACAAATCAACACCTTTGGCTTGTTCGCCAAATGTTACCAATGCCCAAAGCCCAAGTAGAGGATCACTCGATCGATGCGCATAGTCTTTCTGTATTGGATTTTGGCAAGCTCTTTTATCACATGTATAGTGAGGACAGTGTGTCATCTTGACAACTCATGTGGTGGCCATGTGTCTATAGGTCGTTTATGGGTGATATGACTTCCACTTGCCCATGAGCTCTGTATCTATCAAATGACATATGGAGGAAAAAATCATGCAACATGAGTGAGCAAAATTGTAACGTACAAAGAACACTATCACATCTACCTTACAGAGAGGTGGTCATGGTTGTTCACAATGCATGAGGAGCAGGCCAGCAATGGCCATCTCGTCGTTGTCGTTGTCGTTGTCGTTGGGATGCAGACACGGGGAGCCGTTCAGGAGGCTGAAGAAAAGAAAGAAGCTGCAAAGCTGCTGCTGCTATTACTACTTCTACTCTTTCTCCAAAGTACTTGCTTGTTTAAGCCTTATTTGGCCTACGTAAGGCCTCACTAAAGCTTTTGGAACTCTCGGGAACAGTTGTGGACCATTGCATAAAAGTTTTCGTTTAGTGTCCCATAGCAAACTATGATGGGCACCCACATTAAGTTGACATTGTTTTCCTATTTCTACAAGGAGGGGCATTTAATAGTAGGTCACATGCTAATCCTTTTAAGAAGTGAAGAAGTGCTTGTATTTTATGGCTAAACTTTGAGAATTTCAAATTGAAAGTCCTCTCTTTTTTGGCCCTACTAAGAGTCTACATATCCTTGCATTTTATTGGGACATCATGAGAAGTTACTAAACCACTATGTCTAACTCTGTTGGAAGACTTAGCCTAAACCACACCTTGTCTAAGCATTGTGCGAAGTACCCGAAAGCTAAAGTTGGCTTTTTCAATAGACTGTACATGCTGATTTGATGATATGCGCAAGTTTCCCAATGACAACCAGGTAAGGACGTTGGCTTCCTTGTGCCTTTGACACCTTCAGCATAACAAAACACCACAAAGCAGTAGAGTACCATATGTCTATGCATGTTGAGAACTACTTAGAGTGCTAAAAGTAAGTCAGGAAGTGACAATGGTATACTTGATCTTGTTGCTTGACAGTAGTATGTGTCCATGTTTGTAGAAAATTCCAAAAAAGCGAGTGTCCATGTTTGTAGAAAATTCCAAAAAAGCGAGGATCTTTCGAAGATACCAAAATATACTCTAGGCAAAAGAAAAAAGTTGTTTCTTAAAAAAGCAAGTTGCGTGTATGACATGCCATGGATCGTGGAGAGCTTTGAGGGAAACCACCTTGCTCAGGAGCAGGAGCGATGGACATGATCGGCGTGTCTGCTTCTCTCGAGCGTTAGGCAAGATGCGCATTGAGTGGTAGGTAGAGAGCGAGCGCAGTGCCGAAGGTAATCGAGCAAAGTAGGGCGAGTAGGGGAGTTTTGCATGACCTCGCCATCGCCATCAAGCGACGGTCCAAGAGGCTCTCCCCTTGTTCATGGTTGTGGACGCAAGGGGAGAAGCAGGGCGGCAAAGGTGGGCGGCGAGGGCAACTGCAGAGCAGGGCGGCAAAGGCACAGAGGAACATAGGCAGGCGGGTGGGGAATATTTCAATGTTTTACTCGGTTTTTTTAAAAGAGGAACGAAAATAGGTTGTACCGATTTTGGAACAGAAACAATAGGTAAAATCTGTGCAGATTCTGCCGGGTGAGCGATTTTAAGTAAGAAATTCGTCTATGAGTTTGTATAGCTTGCATTGTCCCGCTTCTTGTTGAGAAAAAACTTTGTGAGCATAACGGGTGAACATATTTGAAGATGGCAACATAATCATAGCAATTAGTTAACTTGGCATGAACAATACTTTTGCAAGAGAGAATTTAGAGAACATGACAACAGTTGAGGATCGGATTTATGTGGAGCCGGTCCCCCCTTCAATAGGCATTTGTATTATTATTTCTCTCATTAAGAGAGACTTGTTACAATACAGTCTTTGTGTTCCTTGTAACCTAGGTGATGCAATGAAGATGGAAAGCTTCATGTATCACAAACATAACATAACATAAACGTGAAGAAAGCTTTAACTATACCAAGCCTCAGTCCCAAGACCTTCGAAGGTGGAGAGAGCTAGCAGGGAATGAGGATAGGGATGAGGACGAAGAAACATTTCATAGGAGAAAGAATTAGTTCCTCACTCATCATACTCTTGTTGCTAGCATACATAATAGCATAGTAATGAAGAAGAAGGAGATGGCAAGCCTAAGCATTGAAGCATGGCTCTTGGTTGGATTTGCACTCCATAGCCAAGAGTGTTGGTGTAGGCTCTCAACCTCTACTTGCTTGGAGAGGGAGCTCTTGCATTTTGCACAGCACACAATGAGAGTGCTTGTGAGTGTGTGTGGGTGAGTATACCCCTCCAGCAAGCCCCCTCCTTGCTAGGTCGACCCCCTCTTCTAGCTCATAATTGAAGCTCATTGGCTCTTGCCAAGCCTAGCCAATCACAAGCTTGGGCCATTTCTAGCATTAGGTGTAGGCTTGGGACAAGTGTCCCCCTTTTCCCTTTGAGAGAGAGAGGACTTGATAAATACAAAAACAATTAGATAATTCAAGAAATTTATCATTGGACCCCTTTGAAGCCTAGCCAATAGGCTTCAAGCAACACATGAAGGTAACATGGGGATGGACCTGACATGTGTCCTTGCTGCCTCTTCAAGCTGGGGCTTCCCTTGTGAGTGTGAGTGTGTGTTCTCTCTCTAATCCCTAGGAAAAGGGCTCGCCCCCCCTCTTGTAGGGATGCTTTTGACTTTAGGTGTTCAAGCACCTTACTCACCAAGCATGACAAAGCACTTGAACTAGGGGGTATTCCCACAAGCATCTCAGGCAAGCATGTCAAAGCACCTTGAGCACCTTAATCAAGTAGAAAGTCAAGCACCTCAAGCATGTAGCAGGTCAAGCACCTCAAGCATGACAAGCACCTCAAGCACGACAAGCACCTCGAGCTTGGGCCGGCTTCCCGCCTCAAGCACAACCCTAGCTTACCTAAGGTCGAAGGACTTTTACACACATTATTGGAGGTCTTTAATGAAGCTATCCCTAAGGTCTTATGCTCCATTGGTTATTCTTGCTCTTTGATAGACCATCTCTCATTTGGGTCCCTTTACCATTGGCCCCGTGTTGAGATAGATCTATAAGCACATATCTATATCTTAACACTTGTTCCCGTTTATTCTCCCACATTAAGTGATCAATTTAATATGAGAAAATCATTTGGGTTCGTTAGATATTAGATTTTATGACATTACCTCTCTCTTGAAATCATAGTCGTCCTCGACTATGAGGTAGAAGAGATAAAGACTTAGTCATTAGTCAATCTTACTTAGCGGGTAGAGGATCCCTTTTTACCCTACGACATCTTTCCAAGATGGATGACTAATCCATTTGGTGCTTGGGAGACATAGCTGCCGCAAGCATGTCTGCTCTTTAGTCCATTTCATTCTCCCAAAGTAGAGTGACAAATTCTACTTGGTGTTTGAGAGACGTCGTCATCACAAACATGATTCTAAGCATGCATACTAGTTAAATTTGTGCACAATTAAAAAGAGGACTTGTCTTATAAGACAAAAACATGAGTCATTTAAAAGAAATTTGTACATTTGCTTACTCTAATGTAGCATTGTAAGTATTGACAAGGTTCATACTATCCTTAAGTTGTACTCCTTGCATCCATCTAGCATCTTCAAAAGAATAATTTTTGAACTTAATAAGATACCGTCGGATAATCTTACCATGTCGTAGTACCTTGTCTTCATGCCGAAGGACAGCTTCGGGTTGTAGCACCTCTTCTTGGTCTTCAACTTCGGGAGGGTCTTCAATAATTGGTTCAGTTGCTGGCTCTCCTTTGTAGGGCTTAAGTAGGCTTACATGAAAGGCATTGTGTATAAGCCAATGGTTGGGCAACTTGAGTTGATAAGCCGTCTCATTGATGGGTTTCAAGATTTGAAAAGGACCATAGTATCTTTTTGTTAGTTTAGCATAATACTTTTGATGGCCCGTAGGATTTTTGCCCGTCGTTTGCCTTAGCCGAGCATAAGGAAACTTGAGTAAGACCCAATCATTTTCTTTGAACATTAAGGCTCTTCTGTGCTTATCAGCAGCAGCTTTTTGCCTTTGTTGAGAGATGGATATAGCCTCCCTAATCTTTTGAAAAGATTCTTGTAGGTCACGGCTATACTCATCGACGGCGAAGATCTTCCCATGTACTTTGAGCAGCAAGGGACTTTTAGGTATTCCCTCAATGATCTCAAAAGGTGCTTTTCCCGTAGAAGTATGTACAGTATTATTGTAAACATACTCTACAAGAGGTAAGTACTTTTCCCATTGTGAGCGTTGATCTACTTCTGTAACATAAGTCTTGAGTAGATCGAGTATCGTAAGATTGGCTATCTCACTTTGGCCATCCGTTTGTGGGTGATAGGCCGAAGAGAAATTCAATCTTGTTCCTAGATTTTCAAAGAGACCTTTCCAGAAATTACTGGTCATTCTAGGATCTCTATCTGACACGATGGATGTGGGTAATCCATGGTGCTTGAAAATCTGAGATATGAAGAGAGTTGCCATTTGATGTGCCTTAATAGTCTTTTTGACATGAATAAAATGTGCTTGCTTGCTAAACCTGTCGACTATTATCCATATTCCTGTATTTCCATGGATAGACTTGGGTAATCCAAAGATGAAATCCATGGATATACTCTCCCATGGTGAATTTGGAATAGGCAATGGCTGGAGTAATTCAGGTTGCTTCTCTCTATCATACTTGGTCTTTTGGCATACTACACATTTTGATATATACTCTTGTATGTCCACTTTCATGGTAGGCCAATAGAAGTACGTCTCTACTCCTCGGAGAGTAGGTTGAATACCTCTATGCCCCGCATATGGAGGAGCATGGGATTCATACATAACTTTCTCACGAAGGGAATGGGTAACACATAGCCTATTGCCGTGGAGAAGATAACCATCCTGCAAGGTGAAGGGTTCCTCTTTCTTCCCCAAAGCAAGGGCTAACATTATGTCTCTAAAGTCAGGGTCAGTAGCATACTCATCTATCATAGAGGATAGATCATTGTGAGTAGCTATAGACACCGCATTAACTTTTGGTCGTCGTGAAAGTGCATCGGCTACTTGATTGTGCTTATCAGCTATGTGAGCAATATGGAAATTAAATTGCGAAAGAAAATTTTCCCACCTCATTTGTTTGTCGGAAAGCTTGGTTTGCGTCATGAAATACTTGAGACTTTGGTGGTCGGTTCGTAGGATAAATGGAGTCCCCAATAGGTAGTGCTTCCATGTGTCTAGGGCATGTAGAACAGCTAAAAGCTCTTTCTCATAAATGCCCAAGACTCGTTCATCAATATTGAGCCTTCGGCTCTCATATGCTATGGCATGCCCCTCTTGAAGCAAAACTGCTCCAAGGCAATCACCACAAGCATCACATTGGACCTCAAATGGCTTTGAGAGATCCGGAAGCACAAGGACTGGTTGGGAAGTAAGCTTCTCTTTGAGATTTTCAAAAGCATTTTGCTCCTTAGCAGTCCATACAAACTTAACGTTCTTCTTAGTTAAGTCGTGTAGTGGTCCTACTACTTGAGAGAATTTTGCTATGAAGCGTCTATAGTATGCACACATACCAACAAAGCTTCTTAGCTCATGTAGATTTCTTGGGTTAGGCCATGCTTTTATTACCTCTAACTTTGATGGATCCATTTGGATACCATTTTTAGAGATAATATGACCTAGGTATTGAATCTCTTAAAGGAAGAATTCGCTTTTCTTTTGGTTGAGATAAAGCTTGTTCTCCCTCAATGCTTGAAAAATCACTTTGAGATGTTGCTTATGTTCCTCCAAAGACTTGGAGTAGATGATGATATCATCAAAGAACACTCCAGTGAATTTACGATATGGTCTAAAAATTTTCTCCATCAAACGATTGAACGTAGCTGGTGCATTAGTCAAGCCAAAAGGCATGACTAGATATTCATAAAGACCAAACGTTGTGCGAAACGCGGTCTTTGAGATATCTTCATCCACTATCCTTATTTGATGATAGCCACTCTTAAGGTCAATCCTACTAAAGTAGGTAGAGCCTTGTAGCTTATCAAACAGATCTTCTACCCGAGGTACGGGAAATCTGTTTTTGATAGTGATATGGTTTCGTGCTCGATAGTCTACACACATACGGTATGTACCATCTTTCTTTTGCACTAAAAGGACTGGGGAACAAAAGGGAGAGGAACTAGGCCTCACCATCCCTTTGTCTACCAGCTCTTGTACTTGCCTCATGATCTCCTCTTGTTGAGCTTGTGAGACTCGATAAGGAGGCTTGTTAGGTGGTGAGCTTCCAGGAAGGAGCTCAATGCGATGGTCATCATCCCCTCGTTTTGGAGGTAAGTCCATAAGGATATCATCGATGAACACATCTTGGAATCCTTTTAGAAAATTAGACAAGTCTAAATCTTCTTGATTCCCATTATTTACATTTGATGAAACATTAGTATCTTTTAGAGACTCTTTGACAAAAATCATGTACGCAGAAACTAAGCTCTTCATTGACTTATCAAAAGCAAGAGGATTTACAAGTGGAATAGTGCGACCACGCTCACTAGCATCTATATACATGTTCTTTCCCCTGTAGGTGAAGTAGATTTTCCTTTTAGGAAACTTCATGTTGGCAGCCATGCGATCAAACCATGGTGCCCCTAGGATAACATCCTCATGTTGGAGAGGAGAGATGAAGAAGTCTTCTTTGTCGACATAGCTTTGGACATGAAGCCTCAACTTCCCAATCAAGGGAGTAACGGAGGCTTGTTGTCCCTTGAAAGCTGCATCAGCCACTACTATATCTCCCATCTCAAAAGCTTGAATGCCCAACTTGGTGGCCAACTCTATTGATATGAAGTTGAGAGTAGAGCCAGGGTCAAACAAGATGAAGGCATCATGCTCTCTTACCTTTCCCCAAGCATAGGAGAGTGATGATGCTTTGCAATGAGCATCCTCTTTTGGAGCTTCGATGGTGGAAGCCCTAGGAGTCTCGGAGTCTCATTGCGAGTATTCTTCTTGGGGCAAGAACGATAGCCATGTCCTTGCTCCCCACACTTGAAACTCTTATGGTCCTTGCGAAAAGCTTCAAGCTCTTTAGGAGAGAGTTTGTTTTTACCTTTGTAAACTCCCTTCTCCTTGGACCGATTGTTGTTGTTGTTGTTGTTGTTGGAAGTGACTTGGGAATTATTTTGAGCATTGGTTTTCCCCTTTGCATCATTTTTGTCTTTGTTTTCCATGGGCTTGACATTACGTCTAGCCCCTTGATGGAAATTGATGCGTGAAGCAACCATGGTGTGATGGATTACTTCGGTAATAGTAGCAGGCCGTTGAGAGTTGATGTATTCGGCCATCTCTTCAGGTAATCCCGCACAGAATTGTTGCCTTTGCTCGGCAAAATCTATCTTTTGAAAGACGGTAGCCTTGACATGTAAATCCCAAAACTTGTCTACATATTTGTGGATAGACTCATGGGAGAGGAGCTTCAAGCTGCGCCATTCGGTAAGCACTTTGTCCTTTGCATCGCTTGCAAGGAATTGCTTCATGATGGAAACTCGTAGAGTTTTCCATGTCTTTGGGGCTTCACCATTTCCACGAAGGCTAGCCCACCATTGACGAGCTGATTTTTGGAAGTGCATAGCTACATGGCGTAGCTTGGAGGACTCTGTGAAGCCCTCATCTCCAAAGGCCGCATCAAATTGCTGGATGAAGGCCAACACTTTGTCGGTAGCACTGAAGGTGCCATCATAGGTGAGAAAAGAGATACTCTTTCCTCCCTCCTTGAACTTCTTTAGCTTTTGTGACCTTCGCCATGCAGGAAATGATTTGCGATGTCCTCCCCTCTTGTATTCTCTAGGAGAATAGCCATAACTTTCTTCAGAAGAGGAGGAAGGTGAAGAAGAAGGAGAAGAGGGTGACCTCTTCCTAGCCCTTTTCTTCCTCTCTTGCCTTTCAGAGTGATGAGGAGAAGGACTATGTGTTGATCTTTTCCTCTTGGGAGGAGTAGGCGATCGTATAGACCGCCGTCTTCGTGGAGCCACATCTTCAAAGGAACTTAGACTTTCATTGCTTTCTTGCTCTTTGGATTCCTCCTCTCGAATGGAAGAGAGTCTTCTTTTGGGGGTCTCTTCAAGAGGCCTCCTAAGCTCTCTCTCCTCTTGGAGAGGAAGTGAAATTCCATAAGCACGAAGTTGTTGAGTAACTTCGGCTTGCAAAGCAGGGTTGCCCATAGCTTGTTGCAACCTAGTGACGAGATAATTCACAAACATGGGAGCATCATCATTAGCACCTTCATGTGCAAAATCAAAGCTATCAATGTTCATTCTACTCTCTTGATTATTGTCAGCCATGTTAACAAAATTTATGTATGTACTTAGTGTATGCTTTGGCAATTCAAAACCTTAGTTGCCACTCCTCTTAGCCTTTGAAAATCGGCTCTTAAGTATCTACACCCACAGCTCAAAGTGGTTAATTATAGAGAGTAGAGGAGTAGGTCTAACATAGCAGAGTTGCCAAGGGCTAGCTCCTTTCGGACTTCTTATGGCTCAATAATGGTAAAGCCGTAGGCAAGTCTAAAAAGACTCCATTATTAAGTCCAAAGCTCCCAAGGTGTGCACCATCCCCCACATAGTGCGCTCAACAAAACCGATAATAGATCCCAGTTCCGCTTACCCTATTATAATTAACAACATCAACCATATATAGGCTACTTAAGGACCTCTCTTCTTAAGCAAGAAAAGAGAAACCAAATGCTCTGATACCAATGTAATGGAATTGGCCTATTTAACTTGAGAGTAGCGGAAATTAATGAGAGTACTTTTGAGAAATAACTTTGTGAGCATAACGGGTGAACATATTTGAAGATGGCAACATAATCATAGCAATTAGTTAACTTGGCATGAACAATACTTTTGCAAGAGAGAGAATTTAGAGAACATGACAACAGTTGAGGACCGGATTTATGTGGAGCCGGTCCCCTCTCCAATAGGCATTTGTATTATTATTTCTCCCATTAAGAGAGACTTGTTACAATACAGTCTTTGTGTTCCTTGTGACCTAGGTGATGCAATGAAGATGGAAAGCTTCATGCATCACAAACATAACATAACATAAACGTGAAGAAAGCTTTAACTATACCAAGCCTCAGTCCCAAGACCTTCGAAGGTGGAGAGAGCTAGCAGGGAATGAGGATAGGGATGAGGACGAAGAAACATTTCATAGGAGAAAGAATTAGTTCCTCACTCATCATACTCTTGTTGCTAGCATACATAATAGCATAGTAATGAAGAAGAAGGAGATGGCAAGCCTAAGCATTGAAGCATGGCTCTTGGTTGGATTTGCACTCCATAGCCAAGAGTGTTGGTGTAGGCTCTCAACCTCTACTTGCTTGGAGAGGGAGCTCTTGCATTTTGCACAGCACACAATGAGAGTGCTTGTGAGTGTGTGTGGGTGAGTATACCCCTCCAGCAAGCCCCCTCCTTGCTAGGTCGACCCCCTCTTCTAGCTCATAATTGAAGCTCATTGGCTCTTGCCAAGCCTAGCCAATCACAAGCTTGGGCCATTTCTAGCATTAGGTGTAGGCTTGGGACAAGTGTCCCCCTTTCCCCTTTGAGAGAGAGAGGACTTGATAAATGCAAAAACAATTAGATAATTCGAGAAATTTATCATTGGACCCCTTTGAAGCCTAGCCAATAGGCTTCAAGCAACACATGAAGGTAACATGGGTAGGGACCTGACATGTGTCATTGCTGCCTCTTCAAGCTCGGGCTTCCCTTGTGAGTGTGAGTGTGTGTTCTCTCTCTAATCCCTAGGAAAAGGGCTCGCCCCCCCTCTTGTAGGGATGCTTTTGACTTTAGGTGTTCAAGCACCTTACTCACCAAGCATGACAAAGCACTTGAACTAGGGGGTATTCCCACAAGCATCTCAGGCAAGCATGTCAAAGCACCTCGAGCACCTTAATCAAGTAGCAAGTCAAGCACCTCAAGCATGTAGCAGATCAAGCACCTCAAGCATGACAAGCACCTCAAGCACGACAAGCACCTCGAGCTTGGGCTGGGTTCCCGCCTCAAGCTCAGCCCTAGCTTACCTAAGGTCAAAGGACTTTTACACACATTATTGGAGGTCTTTAATGAAGCTATCCGTAAGGTCTTATGCTCCATTGGTTAGCCTTGCTCTTTGATAGACCATCTCTCATTTGGGCCCCTTTACCATTGGCCCCGTGTTGAGATAGATCTATAAGCACATATCTATATCTTAACACTTGTTCCCGTTTATTCTCCCACATTAAGTGATCAATTTAATATGAGAAAATCATTTGGGTTGGTTAGATATTAGATTTTATGACAGCTAAACTACATGGGGTTTTTTTTTTCTCTTTCCCTCCCTTCTCTGTGTGATTTTGATGGCCATGGGTGGCAGCTTTGCATGTTTTCGCTCGCTCTCTCTCTCTCTCTCTCTCTCTCTCTCTCTCTCTCTCTCTCTCTCTCTCTCTCTCTCTCTCTCTCTCTCTCTCTGTGTGTGTGTGTGTGTGTGTGTGTGTGTGTGTGTGTGTGTGTGTGTGTGTGTGTGTGTGTAAACACATGCACCAATTCCACTCTTTTTGCGCTCATCTAACGGCGGATAGTGCTCTGTTGCTTGTTGCCTCTCTCCAAATGCAATCCCCTATGCTTTCGATGTACAGACACTGACATGGGTGAAAGCATTCACGATGAGATTGTGGGTCACGGGCTGCTAGAGAAACATGTCTTGCTGGACGGTGGTTTACAGTGGGAGAAGACTCTTGAGGGAGGTGTAGCATGAGGAGGGGAGGGGCTAGGCGGATGAAAGGGAGCAGGGAGGGGAAAGGAGGAGGGCAAGCAAGAGAGGAGGGGATTGAGTGAAGGGGAGATCCGTGGTTGGGAGGAGGGAGGACGACACAAGTGAAAAACAGGAGGGCACATTGGGGGGAATATGCCAATGAAACCGGGGATTTTATTTAAGTACAGCCAGTGGAGCCAATGTATGTTGAAAGAGGAACGAGTATGTGCCAACGATTTTTAAAAAATCATTGATAGCTGGAATCTGGGCAGATGCCAGGCGGAGTCCAGCCAAACTAAGGGAGTCCAGCAAAACGAAGTCGTAGTCACTACATGGAATTTTGTAGCGACTCGCAGCTCCACTACGCCATGGAACTAGAGTGCAGTACATATAAACGGTTGCTCGTAGGTTCGTAGGCTTGTAGGGCGACTTCCAGGAAGGCAAGTCCCATCGCTTGAAGGTGCTCTCTCTCTCTCTCTCTCTCTCTCTCTCTCTCTCTCTCTCTCTCTCTCTCTCTCTCAGGGTGGTCTCAAAAGAGAGGAGTAGCCACGCAATCAAATAATTGTCCTCGATCTCGAGCGCTCGCTCCCTCTAAACTTTGATGTGTGTGTGCTAACACTGCTAGGTTCACAATCTCGTGTGTGTGTGTGTGTGTGTGTGTGTGTGTGTGTGTGTGTGTGTGTGTGTGTGTGTGTGTGTGTGTGTGTGTGTGTGTGTGTGTGTGTGTGTGTGTGTGAGAGAGAGAGAGAGAGAGAGAGAGTTAGAGTTATAATTGAGATGTTCGTTGTCTGCTAAGTCTCTCCATGCAGTACCGATATCAACCACACAAATAATTGTGTGTGTGTGTGTGTGTGTGTCAGTGAGAGAGAGAGAGAGAGAGAGAGAGAGAGAGAAATTGATTTAGAGTAGGTCCATTCATTCAAGTACATGAATGTCAGCATTGTATTTTAGGTTTTTTTTAATGAGTACAAGAGAGAGAGAGAGAGAGAGAGAGAGAGAGAGAGAGAGAGAGAGAGAGATCCTGAGAGATTCCATCTCTACATTGAACTAGAATCTAGGTTATTGTGTGGCTCATGTGGATCACTCTTTGCATGTGCCAAAAATTGAGACACGCTATTTGCATCTACGTGGTTTGATGGAGGCTAAAGTTGAACATGTAAAGAGTTTCTTAAAGCAAGAATTCGAAACTAAGGATTTTGGGAGAGCTGTAATACTTTTCAAGCATTGAGGAACATTCGCTAGTAGTTTGTTTACTTGTATATATTTTTTACATATGGAATGGCGAAATAGTACCATAGAAAAGCTTGAATGTATTTACCGGGGCTCTAATTTAGAAAAGTGGATTTATTTGTTGTATTTGCAAGGTTGCCCAAATGATGGGCACCCATATAAAGTTGACATTGTTTTCCTATTTCTACAAAGAGGGGCAGTAGGTCACATACTAGTCCTTCTAAGAAGTGAAGAAATGCTTATATTTTATGGCTAAACATTGAGAATTTCAAATTGTAAGTGTCCTCTCTTTTTGGCCCCTTAAGTGTCCTCTCTTTTTGGCCCCTACTACCTTAGAAAGAGTCTACATATCCTCACATTTTATTGGGACATCATGTGAAGTTACTAAACCATTATATCTAACTCTATTGGAAGACTTAGCTTAAGTATTTGACACCACACCTTGTCTAAGTATTGCGCGAAGCACCCGAAAGTTAAAGCTGGCTTTTCTGGTAGACTTCACATGGCACATTTGACGATATGTTTCCCAATGACAACCAAGTGTGGATGTTGGCTTCCTTGTGCCTTGGACAATTTCAGCATAACAAAACACCACAAAGCAGTAGAGAACCATATGTCTATGCATGTTGAAAACTCGTTTAGAGTGCTAAAAGCAAGTCAAGAAGTGACAAAGGTATACTTAATCTTGTTGCTTTACAGTAGTATGTTAACAAAATTTTGCAAAAACACTGAAGGAGGGAAATCTTCGTAGGCTACAAGGGTGAGCCCCAATTGAAGGAAATTTCAGAGGCATCCTACAACTAATATTTTGTATTCTTAGAAGAAACATTATATCAATACCAGCAGATAGATAACTTTTACCTTTAAATGGCTAGTAGTCATTGCATCAAAGGGCACACCCTTGTGTGGCAAGCCCTCTTTTTGCATTTAGAGCATCCATTGAATCCTTTCGAGGTAGTTGGGTTATGAGTGAGAGTGAGAGAGAGAGAGAGAGAGAGAGAGAGAGAGAGAGAGAGGGGAGGGGGGGGGGGGGGGGGGGGGGGGGGGAACCTAGGAGATTGCATCTCTACATTGAACTAGATTCTAGGTTACAGTATGCCTCATGTGGATCACTCTTTGTATTCCAAAAATTGAGACACGCACTGTGACTATTTGCATCTACGTGGTTCAGCTAGTTGTTGGAGGCTAAAGTTGAACATGTACAGAGTTTCTTAAAGCAAGAATTCAACACTAAGTATTTTGGGAGAGTTGTAATACTTTTTGGGCATTGAGGAACATTTGCTAGTAGGTTTATTTACTTATATATATTTTGACATCTGGAATGGCAAATTAGTACCATAGAAAAGCTTGAATGAATTTACCGGGGCTCTAATTTAGAAAAGTGAATTTATCTACTGTATTTCGCAACGTTGCCCAAAATGGGCTTCACTCGCCAAATTTAGAAGGTTTAGTTTTTAAGTGTTTTTTTATATGTTTTTGGTGTTTTTACTTTTTAAGTGTATAGAAGGTTTAGACACTATAGTTGTATGAATTGTGAGATAGCAAAGCATGTAGCCAATAATGTAAGCTCTTTAAAACATTGCTAGAATACACACATGTCAAGGAATGGTTTTAGATAGTTGAATTGAGTGCGAGAAAGTGTGTGGCCAATCCCACATTGCTGTGTTAATAGCATGTGTTTTAGCACTGTAGATGGTTTTTATTTTCAATGGTTAGCTTTACATATATTAACCTTGGATGCTCCTTATCAAAATCTTCTTACAAATAGAATAAAAGGGTGGGTGCCCCTTTTACACCTTAAGACATGTTTTTTTGCGATGCATACAAACTTTAGGCTTTGATGGTTTCTAAGGATGCTTTACGTTATAGTAGACATGCATGCATCATGCAATGATATACTGGCCTCTTTACTTGCAGCTCTTTGGCATGTTAAAACATGCCTTAGAGAATAAGAAGAAAAGTGTACAAAATTTTTGGATGCAATTTTTGAGTTTTTAAATGAAGGGAGATTGAAGAATCATGACTTCTTTTTCAACTTTTTAATTTGAAAAGACTTAGTTTAGTTTGTAAGTGGTCCCTTCATTGGCCCTAGAATTCCTTTTCAATTTAATGTATGAATGCTAATGTGAGTCTTCATCTTGTGGTTTAAAATGCCAATGTAGTCTTCATCTTGTTTTACAACCAACTTATGAGATTTCATTTATTTTGTGATGTATTATATCATTTTTGTGCGATGAAGTAGAAGAAGTAGCGTTCAGCTTCCATTTCCATTGCGTGCTCTCTGGTTGTGTGGATGTGTGCTTTGCAAGAGCTCGAGCTCTCTTTCTCTGCTTGGTTACATGGGTTTAGAGAATGGTTGTTGTTGAGGAGCTATGAGTGGCAAGCAAAAGAAGCAGAATAGGCAATTGAGGGTCTTTTCATTCTCTTCTCTCCTAGGTTGATACTATATCTACCTCTAATTGGGAGGCATTGGCAACAATTTGGATCTCAACAATTGATTGCGCAATTGAGTTTCTTTGAAGTTCTTTGGACCACATCTATGTAGCCAACTTATTCACTTCAGGCGTATTTTGGCCTTCATTTTGCAGGTAGAGTGCGTTTGTATGCAAGAACATTACGTTTTGGGTTTCTTCAAACTTGCAATAATGGTGTTGTAGGAAGATCGATTGGTGCTGCAGTTTTCATAGCTACTATGCAGTAGAGTGAGACATCATATTGGGTGTTTGTACTCATATCATAGACACAAGTCGTGGCAAAGTTTGGGTAAAACTTTGACTTTATGCAAATAGGTGATCAATAATGGAATCAACATTGTCAATCAGAGGCTTGACAATGAACAACTTCCGTGCTTCATAATGACCAATTTCTTGATGGGCAAGGATTATTGGCTATATATTGAAGGTAAGCAAGAAGATGCATGAATATGTTTTGAGAAAAAATACTTCTTTTGAATAGGTGAAGGTTGAAAGTAGGATTTGGTGGTACAAAAAAGGACCTCTTTTTTTCCACATTATATATTGGTACTAATGAAAAAGTGCAAACTGGTAAGTTTTTGTAGTTTGTGTCAAAAGTCGGAATTTGTTGTTTTATGTTCTTCTTTCCAAGATGTATCCAATGATATACAATATAATAAGTAATTTCTTTTGGAACTTTGATAAATTGTATTGCAAATATTTGTCAAAGGTACTGTCAAGGGCAACCAATTTTGTACCACCATCCCTTGCTTTCAGCCTGAAAGCCTTAAAAGGAACCATCGAGCACAAAATATTATGTGACGCTTATTTGCATGTATGCAAGATACAACGCCTGGCATATAGGGTAAAGGGGCCAACATAGTGCCGCCTAAGAAGAGTGGCCCATCCCCATCGATTTGATGCACTGTTTTGCGATCACAGGAGCGCGTTTGGAAGAGGAGTGCAAGGCGCATTCACATTAAAAATTTTGTGGCAAGCGAAAATGCGTAGCCGGTGCAGCACAGCAGTGAAGTTTTTATGTGTAAGAAAAACGGCCTTGAGAAGGAGGCCACCTTCATGGGGTATTCAGAACCACCGCAGCCAACAAGGCTTGATCTCCGATCAGACGGCCAGCATCAAATCGCGGCTCAGTCTAACCATTCCAACACTGGACGCTGCTTGTCACATGACTGAAGCAAAAAGCCTTTAAACTAGGGGGGACATGGGTTCCTCTACAGGAACCCGGTTTTTAATTGGCCCCCTTACTCTAGAGGGTGCCAATTTCTACAAGGAGGCTTAGAAAAATTTGGTTTCACTTTTCTACAAAGAGGCTTGGAACGATTTGGTGTCACTAGATGTGACAACAAGGCAAGAAAGTTACAATTGAAGACGTAGTTGATTATTGTGCAGAAAAGAAAGCTAGATGTGAATGACATGTCTTGAAGGTAAAGGGCATATGTGAGGACCATAAGGTGGAAATCCTGCTTGCACAGCTTGGAACTAGCATACAAGCCATGCATACTTAGGAAAACATTCCGAGTTCTACAAATCTTGCATTTGTGCTACTTGTAGAAGAGATTAACATTGGTGAAAAAATCATCTTTATAGGATAGAAAAATATGTGGATATGTCTTTCACAACAACAAAGATAGAGATAGAGGACAAGGTGAAGATCGGGGAGGTGGTTGTGATTATGGAGTAGAATGAAGGCAACCAACTAATGCATGATAATTAAAGGCAAAATGCAAGTGATAAAGGAAAATTTTGAGGTAAGGGGAGCCAAAGAGGTCGTATAATTTTTTGTAGAAATGATGCAAATAAAAGTCGAAGGTGACATTGAGACATGTGGTAGGCAACAAGACCACTTTGAGCGTGATTGTCAACAAAGAAGGAAACAAAACAATTATGCCTCCTAATAAGGGTGAAAATGAGCTGAAAAGGTTATTTATTATGTCGCAATGTTGAGTTTCTTCTTGTTGCTCCATATGACAGCAAGACTCCCAAGTGAAAACATGAATCTGCTAGTAAATCACTTATCAAATAAACTACTAGCCCAATCTGCATTTGTGCAATTGAAGATCTACAACTTTGCAGTAGCCTTATAGAAAATTGCATAATCTAAGATAGGAGTCACATATTTCAATGTATAACTCATCACATACAAGTGCGGGTTCTTGAGAAGATGCATAAATTGACCATCCAATCTAACTCACTCAATCCGCTCGTACGATTGTCAAGTAGATCAAGCTACCCACAATGTTCCTAAACATAGTGGCATTCTCAAGCACATCACCCACATCAACTTACACCTTCAAATAAAAACCTATGGGTATAGCAATAGGCTCATAAAGAACCGCCCCATAGATTGAACACATATCCAACATATATTGCCTTTGCAATAACCATATGCCCTCTCTTGTGTGAGGCCATTCCATATGTAAATATATATAAGTAAACAAACCTACCAACAAAGTTCATGATTTAAGCCCTTGTCGCACAAGGGTGGAGGTTCACCCATGTGTGACAAGTAGTGGACGTCAACCTCTATTTTGAATTTGTGGTCGTGTCACAGTAGAACATATTTAAGATGTGACCGCCATCTCCCATCAGATGGGCTCAAGCCACATGGTAAAGCCTCAAGCTTCCATGCTACTCATCAAAGCTAAAGCCCTATCACCGATACTTCCGCGAACACTTTTGCAATTGACATGACCTTGAAAGTTAGGCGGGCAATGTAGACTGTCCCTCCTAGGCTTCCTCCGACTAAGCTTGGCCTTCTCATGCCCGTCCTAGTGTGACAACGACCTTCAAGAAAACCACCTTTGAAGGACTTTGAAAAGTATATTGAATGGAGCCATTCTTTTGTTACCTTGGAGTGTAAGTAGGAGACCCAGAAGACGAAGTGACACAACCCTGCACCATGAGAATGATGGAGGAGGTTGAAGGGGGGGAATCTCGAGGGCAACAAACAACAATCAAAAACTCAACCCCAGATGCATTGATTTGGAATGTGAATCCAAGCAACCACAATGCCCTATCCACATGCACGCAAGCGTTTGGTTGTCCGAAGGGGGAAAACAAAAACATATAAGTTAAACAAAAATGTTGAAAGTAAACTCGGACGTAACAAGCAAGCTCGGACAAATCTAATAGTCGAGCAACATTTCGAGTCTCACTTTCCTCCCTCAAATCCCACCACTCACTTCCTTCACTATCCTCTGTTACTTAGTCCCTAAGGCAGGAGACGGTGGTTGTAAATTCAAGATTGTATAAAACCAAATGATAAGGTATGTAAGTAGAGTGCATGCAAGCTGTTTCATTTTTTGGTGAATTGTATCGAGACGTTGAACCTTAGAGCATCCAGTGTAATACTTGTGTTGATTAGTTTGACAAGGCAAAGTTAATAAATTGCAAAATAGAGGGAATAGTTAAAGCGCTAGAAAATACATTTTCCCTAACTGGTAAAGAAAAAAGGGCAAACTTGAATTTCTCCCAGCTTTTAGGCCAAAATTTGAAGATTTTGCCGGTAATTACAGTAAAACTTGTGAAAATTTCCCGGTTTTTTTAAAAGCAAGCTCATAATCTAATGGAGATTTTAGAATTTCAACCAGTTAAAATACCGTAGACCCCGTTTTTTTCTAACACTGAACAGTTACACAAAATAAAAATTAAAAAAAATTACAATGAACACCCCGATAATTTTGCAACTCGTTGGCAGAGGCTAAGTATCGAGGTGAGCTTGAGGCTCGGCAACAATTGCATCTTCGACGACAATGTTGGCTAGGCCACGGACAAGGACAACCCAAAACAGATGTCGCACTTGACGAAGTTTAAGCTGCTGACAGAACTGTGGGTAGAGGCTAAGTATCGGGATGAGCTAAGGCTAATTAGTGTCAGACTGCGACATGTTGGCCAAGCCACAAAAGCCCACAGCCAAGGACTACCTCCAAACAGGAGCATGCTTCAGTGCATAGCAAAAGATTTGAATCATCCTTCGAAAGATGCCATGCCAGAAACAAGAGGTCAATCAAAAGCCAGCACATCAAAAGCATTGAGATTCAACCTTCCCTGGTTTTGTATATTTAACGACAGAGGGAGAATCAAAGATGTGTGAAAGGAACTTCCACAACATAGAAGCAATGGTGATGGTAAACATGATAGCAAGAGTGAATGCAGTCAATGCTATATATAGTCAAGACAATGTCAAAAGTCGTAGATCGCAATAGACATGATCGACACAATGATGGAGATCGTGCTACTCATAAAAGCCTTTCCATGAGAAAAATAGACCAAAAGACGGGTCAGGATCTTTTATCGATGAAAAGAAGCTCATTGGATGAATGAGTACTCTAATCCCACTTGTGTGAATCAACCTTCATCATGGGTCCTAAGCAACTACTGCAAAGAATCATCTCACTTGAGAGATGGTAAGCTAACATTATCGCGACAAGGACTTAAATACGAATTTAAACAGACAAACTCACATGTTTGTGGCACAAACTTGAAGCATGAAAATCAAATTATCATAGAAAAAATTAAGTTCGTTATCTTGTTCTTGAATATCATGACTATGCAGTAGAAAATGGACTACGAGGCAAGCCACGGCTTTCGTCTCTTATAAATTTTGGAGAGACAATGTCGACTCTCCATCATACTGTTGTATGGCACTATCTCATTTTTTTAATAATTTAAATTTTTTATGGCATGCAAAGTTTAACTACCGTTCTACTTACTTCATTAAAGGCAAGCCTTTTGAAGTGCGTAATTGTTCAAGCAAAACCACTACAAATAAGGTGTGCTCTATCTTGATGTATACATTGCACTAATGCGTCACACACAAAAAAAAAGTATTTAATTTTAATGTAACAATTACGGAATGATTCTCACATTTAGAAATGTGTTGAAAAAAATTCTTTAATGTTCATCTTGATGTGTTGCTTGCTAAAAAAAGTTCTCCAATAGTGTTGTACTATATCTTGAGGAAATAAATGAGGCCAAACAAGCAAGACTAGTTCTCCTTTTGAAAAGCACCCAACGCTAATCTCTTACGACCACGCCTATTGACGTTAAGAGTTTTACCATAGCTGGCAGGTACCATTGTTGTCATTAGATTAGGGGCCCCTTTCGGCTCTCATGATGTTCACGTTACGCACAACAATTGATTGGTTGTCCATTCTTGGGTCACGTCCATTCTTGGGTCACGCAACCGGGCCAAAACAAAAAAATCCATGGCATGCCACAACGTCATCCAATTCCATGGCAAAAACGACATATCCTCAGGCGGCTCAACTGTTCGGTCCAGTCCACGTAAGCTCAGCATTAGCAGCGTGAACCCAACCTTAGATGAGATCTCTGATCAAAACAGGCTTTCGAATGGCATTGGTAAAACCCTGCCCCCCCCCCCCCCCCCCCCCCAACACAAAGCACACACATGTGAGCCACAACTCCACATATACTCTCTCTCTCTCTCTCTCTCTCTCTCTCTCTCTCTCTCTCTCTCTCTGTCTGTACCTCGTTGAATCTGAAGAAAATAGGGCGAGAGTCTCTTTGTGCCAAGGCATTGCTAGCTCTGCTATCCTTCTCCACTTTCCCATTTCTCACACCCACAATTCGGAACCTGCTCACATAACTCATGTCAATACTGGAGCTCATGCACTTCAGCAGCAAAACCCACTTCTACTTACCGGGCAAATGCGTCAGCAGCCAGTTTGCTTGGTGCCTTTGACAGTTGCTTTGCTGCCACGGTCGCATCCGTGCGCTTCTTTTTGGAGCTTTCTGTGAAAGCATTTACAGGAATTGGTTTTCGCTCTGCATCGTCTACTTTCGTGGTCATTGTGATGTCCTTCTGCAGTCCTGCTGCTGCTAGGCTAAGCCCTTGCAACTCTGAAGCAATAGACATGGCTCTTGCAGCACGTGCGAGGCTCTCTCGCCTGATTATCTCAAGCTCAACCTGCAATATCAAAAACCGTGAGAACAAGCACATGCAACCTACACAAAAGCATAATGCTTTAAAGTTTTTAGACTGAATAATTTGTTGTCATACCTGTGGCTGGCATGAGCAAAAGCTGGTATGCACTCATGCGTGCACATGCGAAGACACACATACATACACAGAATCGTGCACACATGCGTACATATAAAAACCTAGATCCCATAACACTAGCCCCCCCCCCCCCCCCCCCCCCCCCCAAAAACAGGAGAACGCTCGAGGAAGCCATTGCTGAATTTTGCTTCGTCGAAGGGCATCACTCTCGCGCATTCGACGTGCAAGGGAAGAGAACCCTCAATCTTCTCTTCGTAACTCTCTAATCTCTCTCTCAGTCTTTCCAAGGTAACCATATCCCTACGCATCTATACATATTTGTCCCTCTTTCTCTACACATATTTCAGTCTCTACACATATTTGTCCCTCTTTCTCAAGCTCTAACTCGAGATTAGGATTTATCTTTAATGCTAAGTGTTAATTGGCAGTAATAAACCTATGGTGAACCAAGGGCGAGTTTCAATTCCTATATGGTAGTATTAGTACCGGGCCGAGGTAGTTCAGCATACAAAGCACCTCTTATTCAATAACTGCAATATTATAAAACTTGTGAGGTTTTTTTGAAAATTGCCCTACCTAATCCTGCAGGTGACCCCTTGGGTCACCAAGCCAAAGATAAGTCAATACCCTAGTACCTACAGTATCAGTACCCAGGAGCACAAGCATGCCTAGCATTTTCCTCACCCTGGCGTTTTCCAGATTGAGCCTTCGTGTTTCCTACAGACCTGCCTTGGCGCCATCCTCAGCAGCAGATTCAGCCTATTGCCATCCTCAGCAGCAAATTCAACCCCAATGTTAGTGGATTTCAACCTCAGATCAGTTTTCAGCCATAGTGTTGTCAGCACTTGCAGATTTCAGACCATAGCCTCGTCAGCACTTGCAGATCCCATCCATTCTCCTAGCGTTTTCTATTTTCAGCCACCTCGCAGATCCAAGCACCACAGCAAGATCCCGGCAGCATCTCAACGTCTAGAGCCATTGTATCAACATTTGTGCAATCTAAAGCAAATACCTCTATAGCGATGGAGAGGGGGGCCGGGTTTGAGACACAAGAAAAGGTTCATGAAGCAGAGAAATGGATTGAGGATGCGAAGAAAGGGAAGGCCCAGATGCCTGAGACCACACCTACTTCCACCATTATTAATATGACCATTGAGGAAGAGCAGAAAAGGAAGAATCGGGCTCTGCATGTCCGGGTCACAGGAGCCAAAGACAAAGAGAATGTAGATGAAGAAGTGAGGGAACTGCTACAACGCATGGGCATCACCGAGGCTACTCACACAAGCGCATGGAGAGTGGGCACGAAAGGAATTTAAATCATTCATAATTATCTATCACCGTGCGAAGCACTATGCTTATGGGTAATAAGGAGGGGAGGTGTGGTGGGGGTGGGCTACGGGTAATAAGGAAAGAATTTCTAAAGAAGAGGCCAACTCTTAAGAAAACCGGTATTTTCCTGGGAGATGACCTTACATTGGCACAAGTGGCACACAGGCAAGAGTTGATGCCAGAGATCAGGGCAACAAGAGAAAAGGGGAAAATCGCCTTTTATAGAGGGAAAGTAGTGGTTCTGGAAAAGCGCTCATCGTGACAGTGCGAGACCTATGGGGCGACGCTCCGGATAGCGGCGTGCAATTGTAATGGATCATATAGGCTAGATGTAGGTGCCTTTGAAGACAGCTTTAGGGACAGAGACATAGTTTTCTACTCAGAGACACACCAAATACCAGGACAGCATATGCCACATGTGAAGGGGTATTTATGGGAAACAGTTGGTCGACCAGACAAGATATCTCTACGAGGCAGCCGGGGTTCAGGAGGAGTAGCAGTCTTATTTAAAGAGGAGCTGAAACCACTACTACAGATTATCAGGAAAGATGAACAAGCAAGGTATATGTGGGTGAGAATGAGAGCCGAGACATGTAGATTTCTATATATCGCTATATGCTACTTCCCTCCAAGTACATCAGTCTACTCCTCACCTAAAGGACAGTCCCCTTTCTCCATATTGAATAATGACATATGGGAGTTCTCTAGAGATGGAGACATCGTTCTCTTAGGAGACTTTAATGCCAAAACAGCCAACTCTCAAGCAGTATTCTATGATACTTCTGAGGAAATGCTCAGAGAAGTGGATTTATGGGCTTACTAGAAACTCACAGGATAAAGAACACACTGAATATGGGAGACATCTCATGGAGATGGCAACTACACATGGTTTGGCCATACTTAATGGTCTAGAGAATTTCCCTTTATCTTGGGGATTCACATGCTTCCCGCACACGCATGGGGCCAGTACAGTGGATTATGTCATGACTTCACCAAGCTTTATTTCTAGTATCGAGGACTTTAAGGTGGGACCCAGACCGGTTGGGATTGCAATGGATCATGCTCTCTTGACCTTATCAATCTCCTTCCAATACAATGCCTCTCAAGTACAAAGGAAGAAGACGCACACAAGATATACTTTCACACAAGAGACTGATTCAGTCTATGTGGAACAGATTTATAATAGGATGTGGACAACCGAGCCAGTATATACTGTAGAGGAGATTACTTCTCAGCTAACAGAGATACTACATGGAGCAGCACAAGAGGCATACCCACATACTCAACCTGATCAGAAGAGAGGATCTGGGAACATGCCTCAAAACAGTTGGTACGACGAGGAGTGCAGAGAGACGAGAACCCAGGTCCAGAAAGAGCTTACACTCGGGATCATCACATATAAGCAGTCTTGGATTGCTCTTCGGCGTATAGTACGTCGCAAGAAAAGGGCATTTTTCGCCAAACTGGAGAAGGATTTATATCAGCTCTTCTTGAGTCAGGACTCACATGAGGCCTGGCATTTATTTCACGAGCACTCATCGCCTCCGACAATTACTTCTCCTGAGATTTGGGGTCAATATGTAACATCATTATATATGGTATCTGGACAGCCTCCATTACCAGATCCGCTAGAGCCATGCCCTGCTACTAGTACTTTCTTTACTACAGAAATGGTGGAAAAAGCCATTGATAAGATGAAGACAAGAAGAGCATATGATCATGAGGGTCTAGTAGCAGAACATCTGATCCATGCAAGGGATCTACTTTCAGAAGTCCTTGCTCGTCTGTTTAATCGGGTCATGTGTGAAGCATTACCTGAATCTTGGAAATTATCTACTATCGTACCTATTTTCAAGTCAAGGGATCCTATGACACCCAGGAACTATGGTACCATTATGGTGGGTCACACATTGACCCGACTGTACGCATCCATTCTGGAACAACAATTGAGTAGATGGGCAGAGAATGAGGACATAAGGGCAACAGGACAAGCTGGATTCATGAGGGGTTATTCCACTCTAGATCATATTCTTACGCTCAGAGCCAATACTGAGGAAGGAAGAGCAAGCGAGAGAAGGATGTATTGTTGCTTTGTGGATTTTCGGAAAGCTTTTGATACAGTACCAAGAGCCAGATTGACGCGCAGAATGCAAGAGTTAGGGGTCCCCAAAGAGATTATCTGGGGGATCATGGCCTTATACGGGTCAGTAATTGGTTATGTACATACTCCAAAAGGGGATTCCGACATTGTTCATTCCACCGTTGGAGTAAAGAAGGGATGCCCACTGTCCCCTACTTTATTTGGTATGTATATAGATGAGGTATCAGATTACATTGATAGAGAGGGTGACAGAGGTGCTCAACTTGCAGGGTCATGGATCCCTTTGTTGTTGTATGCAGATGATATTGTATTGATAGCAGAATCACCAGATGCAATGCAGAGGCAGTTAGATGCATTACATAAATTCGCGGAGGACAACGGATTGTCGGTGAATTTGGGTAAAACCAAAGTTATGGTGTTTAACACCACACCGCAGTGGGTTAGGAGATCGGCACCTACATTTGCATATGGCCAGGATACAGTAGAGTACACAGATGCATACACATACCTTGGTGTAGTATTTACAGGACCGAAGTTTACTCTTAAGAAAGCAGCGGATGCTAGATTGTCCAGAGCCTCTGCAGCCTTGGGAGGGTTGGAGAGGATGTGTTCACAAGTGCAGTTTCAGGAACCACGAACAAAACTTTGGCTCTTTGATACTGTGGTGGCTTCGGCTATGCTTTATGGGGTCCAGATTTGGGGACCATTTGTGGATCAGGATAATTGGAAGTCAACGGAGAGACCATTGGTATCTATGATTTCCCGAATGATTAGAGCCAAGGCCTCCGTACCACACGCTGTTAGCGTGCAAACGACAAGGAAAACAAGTGCCTCTTTAGCTCTGCACGAGTCACACCGTTGGAAAGAAATCCTGCATGACGATAGAAAACACCAAAGTCGAACACCTGTGAAGATGGGCGAGAAACAGCTCTAACTCAAACCATGACTAAAATTTTAGAAAACTGAGACCATGAAGACGAAGCTTGTGTCGTGAGGATTTCCGTAGAGCATCCATATGCTTGATTCTGATAACCGACGAGAAAGTTACAAGCTTTTAAAGATGGAACGTCTCTCAAAAGCTCCAAAAAACAAGTCTCTGCAAGCAAAAAAGGATGTGCAGGAAAATGCAGCTATTAAAGGGGGATATTTTTGGTTCTTATCCCAAGGGATTTTCTCTCTCTTCTTAGCCGACTTCATTTCCCTCTTTAAGCACCTTTTTATTGGTCCATTTTTTGCCTTTTTTGGGTCAAAAATGAGCTGTCGACCACTTTTTGACCGAGGCAAGTGGGGAAAGGGGATATTCGGTGGACCAAAAAAGTGGCCAGGCGCTTGGGCAACTGGTGTGGACTGAAAATGGCGCCCCCTCTCTCCCCCAAAGTCCACGAGCCCTCACAAGCAAGGCCAAGAAGCTCCATTAGCTCCGTTGATACACCATTAGGGGTACCCACTCCCCCCCTTATACCCTCCAATTTTCACATGCTCCCCCCCATGTGGGGTTATTCCATTGCCACATGGCAACATCCTCCCATCTTCCCCAACTTCCCTATGTCCAACCCTGAAATTTCTGTTTTGCCCCCAACTTGAGCCATTTTCTCGGAGGCGTAGAGGGTGACCCCGACCACCAAATATAGCACCGTAAAGCATGGCTTGGAGCTTAATACCCCGGCTAACTCCAGAAATTTCTAAACATACCATTGCTAAAAAAAACCATCAAGTCGGCCCACTTGCCATCTTCCCACGTGCATCCGCCGCCACTTTTTAAGTGAAAAACCATCCACTTAGAGTGCGTGTAACTTATGATGTCGAAGTCCGATTTGCAAGCTATCAAGCACGGCTAGGAATGCTCATTAAAAACTATTTTTTGAAAGCTCGACCAACCCAAAACTCAACCAACAGCTTGATCAAAACCAAGCCTTTGTATAGGGTTTTTTACAAGGACACTTTCAAAGCTGGAAGCACTATGTACATATATATATACATGAGGGTGGTCAGCAAGTTTTTTTGGCATCATTTATGGCTTTTGTACTCATCCAAAAAATGCGTGACATAACTTGTCAACCCCCCCTAGCCTGCTTGATCATTCATGACAAGCAGAGGTCCCCAGGGTGAGCAATTGATACAGCTCATCCCCAGAAACCTCGTTCACATTTTGTGGCGCATTCACACTCTTTGTTTCCATTGATAGCATCTCATCTGTCACAATAGTCATCAACCGTGCTAAATACTTCTTAAGTCTATAACCATTAACACGGTAGCTATGTAGTGTACCATCTAAATCAGCCAGCTGATATGTACCATTATCAAACTTGTTTACAACAGTTAAAGGACCCTCCCACTTGATCTGAAACTTTGTTTGGAAAGTGTGGTCCAATTTACTATTGTATCGCAAAACAAGATCTCTTTTCTCAATTCCCTTATCTTTCATGTATTCATTAGCTCTTTTCTGGGCCTTTTTACATATTTCTTGATAGTAATCCAAGGCCAAAAGCCTGTCTAGCTGCAGACATTGTAAATCCAATAACCTTTGTTGCCAAACATCTTGTTGCTCTTCATCTTGCAATGACAAAAACTTGAGTGCAGGGATTTCCACTTCAATAGGTATCAAGGCTTCTTTGCCATAAACCAAGTGATATGGTGAGAATCCCGTGCTAGTTTTTATGCCATTCTATATGCCCATAACGCACAAGGCAACTCTGAGTCCCAAGTTTTGGCATGTGTTAAAGTCATTTTTGTCAGAATCTTCATCAATTCCCCATTAAACCTCTCATTAAGTCCATTGCACTGCGGATAATAAGGGGTGCTGTATTTATGCTCTATGCCAAGCTTCTTGCATAAAAAATTGAACATTTCACCTCTAAACCCTGGCCCTCTGTCAGACAGTAACTCCAATGACACCCCGAACTTGCAGCATATGTGCTCGTACACGAATTTTCCCATCTCCTTGCTGGTAATTTGTTTGACAGCCTTGGCCTCTGCCCAACGTGATAAATAATCCACCGCTGTCAAAATATATACATTCCTCTTACTTGAAGTGGGTAATGGCCCAATAGCATCGAGGCCCCATTTTTCAAACACCTCATTAGCCAGGATTGTCTTTCGCAACTCAGGTTTAAGAACCCTTTTTCCCATCTTTTGACAAGCCAAGCAAGATTTACACCAGAGATTGACATCCCGTTGAATACCAGGCCAAACATAGCCTTCTTGCAAGATCTTGTGAAGCATAATCTTCATAGCAAAATGACCTCCGCAAGACCCTTCATGGTTTTCTTCTAAAATTTTGTAAATCTCCTCCTTCCAAGGCACATGACGCAACACCAGATCACTTCCTTTCATGTAAAGCATATCACCAATCATTTTGTACTTCCTTGCTCTTCTTATAAAAGCATACTTTTTAGATGAAGGCAAATCTTCAGGCAAGAGACCGGTCAATAAGAAATCCACCTCTTTTGACAACACCTCTCTTCCATGATACAAAGGGACATCCGCTTTCAGCACAAACACACAAGTAATCATTGCTTGCGCGGCCTCATGCGCTTCTTCATTTTGAATCCTTTCGACATGCTGCAAGCTCCATGCCTCAAACTTTTTGAGTAGCGATTTCACTTTGAAGCATAGATTCTTCAGTCTAGGATTCTTATTCTTCCATACTCCCAACACTTGCTTTACCACTAACAACGCATCACCTTTGATTTGCAAACGTTTGATTCCCAATTGTAGACAAATGTGTAACCCGTCTTCAAGAGCCATATACTCCACTTCATTATTACTCTTTGCATTGAGTTTTAACCCTTGCTTCCTCACAAGATTTCCCTGCGCATTATAAATAACAACCCCACCAGAAGCAGCATCATGACTTCTTCGATAAGAGCCATCAAAATGTAGCAGTGAAGCATTTGATATAGCAAGGGTTTCTACTTTTTTCCTTTGGTCCACCTCCTCTTTAACCAAAACAGGAGTCTCTTTATAAGTGAGTAAGTCTGCTAAAGTAGCCCGAGTACTCTCTTCCACTAGGAAAGTGAATTGAAACTCTTGCAGCTCAATAACCCACTTCATCACTGTCTTTGATATATTTGAGTTATTGAACAATTGAGGAAGCAATGAAAAACTGGTGAGAAAGGTGAACGGTTTCTGCAACAAGTAATGTCTAAACCGTCTACACGCATAGACCATGCTAATCATCACCAATTCAACCTCTGAGTACTCTCTTTCATGAGGAGTTTTCACCCTGCTAGCATAATAAACAGGCTTCATATACTGAGACTCTTTCCCTCTTTGCAACAACATAGCCCCAATAGCATCTTCTCCAACTGACGGGTTAACATAAAACTCCTTCTTCCAATCAAGGGCCTGCATAACAGGTAAGGTGCTCAATACTACTTTAACTTTGTCAAAAACATCCTCACACTCACGTGTCCACTCTAAAGGATCATTTTTGACCACTTGCTGCAAAGGATACAACAACTGTGACGCCAAATGAAACCGGCCTGTTCAATCCAAAAAGGGCGGTAGACTTTACTTCAAACCTTGATTTAGCTTTCACCCATTATTAGTCGTCTATTATACCTGCGCTATAGTGACACAAGAGAGGGGAATGGGATACAGATGCTAGAATGCACCTGTATGAGAAGACCGACACCAGATTGGCCCCTAACTTAGGCGCCCCTTTCGGTATTTCTTTATTCTTTAATAGAGGGAATAAATGTTGTGGATCCCTACAAGCTGCCCCGCACAAACTTGGCTGAATTTCAACTATTCCGGCCTGATTTCGGCAACATAACTGTACTAGGACCCTTCACAGTTAGTATTCCCACGCATTGACTGACTTTCCCGATGCATACGAGCACTTTGCAAAACCTGGCGAGAATCTGCAGCACGCTGAATTCTCTGTTTTCAGCCCTGAAAATGCGCCAGATCACCTGTACAGCGGTCCCCTTGCGTCCTCGAACCTCCTGGGGGTATTAGGGTCCGTTTAGGGCCAAAACCCTAAACCTGCAAAAATACACAGCAGGCTGTTATTTACTGTCTCGGGCTCCGTTTCGCGTGCCGGTCACATCCTTAGCAAGTCCTCGAGCTCCCGCACCTGTAGGGCTACTTGCCCTTTGAATCGGACGAGATTTCTGGCGTGAAACCTCTCCGAATTCACCTGTACCTGCGGGGGGATTAGCCGCTAGCTAATCCAGTACCTGTGCAAGAGGCTCTTGCCTCGGCAATCGCGCATGAACCCACACAACTGTACATTGGTCAAATGAAGAGCCCACTAGAGGGGCATAACATACTGCCAAAGGGGAGAGAGAGGGCAATGCGTAGCGTGCAGGGCATCACTCCTGGCACCGCACTGTACATAGGAGGGAAAGCAAGCACTCCATAGCTCTTAACCTGTGACAAATCTGAAAATGAGGCTCTCTCCCTCCTAAATTCAGCGCCACTACTTGTTGCATGAGGCAAGTGCACCAGAAGGTGCCACTTGGCACATTTATAAGCATTTTCCCGTTTCGGGGTTGCCGTCTAAAAATATCCCAACCGATTGCCCAGTTGACTTCACGGCAGAGTAAGAAAATGTTCCCCTTGTCATTCCGGAGGTAATGACGTCAACACATTTTCAGGTCCCAAAATAGCAGTTCCCTAAATTTTAGGAGATGCTGCCATTGTATCTTTCTAGGTCATCCGACCCTCTTTGTACACTGTGGCCACATCCAGAACTGAAATGTAGCCTTTGTAGCAAAGGATTCCACTTTGGCTAGTCAATGACCCCACTTGGCTAACCATAGTCCTTGTCCAACCTTAGTGCTCTCTTGCCCTCAGGCCTGGACTCCCTCTGGACAGTTCCACACTAGCTATGCAATGCAAGGCAGTTAGATTTCCCGAGGGGTGTTTCCAAAAAGTGAAAGTAAATAGATAATAAGAAAGAAATCAACAAAAAGGATAGATAGTAGTCACACGCTGGTGACATACCCCCCTCTTGAAATCTCAAACGTCCTCGTTTGCATCTATGTCGTTCATGCTCCTAGTCAACAATGATGTATTCAACACCTGTCGACACATGTACGACACATACATGCTCATTGTCAACCCTGGTGTATTCAACACCTCGTCGACTCATGTATTGCTTGCGTGTGAACCGTGTCCCAATGACATAGTGGTAGCTTCGCACTCTGCCATTGCTTTGAGTCACTAACTTTCCAATGACAAAATGGTAGCTGCACATTTTGCCACTGTCTTGTAGTACACGTTGGATCCCGTAACACTTTCGAGCATACCCAAACCGACAGTTTAAGAATGCAGTTACACATGTACTCTTTAATAGAAGTAATTACTGTATCCTTGACAAACTGACAAGAAATACTCACTTCTATAGCACTAACCAAACTTTTGGACATTCCATAAGAGCAATTGCCAAACTAACAATCTGTACAGCTCTAACATTCATGTAACAGGTATTTCATTTGAGCTCACTTTAAATACCATGTACATCATTTGTTTCAGAAGCCATTGTCACACTGACAATCCATGTAGCTTTGAAACTCAAGGGGTCAAGGTAGGTTGCAAATCGAAGGCTTCCAGGTAAAGTGATAACACAGTTGGTGACTCTGCAAGTTCACCTTCTTCCATCCACTTAGCATCCATTGGTGGATAGTTTCTGAACTTTACTAAGTAACGCCTAGCAACCTTGCCTTTCACTTTCCTTTCTTTGTGTGCCAAAATCTGTTCAGGGACCAAGATCTCGTCAAGTTCCTCGACTTCCGGCTGATCTTCAGCTGGCATATCTTCTGGCACATCACCAACATAGGGTCTCAGAAGACTCACATGAAACGCATTGTGAATCTTCCAACTATCAGGCAATTTCAGCCTATATGCAACATCACTGATTATGTCGCACACTTGAAAAGGCCCATAGTAACGCATGCTGAGCTTTGGAAACAGTCTTTCCTTGCCCTTCATCTTCTTTAACCTTGCCTTTTCAAAGCGTAAAAGCACCCAATCACCAAGTGAATATACCACTTCACGACGGTGACGATCAGCTGCTTTCTTTTGCTTTGCCTGAGTCCTTTCTAAGGCCACTTTGACCTTCTTGTACATTTCATCCATGTCCTGAACATACTTATCTGCTTCAAATATCTTGTCCTTTGTATACAGTATAGGAGGAACTTTCTTGCCACCTTCAACTATCTCAAAGGGTGCCTTGCCAGTTGATGAATGCATTGTATTATTGTATGCATACTCCACCAATGGCAAATACTGCTCCCACTTTCCTTTATGCTCTGACACATAGCACTTCAGCAGATCTAGGACAGTAGAATTTGCCTCTTCTGACTGCCCATCTGTTTGAGGATGAAATGACGAAGAGAATTTGAGCGTGGTGCCCATATTCTCAAACAAACCTCTCCAGAACAAACTTGTCATGCGTGGATCACGGTCGCTAACAATCGACTATGGCATGCCATGATACTTGAAAATATTGCTTATAAACAAGCGTGCCATCTGATCTGGCTTTATCTTCTTCCTGACAGGAATAAAATGAGCCTGTTTGCTGAATCTGCAAATAATGGTCCAAATACCTTAGTTTCCTGTTTGCGTTCTCGGAAGATCAAAGATAAAATGCATAGCAATACTTTCCCATGGTTTATCTGGAACAGGTAGTGGTTGCAATAACCCTGGTGCCTTTTGCCTGTCAAACTTGACCTTTTGGCATATTAGGCATTCTCGCACAAAGGCATCCACATCCCTTCTCAATGTAGGCCAATAGAAGAATGTCTCAACCGCTTTAACTGTAGCATCAATACCACGATGCCCTGCATACGGTGGGACATGACTCTCTTCCATAACTTTGCGTCGCAATGGCTTTGTGACACAATCTGCCATGCATCATCATGAACCCGTCTTTAAGAAGATAGTGTTCATGACGTTGTCCATCCATTAGTTGCTCGAAGACCCTTGCAAAATCTTCATCATTTGCATACTGTTCTCTCATATCATCAAGTTCATGATGATAAGGAATCGACACAGCTGAAATTTGTGGCTTCCTTGACAAGGCATCAGCCACAACGTTCTTCTTGCCTTCCACATGCACAATCTGAAAATGGAACATGGACAAGATATTTGCCCATCGCATATGCTTCTCAGATAACTTTGTTTGTGTCAAGAAGTATCGCAAGGTCTGATGATCCGTTTGAACAACGAAATCTGCACCTAGCAGGTAGTGTTTCCAACTTAAGAGCGCATGAATCACAGCCAGTAACTCTTTCTCATAGACCTGCATGGTCATCTCTGGCCCTTGCAAAATTCTGCTCTCATAGACTACTACCCTGCCATCTTGCATTAGCACTGCACCAATGCTACTACCGCAGGCATCACACTGGACCACAAATGACTTCCTAAGATCTGGCAGCACAATGACTGGATCTGAAGTCATCTTTTCCTTTAAGAGATTAAAAGCTGAAATCTCTTTTTGTGTCCATCTAAAGGTGACTGCCTTCTTTTGAAGAGCATGTAAAGGTGAAGCAATCTCAACGAAATTTCGGATAAACCTTCTGTAATAGGAGCATAGTCCCAAAAAGCTTCGGACATCATGCATCGTCTTCAAATTTGGCCATGACTTGATCGCTTCAACTTTTGCAGGATCCATTCTGACACCATCCTTTGAGACAATGTGTCCCAGAAAGTGAATCTCTTCCAGAAAAAACTCACTTTTCTTTGCATTGATGAGCAACCTATGACTGCGTAGCTCTTTGAACACAATTGCCAGTGTTTGCTACCTCGATGAGCTGCGTCAAAGTAATGACTTTTGTCTTCGTGCAGTATTTTCTCGGTCCTTTGGGTAGGCCACAACAGTATTTTTCAATCTGTTCTGTCAATGGCACAAACCTATAGGAAGTTACTGGAAGCAGAGCTTTCCAAAACTTCAGATTGTAATCATCCAGATTTCTGCAAGTGGCAGCATTTAGCTGGTGCCATTCTGTCATGACATCTGCTTCGAAGACATCAGATAACCATGCTGCTGCAAAAATCTGCATGAAGTAAATCCATGTGGACGGAGCTTGCCCTTGAAGCAATAAAGTTGTCCACCATTGTCCCGCATTCCCTGTCAAGAAAGTGGCTACCTTGCGGACCTTTGAAGCCTCTGTAAAGTTTCCCCCTGCATAGGCCTTGTCAAACTGCTGGAGGAATGAGAGAGCCTTCTTCCTGTCATCAAACCCTGTAAAGGTCGTGAATGACACACCTTTGCCACCTTCTTTGTACGGAGTTGGCCTCTCCAACGGCGTTAAATTGTCATATGGAAGTGACTGAAACATGGGAACACTATTAGGGTTCATCTGTGTTCCTTGGCCGCTATTAACTTGACCTGGAAATGCCATATTTGGCTGTTGATTTGTAATTCGAGCCATACCAAAATTTGCCTGTGGCATCCCAAATTGGCCCTGAATGCTCTGAAACCCTGGTTGCATACCCATGACACTGTACATGGGATTAGGCATCATCGTTTGAGCACCCCCAAACATTGTTCCTGGCGTGTAAAACTGATTTCCAGGTGCATGACCAGCCATGCTCTGGAATACCGATCCACCTCCAAAATAGCCAGGGTGTACTGAAGGTGGTGGGAAGACCTGTTGCATAGCCTGTAGGTTGCTTCCCTGCCCATTAGAACCAGCTATAGGCTACTGAAAGGTGGCGGGCTGAACTGGTACAGCTTGAAAGACTGGCATCTCAGCCACCTGTTCTTGCACCTTAGGCATAGGTTGTGGAGACTGCATGTTCTCCGTCAAGTGTACAGGTGTTTCCATTGACTGTGCGGTATGAATCACCTGTGCTCGAGCCTTAACAGGCTTTTGAATATGATCCAGTGACCCAACTTGCTGAGACGGAACAGGAGGTTGCAGAAAGGCTAAAAACCTCGGATTCTGCATTACTTGTGTGAACATAGCCACAGCAGTAGCCAACTGGGTGCTGAATATATCGTCATCTGTCTGTGGTGGTCTTGAGGACTCACCCACTTCATGTGTCTGTTGACCCTGTGAAGAGGAAACCTCTTCAGTCACATCATCTCGTCTGTCAGCCATAATTGCAATTCCCTGTGTCTGGTCTATGATCCCCTGTGTCTTCAAGCCCAAAACTGACCAAGGCTCACTTCTATGGGAAAAAGTGATTTAATCCCGTCGATGGAACCATGAAACCGGCCTGTTCAATCCAACAAAGGCGGTAGACTTTACTTCAAACCTTGATTTAGCTTTCACCCATTATTAGTCGTCTATTATACCTGCGCTATAGTGACACAAGAGAGGGGAATGGGATACAGATGCTAGAATGCACGTGTATGAGAAGACCGACACCAGATTGGCCCCTAACTTAGGCGCCCCTTTCGGTATTTCTTTATTCTTTAATAGAGGGAATAAATGTTGTGGATCCCTACAAGCTGCCCCGCACAAACTTGGCTGAATTTCAACTATTCCGGCCTGATTTCGGCAGCATAACTGTACTAGGACCCTTCACAGTCAGTATTCCCACGCATTGACTGACTTTCCCGATGCATACGGGCACTTTGCAAAACCTGGCGAGAATCTGCAGCACGCTGAATTCTCTGTTTTCAGCCCTGAAAATGCGCCAGATCACCTGTACAACGGTCCCCTTGCGTCCTCGAACCTCCTGGGGGTATTAGGGTCCGTTTAGGGCCAAAACCCTAAACCTGCAAAAATACACAGCAGGCTGTTATTTACTGTCTCGGGCTCCGTTTCGCGTGCCGGTCACATCCTTAGCAAGTCCTCGAGCTCCCGCACCTGTAGGGCTACTTGCCCTTTGAATCGGACGAGATTTCTGGCGTGAAACCTCTCCGAATTCACCTGTACCTGCGGGGGGATTAGCCGCTAGCTAATCCAGTACCTGTGCAAGAGGCTCTTGCCTCGGCAATCGCGCATGAATCCACACAACTGTACATTGGTCAAATGAAGAGCCCACTAGAGGGGCATAACATACTGCCAAAGGGGAGAGAGAGGGCAGTGCGTAGCGTGCAGGGCATCACTCCTGGCACCGCACTGTACATAGGAGGGAAAGCAAGCACTCCATAGCTCTTAACCTGTGACAAATCTGAAAATGAGGCTCTCTCCCTCCTAAATTCAGCGCCACTTCTTGTTGCATGAGGCAAGTGCACCAGAAGGTGCCACTTGGCACATTTATAAGCATTTTCCCGTTTCGGGGTTGCCGTCTAAAAATATCCCAACCGGTTGCCTAGTTGACTTCACAGCAGAGTAAGAAAATGTTCCCCTTGTCATTCCGGAGGTAATGACGTCAACACATTTTCAGGTCCCAAAATAGCAGTTCCCTAAATTTTAGGAGATGTTGCCATTGTATCTTTCTAGGTCATCCGACCCTCTTTGTACACTGTGGCCACATCCAGAACTGAAATGTAGCCTCTGTAGGAAAGGATTCCACTTTGGCTAGTCAATGACCCCATTTGGCTAACCATAGTCCTTGTCCAACCTTAGTGCTCTCTTGCCCTCAGGCCTGGACTCCCTCTGGACAGTTCCACACTAGCTATGCAATGCAGGGCAGTTAGATTTCCCGAGGGGTGTTTCCAAAAAGTGAAAGTAAATAGATAATAAGAAAGAAATCAACAAAAAGGATAGATAGTAGTCACACGCTGGTGACACCAAAGGTATGAAACGAAACATATATTTGACCTTCTAAATGAAAGTAGCCAATTGTCTTGTATCCTTTGGGGATGACAGCAATAGCAAAGCTTCTACTTTCCCTGGATCTGCTTCAATTCCATTTTCAGAGATCATATGCCCAAGAAGCTTCACCCTTGGCTGTGCCAAATGACATTTTTTAGGGTTTAATTGACCCCCGCATTCATCATACCTTGCAAAAGTCATCTCAAGCTTTTGAACATGCTCCTTGCGTGAGTTGTGCACACAAAAATCATCTATGAACCCTTTGACAAACTTCCCAAGGAATGGGGTAAGAACCCAATCTACCTTTCTCTCAAAAGCCCCAGGCCCATTTGTCAACCCAAAGGGAAGGCAAAGAAAGTAAAAACAACCCATGGAGTGATAAAAGTAGTCTTCTTCTGATCTTCGGGAGCAAGGATAAGCTGAAAGTATCCTGAATAACCATCACAGACACTATACCTTTCAAAACCAGCCACTGTATTCAAGAGTTGATCAATGAAAGGCAACGGGTAAGGATCCTTTTTTGTCACTGCATTTAACGGCTTATAATCAACATAAACTCTCCAACGCCCATCCTTCTTGGGAGTGACCACTACAGGGCTGACCCACTCAGCATTATCTACTGGAACAATAAACCCTGCATTCAAAAGCTTATCCACTTCTTCTTTTAAAGCATTCATTTGCTCCTTACCCATTCTTCTTAGTTTCTGTCTCACTGGCTTTGCTCCTTCTATCAACTCAATCTTCACTGGGTTTCCAACAAAACCCCTTATTTCTTGATATGATGTAATGAAAAGATTCGGAAACTTGTCCAGCATCTTCAAGTATTCTGCCCTTTCTTTTTATGACAAATCTGTACTTCGCATATTTTGAACAAGTCCTTTCTTCACTAATAGCTCCTGTTTGGGCTGCATTAACTCTTCAAGCTGCTCCAATCAACTTGACGCATTTATATCCTCTAAAATCTGCCGCACTTCACCATCTTCTTTCTCCTCTTCATTTAGTAACAAAAAAGACACTTCACCCTCGTCACTGGAACTTGAAGTAGCACTACTATCTGAATCCTCTGAACTTCCCTCACTAGTGATTTCAGATTCATCATCTTCAGACACCTCTTCTACTGCCAGAGACTGTTTGGTAATCATATCAAACATCCTCTTCTCTCCCTTTTTGCTATACACAGCGATTGTGCCCTTGCCCCAATCTTGTACAGCACCAACAGCTCTTAACCAAGGTCGTCCCAATATGAGAGGAAAAGCTCCCAAACCTGCCGGCATAACGTGAAAGTTCACCATGCCTTTCACATTAAAAACCTCAATCTCCAAACCTTTGACTAGTCCCAAACACTTAACTTTGGCATGATTTGCTAGTCGAATCCTGAACCCAGAGCTTCCAAACATGATCAAGCCAAGTCTCTCGACACATGACTGTGTGATCACACAAACTTGCGCACCTCCATCAATGTAGGCCTCTCCCATGCCCACACCTTTGTGCTAGGTGTTCACCACAGAACAGATGTCGGGTAACTCCTCCAGAGACAACACTCTGACATGACCACGCTTCGGCTCTTTTTCAATAGGATTCACTAACGACTTCTACTGCCTCTTAAATTTGGGTACCATGTTCATCAACTGTCCAAAAGTACAATTTACTTTCCTCCCAATCAGATCCTCCTTGAGACTATAAGCTGTCTGACCTTCTCCCAATGGCAAATCCGCTACTTCAAACTTCCTGCGAGGTCTCCTTTTCTTCTTGGTCTTTGCATCTTCACCCTCTTTCTCTTTCCCTTTCTTCTTGCTAGGGCCAGCACCATTTGGTGCCCTTTTTCGCTTCCCCAATGACATCATATCTGCCTCTTTATTCTCAACTTGCACAATACCCACGTGACCACCTGATGTTGAAGCTTGATTCTCTTGTTCAGCACCACGATCCTCTCGTATATCCAAGGCATAATCATTAGACCTGTCACAAACCTGCTGGGGAAGTGGGTACATATCGCCTCCCATCCTCTTTGGCTTTGTACAATGAGTGTTGATATGTCCCAATTCACCACAATTATAACAAGTAGAGATAAACCTTCTTGCTGGCTGAGGAGCACCTTGTCCACGACCCGCATTGGCATTAGATTGAGCTTCATATGGCTGGACCACCCCTCTACCACCGCCACAACCACGACCACCACCAAGGACATTGAGCCGTAACTCCTGCATCATAGTCATCATGTCTTGCATATTACGCTGCAATTGCTCAGTGTCTATAGCCCTTCGCATAGGTTGAACTTCAACCTCTACCTAGCTCTCCTCATTTTGGCCACCATTAACTTGTCCATGGACCACTCTCCCATACTCGTTAAGTCTTTGAGCTTTCCATTCTTTCCCCCTCGCAATTACAACTGCTTCTTCAAAAGTGGTAGGCCGCTTCAACTCAACTTTAAACTTCAAACTCTCCTTCAAGGTTGCCATAAAACGGTCCTTTTTTAACATGGCGGGAGGGGTTTCATTTCCCAATGCTCGGGCCCATTTATCCCAAAGGCGGGTAAAATGCATGACAAAATCATCCACACTCTGATTAGCCATCTGAGTGTAGCCCAAAATCTCATGCCAAACTTCATCAGGCGCTTCGACATTCCTGTATTGTGCCAAAAATGCCAGCTTCACATGATTACAGTCCAACACAATCCCTGGCGTTTGTGCCTGTGCCGCCTCTCCATAATTTTGTGGCCAAGCCTTTGCTTCATCTTGTAAACTGTATTGCAGCAGCCGTAACAATATAGCCGGATCCTGTATGCCTCGAAGCAAGCAAGTAACTTCCAATTTCTCAATAAAAGAGTGCGCATTTTCACTAGGCAATCCATGAAACTTAGGAAACTCGTCTGCCATGTTTGATTGCCACACAAACACTTAATGTGACGTCGAAACTGCAAGGGATGTCGATGGATCGCTCCAGTACCTAATCCACCTCACACTGGGTAACCCGGCCCCCAGTGCTCGGCTTCACAAAACCTCACGACCCTCACAAAGGCTGCAATCCAAATTAAACGACCGCCTCACTTGCTGTCCACAAATAGCACATACATAGGCGGTTGTCCATAAGGATCCACATCCCATTTACATTTTTTGTCTGCATGGTATACGAATTTCGTAAAAATTAGAGCACACGAGGATTTCTCCTCCGTGGCGGCACCAAAACGATGTTAGCGTGCAAACGACAAGGAAAACAAGTGCCTCTTTAGCTCTGCACGAGTCACACCGTTGGAAAGAAACCCTGTATGACGGTAGCAAACACCAAAGTCGAACACCTGTGAAGATGGGCGAGAAACAGCTCTAACTCAAACCATGACTAAAATTTTAGAAAACCGAGACCATGAAGACGAAGCTTGTGTCGTGAGGATTTCCGTAGAGCATCCATATGCTTGATTCTGATAACCGACGAGAAAGTTACAAGCTTTTGAAGATGGAACGTCTCTCAAAAGCTCCAAAAAACAAGTCTCTGTAAGCAAAAAAGAATGTGCAGGAAAATGCAACTATTAAAGGGGGATTTTTTTGGTTCTTATCCCAAGGGATTTTCTCTCTCTTCTTAGCCGACTTCATTTCCCTCTTTAGGCACCTTTTTATTGGTCCATTTTTTGCCTTTTTTGGTTCAAAAATGAGCTGTCGGCCACTTTTTGACCAAGGCAAGTGGGGAAAGGGGATGTCCGATGGACCAAAAAAGTGGCCAGGCGCCTAGGCAGCTGGTGTGGACTGAAAATGGCGCCCCCTCTCTCCCCCAAAGTCCACGAGCCCTCACAAGCAAGGCCAAGAAGCTCCATTAGCTCCTTTGATACACCATTAGGGATACCCACTCCCCCCCTTGTACCCTCCAATTTTCACATGCTCCCCCCCATGTGGGGTTATTCCATTGCCACATGGCACCATCCTCCCATCTTCCCCAACTTCCACATGTCCAAACCTGAAATTTCTGTTTTGCCCCCAACTTGAGCCATTTTCTCGGAGGCGTAGCGGGTGACCCCGACCACCAAATATAGCGCCGTAAAGCATGGCTTGGAGCTTATTACCCCGGCTAACTCCAGAAATTTCTAAACATACCATTGCTAAGAAAACCATCAAGTCGGCCCACTTGCCGTCTTCCCACGTGCATCCACCGCCACTTTTTAAGTGAAAAACCATCCACTTCGAGTGCGTGTAACTTATGATGTCGAAGTCCGATTTGCAAGCTATCAAGCACGGCTAGGAATGCTCATTAAAAACTATTTTTTGAAAGCTCGACCAACCCAAAACTCAACCAACAGCTTGACCAAAACCAAGCCTTTGTACAGGGTTTTTTACAAGGACACTTTCAAAGCTGGCAGCACTATGTACATATATATACATGAGGGTGGTCAGCAAGTTTTTTTGGCATCATTTATGGCTTTTGTACTCATCCAAAAAATGCGTGACAACGCGATTATCCGAGCGGAACTAGCTGTCCCTCCGATAGAAATTGAAGGTCTTACCAGATCAATGTCCTTTATACATGGTTTGTGGGATACAAATAATTGCCGATATACTAGATTGGCCCTCGAATCCTCTCGACAGTTAGCAATGAAAGGAGATACATCATGCTGGTATGCGCAACTGTCCTCGTGGTTTCAGAGACACGGGTTCAGTATGGAAAGATTACCCCCCTTCCAATACTCTCTTGAGGCTCCATCACTGGCAATCACACGAACGGAGATTAATAAAATCATCCGCCAGGATCTTATACAGTTGGACACTAAGAGGACATGGGTAGACCCTACACAAGAATTGGGCACGAAGATGGCCGACTACAAAGAAAACTTCCTACAGCTAGCTGAAGATGGTTTTGTGATTCGCCCGAACTACATGGATACCCACATGTCTCATGGTTTGAGATGTGCTATTGGTCAGATTCGTACATCCTCACACCAACTGGAAATTGAATTTGGCAAATTTAGGGGAATCCCACCTGAGAGCAGAATTTGCAAGTTATGCGGAATGGAGCCGGAGACAGAATTACACTACATATGCCATTGCACCGTATACTATGAGATACGTGGGCGTTTCCATTGCCTATTTAAAGAAGGCTTTGGACCTCTAGATAGAGTCATGCAATACCAAGATCAAAGGTGCTTAGGCGTGTACCTACTGGAACTACATCGGCACAGGGATAATCTAATGAGAAGACAAAGAGCACTACAACCTCAGAGGCAGATCACAGATTTCTTCGGATCGAGAGAAACAGGAATGGAAGGAGAAGCAAGAGGCCAGCAGCGAGCACAAAGGAGTACCCACATTCATACCAAAGGCACCCTCATTGACAGGGCGATTGAGCTTAGGAAATCGAGACGACCACGACCGAGATGCAGAAGCACACTTCACCGGAGGAGACTACAACAAAGGATTAGAAGCATTCTAGTCAGACACCCAGAATGCTTCTAAGAAGTTTATCTAATACTTTGTATTTAGTTTTTCGCATTTATTTTCACACTCACACTTTTCAGACATTGTACCAGATTCACCACTTTTGTATCAGTTTGGTCTCATAGGTCACTCTGGCCTTTTGAAGACGTTAATATAACATTTCATTTCATTTCATTTTCTCTCTATCACTCACAAAACCTTCACTCACAATATCATTCTCTCTTCTCTCTCTAGTCTATTGCACATCTCTCACATGATGTAAAAGAACCTCTCTCATGCAATAAAAGGAACCTTGAGTACACACTGAGCACTCATCCAGAGCATTCACCATATATCACTTCCATTGCACATAACAAGGACCCTTGAGAAGGTTGGTTGGACCCCACCAGGTCATTTGTCTCAAGATTACACATCCAAAGGCAAAGGCAAGAGCTCTCCAAAAGATAAAGGCAAAGGCAAGCTTGATGAGAGTGACAATGATTTTACCAAAACTCAATCAAGTCTTCATGGTGTGGTGCAGACGACACTCACAAAAATTCCAGCCTCCTAGTCCTATGGTGGGTGCTACAACATGCTTCCAACCAAAGAAAGACATAGAGAGGGACGAGTGGTGAAATTTAGTTGAGAGGTATATGAGGAACCCCATCCCCCATTGTAATAATCATCTAATTATTGCCAACTAGGTTAGGTCGGTAAATCAATCTCTCTGTCGACTACATTCTTGGGAGTCTTTTGGAGCCCAGCTTCTCTGATCTTTCAGTGTCAGGAGATGTCCTATCGGCGCAGACCACACGTTCCTCACTTTCACACTCACCTCCCATTTGTCACACACCCACCCCACTCACACAGCCACATACCACTATTCATTTTACACACGAGCTCTCTCATGTCTATGCACACCATCTCCGCACACATCTCCTATCTGTCGACCCACATGCCCCCCTAGAATCACTCACATCAGATCTTACCTCCATGATTCACACATCTGCCATTCAGAGCTTCCCTCACCACACACGCACACATGCACCCCACACAGGTTCCATGCCACGGAACAACTGGTATGACGATGATTGCAGAGCATTACGACGTCAGCTCAAAGAGGATGAGGCCCGCGGGGTACTCACACACCGCCAGGCTCAGCGCCAGATGCAGTCTCTCACCCGCCGTAAAAAGCGGGAATGGGAGGAGCAGCAGTACTAGGACTTATATCACTTGCTCATGAGCCGAGATAGTACAAAGGCATGGCGCCGCATCCGCGAGCGCGGGCCACCGACATCGATCGAGGACCCAAACACATGGTACCGCTATGCAAAGGACCTTTACCAGATACCAGGACAGCCACCGATACCCCTGCCACAGGGACCACGCCCCACCACTTCGTCCTTCTTCACATCAGAGATGGTAGCTCGAGCCATCCGGCATCTACAGCATGCTAGAGCTCGAGACCAGACCGAGCTACAAGCCGAGCATCTGATTTATGGGAGAGAGACCTTGGCACCTTTCATAGCTCATCTCTTTAACCACGCACTTGTGGAGGGATTTCCAGACTCGTGGACACAGCACATCATTGTACCTATACACAAGTCTGGAGACACCATGGATCCCAACACATACAGGACTATTATGATTGGCCACATGTTGGCCAAGCTCTATGGCGCGGTTTTAGAGGAGGAGCTTAGCACCAAAGCAGAGGCAGCAGGCATCCGAGCTGCAGGACAAGCTGGGTTCCGCCGCACATACTCTACCATCGATCATATCTTCACGCTACGCTGCTTGATCGACCAGGCACGAGTGAGGAAGAGGAGGCTTTACTGTTGCTTTGTGGACTTTCGCAAAACATTTGATACGGTGCCACGTGAGCGACACTTTAGGCGACTACTCTCACTTGGGCTTGAGGAGGACATGATATGGGGCATATATACACTTTATGAGCAGGTATGTGGGCGAGTACGATGTCAAGGAGGCACTACAGAGACCTTGTTTAGCACCATTGGTGTGAAACAAGGATGTCTACTCTCCCCTACACTCTTTGGGCTCTACATTGATGAGATAGTGGATTTTATTTAGCATAGAGGAGCTGATGGGGTGGAGATGGGTGGCACCACAATCCATATACTATTATATGCCGATGATATTGTACTTATATCAGAGTCAGCAGAGGGGCTGCGTCAGCATCTACTTGGGCTTGATGACTTTTGTGTGCAACGAGGGCTCTCAGTGAACCTTGGGAAAACCAAGGTTCTCATCTTTCATACATCAGCATGGATCAGACGAGAGAGCTCTTTCACAGCAGCAGGGGGCAATATCGAGGTTGTAGGCTCATATGTCTACTTGGGGGTGACTTTTACCGCGGCATCAGGGGCCTTTTCCATGACACAGGCAGCCAGAGACAGACTGACCAGGGGGTACTCCGCACCCGCACAGATGGAGAGACAGTGCCACCAGGCACACTTTCAGGAGCCCCGTACGAAGGGGTGGTTTTTTGACACTTTGGTTACACCGGCTCTTATGTATGGGGCAGCCATATGGGGACCTGGCTTGGCATACTCGATCTGGCCTTTGATAGAGCGCCCACAGGTACTGATGATCTCCAGGATGATCTGCATCAAGCCGTCCGTTCCACATGATATAGTCAGAGCAGAGCTAGCAGTCCCACCTATGCTAGTAGAGGCACTGTTTCAGACGGTTTGCTTGTTACATAGATTACAGACTATGGATAGAGACCGCATTGCCTATCGAGCACTACAGGCATCACAGTCTATGGCATTGGTGAGAGATGCCTCTTCTTGGTATGCACAGACCAGCGAGTGGTTCACTAGACATGGGCTTGATATAGATCGACTACCACCCCTCCAGTATGACATCCATGCACCTACTTATACTCTCACTCATAAGGAGAAGAACAGGATCATCAGGCAGGAGATTTCGCATATTTACATTGAGAGGACATGGATCAGCCCCAGGCAGTCACTACCGACGAAAATGCTCCACTACCATGAGCATTTTCTCCAGATATCAGATCAGGGCTTCATAGACACCCCTCAGTATATGCAGCAATACATGCCACATCACCTACGGGTAGCCATCGGCCAGCTCCGAGTCTCATCACACCAGCTTGAGATTGAGCGGGGCAGAGCCAGAGGCATACCACGAGAGAACCGGACTTGCCCAGAGAGTGTCAGACAGAGGTGGAGACGGAGGAGCACTTCATGCTACGATGCCCAGCTTACTCAGAGCTTAGACAGAGATTTGGGATTGAGGGCACTCTCCAGACATGCATGAGGAGGAGAGACCAGACTCATGTGGGCCATTTCATCACAGGAGCACTCCACATACGTGAGGAGTCTACACGACCACGACCACATGACACTGGAGGTGTTCAGCAGACGATCACTCAGTTTTTCCAGAGAATGACTTCAGGGGATCCCACACCGCCGACGACGATTGGGCTGACACTCGAGCAGGCAGAGGCACAGCGAGCACGACGCCGACCCCGAGAGTCGGGATACCGACGGCCCCGTCTATACCAACAGGATATACTGAGGATCCGTACACTTCATGAGCAGCAGCCGGAGAGGGCCCGCTCCACCACACATTGGAGCACTCACTTACATCGGGTTTTTCAGCCCCTCCCCCCCATGTACCACTTTTTATACTCATCACCCATTACACACTACTAGCCAGCTCTGATACGGGTATGCCCTCACACTTTTACTTTCACTCAGCACGAGGTAGTCATTTTCTGTTGTGACAGAGCTACATCCACAGCCATATATTCATATGGTCAGTATCTGCGGTGCCAGAGCCATATATACCCATACCACCACACATTACCATCATACCACCACACTGCACATCCCGGTTCTAGATTAGCTTTCATTTCTTTTCAGTATTTTCTTTTCCGGACACCCGAACTACCACGAGATGTACATTGATTTGTCTCATAGGCCGACTTCGGCCTTTAGAAGACGTAAATAAAGCTAGCTCTCTCTCTCTCTCTCTCTCTCTCTCTCTCTCTCTCTCTCTCTCTCTCTCTCTCTCTCTCTCTCTCTCTCTCTCTCTCTCTCTCTCTCTCTCTCTCTCTCTCTCTCTCTCTCTCTCTCTCTCTCTCTCTCTCTCTCTCTCTCTCTCTGCCTTTAGACGACGTAAATAAAGCTGGAAATTGAATTTGGCAGATTTAGGGGAATCCCACCTGAGAGCAGAATTTGCAAGTTATGCGGAATGGAGCCGGAGACAGAATTACACTACATAGGCCATTGCACCGTATACTATGAGATACGTGGGCGTTTCCATTGCCTATTTAAAGAAGGCTTTGGACCTCTAGATAAAGTCATGCAATACCAAGATCAAAGATGCTTAGGCTTGTACCTACTGGAAATACATCGCCACAGGGATAATCTAATGAGAAGACAAAGAGCACTACAGCCTCAGAGGCAGATCACAGATTTCTTCGGATCGAGAGAAGCAGGAGGGGAAGGAGAAGCAAGAGACCAGCAACCAGCACAAAGGAGTACCCACATCCATACCAAAGGCACCCTCATTGACAGGGCGATTGAGCTTAGGAAATCGAGACGACCACGACCGAGATGCAGAAGCACACTTCACCGGAGGAGACTACAACAAAGGATTAGAAGCATTCTAGCCAGACACCCAGAATGCTCCTAAGAAGTTTATTCAATACTTTGTATTTAGTTTTTCACATTTATTTTCACACTTTTCACACTTAGTACTTTAGTACTAAGGTACCCAGACTTTGTAACAGATTCACCACTTTTGTATCAGTTTGGTCTCATAGGTCATTCTGGCCTTTTTGAAGACGTTAATATAACATTTCATTTCATTTCATTTCTCTCTCTCTCTCTCTCTCTCTCTCTCTCTCTCTCTCTCTCTCTCTCTCTCTCTCTCTCTCTCTCTCTCTCTCTCTCTCTCTCTCTCTCTCTCTCTCTCTCTCTCTCTCTCTCTCTCTCCAGCCTCAACGACGGATCACAGACTTCTTCAGAGCAGACACGGGACAGCCGCAAGAGCCACTCCCATAGCAGAGCTCCCCCTCGTCTCACACCAGAGGCACACTGATTGACCGAGCGATTGAACTGGGGAAATCCAGGCGCCCACGACTGCGAAGAACTACACAGCATCGACGGAGGCTACGACAGAAAATTCGGAGCACGCTGGCCAGGCATGGACGACGCCCGGTCAGACTACTGACCATGGAGGAAATTGATGAGATTCGCCAACGACCGATGCTAGATCTCTTGTGATTCAGCTATCCCAACAAGCCGCCCATTTTTGCTTAGTCCTTTGCTTAGTTCACATCGATCAACTTAGGACCCCATAGTATATATCTTTGTTTTGTACTGTTGTTAGGTTATTTTGTTACTCCGACTTTGTATCAGATCCACCACTTTGTAACTTTCGGGTCTCATAGGTCATTATGGCCTTTTGAAGACGTTAATATAACATTTCATTTCATTTCTCTCTCTCTCTCTCTCTCTCTCTCTCTCTCTCTCTCTCTCTCTCTCTCTCTCTCTCTCTCAGAGCAAGTAGAGATGAAGGCACAAATCGATCTCCTTCATGCTTCCCTCACATCCCTCACCCCCGAGGAAGGAGAGATTAAAGGGGAGGCTAAGGAAGCCCTCAAGGAGGAGATCACCAAAGCCCTCACCGCAAGCATTGAGGACAAATTAGAGGCCACCAAAGAAGGATGGGTCGAAGTGGTCAAAAAGAACATCAAGAAGGTAGCAAGAGAGGAAGCCCAAAAAGATGAGGTACTCATCGTACACACAACCATCGAAGAGGAGAAGATGCGACAAGCTCGCCGTCTCAATGTGCGAGTGACCGGCATCAAAGAAGAAGAAGGGTCTACACCCGAGAGCGATGGGAAAGCCTTATGCAAGAAAGTGGGATACAAGGAAGAAGAGATCCCTTTCTCCAAAGTTTGGAGAGCCGGCAAAGATCCAAAGAAGAGAGCTCTCATCCTCCAATTCGCCTCCAAGGAGTCTCGAACTTCTTTCCTCCGAAAGAGGGTCATCTTGAGAGGGCTAGAAGGCCCCCCGATTTATCTTGATGATGACCTCACAAAGATGCAACAAGATCACCGCCGCGCGTGCATGCCTAGAGTCCACCAAGCCCGCAAAGAAGGGAAGAAGGCAGTATATCGAGATGGTAGGGTTATCATTGATGGCAAGACCATCGCATAGGGACTCACGGCCTGTGGGACACACGAGGAGATTCATGTCACGGTTTGGAATTGCAATGGAGACCTATGGACACACCTAGAGAGACTTGAGGAGGTGATGAGAGGTCGAGACATGATTCTACTTACAGAGACACACGAGAGCCCAGAGAGAGGGTTACCACGGATACATGGATTCCAATGGGAGTCTCTACATCGGGGATGTATGCGCAAGCACACCACTCGCAGTTCAGGAGGAGTGGCCATACTCTTTAGACAGGGGCTTCACAGCAGACTACAGATTGTTTCCCGGGACCCACAGGCCCGATACATGTGGATTCGCCTCGAGCTCTCACGAGACAGGATCGTCTACATTGCCCTTTGCTACTTTGCTCCCACAGGCTCCAGATTCGCCCCTATTGAGCAGGAGTCACCGTACGCATGCCTCACGGAGGAGATTATGGAGTACTCTACACTGGGTGAAGTCTTCCTTATGGGAGACTTCAATGCTCGTACGCGCAGTGAGCAGTGTGAGGCATATGACCACGAGGACCCAGAGGCACTACACACTCTAGATGAGGAGGCTACTATGAGAGATACAGCAGACAGAGCTCCAGTCACAGCCTACGGACGACACCTACTTCGACTTGGCTCCCAGCACCGTCTCGTTATTTATAACGGGATGGCCCAGTGGCCCACCTCAGGGGGCCTGACTTGTATGCCACATGGAGTTACAGAGGGAGGGGGGAGTACAGTCGACTATATTCTGGGACCCAGGGAGGCTACACACCTTATCACATCCTTCACCATTCCACCCATACCCATCGGAGCCGACCACACATACCTCTCTTTCTCCATCACCGGAGATACCATCCCACACAGCTCCACAGCACACACTCCACACACCACCATCCATTTCACACATGAGCTCGCCTCTCTTTACTCGGCCGAGGTCGAGCATGGCCTATGCCTCCTCCACCCATCCACACCACTCTCAGTTCTCACATCACATATCTCTCCCGTTCTCCACACTTCAGCTATTAGCTCTTTTCCACACACCACTCACACAGGACGCACTCCCCCCCCCCGGGACTATGCCTCAGAACCGCTGGTATGATGATGAGTGCAGAGAGTTATACCGACGCCTCCGTGCACGGCGAGCCTTAGGAGAGATCACAGAGAGAGAGGCCAGACGACATATGAAGACGCTGACACGCCAAAAGCGGCGAGCATTCGAAGAGGCACAGGAGCTTGAGCTATACCGCCTATTCATGAGCATAGATAGCGCGACGGCTTGGCGCACCCTGCGCGAGCCACGTCCGACTACAGCTATTGAGGATCCACAGATATGGCATGATTATGCAGAGCGCCTTTATGAGGTGCCAGGGCAGCCTCCTATCCCACAGCCACACGGGCCACGCCCCACGTGCTCCTCCTTTACAGCAGAGATGGTAGAGAGGGCCATACGCCGCATGCAGCACAGACAATCAGCTGACCATACTGGATTACAGAGTGAGCACATCATTTATGCGGCCTCCACTATAGCCCCGTTGATTGCACATGTCTTCAACCGGGCTATAGGGGAGGGCTTCCCAGAGGAGTGGACACAGCACACCATAGTGCCTATCCACAAATCTAGCGACACCCTGGACCCAGGGAACTACAGGACTATCATGATTGGCCACACGATGGCCAAGCTATATGGAGCAGTACTTGAGGCACAGCTCAGCTGCTACACAGAGACCGAGGGTTTACGAGCTCCAGGCCAGGCAGGTTTCAGACGAGCTTTCTCCACCACTGATCACATCTTCGATCTGCGCTGCCTCATTGATGGGGCAAAGGCGCGGAAGAAGAGGCTTTACTGCTGCTTTGTGGATTTCCGCAAGGCCTTTGACACAGTCCCACGCGAGAGACTCTTCCAACGCCTTCACAGCATTGGGGTACCAACACAGATGATTTGGGCCATATATACTCTCTACGAGAGGGTGACGGGTCGTGTTCGTTGCCCAGGCGGCTTTTCAGAGACCATTGCTAGCACCATTGGTGTTAAGCAAGGATGCCCACTCTCCCCGACACTCTTTGGGCTCTACATCAACGAGATCTCCGACTACATACTACGAGCAGGGGGAGAGGGGAGCGACTTGGCAGGTACTCCGGTCCACATCATGTTATATGCTGATGATATTGTGTTGATTTCAGAGTCACCCGAGGGCTTGCAACGCCATCTTGAGGCCTTGGACGAATTCAGCACACACAAGGGGTTGACTGTGAACCTTGGCAAAACCAAGGTCATGATCTTTCACACATCCAGTGCAGTGAGGAGCGCTGCCACCTTCACAGCAGCAGGAGGACAGGTTGATGTAGTCACCTCCTATGTCTACCTTGGCATCACATTCACCAGCCTACCAGGACCCTTCACTATGAGGCAGGCTGCTACTGACAGGCTCACCCGAGGATATGCAGCTCTGACCATGCTAGAGCGGAGATGCCACCAGGCACACTTTCAGGAGCCCCGCACGAAGGGGTGGCTTTTCGACACCTTAGTCACCCCGGCCCTGATGTACTCGGCGGCAGTATGGGCACCAGGATTGACAGCTGACCAGTGGACACAGCTTGAGAGGCCACAGGTATGTATGATCTCACGCTTGCTCCGCAGCAAGAAGACAGTGCCACATGACATTATTAGAGCCGAGCTCGCCACACCACCTATGGCTGTAGAGGCACTATTCCAGACAGTCTGCTTCATCCAGAGGATGAGAGAGCTACCTCCTAACAGACTTACTCGTAGAGCATTTGAGGCAGCTATACAGCTATCAGAGAGTGGGCATGAGAGAGCATGGTACTCACAGGTCAGAGCATGGTTTGAGGGACACGGTCTTGACATGGAGAGCCTACCACCATTCCAGTACGACCCCCACTCACCATCTGTTCACCTCTCTCGCAGTGAGAGGAACTTGGTATTGAGACAGGATCTGTGGCAGCTATACACCAGGAGAGTCTGGGAGTCACCTGGCTTGGGGACGAGGATGTCAGATTACAGAGACCAGTTTCTCACCATACTGTCTGGGGGGTTCATACAGAGACCACGCTATATGGACACATATATGCCACATAGCTCACGGGTGGCGATTGGTCAGCTGAGAGTGGCTTCACACAGGTTAGAGATTGAGATCGGGAGACATACTGGTTCCCAGGGAGGAGCGAGTCTGCAGAGCCTGCACAGAGGAGGTGGAGAGTGAGGAGCACTTTGTATGTAGATGCAGAGCATACACTGAGATCAGAGGCAGGTATGAGGCCTTATTCAGAGGACAGCCCACTCTCCGAGAGATCATGGACTCTCGAGATCAGAGACAGCTCGGACGCTTCTTACTAGAGATACAGAGCCATCGGGACACACTACTACAGCCACGCACAGCTACACAGACAGAGGGGAGACAGTCGCAGCTCACAGACTTCTTTCAGAGGATTGCCGCCCCTCCCTCACCAGACACTCAGAGGGGAGTGACACTCCCACAGGCGGAGGTGAGCCGAGCTAGACGATGACCACGAGTCACAGGCTACAGGGGCGCGAGCTCCCACCACCGACAGATCGAGGAGATCCGAGCCCGGGAGCGCCGTGCCACTGAGGAGCGAGTAGCTCAGATGAGGGCCGACCCGACAGCTTTCATCCGGGGAGCCTTGGCACCAGCCCCGCCCATGTACCACATCTTACATCCCCCATTTGTACAGGATGGAGCTAGATAGCTTGATGCATTCTCATTCTCATGATTGTACTACCTTGAGCATATAGACATGCATATACCCCTAGAGATAGAGCTCCCTCCCTCCTCAGATACTCCCCTACCTACCTACATTCAGTTCAGTTTTGTATCAGTTTTGTTTCATTTGTCTTTCCGATAGACGGATGACATACACACCATGTACATTTGATTTGTCTCATAGGCCGATTTCGGCCTGACATAGACGTTAAAAATCTTTCTCTCTCTCTCTCTCTCTCTCTCTCTCTCTCTCTCTCTCTCTCTCTCTCTCTCTCTCTCTCTCTCTCTCTCTCTCTCTCTCTCTCTCTCTCTCTCTCTCTCTCTCTCTCTCTCTCTCTCTCTCTCTCTCTCTCGCGCGCGCGCATATCCTCTCGATCTCTACGCTTCCGCACTATGTGCTTTGACAAAACACTGCATAAAATTATTTATTATCATCATAGTGTAAGAGGACTCGAGAGGATCCTGTCTTTTGAGCTATCTAGCAACTAAATAGCAACATCCAGACTTGGTGCAAAGCTCAGATACTAGCAGCACTGTTTGACCCGATCAGACTGCAGATTTAAACTGCTGCGATGCAGTACAGAATGAAATATTAGACTCCACAATTTACAAACTAATTTTTATGCTGGAAAAGTTGGCTGCTATAATAAAAGCTCAGACAATTACATTCAAAAGAAATAATTACCTCGTGACTTAAAACCTGCCGTAAAGTGGATGAAAGTAAAGGATGCTCCATTTTGTAGTCCTGTAAACATTGTAGACATGAACTGTCAAAGACTTGATTGCAATGACAGGCAGTTCTTATGATTAGAAGGTGGAAACAGATCACAGACATTCAATAACATCTACAAGCAGGCTTCAGTCTAATAATGTTTTACCTTGAATCGAACCAGCTTGAAAATTGGAGGATATAAAACAGGCCCCTGAACCTCGCTGACATTATCAATGCCAAACTTTGTTGTTTTGTAATTTATACCATAGGCTATCATGGTATCAATCAGCTCATTCATTTCTTCTTTTTCAGTTTGAGACAGCAGTTGAGGTGCAACCTAAAACAACGCACAGACGTTTCTTCAGAACTTGAACAAAACAGCCAGGGACAAAAAAAGAAACAAAGTCTACAAAAGGCGGAAGTGTGACAAAATATCAAATTACATCTATGTCAATGTCGTCTCCTCACAAAAAAGGCGAAGTGAAGATATCCTAAATTCGCACTATGAGCTTAAAAAACAAGTGAAAAATAACATCTTAAACCCAGGGAGAGAAAGAGAAATGAATAAAATGTAATGTTTATTTATGTCTGCAAAAAGCCTAAAAGACCAATGAGAACAAAAAATCTCATCATCATCAAAAGATTATCCAAATGTAGACCGGTCCTATGAGTTCACTATAGAGAATTCAAAAGACTAAGGTTGAGAAGAAGAAGAAGAAGAGAGTTTTAACGTCGTAGGAACTATCCCAAGAGACCTTAAAGATCTAGCCGACGAGGAGTTGAACGAGAGAAGAGAGAAATGAAATGAAATGATATATTAAGGTCTTCAAAAGGCCAAAATGACCTATGAGACCATCAGATACAAAGTGGTGAATCTAATACAACGTCTGAAGTACAAGTACAAAAAGTACTGAAAGTAAAACTGAAAACTGAAAATGAGTGTGAAATGTGAAATGTGAAAATGTAGAATAGGCCCTCAATGACAATCTGGGTGTCGTGCTAGAATGCCTCTGATCCTCTGTTGGAGCCTCCGTCGATGGAGTGTGCTCCTGTGTCTCGATCGTGGTCGTCTCGGTCTCCCGAGCTCAGTCGCCCTGTCAATGAGGGTGCCTCTCGTATGAATGCGGGTACAACCCTGTGCTGGTGGTTGGTCTCTTGCCTCCCTCGATCCAAAGAAGTCTGTGATCTGTCTCTGCGACTGTCGTGCTCCATGTCTCCTCAACAGACTATCTCTATGTCGGTGTAGCTCAAGTAGATATAAGCCAAGGCATCTCTGATCCTGATACCTCATGACTCTATCTAGGGGTCCAAAACCCTCCCTGAATAAGCAATGGAAGCGCCCTCGTATCTCATAATACACAGTGCAGTGGCATATGTAGTGTAGCTCTGTCTCTGGCTCTCTACCGCATAGTTGACATATCCTAGACTCCGGCGGTATCCCTCTGAATCTACCCGTCTCAGTCTCCAGCTGGCGTGAGGATGTGCGAATCTGACCAATAGCACATCGCAGACCATGAGACAAATGAGTGTCCATGTAGCTCGGACGAGTCACAAACCCATCTCCCGAAAGTTGGAGAAGGTGCTCTTTGTAAAAATCCATCTTCGAGCCCAACTCCTGCATCGGCTCTACCCATGTCCTCCTGGTGTCCAACTGTATTAGATCCTGCCGAATGAGTCTAGTGATCTCTGTCCGTGTGACTGGCAGGGAGGGTGCATCTAGGGAATACTGAAAAGGAGGCAATCTATCCATGCTGAGACCATGCCTCTGAAACCATGAGGTCATCTGCGCATACCAACATGATGCATCTCCTTGCATCGCTAACTGTCTAGAAGACTCAAGAGCCAATCTAGTATATCTGCCTCTATGTGTATCCCATAGACTGTGCATAAAGGACACTGATCTAGTAAGAGCCTCAATCTCAATAGGAGGGGCGGCTACCTCCGCTCGAATAATCGCATGTGGTACGGAGGCCTTGGCTCTAATCATACGGGATATCATAAATACCAAGGGTCTCTCCATGTTCCTCCAACTGTCATGATTCACAGATGGTCCCCAAACTTGGACCCCATAAAGCATAGCTGAAGCAACCAAAGTATCAAAGAGCCATAGCTTTGTTCGTGGTTCTTGAAACTGAACCTGCGAACACATCCTCTCTAGCCCCCGATGCCACACAAGCACTGGACAGTCTAGTCTCTGCTGCTCTCCTCAGAGTAAACCTCGGTCCCGTGAATACCACCCCCACAGAGAGAGAGAGAGAGAGAGAGAGAGAGAGAGAGAGAGAGAGAGAGAGATGAAATGAAATGTTATATTTAAACGTCTTCAAAAGGCCAAAATGACCTATGAGACCAAACTGATACAATCCTTGTGCATCTAATCCAATGTCAGGGTACAAAAATAAAATGAAGTAAAGTGAAAGGCTAAACTAAAAGACTAAAATCGTCAAACTAAAATCATCATCATCATCATCCATGCCCGAGGATGCCCGGCATCAGGCATTGTCCGAGAAAGTATTGCATTGGTCGTTGACGAGCTTCGTCAATGTCCCCCTCTATAATCAGTCGTATTGTGCGTCTCCCTTGTTGTGCTAGAATAGTGCTGATTCTCTGATGGAGCCTCCATTGATATCGTGGTCGCCCCCATAGACACGGGCGTCTACCTCTCCCGAGCTCAGTGGCTCTGTCCACTAATATAACTCTGGTAGAAATGGGCTCTGAAGTTTGTTGTGAAGCATGCTCATCTGGCTACTAAGTCCCTGCTCTAACGAAGCCAATGATCTCCCTCTGTGAATGTCTCCCATTGCCTAGTTTCCTCAAGAGACTCTCCTTGAGTCTGTGCAACTCTAGCAAAAACAACTCGAGGCATCTCTTATCTCGATATCTAATCACACATCCATCCTATGTTAGTTGGAGGAGATGCTCTCTATAGAAAGCCATCTTCGTGCCAACTCTTGTGTCGGCTGTAGTACTGGTACAGTGGCAATCTATCCATGTTGAAGCCATGTGACTGAAACCATGATGTCATCTACCAGCATGTTGTCCCCCCCTGTAGCGCTAGATGTTGGGATGAATCAAGGGCTAGTCGAGCATATCTGTCTCTAGGGAGGTACCACGGTAGTTCCCCGGTATAACGGAGTCTTCTGCCTTGAAGTTAGGCACAATAATTGACATGCTCGAAGTATCTCGAAAACCCTCACACATGACTTAGTTCAACATTACTGTAAGAAGCTTTGCAAGCATATCTCTAGCATGTATAAAGTGCTCTGCAATCAATCCATCATGATCATATGCTCGCCTCATCCTCATCCTGTCAATGGCTTTCTTTACCATCTCAGCAATAAAGAAAGTGCATGTCTGTGGGCATGGCTTCAGAGGGTCGGGTAGAGACTGCTGCCCTAGAGTTGTGTATAGAGATGCTACATATGCGCCCCAAATCTCAGTTGATGTGATAGCCAGTGGGGGGAATGCTCATGAAAAAATCTCGATGCATCGCCAAAGTCTTGCCTCAAAAATAGCTGGTACAACTCCTCTAACTGAGCAAGATAAGTCCTCTTCTTTCGTAGCACTAGGCGTTGAAAGGCTATCTATCATTGTCTATGAGTAATGGCTCCTAGAAGCACCTCTATTTCAAGTATAGCTCTCGTCTCTCTACACTCCTCATCATACCAATTGTTCTAGGGCATACTCCCAAAACGTGGTTTCTGGCCAGGTTGGATGTGTGGGTATGCCTCTCCTATTGCACCATGTAAAGTCTATGTCAATATTTGGATAAGCTCCTCTAACGAGCATCCCGACTTCTCTATGGCCATGCGTCTGTTAATACTATCCATGTAGACACAATCAGTCTGTAAGAGTGTATCAAGTATGCAAAGATGCTTGGGCCAACGGAGCTGTACTAAACTGGAATGAAATTGTAAATGTGAGGACGTAATCTATGCTACTGTAGCGCGGATAATGTCTCATGCTCTCTACAGTGGGTGGTCCTCAGTGCAATGTGCGTGACAATCTCACTCAAACAGACTGAATCTCCCTCAAACACACTGAACAGAAAGGAAACAATAGACGTCAACAGAGCTCACAAAGACACAACAGCAGACCAGAACATATGACTCGACTATCTCAAAGACTAATACAGACTCTGGCGTGGCAGCACACTCAGCTCCAGCCCAGGACTCACAAGTACAATGGGGGTGTCGAGGCTCAGATGTGCCCGGATGGTGAAGACGTGCTTTGTGTAAAGACCCACTCTAGACGACTACGTACAAGATCATGGCACTGGCCCAAAACGACTACTCATATTTACAATCATCAAGAGCCACCAACGGCTCATAAAGAACATCATCTAAGTCTATCCCCATTGGGTGGCGGTGGTGACCTCGCCACGATGTCCACTAGACCACCCTGCCACGTGTCTTTGCCCAACGAGTCCGCCTAGTGTGAACCGACCAGACCAAAGACAATTGACCAAAGCCCAACTGTAGGCTAACTGTCCTATGAAAGTGAAAGTGACACTGTAGCAGGCTACAGGTTGCTTGCCACAAGACCGCTGCCCGTCCCAGAGAGCGGAACTGAAGAACTGAAATATCGGCGATCTATTGTTGGTGGTCGGATGATGGAGGAGGAGGAGGAGGCTGATAGTAAGGTGGGTAAGGAGATGGAGGCCAAGTGTATGGTGAGGGGTAGTGGCCATGAGGAGGGTACATCGGGTATGGAGTAGCCACCCCATGAGCAGCAGGCTACGTCGGGTGATTCGGGTCCGGGTGAGTAGGTGGAGCTGGTGGAAACCTAGGAAAAGATTGGGCAAGCTGCGAGGGTGGAACAGGTTGTTGAAATCCAAGGAAGCCGTAGAAGTGCTGAGGAAAGGATGGGGACTGTGAGGGGGAGGCCATAGAGGAACCATGAAATTGTGATGAGACCGATCCTGCTGGCTTAGACTCCATATTGGTAGGATTTGCTTTCTCTACTGTTTGAGAATCCCTTGAATGTGCTTTGGAAACGTCCGTCTGTATCTGTGTTGCCATAGCAGGAACTTGCGGAGAAACCGGGATTGTAGTTGTAATTGTAGCTGTAGCTGGAACTGCTTGTGGAATGGCCACAGCTTGGTATTTTGCACAAGAGGGACACAGTGTATGTACCACAGGAGAGAGGTCCTGAACTGCTGCGGTCATGTCATTTGCCTCTTTCAACTGTTTTTGCTGAGTGTGGACAATATGTTTGAGGTCCACTACCTGTTGAGTTAAGATTCTTATGCAATCTTGAGCTGTAGCAATGAAATTGTCCCTATCCATCGCTCGTTGAAGATGAGCCTGCACTTCCCTTGTCATACCGTCATAGCAAGCGCGATGCAGACCGTAGGTACCTTGCAATGAGAGGGCTACATTGATAATCGTCGAAATGGCTCTTCTGTCCGCCTCTAAAAATCTGTCAGCCTAAGGCGCAAAAGTATCATATATGTCATGCTTGTCAGATGTAGGTGTCCCAGAGCTAGATGCCCCTGCAGTATCCTTAGGTACCCCTGCACTAATAGTAGTACGTGGTGTTGGCGACACAACTCGAGGTTGTGTTTTAGTGACTGCAACACTACTCACAAGAGGTGGTGTGAAAGTTGAGGTGGCCACAGAAGTAGATATACGCACTGTTGGTGTTGTAGTATGGACGTCAGAGATTTTGACCTGTGATTCTGAGAAGGGTAGTGTTGCTAGCTGCTCAGACGAATCTTTTTGTACCTTTGCCCTCTTGCGCAAGATGCCTTTCCCTTTGGCCATTTTGGAACGGTTTTGTTCTTTTGGCTCGTCTTGAAGGGTGAGAACAGTTGTTGCATCTGCCTTTTGCTGCATAATCTGCACTACCCAATACATAATAGGGGCTGCATAGCAATTGAACCTTTCCGCTTTTCCTTTACGCTGAGTCAGAAAACGCTTTGCCCTGTCCTATAGCGCTTTAAACAGCAGATGGTGAAATGGGTACGGCAGGCAGTGGTAGAGACAGAAAAGAGCATCGCATATTGCTGGAGAACCTGGAGAAGATGAAACCCATGTTCTTTCCGGTGCGCGCAGTAAAAAATAATACTTTAACACTGAATACAACTGCTGACTCCTGTGATAGTCTGGATGTGAGTCCAATAAAAGTTCTTGACAAGCATTTGCAGTTTCTTCTGGTGAGAAATTCGAGAAAGTTTTGGTTGCGGACAGAGGTGCCAGCACAATCAATATTCCCATAGCCTGTCCGATATCCTCCACTGTAAGTGCAGTACCATTCAGCTTTGGAAAAGTGAGCAAGAGGGAACATAGCTTGGCAGTAGAGATATTGGCAGACAAATCTACATGAGCCAAATTTTGAAGACCCAAGTGTATCAGTTGCTGCTGAGAGAACACATCCTTGAGTGCTGGATTCGGAGCCTGTAAATGATATATCATTATTAAAGGTACCTTGGAGAGGGCACCAGACGGGCGAGGCACCTAGAGAGTGGTGACCTTGTCAGCAATGACTGACTGGGGCGAATCTTCCTCTGAAGATTCCTCTGAAAGCTGCTCTGAACTAGGAGTGTAATCTGATTTACTGTCAGAGCTATCCCCAGAGGCAGAGAACTCTTCCTCCGATTGGAGATGCTTTTCTCTGTTCCGAGTCTTAACCATCTTGATAAACTGCGCCTGAGAATCTATACTGATTGAGGAGTCCCACTGTAGCAGGAGCAAGGGCGAGACCCAAGTCGGTACTAGATGAAGGACTGAATGGAGTACCAAGGCTATAATAAAGGCTCTCTGCTTTTCGCTTTTGCTTTTCCCAGGTAAACGCTCTCTGCTTTTCGTTTTTGCTTTTCGCAGGTAAAATACCGGCCTTACTGGGAAGTGCGAAACGCCCTTGCTGGGAAGTGCTTTTCACAGGGTATACGGCGCTTGCTTTTTATTTTTGGTTTGCCGAAAGAGTCTAGAGGCGAGGGCGTTGGGAAGACTAGGACGAGGGGACAAGTGAGAGGCGAGGGCTAGGTCTAGGGGCGAGGGGCGAGGGGCTAGGGACTAGGGACTAGAGGCTAGGGGCGAGGGGCGAGGGGATGGGAAAGGGTGAGGGCAAGGGAGAAAGGGGGGCGAGGGGCGAGGGGAGGGGCGAGGGGGAAAGGGGGAAGGTTAGGGCGAGGGGCGAGGGGATGGGAGGGTTAGGGCGAGGGCGAGAGGGTGAGGAGGGCTAGGGCGAGGGGCGAGGGGAGGGGCGAGGGCGAGGGTGAGGGGGGAAGGGGGAAGGTTAGGGCGAGGGGCGAGGGGATGGGAGGGTTAGGGCGAGGGCGAGAGGGTGAGGGGGGCTAGGGCGAGGGGCGAGGGGAGGGGCGAGGGGCGAGGGAGAGGGCGAGGGCGAGGGGGAGGGGGAAAGGGGGAAGGTTAGGGCAAGGGGGAAAGGGGGAAGGTTAGGGGGAGGGGCGAGGGGATAGGGGTAAGGGGGTTTGGGAGAGGGGAAAGCTAGGGCTAGGGGCGAGGGGCGAGGGGATGGGAAAGGGCGAGAGGATAGGGGATAAGGGGCGAGGGCGAGGGGAGGGATAGGGCAGGGGCTAGGGGGCGAGGGGATGGGAAAGGGCGAGGGCAAGGGGGAAGGGTTAGGGCGAGGGCGAGGCGAGGGGAAAGGGGGAAGGGTATGGCTATGGCTAGGGCTAGGGCGAGGGCGAGGGCGAGGGGATGGGAAAGGGTGAGGCAGGCCAAGACTAAGGCGAGGGCAAGAGTAAGGGGCAGAGGCGAGGAGAGCGGGAAAGCGCTAGGGCGAGCATTAGGGCTAGGGGAGGGGTTGAGAGTAGAGACAAAGTCGAGGGTAGAAAAATAAGGAGAGAGTTTTAACGCTTAGGAAGCTATCCCAGAGACCTTAAAGATTTAGCTACGACCAAATTACTAGAAAGCATTGATAAATTCGAGGTACCCAGAAGTGGCAGATAAAACGCGAATCATTTCATAAATAACTACCCCACTCAAAGATACAGAGGCATTTATGCATATCAAAGAACTGAGTTTATGCATACCCCACTCAAAGATACAGAGGCATTTAGGCATTTATGCATATCAAAGAACTGAGTTTCACTTGAGAGGCAAAAGCTAAGAAAAGGAATTGAGTAGAGATTGAGGAGATTAGGTTATGCCCAAGAAAGACAGAGAGTGAAGGATAGAGTTGATCCAATATAGAATCAAACCCCTTGAGCTTAACAGAGTCTGCAGAAGGAGAGCTGTCTAAGGGGAGGGTGATTTGGTTATTGAAAGGTTCAGGAATCGACGAAGCTCAACACTTGATGGTAGCTGGGTTAGACCCTTGAGCGGCAGCTTAAGCATGATAGCACTTGATCCGAGATCCATTGACTAAAGGCAACGGAACTCCTTCGAGAGTGGCTAATTGTACAGCGCCGTGGGGTAGAATCTCCATCACCTTATATGGTCCTTGCCATGCTGGGACCAACTTCTTTGCTTTTTTCAGAAACTTGGCCTGATAAAGTAGCACCAGTGCTCCTTGCTTTATTTGCGGCTTTCTGAGATGGCGATCATGCCAGGCTTTACAACGAAGCTGCTCTGCCTCTAGAGCCAGTGAAGCCAAACCTCGGCTTTCCTCCAAAAGGAAAAGACGAGATGTAGATGCTGACCCCAAATTTCCATTGGCACGAAGACTGCCCACTCACGGGGATCCTGAGTTGAATTCGAAAGGTGCTATTGCTTCCAAACCGAAAGCCAATTGAAATGGGGTGTGATTGGTTGTGGCTTTGAAAGAAGTTCGATATGCCCAAAGTGTACCGTGGATAGCTTGAGCCCAAGTCGAGGGATGAAGATGGCATGCTTTCCGCAGGAGTGCTATCAGAACCTTATTAGTGCTCTCTGCCTGCCCGTTTGCTTTAGGATAATAGAAACAAGATTTTCGGTGAAAAATCTTGTAGTTGGCCAACAAGGTAGAAATTGTTTCATTCACAAAGTGACTATCCCTGTCACTGGTGATTTCCAAGGGACATCCAAACCTGCACAAAATATTTTCGTATAGAAACTTGGCTACCGTAGTGCCAGTGCAATCCGTTGTTGCAAGTACCTCTGCCCACTTTGTTGCGTAGTCTGTAGAGCCACCAAGAGATACTTCCAATTGCCGGGTTGGGCAGAGGGAGTGATTGGACCTACAAAATCTATGCCCCATCTCTCAAAGGGTTGCCATGCCATAGAGACCTGCAGAGGACTGTTTGACTGTTTGCTTGGTTTAGGGCCACAGCGCTGACATACATCACATACCTTTACATAAGCAATTGCATCGCGAAAAATATAGAGCCACCATAAGCCACACTGGAGAATCTTCTATGCAGTAATATGACCAGGGTAATGGCCACCAGTGGGACCACTATGGGCATCCTCTAAAATATACTCGACTTCATGAGGGGAGACACACCGCCTCATAACACCATCCTGCCCTGATTTGTATAGCTGGCCCCCAATCAGAGTGAAAGACCTAGACTTCAACAGCAGGCGTCTCTTCTACAGGGGAGAAGCATTCTCTGGGTAGAGGCCAGTAGAAAGCAGATGCAAAACATCACCGTACCATTCCGGAGTGGTATCCACCTTAAAGAGACTGTTATCAGGAAAGTCGTCAGCAACCCCTGTTGCTTCTTCACCAGTGTGAACGCGAGAAAGGTGGTCGGCAAGGACATGATGTTTGCCGGGCCTGAGTACCACTTCGAAATCGAACTCTTGAAATAAGAGTAGCCATCGCCATCCTCTACCTGCAACCTGCGGCTTGTTGAGCAGATATCGCAAGGCATGGTGATCAGTAATAACTGTGAAGTGGACCCCTAATAAGTAGTGCCGAAATTTTTGTAGAGCATACACAATAGCTAAACCTTCCCTTTCTGTGGTGCTGTAGTTGCACTCTGCCTTGGTGAGTAGACGACTCGCATAGTGAACAGGGCGATCCAGGTTATATACTCCTTACTAGGTTGAGTCAGCACCGCACCCACAGCCAGTTGATTGGCATCTGTATGCACATGAAAGGTGAGAGACCAATCGGGAGCTACTAAGATAGGCGCTTCAGTGAGGCGTTTTTTAAGGTATACAAAAGCTTCAGCCTCTGCCTTTAACCATTGAAAGGGAATAGCAACACTGGTTAGGCGGGTTAGGGGTTGAGCCACCTGTGCATACATGCGTATAAACCTGCGATGATAACCTGTGTGACCTACAAAGCTCTGTACCCCTTTTGGGTTGATGGGAGGTGGTAACTTTAAGATTGCCACAATCTTCTCTGGGTCAGGCGCTAAACCTTTAGCAGACACCACATGGCCTAGCAATGTGCCTTCAGTAACCAAAAAATGACATTTGTTAGGATTTAACTTTAGACGTGCCTCTTTGAACCTGAGGAAGACAACAGAGAGCTGAGCGAGGTGTTCCTCTAGGTTTTCCACTGGGGTTGAACATTGAGCACCTGAGAAGGTCGAAAAATCGTCCATGAAGATGCGAAGATGATCCGTAAGCAGAGGACAAAAAATGAGATACACCGCCCTATTCAAAGAAGGTGGAGCATTTTCAACCCAAAAGACATTCGAGTGTATATAAAAATACCCCAGGGAGTCACAAAGGCCGTTTTCAGCTGATCACCTGGATGGATGCCCAACTGATTGTATCCACTAAACCCATCCATGAAACTGTACTATACATGCTCTGCTACATCTTCGAGCACACGCTCAGTGAAAGGCGTTGGGAAACCATCTAGGATAGTTACCTTATTCAGAGCACGGTAATCTACGCACACACGGATTTTGTTGGACTGCTTCTTAGGCGCTATAACCATGGGTGATAACCACTCAGAGTGCTCCACAGGTACAATGATCCCTACCTCTTGCATTTTTTCTAACTCTGCCTTGACCGCCTCAGCATACTTCAAGTTGAGCTTGTAAGCTCGGCCTCTTACAGGCTTAGCCCCTTCAACCAGAGGTATAGTGTGGACACCCAATTCTGGTGGAATCCCCTCTAAATCCTTGTAGGACCAAGCAAAAACATCTTTAAAAGAGTGTATGAAAGAGACTACCTCATTGAGTAATGCGAGATGCTCCCATAACCAAGCTGCTAACAGTACATGCTGAGGGTTGTCAGGATCTCCCAGGTTGACTTCTCTAACCGGGTCCGGGGGTGTAGCTGGAGAGGGTGCTTCTAAAGATGAGAGGTGAGCTGCCTCTTGGAGCTTCAAGACATCATGTGCAGGTGTTTGATCGATTGGAAACTCTGCATACTCTTCTTGTAACCATCCCTGTGGGAGCTCCTCGAAGGGTAAATCTTCAGATGCAGACATGACAGAGTGCTTTTGTAGAGGGTCCGACTTGGAAGATGCTCCAGGAAGGGGGAAATCTTTGGCGAGTGCATGCAGAGGAGATTTCTTCCCCCTTCGGTGATGTGTTATAGGTTCCCCAAGACTGAGGGCTTCCATCGGCGGGTCATTCGAAGCATGAGAATTTGGGGCTGACACACTTACTTCTTCGATTGTTGTACTGTCTGCTGTAGGACTTTGGACATCTGTGTCCTCTTGAGGAGTTTGAAGAGAGAGTGTTACTGGCGGCACAGGTAAGTCTTGAATAGAGACCATGTAGCATGGCATCGATGTGGTAGCTTCCAACCACTGTAGCAGGTCCTCGTCAGACCCGTCGGGTGGGATGGGCTGCTCAGGGTCGGGGTTGGACTGTACTGACAATGAGCTGTGCTGAGCCACTGGATCCATCCCTCCTTCAAGCCGGATTGGTTGCATTTGGGAGCCGGGAGTGTGTATCCACATGGTGTCGTTTCCCCAATCATGAAGTGCCTTAGTATGCCGCAACCATGGTCTACCAATCAGCAAAGGGAATCCTCCCTCCACCTGAGGAAGACTGACCACCACGAAATCCAAGCTAAATGTGAAGTCTTGTACCTTCAAAGGCACCTTCTCTACTATGCCCACAGGGTAGACTGTCCTCTGGTCTGCCAATGTAACAGTGAATGGAGCAGGGCGAGTAGGTTGCAGACCTAAGGCTGACATGCTAAATTCGGGCATTAGATTGATTCCAGACCCACCATCCACTATGACGCCTGAGAATGGATGTCCAAGAATAGATACAGTAAGACGTGGACTTTTATAGTCGGTGAAGGGAGCAGCTGGATATGAAATCATGTAGGACTCCAAGGGCTGCACAGGAAGGTGCCCGCCACTAGGCCCTGTACCAGGGTACAAAGACTGAATTATTGAGAGGGTGTCACTTCTAAGGGTTGCATCTAGCCGGAGCATCTCATAAAGAGACACTTGTTGAAAGGTGTTCTTCAAGATTGCTTCCGCTATGGGCCTAGCTCCTACAACCTGGGCCTCCTCGGAAACTTTGACCTGTTGCAAGTCAGCTACTGCTGCCAGGAAGGCTCCATCAATGTCCGAAAGCATAGAGATTGGCCTATTCTTTGCACCACTTACGGGTGCGACATTTTGAACAGGTTGCGGAAGGGTTGGACGGGATAGTCCTGTTGGCAAACTTAAACCCAGGGCTGCTCTTTGTGCTCGAGTGAGCACCCCAGTAGGCTCTGCTACTTGTTGTGGCTGAACTGTATGTGTAGCAACTGCTGGTTGAGGGGTGGTGTTCATTGTGATTAGATTGATTTTCGGGAATGTAAACTCTTGTTGATTTTGATTTGGGCCTGAAGATGAGGATGCCCTTTGTTTGGGACAATCTTTACTGTAGTGGTCCTTAGACTCCGGACAATGTCTGCAAGGAGGAGACCCTTCAGGTAAAGGACACTTACTTTGGTAATGCCCATATTCACCGCATCTGTAGCATAAGATTGGCCGATTAGACGGACGAAAAGGGGGACGAGGTGGTCGTTGTTCTTGTTGTTGCATGGTGCTGGAGGCTGAGGTGTAGAAGCTTTGGGGAACTGAGGGAGTACTGGCATGATAAAAGCTGTGAGGTGCAAAGTTGTTGTGCATACCTTGCTGCATAGGGGGTGTTGTCAGCAGAGGAGGCAACGGGTTTTGATGGCCGTAGGGTGAGACCATGTTAGATGCAGGTGCTAGCCCTCGTTGGAGAGAAGGACCTAGATTTTGTTGTATTTGCCGCAATCCTTTGATATAGTAACAATCCTTATCTTCGTGCCCAGATTTTTCGCACAAGTGGCAATAAGCCCGAAGGGAACAGTCCTGTGGAGGATGTCCAGGAGAGGGACAAGAGCTGCACCATACCATAGCTTTAGTCTCCTGCTGAGACCGAAGCTCTTCTAGTTCTCTCTTGATTTGATCCAAAGCCTCAAGGTGCGATGGTTTCTCTTGTCTCAGAGAGATTGATTTCTCTTCTTGGAGGGCGCGTTGTAGTTTGAGGGCTTCGAGTTCCCCGCGCAAGGAAGTCAAAGGATCAACAGGACTGCCTTCCGAGAACACAGAGGGAGTATCTATGTGAGGAGAGTTGTTGAACAGCTTCCTAGCCCCCTCTATTCTAGTAGCAACTGCGATGAATTCCTCCAGAGTGGCGTCAGGTCGGAGGCTCTCCCGGAGTTTTTGCTGAGAGGTTTTTGGAAGCGCCTTCTCCACCCACTTCTTAACCATGAATTCAGGGAAGCTTGGCAACCAGAGACTTGGCTTTGGTCATAAGCTCTGCAAAAGTCTCCTCTGGCTGGAGCACCATGTTGGCGAACTCATCCAACACTTTCTCTTGGTAGTCTCCCGGCCTAAAAGCTGCACAAAACTGTTGTCTTAAGTCTGCCCAAGTTGCAAAATGATTTTCTGCAAACTGGCTGTACCATTTGTCTGCTAAGCCGTCCAAGATGGATGGACAAAGTACCAGATAAGCATCTTCCCTGTTAAGACCACGTCCTCTACAGAGAGATACGAACCTCCGTGCATGGTCGTCCGCATCTTCCGAGGAGAGTCCTTTGAAGGTGGGGAACTTGATGTTTACCTTGGCCAACACACTAGCCAACGCCTCCATGGCCCCTTGTTGAGCATGTTGCTCAATAGCCTGCTCTAGCAGAATAGGAGAGAGCTTTACTGGAGAAGGTGATCTGGAAGATGTGGAACCGGATGAAGGAATGGGGAATGAAGGAATGGGAGATGAAGGAATGGGGGATGTCGTATGTGGAGGTATGGTTGATGAGGTTAATGGACTTCTACTAGATACCACAGGGCGTCTTCTGTTATAGTGCTTCAGAGGGCTCATTAGTGCGCTTTGACGCTCAACTGACCGCCTTGTATGTGTCATGCAGTGAACAACACAAGTCTAACACAGAACAAGTGAGGATGGTGACTAGACCACCTGATCCAGGACCAGTGACTAGACCACCTAGCTGGTAGGATGAGGAGGGCTGGACCAGGGCGAGGACTAGACCAGGACCAAAGACCAAGGACCAGGGACGAGGACTAGGACTTGGACCAAGGCGAGAGAGGACCAGACTTGCAGACTATCTCCACAGTGTAAGCAAGTGTGCAGAGCCAGGTAACAACAGATTAGCTTCACGATTTTATCTCCACAAGAGTGAGACTTCCTTTGAGGTCCCACCGTGATTGCCAAAATGAGAGCACCTGTAGCACGGATAATGTGTCGTGCTCTCTACAGTGGGTGGTCCTCAGTGCAATGTGCGTGACAATCTCACTCAAACAGATTGAATCTCCCTCAAACACACTGAACAGAAAGGAAACAATAGACGTCAACAGTGCTCACAAAGACACAACAGCAAACCAGAACATATGACTCGACTATCTCAAAGACTGATACAGACTCTGGCGTGGCAGCACACTCAGCTCCAGCCCAGGACTCACAGGTACAATGGGGGTGTCGAGGCTCAGATGTGCCCGGATGGTGAAGACATGCTTTGTGTAAAGACCCACTCTAGACAACTACGTACAAGATCATGGCACTGGCCCAAAACGACTACTCATATTTACAATCATCAAGAGCCACCAACGGCTCATAAAGAACATCATCTAAGTCTATCCCCATCGGGTGGCGGTGGTGACCTGGCCACGATGTCCACTAGACCACCTTGCCACGTGTCTCTGCCCAACAAGTCCGCCTGTGAACTGACCAGACCAAAGACAACTGACCAAAGCCCAACTGTAAGCTAATTGTCCTGTGAAAGTGAAAGTGACACTGTAGTAGGCTACAGCTACCCCAACAGGCTTGGAGCCGATTGTAAAACTAGGTTGAGCCAAACGTAGTCCACCGTGCTAGCCCCATGTCTGTGAGAAAAACAAGTGAACCCATTTGCTGCTAAAAATCTATGTACGCCACTCACGATGGCCAGTCCATGTGCAATCCCCATGTCTGTCAAATATCTCGCATACTCATTATGCACCACGTCCTATGAGCACCTGGCCAATCCAAATGACTGACATCCAACTCTCTTAACATCTCCTATGAGGTATCAAAGAAGGTTGTTTGAGTGCCTATCCTCGAATTGAAATCCCCTAGGAGGATGACGTCACCATCCCTAGAGACATCACATATGTCCTCATCTAAAATCATGTATAATGACTGTCCCTTGGGCAATGCATAGAGAGATGTGCTCAGGGGGAAATAGCATATTGCAATATAAAGTGGCCTCCCCGTCTCTACTCTCACCCTGATCCATATATATCTAGCATGCTCATCTCTCTGAACAATACGAATAAGAGGGTGCACCTCTTCCTTGAATAAAACTGCGACACCTCTTGACCCACGTCCTCTATGCTTTGATCTCACCTCCTGTCTACAAGTGGTCTCCCAGTGGTATCCCGTTACTCTAGGAAGTGTGACACCGAGAGTTAGATGTGTCTCAGAGTAGAAAATAATGTCTCTTCCCTTGAAGTTACCCTCAAATGCACCGACATCTAGCTTCATTGATCCATTACGATACCATACTGCCATTTTAAGGCCGGTCCCATAGGTCTTGCACTGTCATGTAGTGCGTCTTTCCACGATCACCACTCTCCCCTTTGTAGAAAGCAATTTTTCCCTTTGCTCCCTCGCAGCCTTGATTTCTGGCATCAGCTCTTGCATGTGTGCAATTTACGCTAAAGTGAGGTCATCACCCAGAAATATCCCAGTTTGTTTATAAATTGGTTTTGTCTTCAAGAACTCTCTCCTAGTTTTCACAATAGGGAAATCTCCTAGTTTTCACAATAGGGAAACATAAAATGAGTTCTCTTTCCTTAGAACTTCCTTCCCCACCGTTTTCTTTCTTCCCCACTCTCCATGCACCTATGTGTGTGGCTTCGGAAATGCCCTATTGAGAGAAATGAAAATGAAATGATATATTTACGTCTTCAAGAGGGGGGGGGGGGGGGGGGGGGGGGAAGAGAAGAAGAAGAAGAAAAAGAGTATTTTAACGTCGTAGGAAACTATCCCAAGAGACCTTAAAGATCTATCCGACAAGGAGAGTTGAGCCCAAGACCTGTTATTCGAGAGGGAAATGGCATAACCAATCTACCACACTTAGAGAGAGAGAGAGAGAGAGAGAGAGAGAGAGAGAGAGAGAGAGAATAGATTGGGGGGAAAAGGGATTGAATACTGTGCCATACAGGCCGTAACCGCTGAGGAGCCAGAATGCACAACAGGTGGGAGACCAAATCCCAAGCAAGACATTCAGCTGTAAAATTCCGATGCGTCACTGGCTGCATGCTCAACATCCATGACCTTAACAAATCATGTTTGGCACTACGTTCGACCCTGAACCTAAAAAATAAACATATATTTAAATCAGTGTGCATATCAATACGATATAACTATGATATGGCAAGTTTGAATTCCCCGCCACAACCAAACCTTTGAAATGTCTTTGGCCATTCCATGAATGGTTTCTCTGGCTGTGCTACCAAGCGCCGAATCGCTAACAAGAATGCCGGCTGATAAACTGCATTGACAAGGATGTGACTAGCATTAAGATGGTCAATTGAAACCCGCATTGGGCACCTCAATCTTCATATCATTTAAAGTAAAAACTCAAACCATAATACCGGTCAAGGCAAAGTTTTGATGCCGTAGTGCGTAGCAGCTTGTAATTTCAGAATCTCCAAGAAGCTCCAGACATTGGACCTACAAACAAACAGGAAACCATCACTTCAATCAATTGTTCATATGTGACTTAGAGAAACATGCAAGAGCATGCCCATTTGAGCACCCTTGTCACTTATAATTCAAATGCACATGCATGAAGTAAAATAAACTTAGGTTTGGAAACCTGCCATTTTTTGTAATGACGAGTCTTGGTACCGAATATGAGTGAGATTGTCATACACTCCATCATTGGTGAGCTCAAAATCACCACTACATACATATTGACAAATTAATACAAACTGACTCTCAAAGTTTGTTACCGAAGATAGAAATTTATATAATTGATTGGTTTTCATACAAGATGAAAATGCTCACTGTTTTGCAAAGAGTATACTACAACAAAAAAGAAAATCCTCACTGGTTTGCTAACAAGTCATGCAGACGAAGAAAATCATTGATCTCTTGCCCATATCCAAAGGATGTTCCAGAGGATCCGATGTTGATTCCGTGCTTTGGCTTACGTTTTTGAAGTATCTGTCAAACACAATCGAAACAACAAAGAAATGCTTTCAGCACAATTGGAACAAACAACAACAGCAGAACCTAATTGTGTACATACAACCTATCATCTTTCAACATCTACATGTAGGTACAGCTAGAAAAGTCCATACATCACTCTAGAGACAGCACTCTGCATGATAACTTTGACGAGCAAGTTTCACAAAAAGAATGACTTTCTACATTAACAGAGAGGTTAACACTGAAACAACCTTTACATAGAATCAGAGAAAAAGAACTAGTACTTAGAGAGCAACACTAAAGCAGTCTTCACATAGATTCCAGAGAGGAAGAACTAGCAGTTACCTCCCCCCAGACATCAAAAGCACTGCTAGTCATGTCCTTCCTTCCCACCACTTGAGAGGCAACATCAAGCTGCAATGCAACAATTTTAAGCACTCAAATGTATTAATGTCAGAAAAACTGAACTAAACACAAATGTATACCATATTCAAGGATTCTTTCTTCTTTCTAAGAAACTGCAGAGTGTTGAGACATGAGCGGATATCACACTCTGTAGCAAAACCAGAATGCCCATAATCAAACACTATTGCCTCTAAAACATTTCAAATGCAGCGTGGTGTCGTGCAAGTGCTATTATAGAAACATAACTTTGAGGGCACTAGAGATAAATTTATGAACTCCAACGCATTTTGCTAAGCAAGACAACAAAACCTGTGTGGTCTGCCAATGCAGTCAGAGCACGGGCACTGATCTTATAATCTTCTAAGCTGCAGATATACTTTAGCCTGTCATGTACAAAAAGCGTGCTCAGAACTAATAGCAAGCATTTCATTGAGCAGAGCATTGAAGGTACAAATGTAAGATACCTTGTGACCACCCGATTGACGCTTGGTTGGGTGAAAACATGTACTCTGCCAAAAGCAATAGAGAAAGCAAGAAATATTCAAATTGACTGGTAATGAATACTACCAGTGCTACTTGATTGTTGGTGCAAAATCAGACATGTTTGCCCTGTACCCAGGCACTCAGTGGGTGGCAACAGCAAGAACCTACTTGGCCATCTGCCTCAATTGCCGCAATGCTGGAGCATATGGATCATTGCAGATGCAAATAACCTATTATAGCAGAGGTAGGAAACATATGAGGAAATAGACTGATAAAGTGAAAAATTATCCTCTTTATAACACTTGAAGATACAAGACCCTTCGCTACTTTCAGCACTAACCCAGACAAGGTCTTACAGGTCGTGAAAGTGTCGCAGTTGTGGATGTGTTCTTTTTGGATGCCTTCTTAATCACTGCTTCATCTTTTTCGTTCACCTTCCCTGAAAGTTCCTTTGTTCCAGCATAAGCCTGTAATAAAGTGCGCACATTATTTCAAGAACAAGAAGAAAGAAAAACGAACCCTGCACGATGGAAGTTTTGATGCCAAAATGAAAGTTAAGAAAGGCTGATTGAGGTGAAATGAAATTGGGCAAATCACATTCTACAGTTGTATTCAATAAACTATTACTTACAATTTTCAAGAGAGCATCTATCGCACCCTTTCCATCTGCACCTCCAAGTGCTCCATCAATTTCATCAATCACCTGTATAAAGTAGAAACAATTCTGAATCAATAACAAAAGAAAGTAATTACAAAAGAGAACAAAATAGTCCTCTTGATGGTGAACACTTCGTAACTCACCACACAATTGGGTCTTAAATCACCCATGACAGATTTCATTTGAACTGCATCCAATATTTTTGCTTGCAAGGTTGACGCCACCCGATCATCACTTGCATTTATCTGAAAAAGGGTTTGAGCTTAGGAGTAGAGGAAGTAAAACCTCCACACACTGTGTATGAATGTATGAGTGAGTGGATGTATACAGATGTATGTACAAAATGCATACTTAAACATCAAATTGTGCTGTCTACCTCAACAACTCGGTATCCACAATGCCTTGCAGCAACATGAGCAAGAGTTGTTTTACCAAGCCCTGGAGGTCCACACAGGAGAAGAATCTGCAATAGAATTGCATAAAGAATAGCAAAAGCTTAAGGTTTTTTCTGTTTACAATGATAGCTCATCCTGAAAATACAACACCCATAACAACCTTTTCTTCTGGTCTGTCATCTAGTGGTTTGTTTGCACTAGAAGTGACGGAACCTTTGGAGTTGATGGATTGATTTGAAAACATATCAGTCTGTTGAATGCCTTTTGAACCACTCTCAGCTCCAATCACGCCATTCTTTGCCGAGATACCTTCTCTATCTGCTGTTCGTCTAGTTCGAAATGTTGGTGGATGCCGTTTAAGTGCTGCCAATACATCAAGAGAAGTGGATGTCTTCTTTGCGCCAAAGACACACTTGTCCCATTGCTTCAACCATCTCAAGACCTTTGCAAAAAGCGCTCTGTGAGAGGATAAATTGTGTTTCATTATTTAAAAATTTATAAACTTACCAACTTAAAAACTGTGCTACCTCTCTATTTGTCTGTTCATCGCTCAAAAGCTCTGTAAATGACTTTGGCGAATATTTCTCAACCCATAATGGTTCATGTACTGCTGACTCAGTCATGGAATCCTCAAATGCATCTCGCCCTTCCACAATTCTGCAATCCTGTAAAAACCTTCACAAGCCTGAGAAAAGTCTTGTCGGATAAAATGTTTGTGCTGTCGATTGAGAGTTGTAAGCTACCTGCTTCAATAAGTTCTGTTCGACTTGATCCAGGAGGACTTCAAAAGACTCTGAAAGCAGGCCCGCTAAAAAACACCACAGGCAACATGTGAGCGAGGTACTGTGGGAATCTTCTCGATCGACACAAAGCAGGATGTCAAGGGAACTCTTGCCATTCATGAAGCAGACTTCATGTTGACTCTTCCCTTGCACGCAACCAGCACAAAGGGGGAGTTGAGAGAGCTATATTGAAGAACGATACGATAGCAAGGCTGAAAAATGAGCCTGGCTCAAGGGAGCAGTACAACACTGAGATATGCATAAGCAATGAATCAATCAGGTGGCAAAAAGAGCCCCTCCACCTAAACTGCTGCTCTTCCGCTTCCCTCAAAGAGCCTGCTGACGCACCATTAATGTTGTGAAGTGTAGGGCCCAGGGATTACCTAAGACTACATCATAGTCAATGTGTGCAAAAGAGTGGGCTCTGATTTCAGAGCATGCAGTGTCACATGCACATCTAACCCTATGTGCATGTGGAGTCTAGAAAAGCTATCCCAGTTCTAGGGTTCAGGTTAGCCTAGGAAGTGTTTTGGCACCCTTGTGAACCTGTGCACAAGCCGTGCATGTCCAGGCACTTAGAATAGTTGCATACCCTCTAATTGCACACAGCATGATCATTAGCACGACACCCATCATGAGCATTTTCCAGAGCATAATACCCTTTTTCCCAAAGTACACATTTTTCTCCAGGTAAAATTATTTTCTGTTTTTGCGTGCCATTCTCATGGAATACCAACATTAATATTTGTCATCTCGAGGGGCTTTACATGGCCTTTTGATACTCATAATTTGCTACCGAAAACACAGCTCAGTCGACGATTGTGACGTTTTCTGTGAGCGGATTTGAAAGTCGACAATTGCCGATGCAAATTGCCGATAATGCGCGTCCACGGGTTGGACAAATCACTCAATTCTCTGGTATATAGACTATGTACATCACTCTCTTGTTTTTGTTAAGCAAGACATGCCTCATGTATCTGTGTCGCTTTGTAATCAGATTTCTGTAAATAATGGTTTAGTAATACCAATTGTTACTGCTTTGGAAATGTATAAAGATACAAAGTCTTCTGATGTTGACTTTTATCAATGTGTACCATCTACTTGGTTTGATTCATTAGTGCTTGGTACTTCTACCACTGCATTTCGTAAAAATGTTGTTCTTCTGTTGAACTTGGAAATTCCGACGAATCCAACCTTATCCGAGAAATCATGACTGATTTCAAGGATGTTTTTCCTGATGATCTACCTCCTGGCTTGCCGCCTTCGAGAGCAGTAGATCATGACATTGAGTTGGTGGCGGATAGTCAGCCATTTTCAAAGCAACCTTATCGGTTTAGTAAAACTGAGGAGGACGAGATTCAACGACAGCTGCAAGATTATCTCGAGAGGGGTTTTGTTCAGCCAAGTAAATCCTCCTGGGAAGCACCAGTGTTACTTTCTCGAAAGAAGGATAACACTATGCGCTTCTACGTGGATTACAAAGGGTTGAATAAGCTCACTGTTAAGAACAAGTATTCGCTCCCGCGTATGGACGATCTGATAGATCAGCTCCATGGAGCGCTGTATTTTACGAAGATAGACCTGCGATCAGGCTATCACCAAATACGGATCAAACTGGAAGATATTTCTAAGACAGGTTTCCATACGCGTTATGGTCACTACAAGTTTTTGGTCTTGCCTTTTGGTTTTTGGTCTTGCCTTTTGGTTTGATCAATGCTCCAGCTACGTTTCAGCACATGACGAATGATCTACTTAGACCGTTTCTAGGCAACTTCGTTGTTGTATTACTCGATGATATCTTGATCTACAACCGAAGTTTTTCTAAGCACTTAGCGTATATACGCGTTGTTCTCGAAGTACTGAGAACTAAGAAGCTTTATGCTAAGGCTTCTAAGTGTGAATTCTTTAAGAAAGGGCTTCTATACTTAGGTCACATCATTACTTGCACTGGAATTCGCATTGATCCTAAAAAGTTAGATAAAGTGCGAAATTGGCCCATTTTGAAGAATATACACCAAGTCAAGTCTTTTCTAGGCTTTGCAGGATTCTTTCGCAAATTTATCAAGGACTACTCTAAAGTTGTTGCTCCGCTTACGCAACTTTTAAAAGGAGGGATGAAAGGACCGAAGATTTCGGGTCCTCACCGTAAAGGTAATCCCCCTGTTGTCTGGAATGAGCGTCTCGAGACACTAAAGCACTTAGTGCCTACTGCGCCAATATTGCACATTGTCGATCCTAGCAAACCGTTTGTGGTTGAAACGGATGCTAGTGATTATGCTATTGGTGTGGCGTGTTGAGCTTGGCGCGGAAGCAAATGGAGTCCTGGATGGACGTAGCTAGTGAGAGAAGAGAGCAGACAAGAGAGGAGAGGAGAGGGAGAAGAAAACACTAAAAAAACTGTACAATATAAACAGAGTTCATTTAGGGTTGAGCCTTATAAGGCTTTACAATAAGAGGTTCACATATGGAAGACCGCCCAAGTTGGGCTGACCCCAACAATTGCCCCCTTCAGCCAAACTTGGCATAATTGCCATCTCAATTCCCCCTAGAACTAGACTCGTCACTCTCATGACACACAGAGTTTTAGGTTTACTCTGAACCACGAGTTTTTGGTATACTCGTAAACTGTGAGTTTCAGATTTTCTCACGACCAAGGGTTTTAGGTGTACCCATAACCTGATGCTACCAAGAGAGCCTCCGCTTTCTCGTAGGTGGAGGTAGGCGTAGCCACCAAACATGGGAGTTTCTGGTTTACTCCCAAACCCTAGAGTTTTTGGCATACTCTAGCTAACCTTGGGTTTAGGTTTACCCAATAACCTCACGAGAGCGGAATACAAAACGGGGCTTGTCATAGGGAAGGTCTTACCGCATGCGTCAAGTGCATGGGCAGTGTCTAATCCCATAAAAGATTGACTCAACATATAAGGACATCTTCTTGACATACACATGGAGGCAAATACAAATTTATTGAATGTGTTTTTTGACATATACATCAATATGAATTCTGGTTTTGGCTTTTGAAGGAAGGCTTTGTGTAAGTGCCAAATGCAAAATGATAGCATCAAAATTGGCATTCCTCGTGAATGAACCACTGTTGTGTGTGGGAACAACTTCTTGGACAATTGAAATAAGAAAAAAGTAAAACCTATTGAAATCAGAAATCAAACTTCTTTCTCTGCATACTTATATTACTGCTTACTCTGTCTCTCTACCAGCTCCACGTGCAACTAATCTTGGCTCGAATTATTTATCCTTTTTTTTTTTGAAGGGACCAAAGAGAGCAATAATATGTGTGTGTGGATACAACTCGGACGTTAGGGGTGACGTGTGTGTGTGGACGCGAGGTAATCCTCTCTCTACTGGTCTGATGGCTCGGTCGTTGATGGCGGCCAAGATTTAGGTGGGCGATGATGTGGGCAGCAACTAGCAAGGATGCTGCAGCCACCTGCTGCTCTCTCCATCTACCCCTTGTTTGCTGGCCGCCAAAATTCGCCTGTGGGCTGCCTAGATAGGCTGCTCCTACGTGGCCTCAGCATCTTTCTCCTACCACTACACCAAAAAAACTGATGTTCTTCCATAGCCAGCTGCTTCACCCAACTCTTCTCTCATCATCCACATGGTGATCGTTGAGGAGGGCAAAACGTTATAGAGCATTAGCTGCAATTGCAGTCCTCTATTCATCTTCCTTGACAACCCTCAAATCCAAGATGTCGACGGTGTGTGTGGTCTGGCCTCATTCTCTGGCTCAGTTGCACCCACAGTAAATGATGTGCTCGATGCCTGACGTGCAGCCCCTCGCTTTCCAATTTGAAACCGTAGCCAACTCAAGGCGTCCTTCCAACAAATTTCTCACTAATTAAAGCTCAAAAGCTTCAACTTTGTTGATTAAACGCAACTCTCTGTAGTTGATTAAAGACGTTTCTCGGTCACAGATGCTCCTTGTAGTCAAGAATTGGCTGGTGCTTCAATTTCCACTTGGCCTCCCAGAATCGCTACCATACAACTCTGATACCAGTTGTTGAGCTTGGCGCGGAAGCGAATGGAGTCCTGGATGGACATAGCTAGCGAGAGAAGAGAGCAGACAAGAGAGGAGAGGAGAGGGAGAAGAAAACACTAAAAAAATTGTACAATGTAAAGAGAGTTCATTTAGGGTTGAGCCTTATCAAGGCTTTACAATAAGAGGTTCACATATGGACGACCGCCCAAGTTGGGATGGCCCCATTCAGCCAAATTTGGCATAATTGTCATCGTGATGCTCCCTCAAACTAAGCTCGCATATAGGGTCTACAAATTTTAGTGATGAGCTCTCCTGGATACATCGTGGTGGTTCTCTCTGGATTTAACACTTCACGGTTCTCATGTGGATACATCGTGGCGATTCTCAAAGGACTCAGAACTCACGGTTCTCTCGAATACATTCATCGTACAAAAGAGTAGACCGATCACAAATATGGAGGGAAGGTCTTGCCGCCGGTGTCATCTCACTCACCGAGGCAAAGTCTAATCTCGTTACAATAAAAATTATCATGTTGGGGCTAAGGCTTTGGGTCAAGAGATCATGCGTCATTACAATTGATACATCATCAAAACTTCGTGTGAATATACTCTTAGGGAAAATTGAAAGGTCACTTACTTTTTTTTTTCTTTATTTTAGGAAACATAAAGCTTTAACCAAAAAGAAAAAACGTGGGCTGGGAAAACGTCAGCACTGATGGCTATCATACACATCTCTGGAGACCGCCCTGTGTGTGTGTGTGTGTGTGTGTGTGTGTGTGTGTGTGTGTGTGTGTGTCGTGGCCTGTTGCTGTCCACCAGAGTCACCGGACCATCTGTTGCCACCCAAGGTCGCGTGGCCTTATCCCTTTGCTGACGTGGACACGCTGCCGACTCTACCAACTCCTGTGTGTCATGTGTCCATGGCACCTCTCTCGGTCTGCGTAGCAGTACCTCTGTACATTTCCAGCTTGTAAGAACCATCAAGATTATTTGGCAACCCCAAGTCCTTTAGAGCAAGGCGCGTTTCCTGCTGCCTAGTGCCAGAGATGGTAGCTGGAGCCCCATGCTCCAAAGCACCTGCGACCCTTCTGCTGCTCGAAGGATGCAGAGTCGTAGATCATACGTCGGCCTTGCAGCAAGATGGTCTTTCGAGAAAAAACTGTCAGTTGAGCTGTGTCTAAGTTACTCGGGCGACCGAGCAAAATTACGTTCTGTCGCATGGCTACCATACCCTATAATTCTGCACGTACTCTACAATTAGTATCAGAGCAATTGGTTGAGCTCTTGGAGGTCTTAGAGCTGTTCTCATCCAGATCTTAGAGACGGAAGAGAAGTCAAGCTTGAGCAGCAACATCAGGAGGCTCTCGGGTGTCATCAGAGCATAAAGCCATAGCCTAGAAGACTAAAGGGTGTACGGGAAGGCTTTGAGCAAATCAGCACTGATTTATCTATTCAGGTTGCAGAGCTTAATCTTTTGCTACAATAAGTACAAGAATGACAGAGAAGCTTGGAATTGCTGGCAAGCTTGAAAGAATACTATGATGTTTCAAAGACCGAAAGGGAAAAATTATGAATAAAAGCTTGCAAGAGTGCCAAGTCAGGATAACAACAATGGCAAAAGAACTTGATTCTAGTAACAGGACTTCAGAGTTGGCAATTTGGAGGAAATTCAAGCTTGTTGTACACTGTCAAAGATCAAGAACTGTCGGGACATGGGGCAGCTATGGGTAGTTATACCAGGATGGACGTCCTGTTGCGTTTGAAAGTAAGAAACTTTCCGACCCTAAGATGCGTTATCCAACGTATGAGAAGGAGCTTTACGCTGTAGTCCACGCCTTGAGGAAATGGCGACACTACTTGTATGGCTCTACGTTTGTTGCATGGACAGATCATCACTCCTTGCGCTATGTCTATGATCAGGGTGATCTCAGAGGAGAGAAGGCTAGATGGGTTGAGCTTATGCAAGAGTTTAACTTTGAGATCCGTTATAGAAAAGGATCCAGCAATCGAGTTGTTGATGCACTCAATAGGATTCTTGAGGTTAATGCCTTGTTTATGGCTGAAATCTCGACGGAATTCTATCTCTCTCTCTGAGGGCTATGTCGTTTTGATAGCTATTTTGGCAAGATATGGAACGGGGTATGACTCGCGTACAGGCTTGGGTGGTCCAGAGACCCAAGTGAGTCGTGCTAGAGAGATGAGATAGCGACAGGTGGACTATTGTTCAAAAATGAAAAAGTCTACGTGCCGGAAATCGATGAGGTTCGACAAAGGATTTTGTGCGAATGCCACGATGTTCCTAGCATTGGGCACCCACGCATCCAGAGAACTTTGGCTTTGGTCAGTGATATTTCTATTGGTCAAGGATGTGCTCTTACATAGGGAGCTATGTGAAGAGATGCGCTCACTGTCAGGTCAATAAGGCAGAGCGCCTTACAAAGCTGGCCTGCTACATCCGTTGGAAATCCCAGATGCCAAGTGGTAGAGTATATCCATGGACTTCATCATTGGTTTGCCAAATACTAGTCGGGGCAATGACGCCATTCGGGTTGTGGTCGATAGACTCACAAAAATGGTGAAGTTTATACCAACGAAATCGACAATAAAAAGCCACGAGTTGGCGGTCTTATTTGTCAATCAACTTTATAAGTTGTGTGGTCTGCCAGAGGATATCGTCAGTGATCAAAATACTAAGTTCACTGGCTTATTTTCGTGAGATATGTTTACTCATCTTCAGACGAAGTTGAGTATGTCGTCTTCTGACCATCCTGAGTCCGACCGACAAACTGAGAGGATGAATCAGACGTTAGAGGACATGTTGAGAGCCTATGTCTCTCACACGTAGTCTGATTGGGAACGGTATCTTCCACAATTAGAGTTTGCCTATATTAGTAGCAAGCATTTTGCTACTCGATTTAGCCCATTCATGTTGATGTATGGATTTGAGCCTAAATCCCCGATTGCTATTGGCTTAAAAAAAGTTAAGGAACGCCAAGCTCGTGATTTCCTGTATGACATGCAAGAAATGCTCGAATTGGCTAAAGATAGTAAAAGAACGGGCTCGTGATCGAGTCACCACTTATGCTAATCAAAAGAGATCTCCCAGGACTCTTGAGGTGGGACAATGGGTCTATCTGAAGATACCTAAGGATTCCAAGACTATGCGAACGGGAAAGCATTATAAGCTTTCGGCTAGATATTGTGGTCCATTCTTGGTTACAAAGAAGATTGGCCAAGTTGCCTACAAACTGGCTCTTCCTTCGGATGTTAATGTACATCCAATATTTCATGTTAGCCACCTTAAAGTAAAATTGGGCGAAGCCAACGTTGTTGTGCCTATCGAGGAAAATGTATGGCAAGGTATGCAAACTGAGTATATTCCTCGAGAACCAAAGGCAGTTTTAGATCATCATACCCGTCATTAACGCCAAAAGTCTTATGACAAATACTTAATTAAATGGAGGGGTCAATCTGAAAGGTTTGCTACTTGGGAACCAGTTAGAGCTTTAAAAGCTCAATATTCCCACTTCATTAATGAGGACATCAATGGTTCTTAAGGGGGAAAGTATGTTATGTCCCGCTCGTAGGAGAGGGGATATAGCCCTCTCTAAATTCTCTCTCTTACAAAAGTATTGTTCATGCCAAGTTAACTAAATGCTATGTTTATATTGCTACCATCAATTATGTTCACCCGCTATGCTCACAAAGTAATTTCTCAAAAGTACTCTCATTAATTTCCACTACTCTCAAGTTAATAGGCCAATTCCATTACACAACCCAAAAAGGAATGCCTCTTTGCACTCATCGTCCAACTTGCGTAATTGGGTGCCGAGCTACAAAACACGGTTAGAGAAAGACATGACTGGCATACCATTTTTCTTGAGATTACGCCAATCTTCCTTCAACCGCGCTAAGTACTGAGGTGGCATAAACCGCGCCTTGAGCTTGTCTTGGTAGTCGGCCCAATTGAAGGAAAGGGACACGCCTTCCTCGGCTTCCTCTAGGTGCGCGGTCAACTGTGCCTCTTGCCATGCGTGATACCAATTAATGGCATCACCGACAAGGTACATGGCTGCCGTCAAAACCTTGCTATTTCCTGTTTTCTTAATTGTCGCAAAGTAAGCATTAAATCGATGCAACCATGAATGAATAATAGTAGCATTCATTTTACCGGTGTACTTACTGAATGTCAACTTCTCATAACGGGGTTGTTGGAATTCGCTTCTCGACTTGTGCTACCTGATGATTCGCCCACGTCCTTGAGTGGCTCGGACTTCGAGGTGAGTACATGTAGGACCAACTCTTGCATGCGTTGGTCTCTCCGCGCCTCACGTTCTAATTCCAAGGCTGCTCGTCTGTCTTCAACGCTATGCGTTGGGCTTCACGTGCTTGCTCACGCTCAAGCTCAATAGCTGCCTTTCTTTCTTCAGCCACCAAGCACGCTTGCTCACGCTCACACTCCAAGGCTACCCTTCTTTCTTCGCGTTCGCGATCCAAGTCTACCTTTCTTTCTTCGTGCTCTAGATCCAAGGCGGTGCGTTGCGCCTCTTGTTGTAGCATCATGTCCATCATCGACTTGACCAAAGCCTATATAGGATTTGGTACAACAACCCGTGGCGTAGATGGGGAAGGAGGAGGGTCGGAAAAACCTCCTGGTGGGGAAAATTCTTCGTCACCACCTCCATGCTCATCACCTTCACGCAAAGTATCTATTCCGCTTCGGGTGATGATCATACGCTGAGATCTGGGGTACTTAAGTTCGCGAGGAGCTTGGGGTCTTGAGGTTCTTTAGCTTCTTGAGTTCTTTCTTTAGCTTGCAATCTGTGTCAGAGAAGGCTGTTCTCTTACCCGAGCTCGACTCTTCCCTGTGGGCGCACCCCTTGGCGGCCTTGCGCTCACACCAAGGTTGTTTTTTCCCACCTCACGTCGATTGGTCGGCCGCTAAGTGCACGGTCGACTCTCAATGAGTGAAAAGAGGAACAAGGGGAGGCCAGACAAGCCCTTCTTTCTTAGGTTACCTTCCACTCTTCAAAAACACGATTAAAAATCGACACGCCCAAGTGGACTTGGGTTACGTGCGACCGCAACAAGCAAAACATTCCTTGTGGTTCTTTCCTTGAGTGACACAGAACACTGCCAAAGCTCTAATACCAATGTAAGGTGCAGCAGAAGTGAATGTTGACTTTGCTCAAGATCAGTGCTCCGAACTGTGCGCAAGGGTTCCTTTTACTGATGGAAGGGAGAGCGTTCCGTTCCTTTAGTGAGAGAGTGCAATGATCACAAACAAAGTGAATGCTGCTGTGAATGAAGGTGCTGAGACACACACACAGAGAGAGAGAGAGAGAGGAATACGACACCACACGGTTCTCAAACCCTCCTCCAAGGGTCCCCCCTCTCTATGGCGAGAGAGGTCTATGCTATTGTTATGTCCCGCTCACAGGAGAGGGGATCTAGCCCAGATGCCGTTGGGATGGGCGTCCAATGTCCGGGCGGACGTAGTGTGAACACGACCAGTGTGGCCGGCCATTATTATAAAAGGGAGGCCAAGGCCTCATTTGGAGTTATCGACCCCCACTGGCAGAGTGCCAGTGGTTAGCCCGCGAGACTAGGAGTGCGCGAGGTCACCTCAAGGAGGTGAGGCCGGGTGGTATGGGACGCTCGGTCTTACAGGTGTACGCCTACGTCCTCGGACGCTGGCCTTGCACGGGGGAGCTACCGGATGGTGGCTATGGTCGGGTGGTTCGTCCGACGCGTATCTGTAGGCGGTCTGTGTAGCCCGGAGATCCATCTCCGCGTTTGTTTCATCGTATCAGAGCCGGCTTGGCTACGGAATGGACCGTGTGCAAACCTGCGGATCCGTTTGAGTCGAGGAACTTCAATTTCATGTAATTGTTAGTGATTAATTTGCTGAAATTACTTACTTTTCTTCTTGAAAGCATGTTTGTAGGTAAGAAAATAATGTTCGGTTGCTGATTTTTCACAAAAATCAGCAAATTGGCAGGTGAAAGTGCTAAAAAAATGGAATTTTTCAATGGATTACTTATCAAATCGGAGGATTACTTATTGAATTGCTGGTTTTAGATTAAAATTCAGCATGCTCTATCCTTTCGAATCTCTCTCTGTAAGTCCCTCTGTGCGAAGCATAGAGAGAGAGAGAGAGAGAGAGAGTCCCCTTCTTGACTGTGAGTGGTCCTCTCCTCCTCTGTGAGCGCTGAGGCTGCAAATAAGAAGCGTGACAGGCTCGCTCCAAATTGGCGCTCATGAGCGTGGTGGACACACGCACGCACACTAGGTGCACGGGCCCGATTCCTCTCCACACGTCCACAACATACGGCTGATTTTTCCCAATGCTAGACCTTTTTTTTAGGCTACCCTCTCTCTTGGTTACATTTTATTAAGTGACTTTTATTTTAAGTGGGCCGTTTAATTTAAAGTGGCTAGGACACTTTGTTTTTTTTCAATAAGTATGAAACCTGAGTTTTATTAAAGCTCACTTACAGAGACTTGTAAGTTGCAGAGAATTGAGTTTTTAGACTCTCCTGCTTCTCTCCCGAGCCTGCTCTCTCTCACCTGCTCGTGCTCCCGCGCTCCCGCCATCACCTGCTCGCCTTCAAACGCTCACGCCGACGCGTAGAGCTCCTCGAACTTCAACTTTTCATGAACGGAAAGTGCAGAAAAGGCCGAGTTTCGCGTGAAATTTCCAGGTTTTCACGCACTTTGCCATGGATTCCTCCAGCTCAGATGTGCAGTGTGACGACGCGCCAGGTAATATCCAAATTCCATTCACGCATGCTCTCTACACATGGATTACAAGTACTTTCCAGAGTTTCGACCAACGTATTACCACTCTGGAAAACACGAACGTTCAGACGAACCTTCGCTTGGCCTCTCTCGAAAGGGTCGTGCAAGGGCTCATTTCCCGACTCTCTACTCTCAAAAATATGGCTCAGTCGGCGACTGCGCGTATTTCCGAGGGCGAAACCCATCTCCAGCAATTGCGGATGCAGATTGCTGCTTTTGGGCGTTCACAGGGTGGTCTGACTGCCACGATTCCGTACAAAACTACAAATTTCTCAGGGGAAGGGAAGGAGTGTACAGAACTGGCCGTAAATAACTGGCTGCACCAGTTGACCACATACTTTGATCTCCATGGGGAGCATGATGAACGGAGGATTCAGACGATTCCTCTCTATCTGCGCAGTAAGGTGCTTACCTGGTGGCGCGACATGACAGAGAAGCCTACGACGTGGGTTGACTTTTGTGTGAAATTCAAGAGGGATTTCGCCAAAATGGATCCTTTGAAAGCCTATGCCAAACTGCTGAGTCTTTCGATGAAAACTCTGTCTTTTGATAAGTATACGACAGCTTTCAAGGAGGCGCTCACCTTCTACAAGGAGGATTCTACGCACGCTGTGCACATGTACCTGCTGGGATTGCATGAGGATTACCGTTGGGCCTTAATCAAGGACAAAGCCCCGACTAATGTCGAGGATGCAGTGGCAAAGGCCAGGTCGTTCCATTTGATAAATGGAGCAAACTATGAGAAGAAAAGAACTGCAGACCATCAATCCGATGAGGGCGCTTCGAAGAAGCGACCCCGATTCCAGCATAAGTCCAAATCACCGTCGAGATCTTCTCAGGAGAAGAAGAAAGCCAAAAATGCTTCAATTGCTGATGCAGTGAAAAAGGGGGCTTGCTTCGGATGTGGCCAGACAGATCACCAAATCAAGGATTGCCCCAAGAAGAAAAAGACACAGAAACCGCAAGGTCGTCCTTCAGTTCAGATTCACGAGATCTCATGTAACTCTGATATTGTTCAAGTTGAAATCCATCATTTAGCACACAGTTCATGCACTAACTGTACTTTTAGCACCAAAGTGTTTGAAAAGAACGATCTTCTCCGTTTCCCCGGGAAGATCAATGGTCACGACGTGACCGTACTCCTTGATAGTGGAAGCTCACACAATTTTGTGGATGCAAAATTGGTGTTGAAACTGAGCCTGCGGACGCGGGACAATGACCATGAGTATCGCGTGAAGATGGCTCGTGGCGAGGATATGGATGTATGGAATCGGATGGTTCCAGATTTGTCGCTCGAGCTGGCTAATTACAAAGAGAACCTGGATTTCCACATCATGCGCCTGGACAGAGCAGATGTTATTTTAGGAATTCCATTATTATGATAAACAAAACTCATTGTATATAGACTATGTACATCACTCTCTTGTTTTTGTTAAGCAGAACATGCCTCATGTATTTGTGTCGCTTTGTAATCAGAAGTCTGTAAATAATGGTTTTGCAATACTAGTTGTTACTGCTTTGGAAATGTATTGTCACGTGACACATCACAACCCTATGTGTCCGTGAACAAGCTACACCATAGCAGGGTTTCCGTCAAGTCCAGTGAAGTTAGATTAGCAATGATCTGGCACTTTTGTGAGTCTATTCGTAGACCGTGCATGCCCAATCACTTAGCATAGATTCATATCCTTCGGTTGCACATAGCATGATCATCACAATTCCCATCAGAATCCATTAGCATCAGTTAGGGGAATTTTCTAGTGCATTTAGCCTATTTTCCTATTTATTGGTTATTTTCACTTATTATTTTTAAGTGACTTTCCAACAAAAGTAGGTAGGGCAATTTTGCTAAGCTAATATATAAGCAAACCCAAGTTAGCACTTTCTGGCAGAAGAGGCAGCAGGAGCTTCCCGCTCAACAGGCAACTTCTCAGCAGTACCCCCCCTCAACATCAGATCCATCGCCATCACCTCCCATCCCCTTGGCGTTTTTCACAGCATCTCCCATCACCTTGAAGTTTCCCCCCTTCTGGCAATAGTCCCCCTTCAGATCAGCCCCAAGGCCTAGCGTTTTGGGATCTCAGCCCTCATCAAAAACGCCAGCAACACATCAGCACTGCAGCGTTTTCAGCAGGTGTTATCAGCGTTTTCAGCAGGTGCTTTCAGCCCTAAAAACGCAGCCTGGCCAAACACAGCACTTCAGCGTTTTACCATCAGCATGAACCCCCACAATCCACCATTTTCAGCCATAACCACAGCAAGAAAACAGTCATTTTCAGCCCCGAAACAGTCCACAAATTCAGCCAAAGAAGATCATAGATTCAGCCATCGAGTCGTCGTCGTCATCACCGTCGTCGTTGTCGGCATAGTCCCATTGCATCAGTCCATTGCATACGCATTGTACACCTTTGTGCAATCAAAGTAGACCACTCTCGCCGACGAGAGTGGGGCCTTCAGAGGAGGGTTTTACAACCTCTTGGGTGTCGTATCTCTTCTCTCTCCTTCTCTCAGTCTCATTCACTTGCACGCACAATATCCACTCACTTTGTTCATGATCATAGCACTCTCCATAAGACGGAAAGCTCTCTTTCCCTAAGAACTAAAAGGAACCTTGAGCAATAAAGATCACTAATCTTGAGAAAATACAACATTCATTCCACTGCACCTTACATTGGTATCAGAGCTTTGGAAGTGTTCTGCGTTACTCAAGGAAAGAACAACAAGAACCACAAGAATTTTTTTGCTTGTTGCGGTCGCACGAACACAAGCTTACTTGGGCGTGTCGATTCCTAATCGTGTTTTGTTGAAGAGTGACAGAATTCCCAAGAAAGAAGGGCTTGTCCAGCCTCCCCTTGTGTCTCTTTTCACTCATTGAGAGCGGACCGTGCACTTAGCGGCCGGCCAATCGACGTGAGGTGGGAAAAAGCAACCTTGGTGTGAGCGCAAGGCCGCTAAGGGGTGCGACCGCAGAAAGGAGTAGAACTCGGGTGAAGAGAAGATCCTTCTCCAACGCGATTGGCAAGCAAAAGGAAACCTCAAGAACCTCAAGACCCTCAAGAACCAAGTTCCTCGTGAACTTAAGAACCAAAGATCCTAGTGCATGGTCGTCGCCCGAAGCGGCATGGATACTTCGCATTCAGGTGATGAGCATGAGAGAGGCGACGAAGGATTCTACCCACCAGGAGATTTTTCCAACCCTCCCTCTTCACCGTCTACGCCACGAGTTGTCCTCACTCATATGGAGATGATGGTCAAGTCGATGTTGGACATGATGGCACAACAACAAGAAACGAATCGAGTTGCATTGGCCCAACTCGCAAGCAAAGAAGACGAACAAGCAGCAAAAGACCGTGCACAAGAAGCCAAGGACCGCGAGCGCGATGAAAGAAACGCCACACTTGCCGCAAAACAAGAAGAAAATTGCCTTGCTCAAGACCGTGAGCGCCTTGCTCAGGAACGTGAGCGCCTTGCTCTTGCCGCAAAACAAGAAGAAAATCAACTTACTTTCGAACGCGAGCGCGATGAACGAGAGGCTCAAAGGGAGATTTGTCATCAAGAATTTATTTCCCACATCCTAGCTTCGAAGACCGAACCACCCAAAGATCGTGGAAGTTCGTCAAGTGACGCAAGCCACGACGCGGATTCCAACCATCCAGTTACAGAAAAGTTGACTTTCAGTAAGTATGACAGTAAGATGGATGCTACAGTTATTCATTCTTGGTTGCATCAATTTAATGCTTATTTGGCGACAACTAAGAAGATAGGAAATAGCAAAGTTTTGACAGCAGCTATGTACCTTGCCGGTGATGCCATTAATTGGTACCACACATGGCAAGAGGCACAGCTAGCCGCGCACCTTGAGGCAACCAACGATTTCACGCCCCTCTCTTTTAGTTGGGCTGATTTCCAAGACAAGCTCAAGGCGCGGTTTATGCCACCTCAGTACCTTGCACGATTGAAGGACGATTGGCGCGCTCTCAAGCAAAATGGTATGCCGGTTATGTCTTTTCTAATCGTGTTTTACAGCTAGATACCCAATTATGCATGTCGGATGATGAGCGCAAAGACACTTTTCTCTTTGGATTGGACGAGTATATCAAGTACGATGTCGAGGTATTCAATCCAATCGATCTCAACAAGGCGGTAGCAATTGCTCTCGCACAGGAGATGAAGCACAACAAGGGAAAGCCTAAGGAGAACAAGACTTCCACAAGTACCTCACAGACTTCTCAGAACCCGCAGAACGGTAAGAACGGTCATCGGAAGAACAAAGCACTTATTCTAAGGAAGGTCGTTGTTTTCATTGTCACATTAAGGGTCACATAAAACGAACATGTCCTAAGTTTGAATTGAATGAATCTAAAGAACCCACAGCACCCACTACATCTGTCAATGCAATGAATGATAACACGATTGTGCCCAAAGTTTCTCAGGACCCTCCCATTGATGATTCCCTCATTAAATGTTATGGTCATACCTCGGGGCATCGTTTTGTCATATTGTTTGACCCAAGTAGTATGCATGATGTGATCAGTTCCTCTCTTGTTGAGAGAGTCCGCCTCGAAGTTAGTCACAGATCTCCTATCGAGGTCTCTGGCTTTCGTCCTGGTATGCACGCTCTCATCACAGAGGAGTGCCTTGATGTGTTGTTTGCAATTCAACAGACTGCCTTCACTAGAAGATTTGTTGTTTCTCCTCTCTCAGGATGTGATATGATTTTAGGCATTAAGTGGTTTTGTGAAACTGATGCTTTCATAAATTTTTCGGCTAACACTATAACTCTCAATGCCGACAGTGATTCTCCTATTGTCTTTCAGGGAGTGGATACTTCTCCTTCTCCATCTCTCATTGCTAATATGCAGGACAAGGTTGAAAGGATTCGAGATAAGGAGACTCTCTCAGTCTCTTTTTCTCCACAGCACGACACACAAAACTTGCATGATTATGAGACGCATGATGATTTGAATGATAATGATTTTCATGATGATTTGGATGAAAAAGACAAGCATGATGAATTGCATGAAGATGATGTGATTGCTCACAAGGATGATGTGTTACTTGATGCTTTTTCTAGCGAAGCTAACCTCGTTGTAGATTCGATCAATCACCAAGAATCGATCTTGGCTTTCAAGTCGAGGTCCACAGATCCCCCACAAGAAGATTCGATAGATCCCGAAGAACCGATCTTGGTTCTCGAGCCTTGGTCCAAAGAGCCCTCACAAGAAGTATTATGTGTTCGCATGATTGATACACACGCATTGTTCGAGTGTTTCATTCGTGAAGGTTTCCTATATTTTAGTCAGCATCGTTATGTGATCCCTTTTCCTAGGCATGACATATTGTATGTTGAGCACGTTTCTCTCATGGATGAGCACGAATGTATGCGGATTGTGCATGAAAAGCTGAAAAGTTTGTATGTAAGGAAGTCGCATTCCATGTCTCTTCCTTGGCATGACACAGTTTCCGAAAGAGCACATGATTGTATAAGCACCAAGCATGGGCATTTCCATTGTGATTTGCCAGAGTTGATTGATTTCGATCAAACAGAAAAGATTCAATCGCATTGTTTGCATGTGTTTGATGAGCGGGCTGTCACTCCGTCTCTATGTTCATCTACATTGCATACACAGTTTTTAGAGAAGACAAGATTTTTTTCCTTCACTTTACATGGAATAGGTATGTTCATGGTTTTGTGTTGGAAGTGGTTTCAGAAATTTTCAGCCATGGAGATTCTTGAAGACGAAAGAAGCAGGATACTCGACGAAGTTGAAGCATCAAAGGAGATTCAGAAGACTTTGAGTCGCTTTCGGCGCGGCCCAAAGAAGCAAGCGTTGCAGACCTTTATGAAGTTCAAGTACCGCTCGACCCACACAACAGAGTGGGCCAACGAAGAGTCCTTTCCAGGATTCCGGATGTTGTTGGCGGTCTCCCTCGACGCCATACAGTTTGGTACCAATACCTCACTTTGAAAAGGAGGGAATGTCACGTGACACATCCCAACCCTATGTGTCCGTGAACAAACTACACCATAGCAGGATTTCCGTCAAGTCCAATCAAGTTAGATTAGCAGTGATCTGGCACTTTTGTGAGTCTATTCGTAGACCGTGCATGCCCAGTCACTTAGCATAGATTCATATCCTCCGGTTGCACATGGCATGATCATCACAATTCCCATCAGAATCCATTAGAATCAGTTAGGGGAATTTTCCAGTGCATTTAGCCTATTTTCCTATTTATTGGTTATTTTCACTTATTATTTTTAAGTGACTTTCCAACAAAGGTAGGTAGGGCAATTTTGCTAAGCTAATATATAAGCAAACCCAAGTTAGCACTTTCTGGCAGAAGAGGCAGCAGGAGCTTCCCGCTCAACAGGCAACTTCTCAGCAGTACCCCCCCTCAACATCAGATCCATCGCCATCACCTCCCATCCCCTTGGCGTTTTTCACAGCATCTCCCATCACCTTGAAGTTTCCCCCCTTCTGGCAATAGTCCCCCTTCAGATCAACCCCAAGGCCTAGCGTTTTGGGATCTCAGCCCTCAGCAAAAACACCAGCAACACATCAGCACTGCAGCGTTTTTCAGCGTTTTCAGCAGGTGTTATCAGCGTTTTCAGCAGGTGCTTTCAGCCCTAAAAACGCAGCCTGGCTAGACACAGCACTTCAGCGTTTTACCATCAGCATGAACCCCCGCAAGATCCACCATTTTCAGCCATAACCACAGCAAGAAAACAGTCATTTTCAGCCCCGAAACAGTCCACAAATTCAGCCAAAGAAGATCATAGATTCAACCATCGAGTCGTCGTCGTCGTCATCAGCATAGTCCCATTGCATCAGTCCATTGCATACGCATTGTACACCTTTGTGCAATCAAAGTAGACCACTCTCGCCGACGAGAGTGGGGCCTTCGGAGGAGGGTTTTACAACCTCTCGGGTGTCGTATCTCTCTCCTTCTCTCAGTCTCATTCACTTGCACGCACAATATCCACTCACTTTGTTCGTGATCATAGCACTCTCCATAAGACGGAAAGCTCTCTCTTTCCCTAAGAACTAAAAGGAACCTTGAGCAATAAAGATCACTAATCTTGAGAAAATACAACATTCATTCCGCTGCACCTTACATGTATAAAGAAATAAAGTCTTCTAATGTTGACTTTTATCAATGTGTACCATCTGCTTGGTTTGATTCATTAGTGCTTGGTACTTCTATCACTGAATTTCGTAAAAATGTTTCATGTTCTTCTGTTCAACTTGGGGATTCCGACGAATATCCAACCTTATCCGAGAAATCATGACTGATTTCAAGGATGTTTTTCCTGATGATCTACCTCCTCCTGGCTTGCTGCCTTCGAGAGGAGTCGATCATGGCATTGACTTGGTGGCCGATAGTCGGCCCTTCTCAAAGCAACCCTATTGGTTTAATAAAACCGAAGAGGACGAGATTCAGCGGCAGCTGAAAGATTATCTCGACAGGGGTTTCGTTCGACCAAGTTAGTCCCCGTGGGGAGCGGCAGTGTTACTTTCTCGAAAGAAGGATAACACTATGCGCTTCTGCGTGGATTACAAGGGGTTGAATAAGCTCACTGTCAAGAACAAGTATCCGCTCCCGTGCATGGACGATCTGATAGATCAGCTCCATGGAGCGTTGTATTTTCTGAAGATAGACCTCCGATCAGGCTATCATCAGATACGGATCAAACTGTAAGATATTCCTAGAATGGGCTTCTATACGCGTTATGGTCACTGTGAGTTCTCGGTCTTGCCTTTTGGTTTAACCTATGCTCCCGCTACGTTTCAGCAGATGATGAATGATCTACTGAGACCGTTTCTAGGCAATTTCGTTGTTGTATTTCTTGATGACATCTTGATCTACAGCCGAAGTTTGTCTAAGCACTTAGCACATATACGCGCTATTCTCGAAGTACAAAGAACTGAGGAGCTTTATGCTAAGGCTTCTAAGTGTGAATTCTTTAAGAAAGAGCTTCTGTACTTGGGTCATATCATTACTCGCGATGGAATTCGCGTCGACCCTAAAAAAATTGGATAAAGTGCGAAATTGGCCCATTCTGAAGAATGTACGCCAAGTAAAGTCCTTTTTAGGCTTTACTGGATTCTTTCGCAAGTTTAGATTACTCTAAAGTTGTTGCTCCACTTACGCAACTATTAAAAGGAGGGGTGAAAGGGCCAAAGACTTCGGGTCCTCATCGTAAAGGTAATCCCCCTGTTGTCTGGAATGAGCGTTTCGACGAGAGCTTTCGGACACTAAAGCACTTCGTGACTACTGCGCCAATATTGCACATTGTGGATCCTAGCAAACCGTTTGTGGTTGAAACGGATGCTAGTGATTATGCTATTGGTGTGGCGTTATACCGGGATGGACGTCCTGTTGCGTTTGAAAGTAAGAAGCTTTCCGACGCTGAAATGCGTTATCCAACGTACGAGAAGGAGCTTTATGCTGTAGTCCACGCCGTGAGGAAATGGCGGTACTACTTGTATGGCTCTACGTTTGTTGCATGAACAGATCATCACTCCTTGCGCTATATCTGTGATCAGGTGATCTCAGAGGCCAGAAGGCTAGATAGGTTGAGCTTATGCAAGAGTTTGACTTTGAGATCCGTTATAAAAAAGGATCCAGCAATCGAGTTGTCGATGCGCTCAGCAGGATTCTTGAGGTCAATGCCTTGTCTATGGCTGAAATCTCGACGGATTTCTATCTCTCTTTCCGAGGGCTATGTCGTTCCGATGGCCATTTTGGCAAGATATGGAACGGTCGAAGCGGGACGTGACTCGCATACAGGCTTGGGTGGTCCGGAGACCCAAGTGAGTCGTGCTGGAGAGACAAGACAACGACAATATTCCATTAGAGGTCGACTATTATTCAGAAATGGTAAAGTCTGCGTGTCGGAAATCGATGAGATTCGACAAAGGATTTTGTGCGAATGCCACGATGTTCCTAGCGCTGGGCACCCAGGCATCCAGAGAACTTTGGCTTTGGTCAAGCGATATTTCTATTGGCCAAGGATGCGCTCTTACATAGAGAGCTTTGTGAAGAGATGCGCTCAGTGTCAGGTCAATAAGGCAAAGCGCCTTAGGAAAGCTCGCCTGCTACACCCATTGGAAATCCCAGATGCCAAGTGGCAAAGTATTTCCATGGACTTTATCGTTAGTCGGGGCAATGACGCTATTTGGGTTGTGGTCGATAGACTCACAAAAATGGCGAAGTTTATACCAACGAAATCGACAATAAAAAGCCATGAGTTGATGGTTTTATTTGTCGATCAGCTTTATAAGTGGTATGGTCTGCCAGAGGATATCGTCAGTGATCGAGATACTAAGTTCACTGGCCGATTTTGGCGAGATGTGTTTACTCATCTTCAGACGAAGTTGAGTATGTCGTCTTCTGATCATCCTGAGTCGGACGGACAAACTGAGAGGATGAATCAGACATTAGAGGACATGTTGAGAGCCTATGTCTCTCACAGGCAGTCTGATTGGGAAAGGTATCTCCCACAGTTAGAGTTTGCCCATAATAGTAGCAAGCATTCTGCTACTGGATTTAGCCCGTTCATGCTGATGTATGGATTTGAGCCTAAATCCCCAATTGTTGTTGGCTTAGAGAAAGTCAAGGAACGCCAAGCTCGTGATTTCCTGTATGACATGCAAGAAATGCTCGAATTGGCTAAGGATAGTATAAGAACGGCTCGTGACCGAGTTACTACTTATGCTAATCAAAACAGGTCTCCAAGGACTCTAGATGTGGGACAATGGGTCTATTTGAAGATACCCAAGGATTCCAAGACTACGCGAACAGGAAAGCATTATAAGCTTTCAGCTAGATATTGTGGTCCGTTCTTGATCACAAAGAAAATTGGCCAAGTTGCCTACAAACTGGCTCTTCCTTCGGATGTTAGTGTACATCCAGTGTTTCATGTCAGCCGCCTTAAAGTGAAATTGGGCGAAGCCGAAGTTGTTGTGCCTATCGAGGAAAATGTATGGCAAGATATGCAAACTGAGTATATTCCTCAAGAACCAGAAGCAGTTTTAGATCATCGTACCAGTCATGCACATCAAAAGGCTTATGACGAGTACTTAATTAAATGGAAGGGTCAATCTGAAAGATTTGCTACTTGGGAACCCGTTAGAGCTTTGACGGTTCAATATCCCCACTTCATTGATGAGGACATCAATGGTTCTTGAGGGGGGAAGTATGTTATGTCCCGCTCACAAGAGAGGGGATCTAGCCCAGATGCCGTCGAGATGGGCGTCCAATGTCGAGGCGGACGTAGTGTGAACACGGCCAGTGAGGCCGGCCATTATTATAAAAGGGAGGCCAAGGTCTCATTTGGAGTTATCGACCCCCACTGGCAGGGTGCCAATGGTTAGCCGACGAGGTTAGGAGTGCACGAGGTCACCTCGAGGAGGTGAGGCCGGGTGGTATGGGACGCTCGGTCTTACAGGTGCACGCCTACGTCCTCGGACGCTGGCCCCAGCACGAAGGAGCTGCCGGATGGTGGCTATGGTCGGGTGGTTCGTCCGACGCGTATCTATAGGCGGTCTGTGTAGCCGAGAGATCCATCTCCGCGTTTGTTTCAGCTATTGATTGCACAAATCTGGTACAATGGTCTAGATTCAATGGACTTGCCAATGATGTCCACAACAATGATGACGACGACGAGACGGGCTGAAAACTGAAAACACTAGGGGCTGAAATCTGAAATCTGCAAAACACTGACTTCTCGTTGATCTTTGACACTGTGTCGGCGAGGACGGCGATGGCGACGACGATGCGTTGAAAACGCAGATGCTGAAAACTGCAAATAGCAGGCTGAATCTGAAAACGCTTGCTGATCTGACGGTACGGAGAGGATCAGATGCGGGTAGGTGAGATATGCGAGGCTAGGGGCTGGATCTGATGTGTCTAAATGCTGAAAGCTGAAAACACTGATGCAATGGAACTGATCTGACGCCGGAACTGCAAAACGCTAGGCAAGGTCTGCAACTGAAAAACGCCAGGTGATCTGCAGCAAAAACACCAAGGCTGATCTGCAACCTGAAAACACTATGCTGAATCTGTTGACTGGAAACGATAGGGCCTCCTGTTGGTCTTGCTGAGAAGGTGCACTGCAAGTTGCTGGAACTTCTTTTGCCTCTTCTGTCAAATAGTGCTAGCGCTAGCTTTCTTTTTTAGATACTTAGTAAAATTGCCCTACCCAATTTTCCAACAAAAGTCACTTATTAAATAATAAGTGAAAAATGAATAATCGGGAAAATGGATTCTATGCACTGTAAAATGCTCATGATGGGTATTGAATGTCATGTTGTGTGCAACCAGAGGATATGCAACTACTCTAGTGCTTGGACATGCACGGCCTACTCACAGGCTCACAAAGGTGCCAGAAATGTAAGGTGAAGCAGAAGTGAATGTTGAACTTTGCTCAAGATGAGTGCTCCGAACTGTGCTCAAGGTTCCTTTTTCTTACGGAATGGAGAGCCTTCAGTTCCTTTAGTGAGAGAGTGCAATTGACACAAACAAAGTGGTGAACACTGTGCATGAAGGTGCATGAGATTGAGAGATAGAGAGAGAAGAATACGACACCAGAATGTTGTCAAAACCCTCCTCTGAAGGCCCCACTCTCTATTGCGAGAGCGGTCTACTATTGATTGCACAAATCTCTACAATGCTTTGGACTTCCCAACGATGTCGACGACGATGAGGACGACGACGAGACGGGCTGACATCTGAAAATGCTAAGGACTGAAATCTGCAAATCTTTATATGTTGAATTCTGACTCTATGTCGATGACGACGATGCGCTGAAAACGCAGATGCTGAAATCTGCGTTTTCCGGGCTGAATCTGCAAACTTCACGGGATCTGACCGTGTGGCGAGGATCTGTTGCGGGAAGGTGAGATCTACGAGGTTTGTGGGTTCTTCTATGGGTTCTGAATGCTGAAAACTGAAAACGCTGATGCTTGTGGGGATTTCGTCGCGAAGATCTGCAAAAACGCTGAAGTGTCTTGAAGATGTAATAACGCTAGGGCTGAAATTGGTCTTGCTATGGAGAATCTGCTAACGTTGGGGCTTCTGCTTGGTCTACTGTCGCTAGGGATTTACAAGAGCAAAAACGCTGGCTGATTTGGTCCAAAAACGCTAGCTTTCTGCTATGAAGCAAAAACACTAGGGCATCTGGGGGTTCTGCTGAGAAGTTGCCTGTTGAGCGAGTGCTCCTGCTGCCTCTTCTGCCAGAAAGTGCTAGCGCTAGGTTTGCTTATATACAAACTTAGCCAAATTGCCCTACCTACTTTCCAACAAAAGTCACTTAATAAATAAGTGAAAAATGTCAAAAATAGGGAAAATAGGTTTAATGCACTGGAAAATGATCCTGATGGAATCTGATGGAAATCTGATGGTCATGCTGTGTGCAACCAGAGGATATGCATCTAATCTAAGTGCGCATCTAATCTAAGTGCCTCGACGTGCACAGTCTGCAAACAGACTCACAAAAGTGCCAGATCACCTCCTATTCTAGACTGACTTGACTGAACTGAACCCTGGTCATGTTGTAGCTTGTCCACGGACACATAGGGTTGGATGTGTCACGTGACAAGAACACTTCCTAAGCTGATCTGAATCCTAAACTTAAAGTAGCTTGTCCACATGCACATAGGGTTAGATGTGCACGTGACAGTGGCGTACTGATCAACCATATCCTCGAAGCTTCTATGATGAATCGCAGAAATAGACAAGACTAACGGCTTCCGAGACAAAGCATCTTCCAACAAGTTCTTTTGTCCCTTAACATGGACAATCTAGAAGTGAAATTGTGACAAGATGTTAGTCCAACACATCTGCTTTTCCGAAACCTGCTTCTGTACAAGAAGTAGCGTAAACTCTGATAATCAGTGAAGATTGTATGTCACGATTGTGATTATAATGCAGTATACATACACTCCTAGTTGCAGATACGCGAAGTGCCATGCCATGGAGGACCCCTGCGCTTGGATGGTCACACCCCTTCTCTCAAGAGACGTGTGTCTTCGCAAAAAGCCACACTCCTTCGACAACTGCTCACACCCCTTTGCTCTACGTGTGCGACTCTTTGCCCAATGGTTGCAACTCTTCGCCGAAAGGATGTGCCTTTACGTCTAAAATCATGTCTCTTCACCAAGAGACACGTCTTTTCATTTGTGTCTCTTCGTCTCCTATATAAGGAGCCCTTGTATCACACATTCAATCAATCAAACACAGAGTCTTCTAAGTCTTGTTTCTGAGTTCAGTTCAAGTTTCTTAAGTCTTAAACATGAGTTTAAGTACTTAATTAAGGATTAGTACCTAGAATCCTTACAGTGGTATCAAAGCAAAATTTTCCGGGACCCGAAGATTGTGAGCCTCTCACCCTCGTCGCTACCCTCTTCTCCCCTTCTCGGAGTTGCATGGAAGAAGAAGAAAGGTGGTACACACACCCAAACGAGCATGAGGTAACTTAAATTTATTCTGGTCCAATTATATAAATAAAGACAGCAGTATGGCTGTGTGTGGCGTACCCGATGAATTTTGGGATCGTTGTGCTGGTGCCTCTTAGCCTGCTCTTTCATTGGGATGAACCCCTTTGTTGGTGCCCCTTCACGTTATAAGGTATTGAAGCAGCAGGCGACATGCCCCTTGTTCTCCGTGTTCGCACCCCTTCCCAGAGGATTGCACCTTTTCGCCTCTCTGTGCACCCCTTCATTCGAGAGGGTATTGAACCGGTAGGTGGCTACCCCCTTCCCAAGGTTCGCACCCCTTCTCTCTTGCTAGCACCCCTTCCCCAAGAGTCATGCCCCTTTGTGCAAATCGATGGGCTGCAATCACTAGGCTGCTTTGCTGAAATTTTCACACACCCCTTCCCAATGCTCGCACCTCTTCGCGGAGAGCCATGCCTTTGTGCAAATCGTTGAATTGCTGAAATTGCTGAATTGCTGAGATCGCTGGACTGAAGCGTTGGGCTGAATTCAGCGTTGGCTGAACTTTTCTCTGGTCTTTTGTTTTTACGTAAGCAATCCACAGCGCATCATTTGTTTTTTAAAACATCAGCCAAAGGTTTTAAGTTAAGTGGCCGGCCAACCCCAAATTGGCTTGGCCGCCCCAAATTTAATAAAGTGTAGACATAACAATAATCTGATAATTATAAAAACCACAAAATGACAAGCGATAGCCAGATTTGCTCCCTCTCCCTCAGCGCTGGCACACTCTCCCCCACCACTCTGCGCGCGCGATGGCAAACGAATTCTTCGACGCGCCCGTGCCGTACCTCTTGTGTGTAGATGAGGTCCCCGAAGAAGACTTGCCGGTGAATCCTCTTCCTTCACAAGAGGTTATAGTCATTCTGGAATCACACCTACCCACAACTCCAAAGCCAAAACCCGTTCTAGACGCAGTTTCCGCTCCCGAAGTATCAATTTCTGTTGAAAAGTCGGCATGGCCGAATCACAAGATGGCAACGACAATATTTTCCCCGAGGATTCGATAGCAATTTTCAAAGAGCAGATGCAGCACTTTCAACAAGCCTCGCATCGATTCACATTCGCTTGGATCAGATGCAGATGCAGATGCAAACCTCTTCTCGCCGCTCGGAGTCACCCTATTGCTTCTCGGACTACACATGCAGTTTCTCCGCCATCTTCTTTCGACACTTCAGTGGTCTACCAGGAAGAACCACTCACACAAAAGCCTTCAGAACTCAAATTTTCTCACCCAAAGCATGGTTTTTTTTAAAGTTACAACCGGACAAAAAGTATCTTCGTGCGAGCAACAAAAGTCTCAGCATAAATATTCTTGGAAATGTTATAGTACTAAGCAGCCAACATCTTATTCGAATCATCGGCAACAAAAGCAGCAATATGAAGCTTCCAAAGGATCATCAGCGATATCAAGATGGGCTTATTTAGTGGCACATATATCTGACCCTAGTCAAGTACTCGGTCGTGAATGCTGCGACGTTGGACAAGTTCCCCCTCGCGAACCATGCCCTACATTTTAAGTCTTTTTTGTCTGATGGTGGTACAGTTACAAATTTATTGATCCTTTCCTTGTGCAAGAGGATCCTTCAGAGGTCTAAGAGTTAACAACTTTCTCAACCTCCCCCTTGTCAATTGGAAGCCTTAATACCCACTGAGAAAGCTGAAGATTCAGAAGATTCCAGTTCTTATGTGACAACCAACAAGCACATAACCCCTTCTTTGGCCGTGATCCAGGCAAGAAAATTCGCCTCGTCACCGCCCTTGCAGAATACAGTCTTTGTCTCTAAACAGATGCCAGATGCTATGGTGAACGATAATTCTTCAAACTTGAAGACTCCAGTCCTTACCTTAAGCGGTGCAAATGATAAAGCAAATACAGACTCTTGCAGCACGACTTTAGTCGCTGCAAATGAATCTTTGGACACAACTTGTTTTATGGATAAAACTTTACAGATGGATATACCTCCAAATACTACTCTGTTTAAATCTACGATATCCCTTCAGGAGGATTTTACTGTCTCAAATAAACCAATGGAATACCTTATAGATTTCCAACCAATGGTCTTTACTCAAAAGAAAACTCAAGTCAATTTACCAATAATTTCACTCGAAGCAGATACAAATTCAATCTTTTATTGGACAAAGCTCGAAGTTACAAGATCAGTTTTCAATTTGGTAAAATAGTCATGGTCAATAACAGTGCCATGACATGGGACTTAACAGAAAGAGCTTTGGATGCAGAAGCACAACAACATACATTTCCTTCTCTCGGATTTTCTTACAACTACCCTGGGTTTTATTTAAAGAGGGAGGGAATGTCACGATTGTGACTATGTTGCAGTATACATCCACTCCTAGTTGAAGATACGCAAAGTGCCATGCCAAGGAGGACCCCTGCGCTTGGATTGTCACACCCCTTCGCTCGAGAGACGTGCCTCTTCGCCAAAATCCACACTCCTTCGACGACTCGTCACACCCCTTCGCTCTACAAGTGTGACTCTTTGCCCAATGGTTGTAGCTCTTTACCGAAAGGATGTGCCTTTACGTTTAAAGTCATGTCTCTTCACCAAGAGACGCGTCTTTTCATTTGTGTCTCTTTGTCTCCTATATAAGGAGCCCTTGTATCACACATTCAATCAATCAAACTTCTGAGTCTTGTTTCTGAATTCAGTTCAAGTTTCTTAAGTCTTAATCATGAGTTTAAGTACTTAATTAAGGATTAGTACCTAGAATCCTTACACCGTATAATCGGTACTGAAGACCGTAAAATCGGCTCCAAGTAGGTAATGTCGCCACTAAGTAAGAACATGGATAACCGCCAAAAGCTCTTTCTCATAACTCTGTGTTGTCAATTCCGGTCTTGAAAACAATCGGCTCTCATAGGCAATGACATGGCCTTCTTGCATTAAGACCGCACCCAGACTACGACCACAAGCATCACAATATACTTCGAATGACTTTTGCAAATCCGGCAAAGTCAATAGTGGTCCAGTAGTCAATTTCTCTTTCAATGTCTGAAAGGTAGTCACCTCTGTGGGTCCCCACGAGAAAGGGACTCCTTTCTGTGTCAGAATGTGCAAAGGGGAAGCTACCTCTGCAAACTTTCGAATGAACCGCTGGTAGTAAGAACATAAGCCCAAGAAGCTTCTAACTTCATGTACATTCTTTAAATCGGGCCAATCACGTATAGTCTCAATCTTGGCCGGGTCCATCTGTACTCCGAGACGATGTGTCCCAAAAAGTGTATCTCCGACAAGAGAAATCCGCTCTTTTTGGCATTGATAACTAACTTGTGATCTCGCATGTCTGAAAGACTTGAAGCAGATGGTGTCTATGTTCTGCCTCATCCTTGGAGAAGACTATAATGTCATCAAAGTGCCGACAAACAATCTGTACTCTCTGAAAATCCTGTCCATCATTCGGTTGAAAGTCGTTGGAGCATTGGTAAGGCCAAAAGGCATCACCAAAAATTCATATAAACCGAAGCTCGTCCGAAAGGCTGTCTTGTAGACATCTCCCGGCACGATTCTGATCTGATGATAACCGCTTTTCAAATCAATCCTGCTGAAACAGGAGGATCCCTGTAGTCGGTCAAGAATATCATCGATCCTTGGAATCGGAAATCTGTTCTTGATGGTGATTTTATTGAGAGCTCTGTAGTCAATGCACATTCTCCAAGATCCGTCTTTCTTTAAAATCAACAACATCGGAGAGCAATAGGGTGAAGTACTTGGCTCGATAAGACCCTTTTCTGAAAGGTCTTTCACTTGGTTCATAATCTCTTCATTCTAGGCTCGGCTACACGGTAAGGTGGCCGGTTCGATGGTGTGCTTCTAGGTATCAGATCAATAGTGTGATACTCAAGCCACGAGATGGTGGCAACTCGTCTGGCAGGCCCTCAGAGAAGCAATCGGCATGAGTGTGGAGAAAATCTTGGCGTTCTTTATCAAGTTCAGACATGTTCGTTCTGTGTTCATCATTTAACTCTTTCAAGTAGATCGAGTAAACAAAGAGACTAGATTTCATTAATTTGGAAATGGCCGAAGCCGATACAATAGGGACAGACTCGCCCTTCAGTTTTACATCAAGTACAATTTTTCGTCCCTTTTCATTTGTCAGACTCGTTTTCTTTGTCCGATACTCGAACACAGCGTTGTTCTTATGGTACCAAGGGACTCCTAGGAGGACATCACAACCTTCCAAGGGCATCTTCCAACGGCATTATGTAAAAGTCCTCGTGCGCCAAATACCCTTGACAATGCAACCGAAGTTTGCCAATGACAGGTGTAATCGCTATGTCCCGTCCAAGTGCCGCTAGAACTGCCTCTGCTTGTGGTCCATCCTATCGGGTGTAATCTCGAGCCGCGCCGCCAATTCAGGTGAAATGAAGTTAGCCTTGGCTCCTCCATCGAAGAAAATCAGGGCTTCTTGATCTTTCACTTTGCCCCAAGCTCGGCAAAGTTCTGTACTTTCATCGATCATGCTTGGGTCAGTACCCATGCAATCTGGAACCAGTCCTGCTTTCATCTTGCCTTTTCTGCCACATTTCTCTGCTACTCTCAAACTCTATGGCTTGTCTTCATGTTGTTCTTGTTGTGCCCTTTTGGGGCACTTGCAGAGACGTGTCCATGTTGCCTGCATCCAAAACACTTCCCTTCTTTGATGTGATTGGCCCTCTCTCGAAGAGTGAGCCGGGGTCGTGTATCCTTGTCTTTCTTTTCTTGGAAACTCTTTCTCTTTCTACTTTCATTGGGAGAGGTCTGTTGGGTTTTTTGAGTCAAGATCTCATCAGTGGGGTAAGTCAAATTTCCCGAATGTATCGCAAAACCCCGTTTTGCATGACCCATCAATTCTTGAATAGAGTTTGATTTTTGTTTCAAGCAGTAGTCTCGGATCTCTATAGGGAGTCTACAACAAAACCGCTCAATCTGTTCCTTAAAAGAGATTCTTAAATGAAGACGTTGGTAGAAAAGAGTTCCAAAATTTCTCGCAATAAGCGTCCAAAGAATCTCCCTTCGTCATCCGAAGATGATTCAAAGGGGTTATACAAATTGGCGAGCGGGTATTTCCAAGCAATGAAATAATCGAGCAAGTCCCTTCAAACATGCTCTTGAGCTTAAAGACCAAAGTAATCTGGCCGAATTCACAACACGTAGCAACGGTGCATATCTTCAAGACAATCTATCCTAATGGCTCAAATTCACACACTCCTGACATATGATTAATGCCAGACTCCCACAACTACTTGGGCAATCATATGAGTTGCTACAGAGATGTAGCCGTGACAATTAGAAAACTTGCATGTCTTCTCTCATAATTCAAGATTACGCATGCTTGATGCATGGTGCCACGACCCCTTGGCTTTACGCGCTCCATCCTTGTCTGCCCCCCACCTCACCCAATACTACTTGTCTGCATTGACTAGCCTTCTCCTTCAAATTTAATGGTGTTGAACCGCTAGTATCCTGTTCGATTCTTTAAGTTTTTTATTTAAAATCATTGGCCCCTTGTCACGTGACACATCCAACCCTATGTGTCCGTGGACATGCTACAGCATGATCAAGGTTCAGTCAGTCCAATCAATCTAGATTAGAAGTGATCTGGCACTTTTGTGAGTCTATTCGTAGACCGTGCATGCCCAGTCACTTAGTGTAGATGCATATCCTCTGGTTGCACACAGCCTGATCATCAATATTCCCATCAAAATCCATCAGATTCCATCAAGGAAATTTTCCAGTGCATTTAGCCTATCTTACCTATTTTTGACATTTTTCACTTATTATTTTTAAGTGACTTTTGTTGGAAAGTAGGTAGGGCAATTTTGCTAAGTTTGTATATAAGCAAACTAGAGTTAGCACTAAATGGCAGAAGAGGCAACGGGAGCCAAGCTCAGCAGGCAACTTCTCAACAAGACCCTTGATGGACTTTCCCTCCAAGCAGCAAATTTCCCCCATGCTAGCGTTTTCTTCAACAAGCCTTACCTAGCGTTTTGCATCAGCAAGGATCGCCAGCAAAAGCAAGCAGCATCCCCTAGCGTTTTCACTCAGCATCATCGCCAGAACCCCCAACAGATAGCGTTTTTTTGCAGAGCCTTGACCTAGTGTTTTTGAGATCCCCTGAGCTGGCGTTTTTGACAGATCCTTGACCTAGCGTTTTTGGATCCCAGCGTTTGCAGATTTGCAACAATTTTCAGCAATAGAAGATCAGCAAGATTCAGCCCTAGAAGAGTAGCAGATTCAGCCGATAAGAACCTCAGTTTTCAGCCCTAAACCTGCAGATTTTCAGCGACAAAGACCGACAAAAACAACCCCCAAAATCAGCGTTTTTGGACTTGTAGCAGATTTCAGCCCATAACGTTTTTGGACAGCAGTAGAAAGATTGTAGATTTCAACCCTAGTGTTGGTCTCGTCGTCCTTATCGTCATCGCCGACATAGCCTAGACTTGCATCAGCCACATGCATTCCCATTGTACCAGATTGTGCAATCATAAGTAGACTACTCTCGTCGACGAGAGTGGGGCCTTCGGAGGAGGGTTTTAACTGAAGCTTCCTTCCTCAAAAGAAGAGTGGACCACCATGTTCGAGCATTTCCTTTGAAGAAAGATGTAGCCCTCCTAATCTTGGAGTGCTTTGAGTAATGCCCTCCAGAGAAGGCTATGTGAAACTGTTGAATGAAGGCTAAAGCCCTCGGAGCATCTCGGAACCCAGAAAAGGATTCAAATTTAATCGACTGTCCACCTTCTTTGAGTTCTTTTACTTTCTTGCTTGTCTTCGAGAAAGTCACATTGGTTGGGGCTCTGTAAAATGCTGCTTCTTTGCATAACACGTGGTCGTCGGAGTCTGAACTGTCAGAGGATGACTCCTCTGTAGAACTGTCAGAAACTGGGTAAAATCTAGGTTTCTTTGCCTTTTTCTTGCCCTTTCCGAAGCTTTTCTTTTTGCTTCGCTTTTTGCCTTTTCTGTCCTCCTCGCTCGAGTAAGAAGAGCTAGACGAACTGTCAGAAGAAGAAGAAGAAGAAGAACCGGGTAGTCCTTCAAATCGTACATGCTTCTTCTACTTTCTTGCCGATGCAAAAGAAGATTGACGACCCAAATAACCCGGGAAGTCAATCCCCTTCTTGTGCTTTTTCTCTTGCTTTTTGGATTTGTTGTTTGCGTCTAAAAGCCAACTGATATGTGTATGAACCACCTCTTGTAATTCTTGCTCTGTAAACATCCTAGTAGAAGGAGGTTTCTTGATTGCCAGTTTGATGGGTGGTTCTCTGGCTTTCTGCCATTGGGTGTGCACTTCGGCGATGGATTGCTGAGACAAAAAATTTGCAAATTGCGGATCCTTCGCAATTTTAATCATCTGCTTCGTGCACTCGTCAACCTGTTGTTGATGTTCCATCTCTCAAGTTCGTATAGGGTAGGCCGAGGTGGCCCATACTCTTCCTCTGTTTGTTCAACAAAATCTTCTTCGTGATCTCCTCCCACATTAGCAGATGCAAAAGAAGTCGATTGATTCTTGTTGGAATCCATAAGTGTCACAAGAAAAGGATCGGATTTTCCGGTAGAAGAGAAATCGGCCGCGCTCTAATACCATCGTAACAAAACTTGGACACCCCAAGTCAGGATTCTACCGCGACACAACAGAGATTCACTTCAAAATAGTTCACAAAGACGACACTGCCCGACGTAATTCCATGCCCAAAGGTATTGGCCCCAAAGAGTCAAGATTGACGCCCCTTTCGATATTTCTATTTATATTAATCTGTGTGCAAAGTACAAAGAGAGCCCGCGGGTGCTCACTCTCAAACTCTGCATCCAGATGCTCTGAAGAGTGTGTCCCTGTGAACTTATTTATTCTTACATCGGATGCCCAAAAGCAGAGCCCCAAAAGCTTTTTAAACTCAAAAGCAAAGTTCCCAAAAGCAATTGGTCTTCCAAAAGCTGCTAAAAACAGCCAACGCAATTCACGAAAAATCCGTACAGCTGTCGGGGAAAAACATGGAAGTCCGTACGCTACCACATCAGCATGTCAACGCATTTTGCGGCGATCCGTATGGCTTGCCACATGTCATGACGCTTGTCAACGTGAATTCCGACGGATTTGCCGCTGTAGCCTGTCGGCACATTTCTCAAAGTGTCCGCGAGCCTGCCACGTCATCAATTTGTGACAGCACGAGACAAAAGATGTTTTGAATGTCACACTAAAGGTTATATGATAAGAGATTGTCCTAAGAAAGCATCCAACGAACCTAAAGAATCCACAGAACCCACATTCTCTGTTAATGCCATAAATGAGAATACTAGTGTGTCCCAAGTTTCTAATGATCATCTAGCTGATGAGTCTCTCATGATGTGTTATGGTCATGTGAATGGTCAACGCATTATGATCTTGTTTGATTCTGGTAGTATGCATGATGTGATTGGTGACTCTCTTGTAGAAAGAGCCCGCTTGGAGGTTAGCCAAACTGCTCTGGAGGTGTCGGCCTTTGCTCCCGATATGGACTCTCCCATTACACGGAGTGTCGTGATGTGTTATTCATTGTTCAGCAAGTTTCCTTCCGTAGTAGATTTGTTGTGTCTCCTCTCTCAGAATGTGATGATTTTGGGCATTCGATGGTTTCGTGAACATAACCCTCTCATTGATGGGGTAGACAATACGCTCACTCTAAATGCCAAAAGTGACTCTCCCATGATCATTCATGGTGAGAAGGGTCTTCATTCTTTACCTCTCATTTCTCATGTGCAGGCGAAGCTTGAAAAGAAACATAAGAAGGAGACTCTCTCAGTCCTTTCTTCTCCGAAGCACGACATATTTTTTGCATAATAGAGATGTGATTGTTCACAAGGATGATGGTTTGAATGATGATGTTTCTAGTGAAGCTAACCTCATTGCAACTACAATCAACCACGCAGGTCCGATCTTGGCTCGAGTCGAGGTCTAAAGAACCCACTCAGGAAGTATTGTGTATTCGCATGATTAACCAGCACGCGCATTGTTCGAGTTTCTCATTCGTGACGGTTTCTTGTATTTTCATCATCGTCTTTGTGTTCCCTTTTCACAGGCATGCAGTATTGTATGATGCACATGATTCACTCACTGATGAGCACCGATGTATGCGGATCACTCTCGAAAAGACAAAAAGTTTGCATTCAAGGAATTCACATTGTTTCTTGTCCGTTTTGTCAATCGCTTTTACATGTTTCTTCCTTGGCATGACACAATCTCAGAAAGAGAACGAGCAAGATTGTCCATCAAGCATCGGCATTTCTGTTATGATTTGCCACAATTGATAGGTTTAGGTCGAAAAGTCAAGTTTCAATCCCACTTTTGCGTGTGTTTGGTGAACGGTTTGACACTCCGTCACTTCGTTCATCTGCATTGCATGAACGGTTATTTAGCGAGAATAGTATTTTTCCAGTTACTCTACATGGAATGGGTATGTTTATGATTTGTGTTGGAAATGATTTCAAGAATTTTCCTCCTCGGAGATTCTTGAAGAAGGTGGACCCACGACGATAGCCGAAGTTGGAGCATTGGAGCCGCAACAGATTACTGTCGCTTTCGGCGCAGCCCATAGAAGCAAGCATTGCAGACCTTCATGAACTTCAAGTATCGCACGACCAAGCATCAGAGTGAGCCGGCAAAGAGTTCTTCCCACGATTCCAGGAGTTGTTGGCGCACTTCCTCGACGCCATACAGCTCGGTACCAGTACCTCGCTTTAAAAAGAAGAGGATGTCACGTGTGCACATCTAACCCTATGTGCATGTAGACAAGCTATCCCAGTTCTAGGGTTCAGGTTAACCTAGGAAGTGTTATGGCACCCTTGTGAGCCTTTGCGCAAGCCGTGCATGTCTAGGCACTTAGAATAGTTGCATACCCTCTGATTGCACACAGCATGATCATTAGCACAACATTCAGTACCCATCATGAGCATTTTCCAGAGCATAGAACCCTTTTTCCCAAAGTACATAATTTTCGCTTATTTATTATTAAGTGACTTTTGTTCGAAAAGTAGGTAGGGCAAATTGCTAAAGATCTATAAAGAAACCATTGGGCACTCAGTAGAAGCAGACGAAGCAGGGATAGAAGGAGGTAGACACCCAGCAGTCAAGCAGCACCTCAAAAGGAGCCCTAACGTTTTCTCAAGAAGAAGAAGATCAACGTTTTCAACCGCTACCACCAACGTTTTTAGTTTTCAGCCTTAGCCTCGCGAGAACCCGCATCCTCTAGTTGCAGATCCTCGCCAGATTCCCCATCTAATACCAAATTAGCCTAGCATTTCAGAATTCAATAGATCAGTCTAGCGTTTCCAAATTTCAGCCAAATCAGCCAACGTTTTAGCTTTTCAGCCCTTGCACGACACGGCGGTTGCAGATCAGTCCCACATTACCGTCACAGTAGCAAATCCATAGCAGAGCATCTAGCATTTTCAGTTTTCAGCCTTGACACCGTCGTCGTCGTCGGCATCTTTATCGTCATCGCAATTGCTATCTTGACTACAACACCTTCGTCATCGTCATCGCGGATCCCTAACTTGACGACGACACCTTCGTCATCGTCATCGCAAATCCCTAACTTGACGACGACACCATCGTTGCCATCGTCATTAGCAGAGTATCTAGCGTTTTCAGTTTTCAGCTTTGACGTCGCCGTCATCGACACCATCGTTGTCGTCGACATCGTCATCGTCATCACAGTCGCTTTCTTGATGACGACACCTTCGTCATCGTCATTGCAGATCCCTAACTTGACGACGGCACCTCCGTCGCCATCCCAGATCCCGGACTTGATGACGACACCATCGTTGTCATCGTCATAGTCTCCGACGTCGTCATCGACATCGTCGTTGTCGACATTGTCATCATCAAGTCCACAGCATCTAGACCATTGTACCAGATTTATGCAATCTATAGTATAGACCTCCCTCGCCATAGAGAGGGGGACCCTTAAAGGAGGGTTTCAGAACCATCTAGTGTCGTATCTTTCTCTCTATCTCTCATTCTCAGCACTCATTCACAGTACCATTCACTTTGTTTGTGATCATTGCACTTGCACTCTCTCTCTAAGAAGAACGGAAGGCTCTCCCTTCCGTAATTAAAAGGAACCCTTGAGCACAGTGCGGAGCACTCATCCTGAGCACTATCATTGACTTCCGTTACACCTTACATGCAGCAACAAGCCACCCAAATACACCAGGCTGCAACTCTAGAATCCTCTCACACATTCTTTACCAGATTGAGGGGTGTGGGAGGCAAAGGAGGCAAGTTATATTGCTATCGTTGAATTCCTTGAGCACTATATGTGGTGAAATTGAAATCTTGCTTGAGAAACTCAGCCTAATGAAATCTCCGTTGCTACTGGGTTGAGCATTAGGTTGAGCTACTTCAATCATCATGTGTTCGTGAGCCAAGAGTGAATAGCTTGCACATGATTTATTGTCAGATATATGGAACCTAAATCCTAAAGGAACCAAATGTCTTTGATATGGAGATGCTTCGCACCTTGACTTAAAACATAGTTAAAAACTTTTAAAATGGTTGATAATTGCTTTTTCTGAGGTGTAGGCGGAGTGTTGAAGTGTCCATAGCTGCTTCTGCTCTGACTATCTCATAAACTAAGCTCACTATGAGCTGCAGAGGGGTGTTATAATCATGCAGCTCATATGAACTCCCAACTCATAGCCCATTTATTTGACATAGTTGGTTTCAGAAATTGGGTAGGAATCAGGATATCAAATTGTTTGAGAAGTACGTAAGAGACCCTTCACAAGCATTTTGTATCTATCCCATCAGCATTAATAGGTACAATGTCAAGCATGGTTGCCAATATCGCTCTCACTCTCATGTTTGTCTGTGAATGCAAATGTGTCTTACTTAGGGCATTGCACTGTACTAACAAGAAATTGCTCGACTTTCAATTCAATGAAAAATACATCATGCTTCCCCTGTAAACGTACTTGGGACATCTTGAGCTCCTATCAGGCGCCCTTTGGTGCATCACTTGGACAAAGATCCGATGGATGTTATAGTTGCATTGCTAAAGGTACTAATAACAATAGCTCAAGAGAAAACAGTTTAAAAACATACCATGTTTAGAATTTCTGTATGAATTGTGTATGCTTTGCAAACTGCCAAACAAATTTCGAGCTTCCTTGACCTCTGCATAAACCCTATCACCTGAAGGGCTTGTGATGGGCATAAAATTGCCCTCAATGTCAGCCAATCTTCTGGCAGGAAGCTTTGAATCAACGTTGGGAACTCTTTCACAATTGGCTGTTTTAATTTTGGGAGAAGCAGGTGACCACTCAGCTTCCTGGGGCAAAACCCAGTCATTTTCTACCACTTTCTGACTGCTAAAATCGTGGAAGCTTTCGTTATCGCTAGTCTTTCCTCGTTTTCTTGCTGCAAAGTTGAACTGTCGTGTTAATCACTGGTATGAGTAGCTGAGCAGACCTGCTGCATGCATAATAAATGAAGGACAAAGTGCACTTGAAATCATTGGACTTACAATCTGGTTCAAGAGCAGGAGAGAAGGATCTCTTTCGATCGGCACCAACTGCTGGAGGAGACCAAGTTTCTTCGGGGGGGATAAGTTCTGGGCTAAGTTCTGTGGCAACATAAACCGAGACTATGAAATCAGCACTACAAATTAAGCCGACAAGAAAAAAATTGTTCCTTCAAGCACCTGCAGAATGGGAGAACTCTACGTCTTCGTGTTCCTGTTCAAAATCCAGTGAATGCTGCATACAATCAGGAAAAGGATTCTCTTGCTGAGCCATCCATTCTAGCTCATCGAAATCAGGAGCGTCCATGACTCTGTGTGTATGTCAGGGGCACGCCCCGGGGGGGGGGGGGGGGGGGGGGGGGTCCGTGAGAGCCCTCGTACACAGGGGGAGAGAGACAGAGAGAGAGTGAGTGAGTGAGTGAGAGGAGCGCGGGAAACTTGGCCAGCGTCAGACCAGTCACCGGCCTGGACGGACAGCCTCGTTTATAAGTGACACGCCCCTGCTGCGTTGATCCGACGGACCGAAGCCCCCCGCCCCGTCGAAAACTCGCCCCTGCCGTAGATCCCATGAGTCCCACCCGAGGCAAGAATTTATAGCTTGAGCGTCGCATTGCTTTCAGCGCATCGTGGTAGGCGGATTGGATAGGGTGCATGAGTCCAGTGCGAGAGGTGGGGAGTTTGAGTTGCAACACTAACGGCATGGAACGGTGGATTGATTCTCTGTTGTAGATCCCATCACTTTCACCCATGTTGTTTATAGACGAGGGACGGGACAATATATCTCTCGGTCAACCTAACCTGCTTTTTTTATTTCTTGATCCAAGCCACTAAAGTATTAGCAGCATTTAGTCTTAAATTTGTAATTAGCTAGTCACACTAAGCATTTAGTCTTAAATTTGTAATTAGCTAGTCACACTAAGCAGAGGGAGAGAAAAAAACTTAATAATATAAGAAAAGAAGATCGTGTAGCTAAAAGGTAGGAAAAGCCTCTTACTAAATTAAATGGAAGAATGAACGTGGAGCTACAAAGAAGGGAAAAATATTGGTTTCTCATTCATTAGTTCATCACAAAGGAAAGCTCATAATCTATCTATCTATTTATCTATCTATTACTTAATTAAAATGAAAGGAATGCTCATCCGCGTGGCTGCAAGCACAATAGATAGCTCTTTGTCCTTCCCTCAGGACTAAGTAACACCCAGAGAACTTCACATGCGAAAGCAGAGGAGATCGCAGCCACAATAGTCAAAAACTGAACGGGCACTAAACCTGGACAACCTGGAAAATGCATATCACCTCACAATATAAGGCCATAAAAACGACTAGGCATACATGATGCACGCGTGGGTGAGGTGGTTAGCCTATGAAACCCTCAACCTGGACTGCAACGCCACATGTTCAAAACCCAGCTGCGCACCTCGTTTTCCCCGCTGGCTGAGTTTATTGTGCCTTGCTTTTTGTGCGACCGTGTTTAGTGCGCCTCGAGATCCCGCCCCTCAACTCGAACCGTCGATCCCATTACTCCACCCTGCATTTAATATGGGTGTTACTTAGTCCCAAGGTTCTCCTTCCCTTCTTACATGATGATGATGCTCAACTATCGATGCCCTTATGGCATTGTTGACCTCGAATAGTGCACTAACAGCTCGTGAGTCACTCTTAACAACCAAGGTTTGCATTTCGTTGAGCAAGGCACATTTCCTTGCCAACCGACCCAAGTCGTGTCCATGATGGACGGCATCTAGCAACGCACACGGTCGAGCTGGCGTGGATCCTTGGTCTGCGGGCAACACCGTCAACACCTAGTCTCTCTTGCAGACTAAGCGCCATAGTAGCCTCGAGCTATGGGAGTGGACACCTCGAGCTGTGGGAGTGGACACCTCGAGCTGTGGGCGCACCACCTTGAGCTCTAAGCCTCCCACTATACGTATCTCCCACTTTGCGCCCAAGCAGAGCTGCATATCTAAAGGAGCCTTCGATTCCTTTACTTCCGCGGACTACATACAACGCAAGGCTCCAATAACAAGCCGGAAGCCAACAGGCGGGAGCCTTCAGATGGCGATTGAGCTCCAGCTCCTCTTTTTGGTTTGTATGCACCATTGTATCCCGCCTGCAAACTACATCCATATTGCATCCATCTCTCTCTCTCTCTCTCTCTCTCTCTCTCTCTCTCTCTCTCTCTCTCTCTCTCTCTCTCTCTCTCTCTCTCTCTCTCTCTCTGCTCCGTGCTTTATTTGAGCTAAATGCTACCTCTTCTAGGTACCCTAGCTGACCCTCTGCAATCTCCATCTCTCTCCAACGTCGTTTGAATGCGCCACAAAACATGCTCTAATATAGCAACCGTCGTGATATATTGTTATGTGCAGGTGCAACTCCTCAACTATGGCTTGCTCGAGTTGCTTTGGGTACAAGATCTCTCTCTCTCTCTCTCTCTCTCTCTCTCTCTCTCTCTCTCTCTCTCTCTCTCTCTCGTTTATTGAGAGTACACTCTCCACCTATAAGAGTCCAAGTAAATTTGGCTGGACATTTTCACCATTGTTGGAATGGACCAAGATAGTCGAGGGTTGCCCCTCATGCATTAATATATTGTGGTAATTGGGGGGGTCCTTTACAAGCTAGCTTCGCACAAAATACCACTCCAGAGCTGCTCTCTGATCAAGGGCCTCTTGGAATGTTAGTGTGATTGTTGTCGGACGCTTTCTGAATTTATTGCGATTATTGTTAAAAGAAAAATTGCAAGTCAATATGATCATCCATATCCATCTCTATCTATAGAACATTGTTAAAGGCAGAGAGGGATAGATTGGTGGAAGCCTTAGGATGTTTTCAACAAAGGCAATGAGGTCTTAAGCTCTCTAAATCAGGTTGAAGGCATGTGGCATTCTTATAGAATTTAATGGACCTTGTGTATTGTGCGCGTTTGTTGCACGTGTCAATGCAAGGGACTTGCTGATACATTGTGCGCCACAAATGGTTGCAAGCACACAACCAGACTAATCTAGCAAGCTCAAGAGAGCAAGGGTGTGTCACTCACCGCCCTACGCTCGCATTCGTGGAGGATTCCTCGCCGCGAAGAAGAAGGATCTACCATTGTGCCGCGCTCAACCGCCTCGCCGCCGCCGTGCCGTCGTCGCAATGCTCTCTCTCTCTCTCTCTCTCTCTCTCTCTCTCTCTCTCTCTCTCTCTCTCTCTCTCTCTCATACAAGGAGATGAAGAAGAAGAAGATGGAAATGGAGCAAGAGCACTCTTCAATTGCACAAATGAAAGAATGCCTGAATTTTAGGTTTATGTGACTTTTATACGAGCTCGCCCCATTCACACTAGGGCGCCCATACTTAGCCAACTAACCCTTGAATGTTCCTCTTAGAGTGCGTCTCTCATCGGGCGATCACTCTTACTCTTTTCCTATTGGCCGACAAACCGGCCCATGACTACTAGAAGTGGACGCCAATGGTTAACGTGCCCCCCTTCTTGATGTAGATTCCGTCCTCAGAATATAGTAGAGTAGCATCAGGATCCACGATAGAAGTACCTGTGTCAGAAGAAAAACAACATTGTGAAAGCTCAAAGGCAGCATGTACAGGTGTGCAATAAGTGAGATGCATACATGATATTTTAAGAAATGCAAAAACAAATTCATGAATTGTAACATTGCCAACTAGAACAAGCGTAGTATCTGAAGAAAATGCAATTGAGTTAGGGTCTATTAGGTCGATTCTAAGAGAAGTACTACTACAAGAGCTAAGGCTAAAGTAAGTACTAGATTGACCAACATTAATTAAAAAATGTTGACTAAAGAGTAGTTAACCCTAGGAATGCTCGTCGGGGTCTAAGAACTAGTGGTCTTGTCACTTATACCACTTAAGTGTGATCCACATAAAATACAAGGAAGTTTGTGCTATTTGCTTTCTCTTTTTTTTTCTTTTTTTCTTTTTGTCATAGTTGTTACAAGTAGTTGGGGGACTCGAGGTCTCAAATACCAGCAGCTGGGAGACTCAAGGTCTCAAATACTAGCTTGAGCATGAACTAGCCAGAAGACTCGAGGTCTCAAATACCAGCTTAACACATGGGCTTCCATAACACAAGTCACACTTAGGTGGAATAAACTAGAGAGAACTATATCCTCATAGCCTAAAACATTACTAAAGTTACTACAATTAATAGACTATTTAAGAATTAAAGTCAGTAATTAAATAGCTTAGTTTATCCTAAGGTCCTGATACATACTTAAAGCCAACTAATAAACCAAACTCAAAGAGAAGAACAAGGTACTAGAAGTTTGAAAAAATTATAGCATCTAAATTGGCAATGTCACAACTTCATAAATTTTATGCTTTTTAGAATTCAAATGACAAGATGAAAACATGTAAATGTGGAAGCATAGATAAAAGGCAGTAGTACACCTAATATAATGGAGAACATCTGTTGTAACATTAAACATTCATTGTCGTTGTCCTTCAAAGGCATCCTTATTGTAGTCACAAACTGCACAATATTCACCACCAAATATCCACCTTCCGGAGGCACATCAGTGGGAAAAGGTACCAACACTTATTAAACACAATCAAAAAACATAAGGAACCCTAACCTAATTATTTTCACTCCCCCTAGAGAGTCAAGGGAATAGGATATTATAGAGATTGGAGGGAACCCTAAGGCTAAACCCCTATTCTCGTCGTCGACAAAATCAAATTCATCATCCGTGAGACTATACGTGTCATCCGTATAATCATGTAAATCTTCTTCTTCATCAGAGACACCAATGTTTACTAAGAAGGTCACTACACGCCTATAGTCATCTTGGTCAAAAGGGTAGACTTGTGCAATGGGAGAAACGCTCTCTACTGAGTATGGATCAGTCGTGGTCAAGAGACGTATCAACCATTCTAAATTCTCAAAATTCCTCTCACATGCTAGCGTACCTACCAAATCCCATTCACAGGCAAGCACCAGAACGACCATGTGAAACACTTGTGAAAAGTAACGAGGGTACCTCTCACCCAAGGCAAGAGTGGATGACTCTAGCGTACTAGCCATATCTGTACACACATATAGATAATGGTTAGAGTGCAAATATTACAAGGGTCGTGTTCTTGTGCATAATGTGTTTTTATGATTTTGTGTTATGTATAGAACTTGTAAGTTTTCACATTATTATTTGGTGGCTCTTGCTCTTTTACTTTTTTATCTTGTTTTTGTGAGTATAAGGCTTTATATATACATTCCCTAGGATTGGAGATTGAGAGGTCAGGAAGGAAGGTTGAGAGAGAAGCAAGTGAATGATGGATGTCAGCAAACACTCCCCCCATCATACTTTTCGCAAAGATGTCGTCACCTTTTGAAACCAATTATTCCAAGTTGCTATGGGTGAAGGCTTTTAACCAATAGTTTTCGATCGCCCTATGCGTTTCATCTAGTTGTAAGGGTGGTAAGGTACTCTCCCATGATTTTATTTGCAACGTTCTTGTAGGTGGTGAACTTACAACGGGAGGTGCAAACTCTTCTTTGTTTGTATGGATATGAACAATGGTGGGTGGAGGTTGTGTCAAAACTTCTATTTCCATATAGGAACTACCTGAAGAGCAAGAAGCTTCATTTGACTTCCCTGTTCTTGAGCTACGTGGAACAAATCTTTCTTTCTTCGGTACCCAAACAAACTAGCTCTGGAGCGGGTGTGTAGCATTCCATGATTTATTCCTTTCCGCGATCTTCAATTCATTTTGGAGTCACGGGATTGGGCTCACATGGGATAGGTGACACACAAGAGCACAATTTACGTTTTGACACCCAGATTTGATCATTTCTTTCATAGTAGCATTGGGCTTCCAATAGTTTTTTAGGAATCCAACGCAACGTTTCTTTACATTGCGAGTGGGACGTCTCTTATCAGGCTCATGTCTTTTAGCACTAGCTATGGTCGCTAAAGAAGCTTTAGGGACCCACTTGTATGTTTTCTTTGTTATATTGGGATGGGTCCTGTGTGTCTCAAGCTTTATTTCAACTACATTAGTTGAAGCTCTAGAGAGTTGGGCTATGGGGACATATGGTTCAACCTCTTGGACATGCATTGTTTTGGGTTTTATTTCCTTAAGAGGTAATATCTCAAGGACTATGGCTTGAGTGGCAGGGCTAAGTGTTGGTTTTTGCGTTGTGACACCCCCTGTCTCCCAATCAATAGTGCATTTGGTGGCTATCATCCACGTGCGTCCTAAGTTTATATTACCCTCCATAGTTCCAGCAGGCATGACCAAAAAGTCTTGAGCTACAACACCATTGTCATAATAACTGACAGAAGTATGCCAGATTCCAAAAACTGCAGTTTTTTTCTTGTTGACACCCTTGACTTGGATAATACTTTCAGATAGAGGTGGCTTCCCTAACTGACACCAGACCCCATATGATAAGAGATTATATTTAGCACCCGTGTCCAATAAGGCGCTATATAGCACTTTTCCATAGGCGCAGTTTAGCTCAATAGGGTATCCTAGAGGTGTGTCAGAGTTCAACCAATCCTCGTCGGTTTCAACATGGAATGCATGTGTAACTCCAAGGTTAGCCTCTCGTTGGCATCTTATACGTTGTTGTCGCTCCTTAGCCTCAACTTGAGCTTGTATCTTCTTCAATTTTGTTTGTGCCTTGGCTGCCTTTTTTTTATATGGATGGCACGTAGCTCCTCTTGGCTTAAAGGATCATAGTATCTTTTAAATTTGCTCCCATTTAGGAATCCAATGGTTTCAACTCCATCAAGAGTCTCCACACGAATGGTTCCTTGTGGGGTGATCTCACATACTCTATATGGTCCTTTTCCCGCATATTTCAACTTTTTCTTTTCGTTACGCACTCCATACATAAGGAATTTATCACCAACATTGATGTCTTTGTTCTTTAGATGACGGTCAAACCATTTCTTCCTCCTATCTTTCTACACAAGCGCATTTTGCACAGCTAATTGCTCTCTTCATCTAGCCTTTCAAGGATATATAATCGCTCAACTAAGGGGTTGCCATCCCAACCTTCTTGAGAAGCTACTCGAAGACTAGGAACGACAAACTCCCATGGCATAACCGCTTCTTGGCCATACACCATCTTAAACAGTGTGCAATTAATGGCAACTTTGTACGCAGTACGATAAGCCCATAGAGCTGATGTAAGCTTTAAATCCCAATCTGTGCAATGAGCTTTCACCGTTTTGGTCAAGATAGAGATTAAGGTCTTGTTGGTGCTCTCAGCTTGGCCATTTGCTTGTGGATAATAAAGTGTGGACTTATGGTGAGCTATCATAAAGTTGGTAGTGAGTTCTTTTATTACTCCATTTATAAAATGAGTACCACTGTCACTCACAATCTCAAAGGGACAACCAAATCTTGTAATAATGTTCTCAAAGAGAAACTTGACAGTTGACCTCGCATTGGCCTTACGTGTCGCCCTGGCTTCCATCCACTTCGTCACATAGTCAATGGCAACGATAATATATCGAGATTGAGTGCTATGAGCTATCGTACTAATTGGGCCTACAAAGTCCAAACCTCATTTTTCAAATGGTTGAGTCACTTTAACAGGATGTAAGGGCATCTTATCCTTTCGTTGTGTGATCTTGTAACGTTGGCATTCATCACATCCTTTTGCAAAAAGTGATGCATCCTTGAATAAGGTAGACCACCAATAGCCTGATTGCAACACCTTTCTAGTTGTTAGTTCCCCTGAGAAATGTCCTCCAGCTATACCCATGTGGGCTTCTTGCAGTATGTATAAATACTCATTCTCACGGGCACAACGTCTAAGAATATCATCCTTCCCTAGCCTGTAGAGAGTTCCTACAATGAGAGAGTAAGATTCACATTCTTTTAATAGTTTTTGATCTATGTCCTTACGAAGCTCTTGTTACCATATACATGTGGTAGTGATGTGTGTGAACACACTAGGACCGCCGGGGCATTTTTTCCCTCTTTAGGAGGTTTTTCCCCCGAGCATTGTATATACGCTCATCACTCTAGGGCTATCTATCTTTCCATTGCACACTAAGTAACACACTCTCTATTGTGTGCCTTGATCTTCCTTCATCTTCTCCAAGCTGTGTGCGTTTCTCTGCAACCCCAATTGGTATTAGAGTAGGTCACGTCCTCCCGGGCTTAGTCGTCAGCTACTCCAACACACGCCTGCTCACTTTCTCCGATTTCAGTGAGCTTTGGCGAGAGCGTTTGCAGCTTGACAAATATTTTGGGGAAGCTCGTAGAGCTAAGTCTGCTCAGATTTTTGATTCGGACTCATTTCGGCCTTCGTTTCCACTACATGCAATGCTGCACATGCTATTTTGTCATTTTGTGCAGAGTTTCTGTCCGTGCCGTTTTCTGCATAACAGGAGTATTATAGTCTTCTATGGTTTGTGCTATATAGCACGTGTTGTTCCCGCTCTGTTTCTCCTGTTTTCGGACAGTTTTCACATCAGGTGCAGCATTTATCATGGCTGACAACAACAACACAGACGTGTTCAAGATGTTTGCTGCTGAGGACAGGTTGGATGGAGACAACTACCCTATGTGGGCTTATATGATGCAACATGTTCTTGTGTCAAAGGGCGTCTGGAACATTGTGTAGGGCATTGATGTACGTCCTGGTTCTGAGGATGCAGGCGATGTTGAGGATGTTTCAAGTCTTGCTGCAAGGATTGCTGTTATTAGAGTTGTTTTGCCTACGACAAAACAAGCTCGTTGGGATGTAAAGGATGCGCAGGCTCATGCATTGATTGCGTTGTTAGTGAAGCGCACCATTGTTCCTCACATTCGTTCAGCAAAGTCTGCAAAACAGGCTTGGGATATTTTGGCTGGTCTTTATGCAAGTCGCAATGAGGCTAAAATTGCTTTGCTCCGTAAAGAGTTGGAGTCAAAGAATATACATGAGGAAGATGATATGGACACTTTCCTTGCTATTGAGAAGAATATCAATGAGCAACTTATTTCTGCAGGTGAAGTCATTTCAGACAGTTCCCTTGTGCAAACTTTTCTTGATGCCACCAGATTCTTACCAGACTTTTGTCAGTACTTGGAGACTTACGACCCAAGGAAATCCAAAAGTTGTCAAGTTTGATTCATTATGCACATTGTTGTTACAAGAGTCACTTTCTAGAAAAAATAAGACTAGACAGCATACAAGTGAACATGCTTTTATTGCTTCGCAAAGAAAGGGTGGTAATAGCAATGCAACCACTTCTTATGGTTCTACTGCGAGTGGCAAAACTTTTGTTCCTAATGCTTCTGCTGACAACAATTCATCTAGAAATTCTGGCGATAAGGGCAAAAATAAGATGCGTTGCCATTATTGTAAAGCTAATGATCACTTGATCAAGCAGTGTCCTAAGTTGAAGGCCAAAGAGGCTAAGAAGAAAGAGGGTGGTCCCACTGTAAATGCTGGTTCCACTACAAATGCAGCCATTGTCGAGTCTTCTGTGAAAGGAGACTCTGATGCTGATGTCGATGCAGAATGGGCTTTTAGTGTAGAGTGCACTTACAATCCTGCTGTCCATGATGCATGCTTGTTAGTTGTTGCAGATTCACATGTGTGGTATTTCGACAGTGGTGCTTCAAAGCACATTACCTCACATCGTGAATTGTTTACCTCTCTCGAGTCTGTCCCTCATGGGAATTCAGTCACTTGTGCCAACAATGCCTCTTATCTGGTTCAGGGAGTTGGAAAGATTGTGCTTACTACTGCAAATGGCAGTTCCTTCACACTTGTTGATGCACTTTATGTACCTGGGATCGAGAAGAATCTCTTGTCTGTATCCGCACTTGCTAGACTTGGACTTGTAGTCAAATTTGTGGATGATAGATTTCATGATCTCAGTTTTGGTGATGAAATTGTTGCATCTGGCCTTTTGTGTCGTGGGTTGTATAAGCTCACTTTGTATGACAAGTGTGGAAAAAATTTTGCAAATGCAGTTACAAATTCAAGGGCTATTTCAGATGCAAAACTTTGGCATGCACGTTTTGGTCATCTGAATTTTGCCAGTTTGTTGTGTTTGCAGAAATCTGATATGGCTGCTTCTTTGCCGCCTCTTGAAGCACCTGTCAAACATGTTTGTGAAGGCTGTATTTTGGGTAAAATGCTGGGTTCTAAGTTTCCAAAGGATGGTTCAGTTAGGGCCACATGCAGGTTGCTGCTTGTGCATAGTGATGTTTGTGGGCCCATGCAAACTCTATCCTTGGGCAATTACCTGTACTTCGTGACTTCCATTGATGATTACTCCAGGTATGCATGGGTATTTCCGCTTAAAGCGAAGTCCGAAGTTTTTATGTGCTTCAAAAAATTTCTGGCTATGGCTGAAAATGTCTCAAAATGTACTATGGGCACCCTCCATTCCGATCGAGGGGGGGAGTATATGTCTCATGAATTCAATGCATTTCTGGCTAGTCGTGGGATAAAACACCAATGTACAGTGCCTTATACACCTCAACAAAATGGTGTTGCTGAGAAGAAAAACAGGTCACTGATGGAAATGGCACGATGTATGGTCAAAAGTCAAGCTTTGCCACATTCTTTTTGGCTTCATGCCATCATGTGTGCCACTTATGTACTTAACAGGTGTCCTACAAAAGCTTTGCAGTCTATTACTCCATATGAAGCATGGCATGATAGAAAGCCTTCTATTGAGCACATACGTGTTTTTGGCTGTTTGGCATATGCTTTGGTGCCACAAACACAACACAGAAAATTAGATGATAAGGCTGTCAAATGTATTTTTGTTGTTTATAGTGCTGAAAGCAAAGGTTACAAGTTATATCATCCGCAAACAAAGCATATTTTGGTCTCACGGGATGTAGTGTTTGTGGAAGATTCTGTTCAGCCATTGCTGTCATGTACTAGAGACAGTAATGTAAGCTCACGGGACATTTATGACACTTTGTTACCTCTTTTCAGTGGTGGAAATACGAATGTAAGTTTCAATGAGGCAAATGTACAGCCTATGGGGGTTTCTGAAAATGTTACAAATCAGCCTATTACTAATGCAGATGTACATGATATACTTGATGAGGAAAGGGCTGAAAATGAGCAGGCTAGAGGTATGCCAAAATGGCTAGTGCACACTTTGCGTGACAGTAAATTGGATGCACCTTTGTCTAGGCGTACTCGTGCAGGCTCTTGCCATGCATCTTATGCATCAGATTGTTATGCTTTGGCTGTGTCTAGCTTACATGATGTTGAGGAGCCTCTGTCTTTTGATGAAGCACAAAATTCAGAAAATTGGATGACTGCCATGCAATCAGAATATGATGCACTTATAGAAAATGACATATGGACTTTATGTGATTTGCCTCCTGGTAAAAAGGCCATTGGTACAAAGCGGGTTTACAAGTTGAAACGCAAGCCAGATGGTGAGATCGATCGCCATAAGTCTCGACTTGTTGCAAAGGGTTATGCACAACAAAAAGGCATAGATTATGAAGAGACTTTTTCTCCCACTTGTCGTATGACTACTGTGCGTTTTCTATGTGCATTGGTAGCTCATTTTGGTTGGGATGTACATCAATCAGACATAGTTACTACTTTCTTGAATGGTGACATATTCGAGGAAGTTTATGTAATGCAGCCTCACGGTTTTGTCATAAAAGGACAAGAGGACAAAGTGTGCAGATGTAAGAAGGCTTTGTATGGGTTGAAGCAATCTCCTCGTGCTTGGTATGAGAAAGCTGACACTCATTTGGTTAAACGAGGCTTTCGTAACAGTCCAACAGAAAGCACATTGTATGTAAAGCGTGAGGGTGATGTACTTCTCATTGTGGTTCTTTATGTCGATGATTTGCTGATCACTGGACCAAATGAGAGACATATTGCTGAATTTAAGGCTGATTTGAATGCTACTTTCAAGATGAAAGATTTGGGGTTGTTTCATCATTACTTGGGTATACAGTTTAAGCAGTGTGATGGTGGTATTGCCTTGTGTCAGAAAAGTTATATAGAGACATTTCTACGTAAGTTTGGACTTGACGATTGCAAACCTATTGCCACTCCCATGGAAATAGGTTTGAAGTTGAGTCTACATGATGCTGGCAATCTTGCTGATGTCACTCTTTATCAAAATGCTGTTGGCTGCCTCATTTATGTATGCAACACAAGGCCGGATATTCAGTTTGCAGTCTCATAGGTCAGCAGATTTATGCATAGCCCAGGGTCTAAGCATTGGCAGGTCGTCAAGAGGATTTTTCGCTACCTTAGTGGCACTTTACATCGTGGCTTGTTTTATCCCAAGGGGGGATCATTGCCTCCAGACTTACATGCTTTTTCGGACTCAGATTGGGCTGGTTGTTTTGACACGCGAGTGTCCACAAGTGGTTTTTGTTTCATGCTTGGCAGTTCATGTATATCATGGTTGAGCAAGAAGCAACGTACTGTGGCCACTTCGAGTTGTGAGGCTGAGTACAGTGCAGTCTTCACAGCTACGGTTGAGTGTGTATGGCTCAGACGCCTTATGGCTGATTTGGGTGTTGGACAGGACACTGCCAACACTATCTACACTGACAGTCAGAGCGCATTGGCAGTAGCGAGGAACCCAGTTTTTCATGCTCGCACAAAGCACATTGAGGTGCATTACCACTATGTCAAGGAGAGGCTCTAAGCAGGAGAGATCATCTTTGCTTATGTGCCAACACAGGACAACCTTGCAGATCTTTTCACAAAGGCATTGTCTCGTGAGAAGCTTGAAGCTTTCCACAAAGCTTTGGGCTTACTCCCCTTTGTGGACTGATCATGTCCTCAGGGCATGGCACTTCCCTTTACTCATGTGCCAGCTCTCGTTCACCGCATCACTCCAGGGGGGTTTTGTTACCATATACATGTGGTAGTGATGTGTGTAAACACACTAGGACTGCCGGGGCATTTTTCCCCTCTTTAGGAGGTTTTTTTCCCCGAGCATTGTATATACGCCCATCACTCTAGGGCTATCTATCTTTCCATTGCACACTAAGTAACACACTCTCTATTGTGTGCCTTGAGCTTCCTTTGTCTTCTCCAAGCTGTGTGTGTTTCTCTGCAACCCTAATTCCAGCAGCTCTTTGGGTGGAAAACCATTAACTAGAAAGTTCACAATCTTCTCACTCCATTCAGGTATGGTTTCGACTAGGAATAGAGAAGTATCCGACAACTCATCATCGACTCCAGTAGGGGCTTCACCATTGGGTATGCGAGACAAATGATCCACCGTGACATGTCTTTTACCAGGTCTCACCACAACGGTAAAATCAAACTCAAGAAGAATTAACAACCATGGAAAATTACATTCCAATCGGGCACTCGTAGAATATGAGTGCTAGTCAAGGTCTTTTTCAATGACTCATAAGCATGGTCACACTCCGCGGTCCATTGGAACTCAATAAAAAGCTTGTACAAAGGACGAGCTATCTCGGAAAAGTTTAAAATAAACCTTTGGTAATAACCAACATGGCCCATGAACCTTTGAACTCGTTTATAGTTTGTAGGTGGTGGCAATTAAGTAATGGCTTTAATTTTGCTCTCATCTGTGGAAATCCCATTTTTGGACACTATATGCCCTAAAATGACTCCTTGTTTAACCTAAAATTGGCATTTGAAAGGGTTTAAGGAGATGCGATACAATCTGCACTTCTCAAACACTTTTCGTAAGCATGATAGATGTTCTTTCCAAGAGGAATAAACACAAAGGTCATCTAAGAAAGCTTCACAAAACTTCCTCAAATATTCTCTAAAAGCAGTGTTTATTAATCTTTGAAAGGTAGCAGGGGCATTGGTTAAGCCAAAAGCCATAACACGAAATGCGAACACTCCAAATTCGATTATAAAGGCTATTTTAGCTTGTTCCTCCAGCGCAATTATGATTTGATTGTAGCCAGAGTACCCATCTAAAAAGCTATAAGCTTCCTTCCCTGCAACTCTTTCAAGCACATGTTCTGAATATGGCAAGGGGTAATGGTCCCTCCTAGTGGCGTCATTGACCTTCTTGAGATCCACGCACACTCTGAGTTTCCCATTCTTTTTTGGCACAATCACTATTGGAGACACCCATTCTGAGTGCTTAATAGGGTATATGAATCCGCATTTCATAAGCTTTTCAATCTCTTCTCGAACGACTTTTGCATATTTAGGATTCATTGGGTAGGGTCATTGCTGAACCGGTTTAGCCATGCTATTCATGGGGATTGTGTGTTGTACCACGGAAGGTGGAACACCTTTCATATCATGATATGTCCAGGCAAATATATCCCTGAATTCCTTGAGAAGTTCTTTAAGTACACACTCCTCAGTCTATGTCAGATCTTGGGCAATAAAAAACAGGTTTGGACTCTTCTCCTGGGCCTGCTAACTCTATTTCCATAACTATCGCTGGATCGTCATAGACTCCATTGCTCCCATCGATAGGTTTTCTTTGAGCCTTTGTATAAACAACCTTACGTTCCTTTGTGGTATAGGATTTGAAATGTTCAGGTGCATGGTGTAAGTTTGTGGGGTCCTGTTGTTCTGTCGACTGTGATTTCACTTCCGATTCCTTTAGGTATTGAGCTAACTCTTGATTTTGTCGTCTCCTTACGGTATGGCTCAACTTTGGCTTCTCTGTAGCCTTTAGTTGTGCGATTTCAATGGGTTGTGGACTACACCACATAACACTTTGAAAGTATTCACCCTAGTTATCTACCAACTTCCGATGAGCATCACATACTCCTATATAATTAAGCCATTTTGCGGTAGATTTCTTTTCATTTATTCTAGCACGCACATTTGCTTGATATCGTCGCCTCTTATATCTCTTACTCTTCTTGTCTAATTTTTTATTACGGCCGATCTCTAGTGAAGAGTCACTAGATGAATCGCTACTTGTGTCTTCTGCTCCCTTGGATAGATTATCATCTAGGGTACCAATGGGCCCTGAATGGTTTGTCTCCACATTTGCACTAAGATTTAACTCAGATTCTTCGTCCTCAGTCAATTTCAATTGATGATTCTGACCCCAAATCGTGTGGGCTATAGTCTTGTGAGACGCTATTGGTTCCAATGCCAATAAAAACTTATGGGTCATCAGAAGCTATATGCATTTCTTCTAGCATATTTATGGCACGAGTGGTGGCGCTTCATCCCCCTCAGGTGTTACCCAGGTTGTCCCCCTATTTCTACAAGTGTCTATGGTTCCTGCTAGGTGGACCCAATCCACATTGTCCGACTTAGTCATCCCAGGTAGTACATCCATATAAGGAGAATCTTCCCCAACATTAGTGTCCGCTTTACACGTGTAACAATACTGCAATGGGGCTGAGTGAACTGTGGTGTCAGATCTATGATCAATTATAAATCTATTTCCTAGGGGATGTGCTCGACCAATTACAAGATCCACTCGAATGACAGAATCTTGGAACTGCAGGTAGACATGGTTTTTAGACCAGTCATGCACCATTTTTGCTTCCCTCGTGAAAGGACGTTCTAAGATCATCTCCGATGCCATAGTGTGCCTGGAGAAATCCATAACAACGAAGGTAATTCTTATTTTATGTCCAAAGACCTTGATCTTGAGATCTTCTAGCATCCCAATATGTTTAACAATAGACCCATTGGCCATCTTCACTACTATGGTTGTGGTCGCAAGGTGAGGTCTTCCCATAGTTTCCCATCAATTTTTAGTCACAATGCTGACCTGAGCGCCACCATCAAGGATTCCCTTCACAGTTAATCCCTTAGTAGTGATTGGTATGGTCGCATTGGATTCATCACCCTCAAAGTATTGTCCCAACTTGTTAATAGGTATTTCTACCACAAGGTTCTCATCTAGGTTGGGTTGTGGATCTAAGTGTTCCTCCTCTATTGGCATCTCCCCACCTCCATCCATCTGTGAAAATTGTGGTAGCCCAAACTTTAGTTCTCCATTGAGGAAGGCTCGAAGAGCTGAGACTAGCTCAGGGTGTTTATATAGTTTCGACATGATGGTGGTTCTAACTTCTGAAGACATGAAATCCATCAATTTGGCAATGTTTAACTACACCTTTTGGGCTTTAGTTCCTTGACGTGGGGAAGATGGGATCTCCATTTCCTCGATAGGATCAGGTAGTCCCTCTGTAAACATTCTTTCCATCAAGAAGTGAGTACGCCCACTTTCCCATGACTTTAAGTCACTTTCTTCTTGGATGACACTAGGTATGGCTAAGGGTCTTTGGACTTGGTGAGGTTGTTGTTGCGTAGGGAACATTGTGTCTGTAATTTGGATCTGGCTCCAGATCCCTTTGGGTATCTTCTACCAAACTCCTGAATTGCTTGACTTGCTCGATTTCCACTGTAGGGTTTGGATAAGTTCCTATCTTCTTCTTGGATCCTTGCCATTGTGGCTCATGAAGATCTTCCTTGTTGGTTTCTATCTTAGTGGTCGTTTTGGTCTCCATGGTTTCTGTTAACCCTCACGGCTCACGGACACCCTATCACCTACAATGGACATTGTATTATTTACTTGGTAGAGTCAGGTACCGGGCTTGTCGGTCAAATAGGAAAAGGGTAAGAGTGATCGCCGACAAGAGGCGCACTCTAACTGGAATATTCAAGGGATTAGTTGGCTAAGCATGGGCGGCCAAGTGTGAATGAGGCGAGCTCATATAAAAGTCAACCAAACCTAAAATTGACTCATTCTCTCATTTGTGCAATTGAAGAGTGCTCTTGTTCCATCTCCATCTTCTTCTTCTTCATCTCCTTGTGTGTGTGTATGCGAGAGAGAGAGAGAGAGAGAGAGAGAGAGAGAGAGAGAGAGAGAGAGAGAGAGAGTGCGATCGAGCATTGCGGCGGCACGATGACAGCGAGGCGGTTGAGCGCGGCGTAGCGCCGTCTCCCTCTTCTTCACGGCGAGGAATCCTCCACGAAGCAAGCGTAGAGCGGTGAATGACACACCATTGTCATCTTTGAGCTTACTAGTTTAGGCTTGTTGTCTGCTTGGAGCCATTTGTGGCTCGCACGCGGTGTATCGGCAAGTTCCTTGCATTGACACGTGCGACATATGCGCACATTTTTGGCGCCGCTACTGGGGAATGCCATACACCAAGCTTGAAAGGCACTCTGTGCTTCTTTCGTGGTGCAATTTCAATTGTAGGAAGGGTAGGGAAGGAGTGTGTGTGTGTGTTGAGAAGAGGGATTTGGTGTTATACTGTGTGTTTTTTTTGTTAATGGAGTTTTCAAAGGTACTGTGTTTATTCTCTGTGTATTAAGGTTGTTAGTTTTCTTTGTTAACGGAGTTTTCAAAGGTATTGTGTTTATTCTTTGTGTACTAAGGTTGTTAGTTTTTTGTGTACAGTAAGTAGGAAGTAGATTTGTGAGGGTTAATAGAGTGTGTTAGTGTGTAACAGTAGGTGTATTAGTTAGAAGTAGGTAGATAGAGTGTGTGTGCTCTTGCGCAGGCCGCGGCGACCCTATCCTTATTATAAATTTAAAATTAAAAAAAAAAAACAAAAACAAAAATTAAAGGTAGGAATGACCGGGATCGGGAATATCTCCCAGACCCAAGCCCAAGCTCACACTCAGGCCTAGGCCTCTGTTGCCTTGTAAAAAAACGAATTTTAGCTTCACACGTAGCTAAAAATCGATTTTTTGAGGACCAACTGAACTTCATATGCCCGAAAATTGTGCTGTAAAGCACATAGCGACCCTCTAAGTGATACACTCGTTTCAAGCTATCACACGCTTTAATAAAAAAACGGATCATTAAAAAACCTTAATAAGAAAAACGAGTGAAAACGACGCCTAAAAAAGGTAAGCGGTTCACCTTCGAGGTTATTCGCCGACGCTTGTAGGTTGTCAAAGGCACATGCATCTGCGCTCTGGTCGTGTACTAGAGACGGAGCAACTAGAGAGAATTTCGACTTACGCGAGTTCTCAATATCCACTTACTTTAGGTTCCGGGCCCTTGGCGGGGACCCAAGGTAGTACAAACCAAGACCTGAACATAGCGGCTAGTGACTCTTTCTCTGACTACGACGTCATGGAGGGTTTCCCAATGCCTAATCTTGATAGCTCAAGCCAAGACATGCATGCCATGGGCCCGCGATCCGGGCCGAGCTTGCTTAGCCGCCTGAAGGAAACCCTTAGTAGAGCCACTCGCTCCGAACATGGAGCTAATGATGTAAATGAGGGGGGTGGGGAAGTAAATTCTCCATTCGTGACCAACGTAGATCCTATACCCTTAGAGAATGTGCACGTGAATAATTCATTCATCGCACCTCCTGACTCTTCAGAATAATTTTCCTCTGACGTCATATTACCCGATGGTAGAAGCCTGACCGAAGTGCAAGAGGTTGAGCGATATATCCTTGCAGCGAGAGAAAAGGAAGTTGAGAGCTTACACAAGGCGGAGCAACGAAGAGAGTTAAAATCGAAAGCCCCTATGTCAATATCCTTGCTAAGAGAGCAATCGAGTGCTCCTGACTTAGCAACTGCTAAAGGGCAACCTCTAGAAAGCAACATTGCATCTAGCTCAAAGGACACCCCTAGCACCTCAATCCTAGATGGAGTGTTCTTAAATGAGAACTGGGAGTACGAACTACAAACAGAAACTCTGACCGACCTATACACAGGTCACACCTATCACGTGGGTTGGTTAGATGTCCTACAATCCACAATGGGCGCTACTAGTGTGGAGGATCAACAACAAAGAGTTTGTGAGGTCATCCATAGGGTCATTGAGTTAGAGAGACAGAACAAGGGGATCAACATGCCTTCAACGGGTCTCATGAGATTCTTGGATACAGGAAAGGCTAAACAACCGACCTTATCGCAAATGGAGACTCCCTCGATAAGTCTGCTGGATTCCCCATATGTTGTTTCGCCAGGGATCTCGGTGCAATCTGAGCCCACAAGTGATAGCTTTACCTTTCCAAGTCTAGCTCATCTTTCCCTTGATGACACCACGGCTACCATGCCTACCCCAATGATGGGCATGCCAAGAAACACGTCATGGACCTCATTTGTTAGTAAAGCACCACTACATGGTAGCTCAATGCCTGCAACAGTACCTACAAGTGTGTACCAATCGTATGCAGCTATGGGTCATCACACTCATGTAGTCCCTACCCCTCCCATTGTTTCAACTACCTATGCTTCACAACCACAACGCCCAAGTTCTTATTTCCATGGGACTATACCGGCTAGCATTAGCATGTCACATCCGACGTCTGCTATGCCTAGGGCCACCCATATGAACTATGGACCACCACATGGCACAACATCGTACCCAACATGGAACCCAAGGGCTTCCTATGCGCCAAGCCCGATGCCAATACCTACTCCACATGTAGTCTCTGGAGCACCTCCACCCACGGTGCCTGCTCACTTAGGTGACTTGGCAACATCTGCTCAAGCTATTGGTCGATCTATTGCTGAGAATATGCGTAACATGCCTGATAGAGAGCGTAGAAGTAAGGCAGCACAAATAGCCAAGCTCACACAAAAATTTAGTGGAGACGGGGATGTGAGAAAGCATATCGAAGTGTTTGAACAAATATGCGATTCTCTAGGAAAACACAATGACCTACATAAGAGCAATGCTTTAAGCCTAACCTTAAGTGGAAAGGCAGGGGATTGGTATAGAACCCTAAGGGTGGAAGAAAAAACGATTTACCCTACTCTTAGGAGACTGTTCTTGAAAGAATACATACGAGAGGGAGTACTTTGGGGTGTAGCCTCTCAGCTCCAGAAAGCCCAACGAGAGGAAGGAGAGTCGGTGAGAGACTTTATTAGTCGCTTCAAGCATTTGAACTCTCGATGTAATCCAAATGAGCGCTTCAACAATAACCAATTGCTTGATAGATTCATTAGGGGGTTACGACATGAGGATATCTACGATGGCCTAGTCATTAGAGGTATCACCACTTGGGAAGCAACCACCACAATGCGATCCAATTGGAGGATAATTTAATGATTCAAGGAGAAAGAGTGTCTATTGAGTCTAAATCTGTTAGCTCACAAGCATCGGGGCATTAGCCAATGACACTAAAGCCTATTGCTAAGGAGCCAAAGATATCTGAGATGACTTTAGCAGATCTCACCAAGGCTATTCAAGAGAGTCTTAGAGACAATCGTGCTCCACAAAACAATCATATGTATCCAAGAAGGGATCAACAATGGTGTTCAGTATGCTATGGACCACATAGTACCAGTGAATGCCCTACATTTAGAGTAAAATTCAATGGGAACTGCAATGCCTGTGGGAGGTATGGTCATCAAGCTAAGGATTGCATAGTATTTAAGCGCGCGATGGCCAATAGACCAACCTTTGCATGGACAGACACACCTCGAGTACCTGCATTGATGCCGGCCCCACCTCTTGCACAAACAGCACAACACATGGTCCCTAGGGCCCAAAATGTTGTTCAAACAACACCGTTACCACCTCCAGTGCTAGGACCGCAACCACCACATCCGAGAATCACTTTGCTGAATCAAGTGGGTTGTGAGTCATCTATTTCTTGTTTGGAAGGTTGTGAGGAAGATATAGATCCAAATATTGCATATGGGCTAGATGTACTTGAAGAAAGTCCACAATACTACATGGAGGACTATTGGGGACAAGTCAAACTTGTATATCAAGTAGCTGCTTTTGCTGCAAGAGGCCAAAATATCAATTACATTGCTAAGAGACCACCTCTTCAATGCTATGAGTGTGGAGGTCCACATCATGTAGCCGAGTGTCCTATTAGGCTACAAAAGAACGCCACACTAATGCAAACCAATCAAGCGAGTTAGTCTACAATGCCGATACTCATGTGTAATCGATGTGGCATAGATCATTTGATTGCCCAATGTCCAAATAATCCAAATGCACCGAAGATCACGCCATTAAATTTGATTAAAATTTACCGAGGAGCCATCACAAAGCACACATCTAGTACCAATAAACGTACTCACACGATCGATGCTCCAAAAACAAAACTATATTCTTGAGGAAAGAGACACGACATCAATTGCCCAATCTTAGAAAAAGAAGAAAACACGAAGGAAGAGATCGCGAAAAGCAGCGAAGTCAGACCCCAGTTCAAAAACCAACATAGGGACTGGTGACGACCCCGTATATATGAATGACGCTAAAGAGGATTCTGATTCACGAGAAACCATGGAGACCAAAATGACCACTAAGATAGAAACCAACAAGGAAGATCTTCATGAGCCACAATGGCAAGGATCCAAGAAGAAGATAGGAACTTATCCAAACCCTACAGAGGAGATCGAGCGAGTCAAGCAATTAAGGAGTTTGGTAGAAGATACCCAAAGGGATCTAAAACCAGCACCTAGGAAGATCCAGATTACAGACACCGTGTTCCCTACGCAACAACAACCTCACCAAGACCATAGACCCTTAGCCATACCTAGTGTCATCCAAGAAGAAAGTGACTTAAAGTCATGGGAAATTGGGCGTACTCACTTCTTGATGGAAAGAATGTTTACAGAGGGACTACTTGATCCTATCGAAGAAATGGAGATCCCATCTTCCCCACGCCAAGGGACTGAAGTCCAAAAGGTGTCGTTAAACATTGCCAAATTGATGGATTTCATGTCTTCAGAAGTTAGAACCACCATCATGTCCAAACTATATAAGGACCTTGAGCTAGTCTCAGCTCTTTGAGCCTTCCTCAATGGAGAAGTAAAGTTTGGGCTACCACAATTTGCACAGATGGATGGAGCTGGGGAGATGCCAATAGAGGAGGAACACTTAGATCCACAATCCAACCTAGATGAGAACCTTGTTATAGAAATACCTGTTAACAAGTTGGGACAATACTTTGAGGGTGATGAATCCAATGCGACCATACCAATCACTACTAAGGGATTAACTGTGAAGGGAATCCTTGATGGTGGTGCTGGGGTTAGCATTGTGACTAAAAATTGTTGGGAAACTATGGGAAGACCTCACCTTGCGACCACAACCATAGTAGTGAAGATGGCCAATGGGTCTATTGTTAAACCTATTGGGATGCTAGAAGATCTCAAGATCAAGGTCTTTGGCCATAAAATAAGGATTACCTTCATTGTTATGGATTTCTCCAAGCACACTATGGCATCAGAGATGATCCTAGGACGTCTTGTCATGAGGGAAGCAAAAATGGTGCATGATTGGTCTAAAAACCATGTTTACTTGCAGTTCCAAGATTTTGTCATTCGAGTGGATCTTGTGACTGGTCGAGCACATCCCCTAGGAAACAGGTTTATAATTGATCATAGATCTGACACCACAGCTCACTCGGCCCCATTGCAGTATTGTTACACGTGTAAAGCGGACACTAATGTCGGGGAATATTCTCCTTATATGGATGTACTACCTGGGATGACTAAGTCGGACAATGTGGATTGGGTCCACCTAGCAGCAACCGTAGACACTTGGGGGAATAGGGGGACGACCTGGGTAACACCTGAGGGGGATGAAATGCCCGTACCCTTAAATATGCTTTGAGTTATGCATATAGCTTCTGACGAGACTCGTCCTCATATGACGAAGAAAACATACAAATGGGTCCCTAAAGCTTCTTTAGCGACCATAGCTAGTGCTAAAAACAGAAGCCTTGTAAGAAACGTCCCACTCGCTCCAAGAAATGTAAAGAAACGTTGCGTTGGATTCCTAAACGACTATTGGAAGCCCAAGGCTACTATGAAGGAAATGATCAAATCTGGGTGCCAAAACGTAAATCGTGTTCTTACCTGTCACCTAACCCATGTGAGCCCAATCCTGTAGCTCCAAAACGAATTGACGATCGTGGAAAGGAAAAAATCACAGAATGCTACACACCCGCTTCAAAGCTAGTTTGGGTATTGAAGAAAGAACGATTTGTTCCATCTAGCTCAGGAAGGGGGGAGTCCCATGAGCTTCTAGCTCCTCATGTACTGCATCCATAGAGGTAAAAGCTTCTCCACAGCCTCCACCTACAATAATGGACTCCATAAAGCTACAAAGGGATCCACACCTCCTAGTGTTCAAGAATCACTTGATGAATCACTTAAAGTTCGATCCTGGGAGAGTACCTTACCACCCTTGCAACTTGACGAGGCACCTAAGGTAAGAGAAAACTATTGACAAAAATCCCCACCTATTACCAACTGGAACAATTGGTTTCAAAGGGTGACAAACTCATTTCAAACGGTATGATCTACCCAAGGAAGGGGGGAGTGTTTGCTGATAGTCATCATTCACTCACTCCCCTCTTAAGCTTCCTCCCTGACTTCTCAATCTCCCAATATTAGGGAATGTATATATATAGCCTTATACTCACAAAAAACAAAAATAATAAAGAGCAAGAGCAATTAGCAAACGAGTATGCACAATAAAAGTCAAAACATTGACTCAGACCTATACATTCGCATCCGGTACACTAAAACAGAAACCTATGTCATAAAACACCTTTGATCCTCATCACTCGAGTGATGGAGGGTAGGTAGAATTAGTATGATAAGAGTGTTTCTGTTTTAAAGTTGAGTGATTAGCAAAGTTCCTTTTCCCACTGATGTGCCTCCTAGAGGTATTCTTTGTGTTTTCTAGTGTGTACAGGAACATGTTGCTGTGGTTAGGATTTGGACCTTCATGGGATCTTTCTCTCGTTCACACTTCAAATCAAGCGCGACCATCAACGCAAACAGGTGTTTCTTATCCATTAGCATTGCCCCTTATCTTTTTTGCATCCATGTTTATTTGCTTTGATTATGATTGGTAGCATAATATTTAGTGCCTTTGTTTAGCACCAAACATTAAATTCAATGTAATTTTTTGTCATAATCACTTGTGTAGGCTTAAAAATTAAGCAGTCCGTCTAAGCTAGTTTGACCAAGCTAGGCGTTAGAGATCTTCTCTTAATACCATGGGGAATGTCTTCTTAATAATCAATGGTTACTTAGGTTCTTAATCCGATTTAGGCATAATTGTGTAAAATGTACTAGGGCTTTCTAGTGGGCTTGGCCCTATTGACCTTTAGCTTAAGTATTATAAAGGGAGTTTACTAGTGTGATGACCCTGGGGAGGTGTAACAGTGTTATATGACCCCCCAAAGTTACAAAATTAAAATGCTGAAAACGAAAAAATAAATAAATCAAAGTGCCACAATGTAAAATCTTAAGCTGGAAGAGAAATCTCAACTGATTTGGTACTTCACTCACATGTATCGCCTATGGTACTAGAGCCCTAGAGGTTCCCAGTGTGGGCGATTTTCCTTGAAAAGCAAAAAACCCAAGGCATACAAAATAAGCACACACATCAAAATTGAATCATTATGAAAAGACTTTGGGGGGTCAAAGAAAAAGTAATCAGTCAGGCGATGATTTCATGAGAAATTCCTTTTATCGTAGCTTAACCACAAGGTCTTCTAGGTATAGCCTCTAGTCAGTCCTCGAACATGAAATACTTGGCTCTCGCGATTAAACAACTTAATTGACCAGAGAAAATTAAGAAGCTTACCCATGGTATTAATAGTCAATCTTTAGTGCCTTTCGATTGTTAAATTAGTGACCCCAGACTTGTTTAGTTTTTGACCTTCATAACTATTTATGCGTTGGATTATATTGCAATTTAATGTTTATAGCTGACAAATGGTTTAAATTTTTGTTACCAATCAATTTGTCTGTCTACAACTGCATATGGTTTTTAATTCTATATGAGAATGCAATTACTGTGCCAATTTTTTGTTTGATTTTGCAGTGACTGCAGAAGGCTAAGGACATTCATCTCAAATGCTCTTCCACCTCAACGAAATGCTTCAACTCAATAGCTTCCGAGGACGGAATCTACATCAAGAAGGGGGGCATGTTAACCCTCACGGCTCACGGACACCCTATCACCTACAATGGACATTGTATTATTTACTTGGTAGAGTCAGGTACCGGGCTTGTCGGTCCAATAGGAAAAGGGTAAGAGTGATCGCCGATGAGAGGCCCACTCTAACTGAAATATTCAAGGGATTAGTTGGCTAAGCATGGGCGCCCAAGTGTGAATGAGACGAGCTCATATAAAAGTCAACTAAACATAAAATTGAATCATTCTCTCATTTGTGCAATTGAAGAGTGCTCTTGCTCCATCTCCATCTTCTTCTTCTTCATCTCCTTGTGCGTGTGTGTGCGTAAGAGAGAGAGAGAGAGAGTGTGCGATCGAGCATTGCGGCGGCACGACGGCGACGAGGCAGTTGAGCGCGGCGTAGTGGCGTCTCCCTCTTCTTCACGGCGAGGAATCCTCCACGAAGCAAGCATAGAGCGGTGAGTGACACACCATCGTCATCTTTGAGCTTACTAGTTTAGGCTTGTTGTGTGCTTGAAGCCATTTGTGGCTCGCACGCGGTGTATCGGCAAGTTCCTTGCATTGACATGTGCGACATAAGCGCACAGTTTCACCTGAATTAGAATCCTCTTCAGCGTCATTCATATATATGGGGTCTTCACCAGTCCCTATGTTGGTTTTTGAACTGGGGTCTGACTTCGCTGCTTTTTGCGATCTCTTCCTTCGTGTTTTCTTCTTTTTCTGAGATTAGGTAATTGATGCCGTGTCTCTTTCCTCAAGAATATAATTTTGTTTTTAGAGCGTCGATCGTGTGAGTATGTTTATCGGTACCACAAGTGTACTTTGTGATGGCTCCTCAGTAACCTCAATCAAGTTTAATGGCATGATCTTCGGTGCATTTGGATTATTTGGACATTGGGCAATTAAATGATCTATGCCACATGGATTACACATGAGTACCGACATTGTAGACGTGCTCGCTTGATTGGTTTGCATTAGTGTGGCATTCTTTTGTAGCCTAATAGGACACTCGGCCACACAATGTGGACCTCCACACTCATAGCATTGAAGAGGTGGTCTCTTAGTAGTGTAATTGATATTTTGGCCTCTCGCAGCAAGAGCAACTACTTGACAGACAGGTTTGACTTGTCCCCAATAGTCCTCCATGTAGTATTGTGGACTTTCTTTAAGCGCATCTATCCCATAGGCAATATTAGGGTATATATCTTCCTCACATCCTTCCAAACAAGCAATGGATGACTCAGAACCCACTTGATTCACAGAAGTTATTCTTGAATGTGGTGGTTGCGGTCCTAGCACTGGAGGTGGTAAGGATGTTGTTTGAACAACATTTTGGGCCCTAGGGACCATGTGTTGTGACGTTTGTTCAAGAGGTGGGGCCGGCATCAATGCAGGCACTCGAGGTGTGTCTGTCCATGGTAAGGTTGGTCTATTGGACATCGCGCGCTTAAATACTATGCAATCCTTAGCTTGATGACCATACCTCCCACAGGCATTGCAGTTCCCATTGAATTTTACTCTAAATGTAGGGCATTCACTAGTACTATGCGGTCCATAGCATACTAAGAACCATTGTTTCTCCCTTCTTGGATACATATGATTGTTTTGCAGAGCACGATTGTCTCTAAGACTCTCTTGAACGGCCTTGGTGAGATCTGCTAAAGTCATCTTAGATATCTTTGGCTCCTTAGCAGTAGGCTTTAGGGTCACTTGCTGATGCCGCGATGCTTGCGAGCTAATAGATTTAGGTTCAACAGACACTCTTTCTCCTTGAATCATTAAATTATCCTCCAATTGGATCGCATTGGTGGGGTGACTGCTACCCAAGTGGTGATACCTCTAATGACTAGGCCATTGTAGATATCCTCATGTCGTAATCCCCTAATGAATCTATCAAGCAAGTGATTATTATTGAAGTGCTCATTTGGATTACAACGAGAATTCAAATGCTTCAAGCGACTAATAAAGTCTCTCACTGACTCTCCTTCCTCTCGTCGGGCTTTCTGGAGCTGAGAGGCTACACCCCAAAGCACTCCCTCTTGTATGTATTCTTTTAAGAACACTCTCCTAAGAGTAGGTTAATTTGTTTTTTCTTCCACCCTTAGGGTTCTATACCAATCCCCAACCTTTCCACTTAAGGTTAGGCTTAAAGCATTACTCTTATGCAGGTCATTGTGTTCTCCTAGAGAATTGCATATTTGTTCAAACACTTTGATATGCTTTCTCACATCCCCATCTCCACTAAATTTTTGTGTGAACTTGGCTATTTGTACTGCCTTACTTCTAGGTTCTATCAGGCGTGTTACGCATATTCTCAGCAATAGATCGACCGATAGCTTGAGCAAATTTTGCCAAGTCACGTAAGTGAGAAGGAACCGTGGGTGGAGGTGCTCCAGAGACTACATGTGGAGTAGGTATTGGCATTGGGCTTGGCATATAGGAAGCCCTTGGATTCCACGTTTGGTACGGTGTTGTGCCATGTGGCGGTCCAAAGTTCATATGTGTGGCCCTAGGCATAGCAGACATCGGATGTGACATGCTAATGCTAGCCAGTATGGTCCCATGGAAATAAGAGCTTGGGTGTTGTGGTTGTGGAGCATAGGTAGTTGAAACAATGGGAGGCATAGGGACTACATGAGTACAAGGACCTATAGGTATATATGATTGGTACACACTTGTAGGTACTGTTGCAGGCCTTGAGCTACCATGTAATGGTGCTTTACTAACAAATAAGGTCCATGGCGTGTTTCTTGGCATGCCCATCATTGGGGTAGGCATGGTAGCCGTGGCGTCATCAAGGGAAAGATGAGCTAGACTTGGAAAAGTAAAGCTATCATTGGTGGGCTCAGATTGCACTGAGACCCTTGGCTAAACAACATATGGGGGATCCATTCGACTTACCGAGGGAGTCTCCATTTGCGATAAGGTTGGTTGTTTAGCCTTCCCTGTATCCAAGAATCTCATGAGACCCGTTGAAGGCATGTGGATCCCCTTGTTCTGTCTCTCTAGCTCAATAACCCTATGGATGACCTCACAAACTCTTTGTTGTTGATCCTCCACATTAGTAGCACCCGTTGTGGATTCTAGGACATCTAACCAACCCATGTGATAGATGTGACCTGTGTATAGGTCGGTTAGAGTTTCCGTTTGTAGTTCGTACTCCCAGTTCTCATTTAGGAACGCTCCATCTAGGCTTAAGGTGCTAGGGGTGTCCTTTGAACTAGATGCAATGTGTCTCTCTATGGGCTGACCCTTAGTGGTTGCTAAGTCAGGAGCACTCGATTGCTCTCCTAGCAAGGATATTGACATAGGAGCCTTCGCTTTTAACTCTCTTCGTTGCTCTGCTCGGTCAGCAAGTTAAGACAATTTGTAATTGGCAGGAGATGCTAGAGAGGTTGGATGCATATAATTTTCTTGATTTTTTACTGCCTTGGATAGCATCCTCCGAGGAGTCAGAAGACGGTGAGGTTTTCACTACCTGGGACCGACACGATGAGAATCCAGCAAGGCTTTGTGGCGTAGCCATCGGGTAAGGGAGAAACAAATGGCAGGCCATCCAATGCAAGGAAAAAAGGTTTTTTTAAATAGTTAATCTGGAGAAGCTTGGAAGTCTTCAATGGGCGAGCCCCCACAATCTGCCATCGTGCCCGGTGTTAGTCCCGTATGCGGAGAGGGGAGGCAATTTGGTGGGCTATATAGGCCACGAGCGCCTTCATTTGGGGTATCGAAGGGAGGAGGGCAGAGCTCCCCACACGTTGGCTATGGTGCATTCCCGTAGGGCACTGTGGCATTGGCACGCGACTTTGCAGGGGCGGAGTGTGGCGGTTTTGGCCGGTATGGCAACAGGATGTGTCCGACAGTCAACACAGTGAGTAGATGATGTGGCACAATGTGCCCGCTGCGGGCTAGTTCACACGCCGCCATGGAGTTTTTGAAGGCAAAGGCAAGGCACCATTAACGATATCGCTAATGGTCTTGTGCATAAGTAGGGGGGCAGTCCCACGAGAGAGAGAGAGAGAGAGAGAGAGAGAGAGAGAGAGAGAGAGAGAGAGAGAGAGAGAGAGAGAGAGAGAGAGAGAGAGAGAGAGAGAGAGAGAGAGAGAGAGAGAGAGAGAGAGAGAGAGAGAGAGAGAGAGAGAGAGAGAATGGGCAGCAATCCAGATGGTTAAAAGGGAAGTGATTCCCATGGTGAAGGAGAGCAGACAGGGTCGGTCTAAGAGGGATAGAGAGAAAGAGTAAGGGAAAGGGAAGAAGCCCAAAGGGCAGCCAAAGAAGGCAGTCAAAGGCCCACTAAAGGAGCAGTCCGAGCCTGAGCCAAGTGAGAAAGGAGATCAAAGGAGTAGTGCAAGCTAAACCTTCCAAAGGGTGAAAAATAAAGGAGAAAAAGGAAAAATAAAAAAAATACCAAGGGGCATTAGCGATGTCGCTAATGCACCCCCCCTCAAGTGCAAAAGAAAGAGAAAGAGAGCAGATAAAGACAGAGTCAGCCACCTCCTGCCAAAGTTACCAAATGCAGATGCAAAGTGGACCAATCAGAGCCTAGATGCCCAAATTAAAAGGGGCACCCCTATATAAACCATTTTTGAGCCTTTTTTCATGCTTTTTACCAGACTAGGCTTCTTGCCAGGGCCTTGAGCCGGTGAGCTTGCAGAGAGCCAAGATAGAGAGTGCGTGTGAGTTCTTGGGTTGCCTTTTTTTGTGCAGAGATGTGTGCCTCCAAAGCCCCAAGTGCGCATTTTATTGCTAGGCGACCATGTGGGTGCGCCATTTGATGTAAATGAGTTGTAAAGAGTGTTTGAACAATGATGAAGCCTCCATGGTGTTTTCTCTGGCATCGTTTTCCCTTCCCTCCTTCTCTTTCTCCTGCTTTTGTGCTTTCCCCTCGGTGCCGGCAGTGTGGAAGTGTGTGCCCCCCCGGACTGATGGTGTTTTGTGTGAGAGAGTGAGATTGAGAGGCTGTGTGCGTGAGTAAGGGTGGAGATAGACCATGGCAATATGTGTGCATTGTGTGCTGGATTTGTGGAGTGTGTGAGCCTTGGGAAGAGAGTAGGCAGTGGTCTACTAATGAGAAGCATGTTTTTGAAGGTGTTTTCTGAGAGGATAGGGGTGCTGTGGATACCCTGAGCTATAGAGAGGCCCTCATGTTTGTGCCGCATTGGTGCAGCCAAAGTTGGTCGAAGCTAGGAGATGGTCTATGCCAAGTAGAGGCAGCAGGCAAGTGTAGTGCAGAAGGCTAGGGCAGGTGCGAAGGACCTGGGCAGCCAGAGGATAGCGGAAAAGTATGTCTGAAGCGGTTTTTTAAGCCAAAAGTACGGCGGGATGGTCCATATGGGATGGCAGATGAAGGTATCCAAAATGCCAAGTTGCTTTGGAATATAGTGTTCTCAATGTGCTCTAGAAGCCGATCCAGACGGCTCGTCAAATGGAGCCCCGGTGCTCAAGATATTACAGTTTAAAGTTAGAAGGTGTTGCAAATCCCCGACGGACAGGGCAGTTGGGGACAGGTGGCCCGGGCTGATGTCAGTATATACATGTGACGTGCTCGATTTGTGAAGCATGCCGGTCTTCTCGGATTGCAAATCTGACCTTTGGTTAGCAAGTAATGGTCGATTGAAATTTTCTCGGGGGCGGGTCTGAGCCCACTTGGCCGCAGTGGAGGGTATGCGATATGCAATCGTTTTGGCATCGCCAAGGTTCTCAGTGATAGTGTGCACCATGTGGAGCTAACACAAATCGACGGCGTGTCAATCGGGTTCTTGGTTAGCAAGATACAACAGGATGAAGTCGGGGGACTAGTGCTTATGAAGAGATTGACAAATGTTTTTTTTGCCTTTTTTTGCGGCCTCGGATAGCGAACTCCAAAGGGTCCGAAAGCGGTGGCATTTTTACGGTCCAGGGCCAGCATGACGAAGGTTTGACGCGACTTGACGGCCCCAGCTTCCGACCCTCGAGAAAAGTATGGGGACCGGGCAAAGGAAGGCCAATTTTTTTTAAAAAAAGGTTAAAGTGGGGGTTTTTTAGAACCTTGGAGGCTATCCTAAGGGGGAGCACCCGAGCTGCTGCCACGTGGCACAGGGGTTGCCCACCATGCGATGTCAAGAGGAAAGCAAGCAGGATATGTTACTTGGGCCGTGAGCCCTCAATTGAACACAAAGCGGGAGAGAGATGGGAGCTACCTCCTCGTTGGCTACGGTCGGGACCTTACGGGCGCTGTGTCGGCGGGCGATGGCCCTGCAGGGCGGAGACGGCACCGGTTTTGGCCAGTGGCGGGGCGGCGCGGTGGTCCACCTGTGTGAGAAAGAAAATGGCCGGCCGTAACCTGATGATGTGGCAGTATTCGAGAAGGGGCGTGTGCCCACGGCCGTTAAAAACCCTATTTTTTGGAGGTAAAAGGGGGGAGGGCAATAGCAATCTCACTAATGCCCCCCCTCCCTGGTGTATGGTTAAGAGGGGTATCCCGTAGCAGGGCAGAGAGCATATATATATATATATATATATATATATATATATATATAGAGAGAGAGAGAGAGAGAGAGAGAGAGAGAGAGAGAGAGAGAGAGAGAGAGAGAGAGAGAGAGAGAGAGAGAGAGAGAGAGCCCGAAGGCTGTCAAGTGTACAAAGCGGAGGCGAAAGCCGGACCACATCAAGGCCAAGGGCAAAGACAAAAGACCGTCAAGGCAAGGAGCAAGGGCCAACATAGGTAAAACCAAGGCAAGGGTAAAGTGGGGGCCGCAACCAAAGCAAAGAGAGAGGGAGAAATAGAGGGGGGGAGGAAGCAGATGTGAGCCGGACATATGAGTCAAAAAAAGAGCAGCGAATAATGGTAGCCCCAAAGGGGTAACAAATGAAGGTGAAAAAAAAAGAAGTAAAAAATAAAAATGCCTAGGGGGCAATAGCGACATTGCTAATGCCCCCCCCCCCCTCCCCCCCAAGTGCAAAAGAGAGAGGAAGAGAGCAGATAGAGTAATGCGGTTTCCCCTTCCAAAAATGCCAAATCAAGGTGCCAGATGGACCAATTAAAGTTTAAATTCCCAAATTAAAGGCCCCCCCTATAAAAGTCAAAATTGGATCAAATTAGGGCCTTTTTCCTGGCTTTTTTGGTGCCGTTTGAATCCTACAAAGTGGAATTCCCTAGCAAGCTAGCCCCTTTGTAACTTTTTATTGAAAATGGCCATGGTGATGGTAGTGGGAGCCAGTGTACATGTTTTTTGAAGTGCAATCAAGCCACCGTTGCCCCCTCTTGCCGTTGTTTTCCCTTCCCCCCTTCTCTTTTTCTTGCTTTCATGTTTTCCCTCGGTGCCGGCTGTGTGGATGTGTTTCCCCCCCCCCGGATCGACGGTGTTTTGTGTGAGAGAGTGAGATTGAGTGTGTGTAAGGGTGGAGACAATCCGTGGCAGTAGGTGTGCATTGTGTAGTGGATTTGTGGAGTGTATGAGCAGTGAAAATTGAGCAGGCGGTGGTCTGCTAGTTTAAAGTGTTTCTTTGAAGGTGTTTTATAAGAGGATAGGGGTGTTGTGGATACCTTGAGCTATAGAGAGGCCCTTGTGTTTGTGTCGGGCATGTCCCCCCATTCCCCCTCTCCATCTTTTGGTGCCCTGACTGAGGAGCACGCTGATTGCTCCCAGTTAATTGAAAAGAAGCGGTTTTCGGGTTGGAAGTCATGGCAGCTAGAAGCTATGGACCGATTTTCACAGGCGAAGAGAACCTTGATGAGTGGATGTCAGATTTTGAGCTGTATATGCTATCGTTGCGTATGCCGAACGAGGATAGCAAAATGCAAACTTTTCCTTTGGTGATGCGTGGTAAAGCTAAAACATGGTACGAAGCGTTGGAAGGCGACCGGAAGCAAGCATGGCTGGCTCTATGGGCGAGGTTTCTTCACGACTTTTGCAAGGATGCGTCCCTAGTCAAAATGGATGCAAAGCTAAAGGCGCTTAAGCAAGATGTAAGTGAAGAATTCAATCTGGTTTTGGGTCATTTTGAAGAGTGTTGGGCAGAGCTCTGGTGACAGCCATGCAATTGGCTAATGGAGACTACTTCAAACTAGACAAGTTCATGGTGTGTCTGCAACCCAAGGTGAGAGAGAAAGTCGATTTTGAGAGTCCATAGAATTACAATGGTGCGGTAGCGATTGCCCGATCAAAGAGCAGAACGATAAAGAAGAAGATAGAGCAGGGCGTGTTAGGCTATGAGACCATGGCCCATGTTCAACCGTAGAGTCCGAGGGAGGCTGTACACGAAGAAAATCATGGAAATCGAGGTGTAGCTGTTGTGCCGCAAAATTGGGTGCGCACAGTGCAAGATTTGTCTGAGAAAATGCAGGAGTTACGGCTCAGTGTGATGGATAGAGGATAGCCAAGAGGAGCAAGGGGCAGGGCAAGGCCGCTGAGACAGGTAGGTGTTACAATTGCGGAGAAGAGGGGCACTATGCACCTGATTTTCCTCAACCAAAAAGAGAGAGAGGAGGTATCTACCCGCTTTTTGGTAGAGGTCGAGGCCAAGGGCAATACAATGGCCCAAGAGAGCAAGCAATGGAGAATCCTGCTCCGCTAAACGTAGGTGAGGTCCCAAGAGTGAATATTATCGGGGTGGATAGATAGGATGTCAATGTTTTGGTCAATAAGAGAGCAAAAGTTGAGAGAGAGACGGAGATAGAGCGGGAAACCAGAGCTCGCAAAGGCAAAGAGAAGGTGTACGAAGGTAGAGGCAGCCCAAGCCTAGCAAAAGAAGGAGGCATCGCAAGATCAAACAAGCAGATTTTCAGCTGGGGCGTGGCTATCCTGAGTACAATTTGGTAAGTGATGTTCAAAATGAAAAAGCAACATTACTTTTGGTCAGCTGTTAGCTTGAATTTGGAGTTAAGGAGGCAATGGTCTACAAGTGTTACTACCAAGCTGGTGAGAGCTAAGGGGAATGTGCAAGCGGTGCAAAACATGGCTTTGAGGGTAGGTAGCCCCACTGATATTCTTTCGCTTGTGGATGCAATTATAGAGAAGAGGATGCAGGTACAAGCCTACATAGACGGTGGACCATAGGTTTGTGTCATGATGGAAGCAGCCATGAAAGAGACGGGAGTCAAGGCAATAGTCAAGTCAAATGTGCACATGAGGATGGCTAACCATACTAAGGCTAGATGTCTGGGTGTGGCTCAGGATGTGAAGGTCAAGGTGATGGGCATAGAGTGCCTGATAGACTTTTTCGTGATGAAAGCAGGGGATAATGCTTATCCAATCATTTTGGGCAGGCCATGGCTTTTGGCAATAGGTGCTAAGCAGGATTGGGAGAGCAAAGCGTTCACCTTGCCTGACAAAGAAAAAGGAAGACAGGTTGTGCTTGATTTGAAGACCAAAGAGAGCAGTTCTCGTCCTATGGCAGTTAAAAATGAGGGCGACACGACGAGCTATGAGTACGAGACAGAAACGGGTTATGATGAAGGCTATACCAGCACAGAGGAAGAGGACAGCGAGGACGACATGTTGAAGATAGATGCAGACTTATTCGGGGTCATTATAGATGACTCCCCATCTAAAGAAGAAGGTATGCAGCCCAAGAGCTCGTGGTTTAAGCATAGAGGAGGTTTCAAGCATGTTGAGTGAAGATTTAACCAAGGGGGAAAAGGAAGGCTATGGTCAACTGTGTGAGTCCAATCCAAATCTATTTGCGACGGAGTACAAGCATTTGCGAGGTGCAAAGGGGGTGGAGCACAAGATTGTTCTTAAGGAGGGACATAAGCCTAAAGCACAAAAGCTGAGGAGACTAGGGGAAATCCATAAGAAAGCCCGTTGGCAGGAGATCAATAAGTTGTTGGAGGCATGCATCATATATCCTGTGAAAGAGTCATAGTGGGTCTCGCTAGTGGTCATAACCCCTAAGAAGAATGGGAAGTGGAGGGTGTGTGTCGAATACAAGCCACTGAATGCCGTGACCAAGAGGAATCATTATCCATTGCCGTTTCAAGACGAGATCCTAAATCAGGTGGCTGGGCATGAGAGATACTCGATTATGGATGTCTTTTCGGGTACTTTCAGATAGGGATTGCACTTGAGGACCAATTGAAGACCACATTCATATCTCCATGGGGTTGCTTCGCTTACCGCAGGATGCCATTCGGATTGGTGAATGCATATGCCACGTTCCAAGATTGGATGAACATGGTATTTGGTCCATATCTAGGAAGTTTTATTAGGGTCTTCATGGATGATATCGGCTGCTACAGTTCAAGATTGGAGCACCTATTGAAGCTACAACTATGCTTTCAAAGGCTCAATGAAGAAGGAGGTCAATTAAACCCCAAGAAGTGCAAGCTAGCACAGCCTCGAGCGTAGCTATTAGGTCATGTGGTGTCGCAAAATGGTATAGAGGCTGATCCCGAGAAGGTGAAGGCGTTGGTGTTGATGGAGCCACCATCAGATGCTCAAGGTTTGTTGGCTTTGTTTGTTCATAAGTTGAAGTATCTATCATGTTTCTTTTGGATGTTGTCGCAATATGTGCATCCTCTTCAAAAAAGGGCTTAGTAGGTGCATGGTTATGAATGGGATGGGGAAGCTGAGGAGGCTTTTGATAGAGTCAAGGAGATTTTGTGTCAGTTGCCAGCGATGTGTCCTCCCAATTGAGAGGACGACTTCTATGTGTCTATGACAGTGGGCACGGTTGCTATTGGAGCGGTTCTACTACAAAAGGTAGGGAGGAGCTACAAGCCACCCAACTTGGAGGATGCTTTTAGAATGTGGTTTGACGGAGCGTATCGAAGGGTAGTACAGAAAGCATGAGGAGATGTGGTGATACACGACCCACACGATAAAACTATATTCTCGAAGGCGTATGATCTGGAGGATGTCCACACCAATAATGAGGTGGAGTATCTCACTCTGCATTTGGGTCTAAAGTAGTGTGTAGAGTTTGGCATTTCAAGGTTGGTAGTGAAGGGAGATGCGTTGCTAGTCATCAAGCAACTGTTAGGCCAATGGCAGGTAAAGCGAGACTCATTGAAGCATTGGTTCTTTTCCATCAAGAAGATGCTGAAGTCTTTTGAAGAGGTCCAATTCAAACATGTGAGAAGAGAGAAAAACCAAGAGGCGGATCAGCTAGCAAGCAGCAAAGCACATGTGCACGTTGCAGGTCTATATGTGGCCCCAACCACTTATGCAGGTAGGGAGACTCTGAAGGAGATTGAAGGTTTTTTGGGTACAAGGCAATGTTCAGAGGGTTTATCTAAGCTGCAAAAGAGAAGAGTGGTGCAAAAGGCCCGCAAATTCACACTGGTAGGTGAGGATCTCATGAACTATGGGCATAACGGAGTGCTTAGAAGGGTGTTGTACAAAGAAGAGATAGGAATGGTGCTGGAACAATGCCACTAAGAAGGGCAAAGAACAGGTTCTGTTTTGAGTGCTTAGAGCAGGCTTTTGGTGGCCTTCCATAGTGAAGGACGTGCATTATCGGTGCAAGACGTGCCACGAGTGTCAAACTATAGGTGAAAGACGAATGGTAGTGGAGTCACAGGGCGCCATCATCGCACAAAGTGCTTTTGAGAAGTGGGGTCTGGATGCCATAGGCCCTCTCCCAAAGTCTACAAGTGGTAAGAAGTATGTGGTGGTAGCCATCGACTACCTTACAAGGTGGGTCGAGGCCAAAGTGATGAAAGAAGTAAATGCTAATGTGGTGGCTCAGTTTGTGTTTGATAGCATCTGTTGCCATTTTGGTGTTCCATGGGTGTTAGTTCTGATAGGGGTCAGGGGTTTAGAAGCAAGCTCATGAGTGCATTAGTGAAAAAGTTAAAGATTCAACATCGGTTTTCCTCGCCCTATCACCCCCAATGCAATGGTCTAGTCGAGAGTGCTAATGGGCAAATCGTCAAGATGTTAACAAAGTACGTGTCTAAGCAGGAAGCTGAGTGGGAGACAAATCTAGAGAAGTGTCTGTGGGCGTATAGGACATCCTATAAAGTGGCTACAAACTTCACTCCATTTGAGCTAGTCTATGGTAAGGAAGCTGTGTTGTCGGTACATGCACAATTAGGTGCTTTGAAGGGTATGTGGCGTGTCAATGCCACTCAACAAGGAGTTCTACAAGATCGGATAGCCAGTTTAGAGGCTTTGTAGATGGACAGAGAGGCAACACAACAGACTACTATGTGAAGCAGAGAGAGAAGTTGGTTGCCAAGTTCAATCAGAACCTGCTGGACAAGAAGATAGAGGAAGGAGACATGGTCATGAAGTACGAAAGCTACCTGGATTTCACATTCGAGAAGAAATTCAAGAAGAAGTGGACAAGTCCGTATAAAGTGCGGAAGGCTTTGCCGAATGGGACCTATCAGCTGGTAAGGGCAAATGGCAAGCTTCTTAGGAACATGGTGAATGGTGTGCGACTCAAACTGTATTTCGAGAGGAATTTAGTGCCTAAGGTGCAGCAAATTGTAGTCAAGGGGGGTGGGCAACCCACCTAGAGCATGCAGTGTGCGAGAGAAAAGGAGATGGAGCTTTTGTACATAGCCTGTACATACAGTTATGGTTTTATGAGTTCTTTAAATCGTCAGTTTGGTGTGCCAGTTTTAAAGTTCTGTACATATGCTTTTGGTCGAACCTAAATGTTCGACAAGGGGATTGGGCAATGATGGTGCAGCCAAAGTTGGTCGAAGCTAGGATATGCTCTATGCCAAGCAGAGGCAACAAGCAAGTGCAGTGCAGAAGGCTAGGGCAGGTGTCAAGGACCTAGGCAGCAAGAGGATAGCGGAAAAGTATGTATGAAGTGGTTTTTTAGGCCAAAAGTGTGGCGGGATGGTCCAGATGGGATGGTAGATAAAGGTGTTTGAAATGCCAAATTAGTGCTTTGGAATCTAGTGTTCAGCGTGCTCTAGAAGTTGGTCCATACGGCTCGTCAAATGGAGCCCCGATGCTCAAGATATTACAGTTTAAAGTTAGAAGGTGTTGCAGATCCCCGACGGACAAGGCAGCTGGGGACAAGTGGCCCGGGCTGATGTCAGTATATACATGTGTAGTGCTCGAGTTGTGAAGCATGCCGGTCTTCTTGGATTGCGAATTGGAGCTTTGGTTAGCAAGTAATGGTTGATTGAAATTTTCTCGGGGGCCGGGTCTGAGCCCACTTGACCGCAGTGGAGGGTGTACCATCTGGCATTGTTTCGGCCTTGCCAAGGTTGTTGGTGATAGTGTGCACCATGTGGAGCTAACATAAATTGACGGCGTGTCAATCGGGTTCTTGGTCAGCAAGATACAGCAGAACGAAGTTGGGGGCTAGTGCTAATGAAGAGATCGACATATGTTTTTTTGCCTTTTTTGCGGCCTCGGATAGCGAACTCCAAAGGGTCCAAGAGCGGTGGCATTTTTACGGACTGGGGTAGTCACGGCGAAGGTTTGATGCGACTTGACGGCCCGAGCTTCCGACCCTCGATCAAAGTATGGGGACCGTGCAAAGGAAGGCCAAAAAAAAGTTTTTTTAAAGGTTAAAGTGGGGGTTTTTTAGAACCTTGGAGGCTATCCTAAGGGGGGGCACCCCAGTTGCTGCCGCGTGGCACAGGGGTTGCCCCACATGCAATGTCAAGAGAAAAGCAAGGGAGCTATGTTACCTGGGCCGTGAGCGCAATTGAACACAAAGGGGGAGAGAGAGGGGAGCTCCCTCCTCGTTGGCTATGGCCGATGGGCCCTTACGGGCGCTGTGTCGGCGGGCAATGGCCTTGCAGGGCGGAGACGACGCCGGTTTTGGCCAGGGGCGGCGCGGTGGCGCGCCCGCGTGAGGAAGAAAGTGGTTGGCCGTAACCTGATGATGTGGCAGTATTCGAGAAGGGGCGGGCACTGTTCGAGAAGAGGCGTGTGCCCGCGGCCGTTAAAAGCCCTATTTTTTGGAGGTAAAAGGGGGGAGGGCTAATGCCCCCCCTCCTTGGTGTATGGTTAAGAGGGGTATCCCATAACAGGGCAGAGAGCATAGAGAGAGAGAGAGAGAGAGAGAGAGAGAGAGAGAGAGAGAGAGAGAGAGAGAGAGAGAGAGAGAGAGAGAGAGAGAGAGAGAGAGAGAGAGAGAGAGAGAGTACAATGAGGAGGCGAAAGCCGGACCACATCAAGGCCAAGGCCAAAGACAAAAGATCGTCCAGGCAAGGAGCAAGGGCCAACAGAGGTAAAACCAAGGCAAGGGTAAAGTGGGGACCGGAACCAAAGCAAAGAGAGAGGGAGAAATAGAGGGGGGGAGGAAGCAGATGTGAGTCGGACAGATGGGTAAAAAAAAGAGCAGCGAATAATGGTAGCCCCAAAGGGGTAACAAATGAAGGTGAAAAAAAAAGAAGTAAAAAATAAAAATGCCTAGGGGCCAATAGCGACATCGCTAATGCCCCCCCCCCCCCTCCCCCCAAGTGCAAAAGAGAGAGGAAGAGAGCAGATAGAGTAATGCGGTTTCCCCTTCCAAAAATGCCAAATCAAGGTGCCAAATGGACCAATTAAAGTGTAAATTCCCAAATTAAAGGCCCCCCCTATAAAAGTCAAAATTGGATCAAATTAGGGCCTTTTTCCTGGCTTTTTTGGTGCCGTTTGAATCCTGCAAAGTGGAATTCTCTAGCAAGCTACCCCCTTTGTAACTTTTTATTGAAAATGGCCATGGTGATGGTAGTGGGAGCCAGTGTACATGTTTTTTGAAGTGCAATCAAGCCACCGTTGCCCCCTCTTGCCGTTGTTTTCCCTTCCCCCCTTCTCTTTTTCCTGCTTTCATGGTTTTCCTCGGTGCCGGCTGTGTGGATGTGTTTTCCCCCCCTGGATCGACGGTGTTTTGTGTGAGAGTGAGATTGAGTGGTTGTGTGTGTGTAAGGGTGGAGACAGGCCGTGGCAGTAGGTGTGCATTGTGTAGTGGATTTGTGGAGTGTCTGAGCAGTGAAAATTGAGCAGGCGGTGGTCTGCTAGTGCAAAGTGTTTCTTTGAAGGTGTTTTCTGAGAGGATAGGGGTGCTGTGGATACCCTGAGCTATAGAGAGGCACTTGTGTTTGTGCCGGGCATGTTCCCCCATTCCCCCTCTCTAGCGTGTGTTCCCCCATTCCGCCTCTCCACCGTCATCCACATACTGCTTATTCTAGTGTCCCATACCACTAGAATAAGTAGTATATGTCATACCTTGATGAAGCAGGAAATCATTGGTCACAATCATCGTGCAATAAACCAATTCTGATCAATCTCAACTTCATTTCCATAAATACTATCATGACAGAAAGTCATCATACACCAATTCCAAATCCAATATAAAAATCCAAATTCAAATCACTTTCATTATTTACTTGGGTAACAAAATCATACTAAGGACAATGGTGGCCAGACACTGTAGCATGATTTTGTGAACTGTGTTGCCTAATTTGGTGAATCTACACTCGACGTTTTGCCTAAATCGGTGAATCGGCAGTTGTGCTGCCTAAACCGGCGGCTCTGATACCACTTGTACAAACAAGAGCACCGCAAGCCCTACAAAATACCAAAAAATAATATACTGCAAGCATTAAACCGACAAATTCACATACCCGATGAATCCCATAGCACATAACCAAATTATACGTGAATAGAGAGAGAGAGAGATAGATAGATAGATAGATAGATAGTTCTATTATCGTCCTGGGAGGTCAAATATGACCTATGGGACCAAATGAACATGTCACGTGGTGTGAGTGGAGTTCATAAGTGACTCTCGATGCTCAAAAATGGCTGAAATGAGCGTCGCAATAGAGAGTCCACATCGTGGTTGGGAGAGGAAGGTATGTAGGGAGAGCTCATGGCTGAATATATGGGGAAAAGAGGACCTAATGTGGTCAAAAGCTGAGCACTCAAGTAGTGTGTGGTACTCACTCTCTCGCACTTGACGAGGGCATAAGGTGCAAAGTCGATGACACTCCTCGCCAGTGCCCCAACGTCCTGTCTCGCAGCGTAGAGAATGGGAGCTAAGACGAATGGAGGCAATGGTGCGGATCGCACTCAACGGGATGGGCTCAAGGATGTAGGAAGGGGTTCGGTTACCTCGTTCCGAGAAGAAGAGAGATTTGTAGTTTGGGGCAACGTGTGTGGTGTAATGGCTGAAGCGAGAACCTCCAGATTTCTCCCAAGCCATGATACATTGGCGTTGTAAGAAGGCCTCATTAACTTGGGAGTCGATCGACGCATCCTTGACCAAGTGACATGCATCCCATCTTCCAAACCATTTCTTGATATCAAGCATCCACCCCGAACTTAGTATTTTGCTCTTGCATGTCTTTTGAACCTTTTGACTTGCTTCATATGCGATTCTAGGAAGTCGATGCAAAGGGCTACGTTGTGTCTTACGCATGTACTCCACAACCCTTTCCATGCCCAAGACCTCAATGGGAAGCGATCCGGACTCAAGAAGTAAGAGCATGTAGGGTGTTTGTGTCTTGACTTGGAGAAAGTTGGTGAGAAAACGCTTTTGGACATTCTCAAACTCTTTCCAAGTAGACTTCCCGATGCTTCCACCCCACACCTCCACTCCATAAAGAAGCACCGGTGTCACCAATGTGTCAAAGAGGTACTTTTTGAGAGCCCAACACTTGATCTCTCCTGCATTGCACATGTTCTCAAATGCATAATAAGCCCTCTTTCCGGCTTCCAAGCGACGCATTGCACAATCCTTCCATTTATGATTGGATGGAACCTCAAGGCCAAGGTACTTGAAGTGATCTACCACTTCAAGTTTCTCATTGTTGTATACAATGCATGGATTTTCGTCATTGAGGGTCTTTACAAGCATAACCTTGGTTTTGGATCCATTCACGATCAGCCCGCTATGTAGGCAAAAGCGTTCCAAGACACTCATAAGCTTTTGTGCATCTTCTAAGGTATGTGCCAAGAGCACTACATCATCGGCATAAAGCAAAAGCATGATCACCGCATTTCCAATCTTAACCTCTTCTATGCCTTCTTGCTGCATAAAATCAAGAACCATGTATTCCAATTCATCAATGAGTAGCCCAAAGAGGGTTGGGGAAAGTGGGCATCCTTGTTTGACACCAATAGTGCTTGCAAAAAATTCTGAAATTCCATCTCCCATACGTAATCGACATATCACTTTTTGGTAGATGCGAAAGACTGCATGCATAAATTCTCTCGGCACTTGAAGGCTTTGCATACGTCTCCAAAGATTTCCTCGCGGTACCATGTCAAAAGCTTTCTTGAAATCCACAAAGCAACAATACAACTTTTTTCCTTTCAATCGAGACGCTTCCATAAGAACTCGAAGAGTGACAAGGTGATCAATAGTGCTATGGTGCTTTCGAAAACCTGCTTGGCCAAGCGCACGTTTGCCATTCTTTTCAGCCCATTCACTTATCTTCATCTCCATGATACATCCAAATAACTTTGCCATCAAAGAACCAACCATTATAGTGCGATAGTTGTTCACATTGTTTACATCTCCTCCTTTGTGCAAAGGTTTGATCCAATTTGCACTCCAATCATGAGGCATGCCATACTGAAGTGCAAGGTTAAACATATCGCATATCCAATATCGTGTTTTCTTGCTTGTCCATTTAATCATTTCAGCCTTGACACCTTGAAGGTCACCTGCCTTGCGAGTAGCAAGTTTCTCAAGCGCGTGGCATACATCTTCAATGGTAAAGAAGGGAGACATAAATGGAAGGGAGCTACAACCCTCCATCTTATCAACATTGGGTTGCTCATAGAGGTTCTTACAATGCATATACATATCCTCAAGAGTCAAGTCACCAAAGCTCTCAACGCGCTTGCCTTTTAGATTTTGCCAAAACTTGCCACATGCATGTGCTTTCTCTTGTGCTAAAAGAAGTTGTTTTTCGACTTCCCACCTTCTCCTCTTCTTTTGAACAAGTGCTTTGTATGTGTGTGAACATTCCAAGTAAACTTCCTTGTCTTTGATTGCATCCAATCTTAGCAAGTGTTTTCGGGCTTGACTACATTCCATGTCAAACCATTTCTTCTTGGTGCTACCCTTCTTAGACCTTTTGCAAGACATGTGTTTCGCCGAAAAGCATTCCTTCGCACAAGAGAAAATTACTTCTTTGAAAACTTTCCACTTGCATTCTAATGTTGGGCTCCCTTGATGCTCTATCATGCTTAACATTTGGTCCACCATATCAGCATATATAAGTGCTCGTTTGAAGTCTAGACGTAGGTACAAATGATTCACATCATGATTGGAGGCTACATGCTCGGGCCGTTTACCACACTTGAGGTCAATACATAACATCCTATGATCCGATTCCGGATTCCATTCACCAAGTGTAAAGCTTTGTATGCGTTCTAGAGTGGCTTCTGAGAACAACATATAGTCAATCACGCTAGCACCATTGTGCTTTCTACATGTAAAGTCATTGGTGCCTTGCCATAGAGATACACCATTTGCAATGAGCATTCCGGTACTATTGCACATATGTAGAAGTGACTTTCCATAGTGATCCACTTCTTTTGCATCATTAGAACTTCGATTATACATGTATGAGTCATCCACTCTTCTTGATACATGCGGCATGTCGACTTGTTGTGTGTCGTGTTGTAACATATTTGTGCGAGCATTCATGTCTCCAAAAACAATGACTTCACCTTGATCCTTGTAATAAGCAATGTCTTCCTCTAGTTCAACAAAGGGTTGATCTCTATCCATATTCAAGCGAGCATAAAAGTTGGAGTCATAGTGAGGAATGTAGCAGCCGGCCACAAACATGACTTGACCATTTGGTGGGCTGATTTTCAGCCATAAGTAGCGTTTATACTTATCTTCTTTGACAATGGAAACATCTTTCAAACCCTTTTTGGTCATACATGCTATGCCTCCTTGGCCTCTTCGTTGCTTTGCATTTTTGGCCCACATCAAAGAATGTACATCGTATTTGTCAAATCCAAGAATTCGTTGCGCATCATGCTCCCATGTTTCGACAAGAAGTATCACATCGGAGTCATTGGTAAGCTCATCAATGCCAATTCCCGCATTCCATGGATACCCGTTACAATTCCAAAAGCTTATTCGCAAGCGTGAGTTGGTCTCATAGATCATGTGTCCCTATTTGTTGGGTGGACTTGCATCCTTCTCAAGTGCCTTTTCTTCTTGAGATGATACCTTAACCTTCTTGCTTCTTTCCTCGTATGCTTTGCGACGTACATTTTGTTGCATAAGAGTGCGATCCTCATATACATTACAACCCGTTCCTTTGAGGTAGATCCAACCATTGTCAAGGATGATCTTTCTCTTTACCTCATCAGCCATGGTACATACAATAGGTCTTTCTCCCGAGCGAGGGACTCCTTGTTTTCCAACTCGATGTGCACCATAAGCCATGATTCCTGACATGCCAAAGTGTGTAGCAAAAAACTCTTCAATAGCAACCGCAAGAGATTGGGGTGTTTCCATGCTTTCCTCCTTGATTCCACGAATGACGATGTTCTTTGAGCGTTTTTGTCGTTCTTGCAATTCTTGAGTGTCCACATTCTCTACATTCTTTGCTTGGACAACGGCTTGCGTGATAGGAGATGTAGAAACCACATTATCCTTACATATATCAGTCCATGATTTGGATGCATTTCTCATCTCACATACATCATGTCGTATTGTATCTATCGTTTCCTCTTTCAATACATGATCACTCTCAACTTTGCTCAAGCGCTCTTTCACTACATTCATGTCCACAAGAGAGCGTTTACATTCTTGAACTTCATTCTCAAGATGCATCAAACGCGTTGTTTGCATTTCAAGAACCTTCTTGAGGTGCTCATTCTCCACAACGAGAACTCTTAAAGTACCATTCTCCATTGCAAGTGCGCGCAACTCTTCACCTTGCTTGTTGACGGTTTCTTGTAACGAGATCAAGTAAGCCATGATCATTGCTTCCGTTGTTGTAGACGATGTGGTTGGATTAGCATCCAAATTCCTTGGAGATTTTGCATCATTCTCCATGGCGAGTGTGGCTTTTCCACCCTTGCGAGTTTTGTCTGACATTGCCTTCAAGTCGGCAACAAAAACGCAAAGTTTTGACAGTTTTTTCAGTTCTGAGATGCTGTTACAGCAAAGCCTTCCATTACATAGAAAAATTCTGTCTTTACATCAATGCGTAGAGGGCTTCGTGCTCTTCGATTGAGGCTATAGATCACCTAAATCGGAGTTCGGATGAGCAAGTTATGGTCAAAAGAGTGAACTGCTGTCTACTAGGTCAAAAAACGGCTGTGTGTGTGTGTGTGTGTGTGAGAGAGAGAGAGAGAGAGAGAGAGAGAGAGAGAGAGAGGGAGAGAGAGAGAGAGAGAGAGAGAGAGAGAGAGAGAGAAGAAGAAGAAGAAGAAGACACTTGCAGGGTGACTCTTTGAGGATTACAAGTTCGTCACCGTGATCTGGAGTTCATCCTCAGATGGTGCAACAAGCCTAGAGTTTTTGCTACTCGTGAAATGGATGCGGGTTTTGACAGTGATGCTAGAGTGAGGTTCTCAACATGGTGTGATTGTTGTTGCTGTCCACCATCACAATCGCTTCTGTGTTGTCCCGTTTCTCTCTATCTAAGTAGTCTAACACACCAAAGGTCTCCTAGACTTCATATTATTCTTCGTCTTTCAACTTCTTCAAGGTCCATAAAAGTATGGTTTGACTGCCCCCACTTCTCCTGAAGACTCTTTCCATGCACACATATAATTATCCTTGTTGGTTTCCTAATGCTTTCTCTTCTGAACCAAAAACTATTCTCATGTAAATTTCTCAACTTTTCTATGCCTATCTCATTGGAAGCACGGATACACAAGAAATCTTCGTCGTCTTCTGGCAAGGTTCGCTTGTAGAGTTTTTTATATATGTAGCTATTATAACTTATGCTAATGTGTGGGTCATTGTAATGGGTTGTAAATCAGATTCAACATGCAACCCCTTCGATGCTCCACTGTCGAGTGGGTTTTGAAAAATAGGCAATTTTCAATATTACTTTCTTTCTATATTTTTCTAATGGAAAAGAAAAAAGAAATAAAGCAAATTTATACTAGTAATAAATAATAATATCTTAAGTATGTCTTTGAAGAAACAATACACCATGAGAGAAAAAAAGAAATAAATTAATGCATAAGAAGAAATTGACTTAGCTCTTGCACCGAAAGCTCTCCATAGCTTACTTGTATCTGAAGGAACGTTCTCAGAGCTTTGATACCACTACTACAAACAAAAGCGTTGCAAGCCCTACAAAATACCCAGAACGACATGCTACAAGTGATAAAACCATGAATTTGCATACCTGAGGAATCACACAGCACATAGTCAAGACTGCATGTGAACAAAGAGAGACATAGAGTGGGAAAGAGCGAGAGAGCACGTGCGAGCGCACCTCCTAGAGCAAAGTGCTACGCCGGCACGACGAGAGAGAAGAGAAGAGAGGAGAAGAGTAACGCAGACACTGGGTGCAATCTCCCCCCATGCAAGAGTGAGCATTTTCCTCTTGCACGTATTTACTTATAGATTTCTTGATTGCACAAAATGAGTACAAACCATCTGGTCGGTCGTAAATGGCCAAAGCTCATAAAGAGCACTTAAATCATAAAATGTACACAAATTGTATATCCTTTCGCATAGACCAACAATTGCTGATGCTTTTGCCACCTATCAGCTATAATAAATAGGTATTATCAATTCCATTACATGCCTCTCCATTAGAAAGCAACTGTCCTCAGTTGCAAAGATAAGAATTTGCAAACCATACTTGTCAAAAATAGTGATTAGTATTCTGTGTCAAAAATATCACATAGTAAAGGAAAAATATCATAAAGCTAAACAACATTGCTTATGCTTGCCGTCATCCACGTATTGCTTATTCTAGTGTCCCATACAACTCAAATAAGTAGTATATGTCATGCCCTGGTGAAGCAGGATATCATTGGTCACACTCTTCATCCAATAAATCAATTCTGATCAATCTCAAGTTCAATTCCATAATTATTGTTGTGATAGAAAGTCATCATATACCATTCCAAATCCAAAATAAAAATCCAAATCCAGATCTCTTTCATTATATACCCGGGTAACAAAATCATACTAAGGACAATGGTGGCCAGCCACTCTAGCATGATTTTGTGATTTGTGTTGCCTAAATTGGCGAATCTACACCCGATGTGCTGCCTAAATCGGAGAATTGACACTTGTGCTTCTCTGATACCACCACTACAAACAAGAGCGTTGCAAGCCCTCCAAAATATCAAAAAACAATATATTGCAAACCATAAAACTGACAAATCTACATACCTGATGAATCCCGTAGCACATAACCGAATCATACTCAAATAGGTAGATAGATAGAGATAGAGATAGAGATAGATAGATAGATAGATAGATAGAGAGAGAGAGAGAGAGAGAGAGAGAGAGAGAGAGAGAGAGAGAGAGAGAGAGAGAGAGAGAGAGAGAGAGAGAGAGAGAGAGATGTGGGCCTATGCAAACTCCATCCTTGGGCAATTACCTGTACTTCGTGACTTTTAGTGATGATTACTCTAGGTATGCATGGGTATATCTGCTTAAAGTGAAGTACAAAGTGTTTATGTGTATCAAGAAATTTTTGGCTATGGCTGAAAATGTCTCTAAAATGCACTATGGACACCCTCCTTGTGGTTTCTTTGATTTCACTCCCAGTGTCTTTCACTCTTTCCTGGAATAGTTTCTTGGCTTTTTCGCAATTTTGTCCTTTTGTTTCTGTTTTCTGATCTCATACCTTTGAATTCTTCTTTTCTTGGTCTTTTGAGAGGAAATTTTAGTATTCTCTGATTTATCAGAGGAATTTATGTTTCTTTTTCTTAGTCTGGGCTCTAGTGATCCCCTTGATTTTGGAACAATAGGTTCACTCTTTGAAGAGCTAATAGGCATCAGTTGAACTACATTCACCACTGCTTTTCCTTTGTTTAAAGGATTTTTGGGACAGTCTTCAGGGAAGTTCCACCTTTTTTGCAGCATTGTGTACAAAAAGCTTCAAGTGGCTTAATGTTCATGTCAGGTTCTCGGCATTCATTTTTCCAATGATCATCTGCAGCACAATTATGGTAATTTCCCATCCTTGACTTAATCATGGGTCTTACCATAGGAGGTCTAACACCTTGATTAGCTACATAGTACATCGGTGTAAGCTTTGGTGTAGCATAAGTCACAGGTTCTTCCATTGAAGGTGGATGTGAATTATACCACTCTCCTTCTACCATTACTGTAGATGGACTAGGCTCAACATAAGGTGTAAAAGACACTAGTGCTTGTTCATCTATGACTCCTTCTGAATGCATGTACTTCACAGGCACTGCATTATGTCCAGGATATAGAGGTTGTTGACCCAACATTGGTTGTGGTCTTTCCATACCCATCGGCGGTCTTTGTGTTGGGGCCATATTATACTGATATTTGTACATAGGTTGTCCTTGTGGCCTCATGGACACATATTGAACATTTCCATCGTACTTTGGTCGGTAATAACACTCATTGGTCTCATGGTTGGTCCATTTACCCTCAATAGCACACCATTGTCATGGCCTAATCGGTTGTCTCTGTTGAGGTATCCCTTGCCTTGGTCCTCTCATAAGCACTTTTTGCATATTCCTCATCATTTTGTTCATCCTTTTGAGCATGTCTTCTATGGATGTAAGTGGTGCTGCAGCAGCTCTTCCCACTTGTGTTGGTTTTGTGGATGTTGTTTTCTCACTCTGAGTATCCTTAGGGACATCTTCTTCATTGAAAATATCACAATTGTCTCCCAAGTCAATAGCATTTGATACCACACTCTTCTAGGGTCATATATATCTTGTTATACAATATAGCATGAAGTTCTTTGTTTAGCAATCCCTCTAGAAATAATGACACTAATCTTTCTTCTGTAGGTATTTCTAGTTCTGGGCACCTTGCAATATATTGCTTCATCCTAGTTGCATCGTCCCTAACAGACTCACCTTGTCTCTGTTTGAAGCTATAGATTTGAGCTACCATATTATGTTTGATCCCGTTTTGGAACATGCAGCTACAACTCCATGAGCTAATGTATTTAAGTCCATGATAGACCTTGGTGGAATGTTTTGGAACCATGTCAAAGCTTTTCCTTCTAAAGTCATTCCAAATCCCTCAAATTGAGTGTGGAAATCAAATATGCGTTTTGCTCTTAGCACTTGCTTGAAGCTAGCTAAGTGGTCATATGGATCCTCGGATCCACTGTATTTTTTGACCCATTTTCGAAAATCAGCTAGCCTGACACGTATGTTTGACTTAGTTCCAACTCTTATGGCAGTTGGTTCTCTCTTGAGTCCTTCAAACCAATATGTTGGAAAGAGTGACTTATGTAGCCCTGGACTGGCTCTAAAGTCACTGAATTTTCTTTGTGATGAGGTAGGTTTGGGTTTTTTAACATTGCTCCCAAAAGATCTCTCACGAAGTTCCTCTCTTGGAATAGTTTATGGTCCTTGGCCCAATATCCAGTCTCTTATAGAGTACCCTTGGTATTTGGTCTGTTCTACCTCCTCAGGACTCATCATAACAAAGTTATTGTTATAAAAATCCCTTAAAAGGTAAGTTGGTAGATCTACTGAATCCTTGTCTTTGATTTTGAAGATATAGATGATCTTCATGGGTGTTAACTGCCTTGATTTGGCATGAAAGGTCCATAAAAGATCCTTGACATTCCTATCCTCCCAACAATAGACTCAGATCCTAGAATTATCCGTGCTAAGCCATTTCAAAGGTTTTAGATCAACTTGATCGTATCCCTCAAATTCTAAAGTTGGTGGACCTTCTTTTGCCGCCATATCTGGACTTATGGTATTCACTTCTAACCCCAATTTGTCTATCACATCAGGGTTTTCAACTTTTAAATACTGAGTCTTGTTTTTATCCGTATACATTTTCCCTTGTTTGTTTGCCCTTATTTCCTCCTCAAACTCTATGTCATGGTCATCAATGCGAATGGCATACTCCTCGTTAAGATCCACGTAAACCCGAGCTCCATGGACATTAGTCTTATAAAAGGTGAGTATGTGCTTATATTGTACTATCGTTCCGGTTCCTGAATGAGTCAAATAGGAAGACATTTCCGATGTTGAGTCGGAATAGGTGTGTGAGACTTCTTCAAAGATCGTGTCCAAGTGATCACCTTGATTCACACTCTCTTGGTGGATACCCTAATGTCAGTCTCTCCCAATATGGCTTGATTTGCTAGTATACGACTAGATCTAAGGTTCATATAGACTGTTAAGCCTTGGATAGAGTACTTATCGTCGGATTGAATTGTTCTCCGTTTCTTCCACTTGACTTGAGTTCAACTTCTGTCAAGCTCTTAATTCTTTGCCTGCAACCTGATTCCTGTGTCAGTTTTAACCAAGTAAGCAGTTTTCTTACAAAGATTGTACAATTTTTGCTAACTATTGTGATTGGTCTATGTATATCACTTCAATCTAAGCTAAGTGAGTCAGCAAATGAGACTTTTAGATTTTACCCTTGCAAAGAGCTAAAGGATTAATTTGCAACCTAGAAACCGAGCTAACATGTACTAATTTGGACCCGATGGAACCCAAACTTGACCAATGGCCTTGTATTATTTTGTTCTAACACTGTACAAGCTCAAAAGTCATAAATCTTGTCTCTGGGTCTCAGAAATAAATAATCACAGTTGTTTACTTTTTACAATTTTTATACTTTTTAGGATTGTTTTGCTAGTTTATCACCTTGCTATGGTCTCTGGACAAGTTTCACTGAATTTAAACAAGATTTGTCCAAGCTATCAACTGTTTAGTGTCCGCAGAATCAATTTTCAAAAATCTGGCTTAAGTCTCACTTTTGTGATCCAAATTTCTCAAAATTTGATTTGTGGAGTCTACTTGATATGCTTGGCCTTGTGGTATACTCAAATATGTAAAATTGTTCAATTCTAGAGCAAAAATAAATAATGGTGATTATTTACAGCTAAGAATTTTTTGCAACTTTATGCCAAAATGTTGATACAAACAGGTTAAACAACTCAACTTAAGCTCCCTAGCCAAGTTTCACCAAGTTTGGATAAATTCTACTCAATTTGTCAACAGTTTTGTGTCTGTAGACTGACTTTTCAAATCTGGCCACAATTTCCACTTCAATGATCCAAATCTTACCAAATTTAATATGTGTGCTCAATATAACATGATAAAACTTGTGGTATGCTTAGTTGCTCAAAAAAATTGAAAAATAGGACAAAAGTAAATAATCGTGATTATTTACTTCTGGTAAATTTTTACATATTTTTGATCAACTGAGTATTCACATATATTCAACACTTCAAACTAAGCCTCTGAGTCAAGTTTTACCAAATTTGAACAAGATTTAGTAAGACAATTTCTTGACAATCAGTACATATTTCAGTTTTTATCAATGTTTTGGTCTGTTTTGTGATCCAAATTCTATGAGTCTTTACAAAAGATGTTTATAATCATGCATAGAGTCCTTGGTATCAACCTTGATCAATTTTGAGTTGAAAGTGAATAATCGTCGTGATTATTTACTTTTGGCCTAAAATGAGCACTTTTTGCAAATTTTTCAATGGACAGTCTTTTTATGACCCGTTTTAAGCCTCTGAGTCAAGTCAAAACTTAATTTGGCCTAAAATCTCAAGAAAAAGTAAATAATTTGAGTTTTTGCAAACTCTTAAAAATTTACCTCAATTGCATCCTTAAGCTTACCCACTAGTTCATACAACTTTTAGACCATAATCTCCAGCAAGATTCAGTGGTTGACAGTTTGTTGGTGGTGACGGTTCAAGTTGTAGACCCAAAATTTTGCAATTTCACATAAACAACTCACAATTGATTCTTTTGTAGTGATCAATGTTCTGAGATCCCACCTCGGATTCTACTTATCCTACGCCTAGGTTCTATTGCAATGGGGTTGTGGAAAGTGTCGACAAACACTTGTTTTCTTGTTTTTTATGGTTTTTTGAGCTTTGATCTTAAGACTTGTCTCGTCCATCAATCATTCTCAAAATCCTAACCTAATCTTACAATCCTACAACCCTACAAGGTACTTAGCAAGTACAATCTACTTCCAAGCTACCTCTACACAGCAAAAGACGACAACCTTAAGCTATGCGGTTTTAAAGGGAAAGTTTTAGCTTTAGGTGATCGTAGAGGAAGTTAAAGGACAACTACACAAGATGCTAGTATTTTCGCTAGTTTAGGTCTATTCGTCTCCGACAGCGGTGCCAAATGTGGGATGGGTTTCTAACCTCACTCTTATCTTATTGCAAACATAGCGAGAACCACGAACATAATTGTCAATTAATGAGACAAAGCTGATTCGACTAGTACATAGAACAAGAGGGTGCCAATCTCTTGGAAAACAATAGACAACTCGCATCTAACATAAGCTACACTCAAATGACCTAAGTCCTCAGAAGCTAATCTCTAATCGGCAAACAAAACATGATCGTTACAGCATCAAACGACATCCGAATGTCATGAAACTTCTAGGCCATGTATATAAGACCTAAGCACACATGCTTATGTCTCAAATCTCACTTGTGATGAAGTACAAAAATCGCAATTATTAACAGCAGTTAATTTTTGACCTAGTCATTTTGGACTCCGAATGCATCTAAATGCTTATCAATGATGGCCCAATACCTCGCCTATGCTTAATTTGTGATTTACTAGCTTAAATTCCTACTTATGATGAAATTAGACCGCGGGTCAGCGACGCCAAAAGCTACAATTTACCATGATATGTTTACGTCAATGCGTAGAGTTGTTACTTGCGGTTGCAACACAATAGACGGCACTACAATGTGACAACCGGGAAGGGAGTAGGAAGTGTGAGAAGGAGAGAAGTGAGCGCCGTTAGCTCACGCTGTGTTTCTATTATCCAAAACTTTAACTTACAAAAATCGACTTTTATTCCTTAGCCAAGGTTTCTTTGGTCAAAAACTAAAAATCTAAGAGCTCTAACGAAGGATAAGTCGATACAATCTGGAAGCTTATAGCCTCGTTTCATTGATTACGATATCCACCTGGAAAATAGGAGTTACAATATTCTCGATTTATCAAATGAATAAGTGCTTTTATAATAAAACTCCCAAAAATGTTACATGGGTTAGCTTGTTGCTAACAACTCCTCACATTCATTTAGCGAAATCTTCAAAATAGGCTTGGGATATTATGGCTGGTCTCTATGAAATCCGCAATGAGGCAAAAATTGCATTGCTGCGTAAAGAGCTAGAGTCGCAGATTATGCATGAGGAAGATAATATGGATACTTTCCTTGCTGGTATCAAGGATATCAATGAGAAACGTATTTTTGCAGGTGAAGTCATTTCAGACAGTTCCCTTGTGCAGACTATTCTTGATGCCTTGCCAAACTCTTACCAGACTTTTGCTAGTACTTGGACACCTATGACCCAAGGAAATCCTGAAGTTGTCAAGTTTGATGCATTGTGCACGTTGTTGTTGCAAGAGTCACTGTCCAAAAAAACAGGACTAGACAGCATGCAGTTGAACAGGTTTTTATTGCTTCTCAAAGAAAGGGTGGTAACAACAATGCAGCCACTTCTTATGGTTCTTCTGCAAGTGGAAAATCACATGTTCCTAATGCTTCTACTGGAATCAATTCGTCTGGAAAGTCTGGTGATAAGGGAAAAAAGAAGACGAATTGCCATTATTGTAAAGCTAATGATCACTTGATCAAACAATGTCTTAACTTGAAGGCCAAAGAGGCAAAGAAGAAAGAGGATGATTCTAGTGTGCAAATGCTCGTTCCACTACAAATGCAACTATTGTTGAGTCTTCTATGAAAGGATATTGTGATGCTGATGTTGATGCAGAATGGGCTTTTAGTGCAGAGTGTACCTATAATCTTGTTGTCCATGATGCGTGCATGTCAGTTGCTGTAGATTCACATTGTGCTATTTTGACAGTGGTGCTACAAAGCACATTACCTCACATCATTGGTGCAGCCAAAGTGTGTCGACTCTAGAAGGTGGCATGGGCAGATATATGCAGGCAAGCAGAAGCATGGCAAAGGGCTTGAGCAGCTAGGAAAATCATGGGATGGCAGGTAGCAGCAGAATTGTATGCCTAATGTGGCTTATAGGCCAAGGAAGGCTCCATGAGGGGCTAATTTGGGTAGCAGGTGAAGGAGATGCAAAGTGTAGCTTTTGGGTCCAGGGATGAAGAGCTTGAAGTGCTGAAGGAGCAGGTCCAGATGGCTCATCAAACCAAGCTACGGAGCCCAAGTTATCGAAGGTTGAAGTTTCAGTGGTTTGCAGATTCTTGCCCGACAGGAAAGCTAGAGACAGGTGGTTCGAGTGAGATTTGAGGTACAGGTGTGTACAACTTAATTCATGGAGCCTACCCATCTTTTCAGATTGCGGATCAGAGCTATGGTTTGCATTTTATGGCCAATTGAATTTTTTTCGGGGGTCGAGTCTGAGCCCACTTGGCTGCATATAAGGGCATGCCATCTGACATCTTTGGGGCCTCGCCAAAGTTTGCGATGGTAGTGTACATCATGTGGAGGTAGTACGAAGTCACGACATGTGATTCCGATCCTCGAGCACCGAGTTATGGCTTTGGAAATCTTAAGGCGGTTGAAGATGAAGTGTTTGCAAATGTTTTTTTAAATTTTGGTTCCCTCGGATCGTGGGCTTGGAAAAGTCGAGAAGCAATGAGGATTATGTTAAAGCAAGCCAGCAATGCAAGCTTTCATCCGGGCTTTGCGGCTTGGCAGTATCGCATTGGAGCAAACTATAGGAGCCTGGAAAAGGAAGCCAAAAAAATGAGTTTTTTTATTAAAATGGGAAGTTTTTTCTAGGATTTTGGAGAGCCACAAGGGCTGTTGCTTGACGGGGCACCACGTGGCATGCAGATAAACCCGCATGTGCAGTCACAAGCTTGGAGGCCATGCCAGAAGACCTGGGCCGTGAGCCCTCTAATGGAAACAAGAGGGGAGAGAGAGGGGAGCTCTCCCTCCCGTTGGCTATGGTGCATGAGCCTGGCGGCCCTGTTGGGCGCTACGCGTGGCGCAATGGAGTGGATGGCGATGGTTTTGGCCCGTGGGGGCGGCGCCAGGGGTGCTCGCACTCGCATGCGGGTGAGTTTGACAGTGATGACGTGGCAGGTCCGACTAGCGGTTGATCTCGCGGCTCGTTGGAGCCCCAAACTTTTGAAGGAAACGAGGGAGGGCAATAGCCACCTCGCTATTGCGTCCCCCCCTCATCGGTTTGAAGTCTAGACGTAGGTACAAATGATTCACATCATGATTGGAGGCTACATGCTCGGGCCTTTTACCACACTTGAGGTCAATACATAGCATCCTATGATCCAATTCTGGATTCCATTCACCAAGTGTAAAGCTTTGTATGCGTTCTAACGTGGCTTCTGAAAACAACATATAGTCAATCACGCTATCACCATTGTGCTTTCTACATGTAAAGTCATTGGTGCCATAGAGATACACCATTTGCAATAAGCATTCCGGTGCTAATGCACATATGTAGAAGTGACTTTCCATAATGAGAGGGAGAGAGCGAGAGAACAGAGAATGAGAGGGAGAGGGAAAGATAGGGAGAGAGATAGATAAAGAGAGGGAGAGGGAGAAAAAGAGGGAGAGAGAGGGAGGTAGAGATAGAATGAGAGGGAGAGAGAGAATAGAGAGAATGTGGTCCCACAGCAGTGAGAGGCGGTCAGTTTGGAGCACGAAAAAGGGCTCAAGAAGTCCGGACAAGGGGCCAATCTCGCCAAGAGGGTTGGGGAAGAGCAAAATGGAAGAGAGAGAACTCAAATCCCCAAGAGAAGCAAGCCGGGCGGCCAAATTGGGCGGACATTAGGAGGATGTATACACTATGTAATTGTTTCCAAAAATGAGCTATGTCAAGTGGTGGCAATGCAAGGAAATTCCAAAAAAAGCTCTAAGTGAAGTGCAAGACATGGAAGCTCACCCCTTTTTCCTTTTTTAAGTCTGCTAGACACACTCGTATAAAAGGAGATAGATGTTCATTTTTTGGGGTCTTTTGGACCAAGGTTGGCTTTTTTGCCTGAGTGTGTGATTGACAGTTACAAGCCTGTGTAGTGCAAAGCTTGCCATTGAAGCTGCATACTTGATTGTACTATTCCCCTATGCAATAATACCACATATTTGCCCCTATGTCTTGTGTTGCTTGTCCCCATTCCCCTCCTTTTCTCTCACTCTTTGTGTATTGACCGGTGCTTGCAGAGGGTTTGCCTGCAGCGTGAAGGGTGCTACCAAGAGGGCAGAATTGGGGTGCTTTTGTGAGTCGAAAAGGGTGAGTTGAGCAGTGTGGGTGCATTTGTGCTGCAAGGTGTTTTTTGCAAGGTGTGAGATAGTTGTTCTGTGTGCTAAAGTGGAGTTGTTAGTGCAAATTAGTCAATTTGAAGGTGTTATTTGAGAGGTTAGGGGTGCTGTGGAATCCCAAGGCTATATAGAGGCAGATATTTTGTGTGCTGGGTGTGTTCCCTATTCCCCCTCTCCATCTTCTGGTGCCCCACTGAGGATTTATCTGATGCTCCAATTTGAGGTTCGAAGCGGTGGTTTTTAGCCGACAAAGTGGTTGGCCGAGGGTCGAAGTGTTTGATGGTTGAGTTTGAAGCTGACAGAGATGGTGAAGCCAGGTTTTGGCCCCATATTTATGGGCATTGAAGAACTCGAGGATTAGTTAGCAGATTTTGAGTTATGGCTACTGTCGATGCGTATGTCGACGGATGCAAAAAGACTGCAAATGGTGGCATTATTGATGCGAGGACGAGCCAAGGTGTGGTTCGATGGTTTAAAGAGCAGTGATTGAGAATCATGGCAAAGGTTGCAGAGTCAGTTTTTGGAGCGATTTCGAGAGGTGATTACGGCGGAAAAAGTTGGTGCAAGGCTGAAGGAGGTACACCAGGATGTAAGTAAAGATTTCTCTATTTTCATTGAGAAATTTGAAGTCTGTTGGAAGCAGTTGGAGATTGCTACTGGGGTCAAAAGCTATCAATCTTTGAAGCCGTCAAAGCTTTTAGAGTGCTTGCATCCAAGGATTAGAGAAAAGGTCGAAGATGGTGCAGATACCTATGAAGACATGGTCTATCTGGCAAAGATAAAGAGCAAAAAGGTGAAGTGAAAGTTGGAGTTGGGTATGTTAAGGCCAGCAGATTATATGCCTGTTGCGGAGGTAGCGAAGTGCTCTTTGGTCCCACCAAGGGCTTGGAATGCTGAGCCTGTTGAGGTACGACCTACTATTGGTTATGTTCCTTGGAGATTTTCAGTATGTGAAGTGCATGTGCCGAGGGTGGAAGAGCTTGTCAATGAGGAGAAGCTCCATGTCGAGGTGCACCAAGATGCAAAAGCGGTAGCAGATGTGGAGGTTCCGGTACGGATTGAAGAGGTAACTCATGTTCTTGTGGAGAGCTTGCATGAAAAGGTAGCAGAATGCAATCAAAATGCAGATACCGAGGGTTCAGGAGCTGGTGAAGAAAGTGAGCAAAGTCAGGATGATGGTCAAGCTTTTGTGGAGTAGCAAGCGGAAGGAAATGCAGATACGGAGTTGGTATATGAAGTCGGTGATGATGATGATACAAGCTCGATTAGCTGGGAGACAAGCGAGGAGAATAGTGCCGATGAGTTCACATCCTATGACAAAGAGACGGAACCTGATGAACCTGAAGTGGTAAAGGTAATGCTGCCCTCTTATATGTTTGATGATATGGTAGTAGACCATGTGCAAGAAGAGCAGGGAACAGAGAAAGCCGAGATGCACGATGAAAGCCAAATGGAGCGGTCTAGACCTACCAATGATGATATGCAAGTGAAGGTGGTGTGTGGTGCCATGCTAATGGCTGTGCTGATGAAAGTAGCGGTGGAATGTGCCATGGTGGTGCAACATGTGCAGAATTCTGCCAAGAGTGATAGAGCAGTAGTGTCTATGAAGGAAGTCGAGGTGGATGCAGTAGAGAACGAGTTTCTCTCTTCCATGGAGGAGCATGATGCAACGGTAGAAGAGGTGCTTGAAGAACAGGTGATTGAAGCCCAAGAGCAGATGGTGCTGATCGACCTTGAAGGGCCGGTTGACAAGGAAGGGCTCGATGATGTTGGAATGGAGTGTCTGGCCAAAGAGGAGGTTGTGATGCCAAAGACGGTGGATATTCCAATACGGTTGACATGTCCAAGGGTGGAGAAATAAGAATTCCACCCAGTGACTTTGCTCCCATTTAAGGTATGTAAGCTATGGTTGATGCATATGGTGGTAGATACATCTCTATGGAGGCTAGTTCAGAAGGTACAGGGGTCTATGCTCAAGTCCTCCACTTTATTTGGTTGGAAGGGAGGGTCAGACATGTGTTGGAGCTTTGTGTCAGGCAGGCTAGGGCTAGCCTACACACATGGTGGTCTAGGTGCTGGAGAACGGCACTATGTTGAGCAGTTACAAATGGCTGAAAGATATCAAAGGCAAGTGTTTGATCCAGGTGGAAGCTATGTGATGCAGGGGGTGGGGCAACCCACTTGAAGGGCAATATGGTGCAATAAAACAATGTACATATGGTTTTAGTTTTCTCATAATGTGTGCTAGGTTTTGCAGTTAGTAGTGGAATAAAAGCTCTTTTATGGTTGAGCATTAATGCTCAACTAGGGGGTGGGCAATGATGGTGCAGCCAAAGTGTGTTGATGCTAGAAGGTGGCATGGGCAGATATATGCAGGCAAGCAGAAGCATGGCAAAGGGCTCGAGCAGCTAGGAAAATCATGGGATGGCAGGTAGGAGCGGAATTGTATGCCTGATGCGGCTTATAGGCCAAGGAAGGCTCCATGAGGGGCTAATTTGGGTAGCAGGTGAAGGAGATGCAAAGTGCAGCTTTTGGGTCCAGGGATGAAGAGCTTGAAGTGCTGAAGGAGTAGGTCCAGATGGCTCATCAAAACAAGCTACGGAGCCCAAGTTATTGAAGGTTGAAGTTTCAGTTGCTTTGTAGATTCTTGTTGGACAAGACAGCTGGAGACAGGTGGTCCAAGTGGGATTCAAGGTACAGGTGTGTAGAGCTCAATTCATGGAGCCTACCCATCTTTTCAGATTGTGGATCAGAGCTATGGTTTGCATTTTATGGCCAATTGAATTTTTTTCGGGCGCCAGGTCTGAGCCCACTTGGCTACATTGAAGGGCATGCCATCTGGCATCTTTGGGGCCTCACCAAAGTTCTTGATGGTAGTGTACATCATGTGGAGTTAGCACAAAGTCATGACATGTGATTCCGATCCTCGAGCACCGAGTTATGGCTTGGGAAAACTTAGGGCGGTTGAAGATGAAGTGTTTACATATGTTTTTTCAAATTTTGGTTGCCTCGGATCGCGGGCCTGGAAAAGTCGAGAAGCAACGAGGATTATGTTGAAGCAAGCCGGCAATGCAAGCTTTCATCCGGGCTTTGCGGCTTGGAAGTATGGCATTGGAGCAAACTATAGGAGCCTTGAGAAGGAAGCCAAAAAAATGAGTTTTTTAATTAAAATGTGAAGTTTTTTGTAGGATTTTGGAGAGCCCCAAGGGCTTTTGCTTGATGGGGCACCACGTGGCATGCAGATAAACCTGCATGTGCAGTCACAAGCTTGGAGGCCACGCTATAAGACCTGGGCCGTGAGCCCTCTAATGGACACAAGAGGGGAGAGAGAGGGGAGCTCTCCCTCCCGAGCCTGCCGGCCCTGCTGGGCGCTGCGCGTGGCGCAATGGAGCGGATGGAGGTGGTTTTGGCCCGTGGCGGCGGTGCCAGGGGCGCTCGTGCCTGCATGGGGGTGAGTTTGACAGTGATGACATGGTAGGTCCGACGAGCGGTTGATCCCGCGGCTCGTTGGAGCCCCAAACTTTTGAAGAAAACGAGGGAGGGCAATAGCGACCTCCCCCCCCCCCCCATCGAAGAATGTGGTTCCACAGCAGTGAGAGGAGGTCAGTTTGGAGCATGAAAAAGGGCTCAAGAAGTCCGGACAAGGGGCCAATCTCGCCAAGAGGGTTAGGGAAGAGCAAAATGGAAGAGAGAGAACTCAAAGCCCCAAGAGGAGCAAGTCGGGTGGCCGAATTGGGCGGACATTAGGAGGATGTATACACTATGCAATTGTTTCCAAAAATGAGCGATGCCAAGTGGTGGCAATGCAAGGAAATTCCAAAAAAAAGCTCTAAGTGAAGTGCACGACATGGAAGCTCACCCCTTTTTCCTTTTTTAAGTCTCCTAGACACACTCCTATAAAAGGAGATAGATGTTCATTTTTTGGGTTCTTTTGGACCAAGGTTGGCTTTTTTGCCTGAGTGTGTGATTGAAAGTTGCAAGCCTGTGTAGTGCAAAGCTTGTCATTGAAGCTGCATACTTGATTGTACTATTCCCCTATGCAATAATACCACATATTTGCCCCTATGTCTTGTGTTGCTTCTCCCCATTCCCCTCCTTTTCTCTCACTCTTTGTGTATTGACCGGTGCTTGCAGAGGGTTTGCCTGCAGCGTGAAGGGTGCTACCAAGAGGGCAGAATTGGGGTGCTTTTGTGAGTCGAAAAGGGTGAGTTGAGCAGTGTGGGTGCATTTGTGCTGCAAGGTGTTTTTTGCAAGGTGTGAGATAGTTGTTCTGTGTGCTAAAGTTGAATTGTTAGTGCAAATTATCCAATTTGAATGTGTTATTTGAGAGGTTAGGGGTGCTGTGGAATCCCTGGGCTATATAGAGGCATGTATTTTGTGTGCTGGGTGTGTTCCCTATTCCCCCTCTCCATCGTGATTTGTTCACCTCTCTCTCGAGTGTGTCCCTCATGGGAATTCAGTCACTTGTGCCAACAATGCCTCTTATCCGATTCTTAGGGAGTTGGAAAGATTGTGCTTACTGTTGCAAATGGTAGTTCTTTTACATTTTTTGATGCACTTTATGTACTTGGGATCAAGAAGAATCTTTTGTCTGTATCTGCACTTGTTAGACTTGGACTGGTAGTCAAATTTGTGGATTACAGATGTACAATTCATGATTTCAGTTTTGGTGATGAAATTATTGCATCTGGCCTTTTGTGGTGTGGGCTGTATAAGCTCACTTTGTATGACAACAAGTGTGGACAAAATTTTGCAAATGCAGTTGCAGATTCAAGGACTGTTTCAGATGCAAAATTGTGGCATGCACATTTTTGGCATCTGAATTTTGTCAATTTGCTACGTTTGCAAAAATCTGATATGGTTGCTTCTTTGTCGCCTCCTGAAGCACCTATAAACATGTTTGTGAAGATTGTATTTTGGGTAAAATGTAGTGTGCAAAGTTTCCAAAGGATGGGTCAGTTCGTGCTACATGCATACTGCAACTTGTCCATAGTGATGTTTTTGGGCCTATGCAAACTCCATCCTTGGGAAAATACTTGTACTTAGTGACTTTCATTGATGAGTACTCCAGGCATGCATGGGTATATCCGTTGAAAGCTAAGTATGAAGTGTTCATGTGTGTAACATTTAATGGTCTAGTAACTTGTGTATAGTGGAAAATAGCTTAGACATAGTGACCATTTCATTAAGAATAGATTCCTAATGAGCAAGGCAAGAGTGCTTGGATAGAGAGAGCAACAAAAGCATAACACCTAGTTAGATAGGCATGAGCAATAATTCAAAAAGAGAGAGAAATTAAGCTATTGACAACAATTGAGGACCGGATTTACATGGAGCCGGTCCCCCCTCCAAAAGGCTTTGTATTATAGGGTTTTCCTATGAAGAGAGACATTTTACAATACTTTGAGTTCCTTCAATAACTTGCTGGTGCAATGAAGATGGAAGCTTCAAGCACCAAGCTTACACTTGAAAACACAACATCAATTCCCTCACAGTCTCAAACCCAAGACCTCACACACCTTCGAAGATGGTGAGAGCTAGTGGGGTATGAGAGTAGATCGAGAGGAAGAAGAAGTATTCTTACGAGAAAGAAGTATTTCTCCTCACATAATCACTCTTGATAGCTTAGCATAGCTTAGTAATTAGCATGGTAGAAGAGATGACCATGCATTGGAGCTTGGCTCTTGGTTGGATTTGCATCACAAAGCCAAGAGTTGTTGGTGTAGGCCTACCTTCTCACGAGCTTGGAGTAGATGATGAGCTTTCCATTAAATCTTGATAAGGAGATAGTCTTCTTTACTTCACACATGAGCTTGTGTGAGTGTGTGTGTGTGATAATGCCTTGCAAAAATCAGACCCCTCTTGCTATTTCCTGTTGCTGGCCCCTCATTGGCTCATGCCAAGCTTAGCCAATAGGAAATTAGAAGAATAATTGCTAGCCTTGTGACATGTGTCCCCCTTTCCCCTTTTGTGAGAGATTTAGGTATTTAAATAATTCAATTAAACTCTCATTGGACCTCTTAGCAATAGGAATCAGGCAAGCCATTGGGCTGTTGAATGCTCATTAGACCCCTTGGTAGACTGTCCAATAGTCTTCTAGAGAGCTTAATTTCTATTTGTTCTTTTATCAAGTGTTTTTAAATGAATTAAACTAATTTTACGCTAGCTTAATTCTCATTGGATTACCTCTATGGCCATCCAATAGGATTTGAATGCACCTTGGGGACAACTAGGCTAGGAACCTGACATGTGTCCACTATGCCCTTTGTGTAAAGGGAAGCCTTGTGTGTGTGTGTGTGTGTGTGTGTTTCTCTCTCATCCCCTACAAAAATGGCTTGCCCCCTCCTTGATAGGGATGTGGGAAGACTTTTGAGTCTTCCCACAAGCATCCAATTTTCCCTAAGGCTTGACCATGGAGCATTTCATTTAATTTTGGAATCTAACCTTTTTGAAAGTCTTAATGGGCAGCTTTTTGGAAGTCTTAATGGGCTAAACCCTAAGGTCTTTGAAGCACCATTCATGCACATTGCTCTTTTGCAGATGGTCCCTTTTTGGATCCCTATTTTCCCTCCTTTGGATCCCAACTAAGACTTATCTACCAGCCTTACCAATATTCTAGCTTTTTCTCCCATGGTACTTCCCCATATTAAATGATCAATTTAACATGAGAAAATCATATAGGAGAATTAGATATTAGTTATTATGACAATGTGCTTCAAGAAATTTCTTGCTATGGTTGAAAATGTCTCGAAATGTACTATGGGCACCCTCCGTTCTGATTGAGGGGGGGAGGACATGTCTCATGAATTTAATGCATTTCTGGCTAGTCGCGAGATAAAACACCAATGTAAAATGCCGTATACGCCTCAACAAAATGGTGTCGCTGAGAGGAAAAATAGGTCTCTTATGGAAATGGCAAGATGTATGGTCAAGAGTCAAGCTTTATCACATTTGTTTTGGCTCGAGGCTGTCATGTGTGCCACTTATGTACTCAACAGGTGTCCTACAAAAGCGTTGCAATCTATGACTCCATATGAAACATGGCATGATAGAAAGACATCTATTGAGCACATGCATGTTTTTGGCTATTTGGCTTATGGTTTAGTGCCACAAGCAAAAAATTGGATGATAAGGCTATCAAATGAATTTTTGTTGGTTATAGAGCTGAAAGCAAAGGTTACAGGTTGTACCATCCGTACACAAAGCATATTGTGGTCTCACGTGATGTTGTGTTTGTGGAAGATTCTGTTCAGCCTTTGCTGTCATATACTAGAGATAGTAATGTAAGCTCACATGACATTTATGACACTTTGTTGCCTCTTTTCACTGGTGGAAGTACAAATGTAAATTCCAATGAGGCAAATATACAACCTATGGGGGTTTCTGAAAATGTTATAGATCAGCCTATTACTGATGCAGATGCACATGATGTACTTGATGAGGAAAGGGCTGAAAATGAGCAGGCTAGAGGTATGCCAAAATGGCTGGTGCACACTTTGCATGACAGTAAATTGGATGCACATTTTTCTAGTCGTACTCGTTCAGGTTCTTGCCATGCCTCTTATGCATGAGTATGTTATGCCTTGGTTGTGTCTAGCTTACATGATGTTGAGGAACCTTTGTCTTTTGATGAAGCACATAATTCAAAAAATTGGATGGCTGCCATGCAATCAGAATATGATACACTTATAAAAAATGACACATGGACTTTATGTGATTTGCCTCCTAGCAAAAAGGCCATTGGTACAAAGTGGGTTTACAAGTTGAAACGCAAGCCGGATGGTGAGGTTGATTGCCATAAGGCTCGACTTGTTGCAAAAGGCTATGCGCAGCAAAAAGGCATAGATTACGAAGAAACTTTTTCTCCCACTTGTCCTATGACTACTGTTTGTTTTCTATGTGCATTGGCAGCTCATTTTGGTTGGGATGTACATCAATCAGACATTGTTACTGCTTTCTTGAATGGTGACATATTTGAGAAAGTTTATGTAACGCAGCCTCGCGGTCTTGTCAAGAAAGGTGGTATGAGAAAGTTGACACTCATTTGGTCAAACGAGGCTTTTGTAATAGTCCAATAGAAAGCACATTGTATGTCAAGCGTGAGGGCGATGTACTTCTCATTGTTGTTCTTTATGTGGATGATTTGCTGATCACTGGTCCCAATCACACACATATTGCTGAATTTAAGGCTGATTTGAATGCTACTTTCAAGATGAAAGATTTGGGGTTGTTGCATCATTACTTGGGCATACGATTTAAGTAGTGTGATGGCGGTATTGCCTTGTGTCAAAAAAGTTGCATAGAGACATTGCTATGTAAGTTTGGACTTGAGGATTGCAAACCTATTGCCACTCCCATGGAAACAGGTTTCAACTTAAGTCTACATGTTGCTGATGATCCTACTGATGTCACTCCTTACCAAACTGCTATTGGCTGCCTCATTTATGTATGCAACATGAGGCCGGATTTATGCGGTCTCACAGGTCAACAGATTTATGCATAGCCTAGGGTCTAAGCATTCGCAAGCTGTCAAGAGGAGTTTCCGCTACCTTAGTGGCACTTTACATCTTGGCTTGTTTTATATCAAGGGGGGATCATTGCCACCAAACTTACATGATTTTTCAGACTTAGATTGGGCTAGTTGTTTTGACACGCGAATGTCCATAAGTGGTTTTTGTTTCATGCTTGATTGGACGCTGCTGGTGCAAGAGACGAACATTTGCCAGCTCGCAAGGGTGCTCCATTTGATACTGCTCCCGACAAAAATTGTGCCATGCCACATCATAACCACTGCTCCCATGCCACGTCAGTCACGGCGTCGTGACTGCGTGGAGGGGGGGTTTATTTTTAGGGCATAATTGGAGAGCAAGGGAATTTGAAGGGCATCAACAAAAAGAGAGAAGGCAGGGGTTTCTTAGGGGCTCAAGGGGGAGAGGCAAGCTTAGGGGAGAACGAGAAGAAGGATTGTGAGGGTTATGAGAAGGGAAGGTCGGGCATGCAAGAGCTGGAGAAGGCAATGCAAAGAGGTTACGAAGCAAGGCAAGAGGTTATGAAGCAAGGCAAGGTGGGAGAAGAAGCAAGAACAAAGTCTCTCTCACTCTTTCTCGTGGGCTTGAGAACCAAAGAAATTCACTCTCTCTGGCGGGCTTGAGAACCAAATCAATTCACTCTCTCTTGCGTGCTTGAGAACCAAAGCAAAGGGCTCTCTCACTCTTGTGCTTAAGAAGCAAAGCAAGGGAACGGATCTCTCTCTGGTGTTGGGAAAGCCACGACAAGGAAGGGCTTGCATGACGCAAGGGAGGAACGAGAAAGAGATAGGGGGATTTGCAGGTCTCTCTCAATTAAGCATGAGGCATATGACAGAGGCGATCAGAATATTCTACAGAAAGTTAGTTTGCAGATCCCATAAGGAAAATGGAAGCAAGAAGTTGCAGAACTATTGGAAATAATTGAAGCATGATGATTGACACGGTGAACTTAAATTAAAGTTTGCAGAATTTAAGAGCAGTCGGAGCTACAATAAAGCGGCAGGCAAAAATTTCCTTCATTGACATCAGTCCAAAGGTTGATTAATCATCGTCTTAAGCCCCAATGTCGGTAACGGCCCAGTTAATTTTGTAAAAAGGGAGCTTAAACTCCTAATTTTCAGTTGATCCGAGTGACGGTGCTGCTAACAGCCCGCCTTGGCCACCAATTACATTGTACTGAAAACTTGAATTGATTAATTGAATACTACGGTGATTGCGAAAGCCATGTGCATTTGTTTTTCTTGTTCTCTCTCACACCTTCCATAGCCAAAGGCCTGGTGCATTTTCGGCTCACGTTTCAAACACGTATTCCTCAACAACGATCCATGTATCTTTCTCACTTTTCCAAGCCAAAACCTAACTACCTGCTCCTAATTGCCAAATAAAGTATAACCCTAAAGTATTAAGCCATTTGGGCATCAAAACCTTATCAAAAGTACCATAATTCTTTAAGTATGTGGGAAATTTTCAAGATTTTGCATAAATCCCAAACGAGTGATCCAAAATAATTTTTTTTTGAACCATAGCATCACCATAAGATACTCTATTAGATGGTGTAAGCAAAATTTCCAAATGTGCTCCAACATGGGTTGAGATCCATGTATGTCATATCCAAAATTGACTTGTAACCACATGACCTAGTGCCCATAGTTTTCCTAGTTGCACTGGTGAAGTTTGGTCAAATTTGGAGCTGTTTTGATCAAGTTATGCCCATTTTTCATTTTATGGTCAAGTTTGCATTTTTTAAACTTTCTCGACAAATTTCCTACCAATGTTTAGAGCTAAACAATTGCTTTTTTTGATACCAAAATGCCTTAATGAAAGCTCAGAAGGAGTAGAAAGATGTGCTGTATGAAGTGGTGGACATATCCTCAAATGAAAAGGCTCACCTTAGAGATGAGGAATTGGCAAAAATCCCTGCAAACGTATTCGGCGGCAAGTTCCAGGCAGCTTGATGGAACCAAGGTCAAGACAACCATTTTCCCAAGAGAGCTATGGACCTTGCATCAATAGAGAGAAGTAATTGAGGGATCAAGATGCTTGCAACTCGATAGCTTCTTTAGGTTGCCACCCTAGGGAACAAGTTTTCAGAGAGCACACGAGCTTATGAGCTCTATCCAGTAAAACGGGGAGGCAACACTGATAGATAAAGATGGTGCCATCATCAAAGTGCAAATTACAGACGAGATTATCAACCAGGCCCTCCACATCCCCGGAGGTTACCACAACCTGCTTCACAAGACCAAGGCAATTGATAATGATGAAGCCTTTATCAAGGAACAAGGCCACAAGTTCACCTACAAGGATTTTATCTACTGAGAGATAGCGTTGCCACTACAACTGATCTCCCAACACCTCAAAGTACAAAAAGACACCCTGCTATAGCGAGCCCAACTTACATATTGCGATGATCATGGATGTGGGATTAACTGAAAGAAGAGTAATCAAATGCGACTTGGGGAACTATATCCTTGAGGACTTGGTGGAAGCTAATCTCAAGGGTATTGAAAGGAATAAAACCTATATGAATGCGAGCATAGTCTTCACAAGGATTGCTTATTAGGCCCTAGGGATGATTGACCAGTTTTAACAATTGAATCTCAACTAGATTTACTACATAGAGCCAAGCATTTTTTCCGCTCTATGGGTAGTTCCTCTACCACACCAGCAAAGAGGAGAACTAGATGACAAAGTTCAAGGGCCAAGACACCTGCCAGCAAGGCCACAGAGTTTTATTTTGAACTAGGTGGAGAAATCACGCTTAAAGACCATGATACTTCATCAGAGTATCGATCTACTAAAGAAGAAAAAGACAATACAGTCCCACCAGTACGCTAGAGAGCCCACCGACTGAGCAAAGAAACAAGTCTAAAGATCTATGGAGGATGCTTAGTAGTTGAGGGAAGAATGGCTATCGAAGCTAGAAGTAGAAAAGAAGAAAGTGGAAGAAGATGACTCAAGCATTAGGAAGTGAGCCAACTCTCTCTCTCTCTCTCTCTCTCTCTCTCTCTCTCTCTCTCTCTCTCTCTCCCCCTTTTTCTATCTTGTCACTTTTCCCTCCCAATCATTAAGGGGACATTCTTTGCTGCCTACTTCTGATAGAGTACAGATCCTCCAAGGTTGCAGGTTTTCTCTCTCTCCCACTCTCTCTTCCTTTATTGTCTTTCTATCTCCCACTCCCCCCCCTCCTCTCTCTCTCTCTCTCTCTCTCTCTCTCTCTCTCTCTCTCTCTCTCTCTCCCCCCCCCCCCCCCCATGCTTCTCCCACTCTAGCTCTAGCTGAGAGCAATGGAAAACTCCATTACCTCTGTATGCAACAACATTTCTCTCTATACACTCATGATCAACAATTTAAATTCAAAGGAGATTGAGCTGCACTCCCTCTCTTCCTTCCCTCCACAACATAATCCTTTTGTCCTATCTCTGAGTACTCTCAACTTTTTTCCTCCATAGCTAGCTTCACCTGCTTGCAGCAGTCACCATTACACATTCTCTCTCTAATTTGCTTGATTAGCTAATACAAATGTCATTCAATCCCCTAACATTGCAAGACATTATCTAAACAAGACAAAACAATATAGATTAAATGCTGGTTTAGAGCAGGAGTACGCCAATGTGCGACTTGACACATTTAATCCCAATGCTGCAAATCACCTACGGAACCTTGGGTGCAAGACAATCAACTTATGGGTTGATGGCCATATTTACCCTGGTGATCCAATGAACAATGGATCACCACCCTTTCGTAACGTCACTGAGCTACTGCGTTTTATTGGGGATGGGAGAGACGGATTGTTTGGCTACTGTTGGAGATTGTATTCAACTTTCATCATTGAAAGGGAAGCAAGAAAACATCTCCATGCTGCCTATTCATCATTGCAAGAGAAGTACGTGAAAGACATTTAGCAAGTTAGTGAGGAAGCCAATGAGAAGATGAAGCAGCTAAACGATGACACGGTGAAGCTTAATAAAAAAGCAGAGTATCAAAAAATGGAGCAAGAGCACCATTTAGACAATTACATTCCTCTACAACACACTGCATGTAATATGCACCGACAAAACTATCATCTCACACACATTCCATTGGGATACCACGTTTGCAAGCGCAAGAGACATGCGATGTCATGCTATCTTCAAGCAGTGGAGCTTGAAATAAACGTATCCGTCAAACTGGGTAGGGATACAAATGCAACTCGGTAGGGATACAAATGCAAGCTTCTAATTTCTTATATTTTTGCAGGTTTCTATAATATTATTTCAATATGCAAGAACTTGGCTTGGATGATGATGGGAATTGATTTCAATGCTCAAATGATTGGACATACTCTGCTGCAGCATATCGTCAAGCCAAAGGAGTTGGTGGAGCTATTGGATGATTCATCCAATGCTGTCATTGCTAATGTTTTGTGCCAGAAGTATTTTATTGAGCTAAAGATCATCGTGTCCCCTTAGGAGACAAGGAAGGTGTGTGACAACGTAGGAATAAGTTTCAAGGCCTACGAAGCTTTGTTTATATAGAATTGTTACACTAGGTCACATAGAAAAAGGTTTCTTTATGTTGCTGTCAACACTTTACAGTGTCAGTGTTGCAAAAAGGTGTGTCAATAATGATGTTGCAAGCTTGTTAGGTGGATTTCAATATGTGGAGGATGCCCCGCCATTAAAAGAGAGCAAGTCCTTCCGTTACAACGAGTTCAATATTGTCTATGTTGACTTGTTGAAGCTTCAGGAGTCAATGATCAGATTTCACGGTTGACCAAGGAAGAGTGTGATGGCAAAGTTATATTTGTGATGAAGCTTGATGACTGCCAGATTGTCAACAGTCAACACCTCGAAAGGGTAAGTGTTACACTTATGAACAGAGCCTTGGTGGGCATCAATGTTGAGCTAAATGCCAAGGAGAGGGAAAACACATGTTTAGGTATTCAGTCAGAGAATAATATTTGGTGGCTGGAAACTTTTCATCTCCCACATGAGTCACATGAGTCCTTTAAATGGTATTTTAATCACACCCCAATTTTTGTTGTCATTCGGCAACAACAAGAAGGACAACGATTGCAGGTTTCAAGTCTAGGTACATTCCAAGTGGAGTGGCATTTGGCAGGAGACTTGAAAACTCTCAAGTGTATACTAGGGTGCAAGCAAGGTGCAATGACCCTTTTTCCATGCATTTATTGCTACCACAGTAAAGTCTCATTAGGATCTGAGGGCAAGGGTGCAAAGGCCAGCAAGTCAAAGGGCAGAAGGGTAAGGGTGGCAAAGCTGCAGTCAACTTTGTGAAAGGTTTGCCCACTACACAAATAGTGGGTAAAACACTACAACAATGGTTTCAAGGTATCCTCAATTGTAACCAGAGTGTACCCCCTAATCGAGACATGGACAATCCAAATTGGGATCCTATGCAATTGATTCCTCTGATAAATGTGCATGTTTGCACTCTTCATGCTCGTCTACAAATTCTTGACAATTTGCTTATGCTCCATATTAATTATGCTTGGAATATGGAGCCTGCAAAAAGAAGAGAAGAGTGTATAAGAGAATTCAAATCTATTCTATCAAGTGTTGGTGGTCACAGTTGAGTTATCAAAGGACAAGAAGGCATTTGGAAGTGCATACAATTGTCCTAATAAATATGTATGGGTGGTAGTAAAGCTAGGCATTCGCTTTCAGACTATTCTGACTCCTAAAGTCCCAATGAGTTTCAATTGTGGAAAAAGGTGTGTGACATTACCACCTATAAAGGTAACGAAGTAGCCCTAGAAATTAAGCGTGCTCGTGTGTGGCATATTGTAGATGATATTTTTACTTTGTTGAAAAGGCAAAGCTAACTTGTGTTGAGATATCCACCTTAAAGTTTGTAATCAATAGTTTCACAACGCAAATGGTGGATTCTTGGGGGGAGATGCACATAACACATTACATGGTGGGTTGAACACTTTGTCTTTGCAGTAAAAAAACATCAGTGTTTGAAAAGTTTAACTGTTTTTTTAGCACATTCTTTTTGCACATAGCTCATTTTTTCTCGATACGTATGGTTCATTGGTGGGCATTTGGAGTAGCAAAGGAATGGATCACTCACACTATCAAGCAAAAGTAGTGTATTTTAAATACACGGCATGGAGGTGGAAGGAAAAAGAGCAATGCCCTACAAGAGATGTTTAATTGGTTCTACATAGTTTTAGCAGGGAGAGAAAGGAAGAAGCATAGAGTGCAAAGAATTTTGAAACACAAAATAGAGAAAGTGGTTAGCATGAGGTGATCACAATCATATTATGCTGCGAGTGCAAAAGATCGATTCCAATGATGGTTGGAGACAAGGCGACTAAATGACAAGTATTGGGTGGAAAACCTATAAATTTTTTACACTAACCACTTCTTTTGTAAACATGCATTGTAATGCCACGTGATTCATTGACACCCCAATCAGTGGTTCCGTGGGTCAAGTTTCGTCTATTTTGGAGTTTTTCTTAAATTTTTATTAGTGTTATTGAGTTTTTAAGTTTTTTAAATAAAATTTGAAGTACTATATAAGTCAAAACTCACAACTTGAAGTTCATTTCTTGTTTGCACATTCTAGAAGATCCTCTCAAGCACAAACAAGCACACACTCATATCTTGAACCACATGGACGATTCACACGAGTAGACCACTATGGACATCAATACCACCATAGCAACTCACACCACTAAAAATCCGCAGCCAACACCCCATGCAGAATCTACGACTTCAAATCCACATCCTCATTCACAAGTGGATAAGTTATAACCCAGCACCCCAACCCGTTCCAGATGCACAACAGCCTCCCCAACCATCAAATACAAATGATCAAACCACCATGCGAGAGATTTTTGGTGATCTTTGACCACTAAATCATGCCAACCTCAAACCTCTTCCAGATCCCCCACCAATTTCATCTCTACACAGAGCCACGCAAGAAACAAGAGCAACCAAAGAGGAATACCGTGGTCCACTTCAAAATCCTGAGTCCTCGCCTGTTGTCACAACACCTGGTCCTCAAGCAACCACAAAAACCACACCGCAAAGATTTGGACCACGAATTAAAAAAAGGGTAATCAAAGTAATACCACGCGACCCGGTTTCTCAAGCACAAGAGGCCAAGAGGAGGAAAAGAATGAAAGAGATGGAAAAGAAACAGGCAGCTGAAAAGGAAGCAAAAAGAATGCAAGAAGAACAACGAAGACAGAGGGAGCAAGAGGAATGGCAGAGAGCCGAGGCCAAGAGAGATCACTTGGCAAACTTAAAAGCACGACATAGGTAGAGAGGAAGGCGACAAAGGATAGAGCTCAAGCCACCCAACAAGCAAAGGTTGGTTGCTCAAGGCCTTCAGAAATACCTCAAACAGCCATGCAATGTGCAAAGAGGAAGAAAGACAAGGTGATGCTTGAAGAACAACAGGCCCAAGAGAAGAGGAGAAAAAAGTACAAAAAGGATTCTCCTAAATGGGCCAGATAGACGGCTCCTCCACCACCTCCAACAACACAGAAAAAGCATAAATGGAAGCCAGACAAAGTTGCTTTGCGGGAGATTTGAAAGTATCAGAAGTGCACTGAGCCCATCATACCCAAAGCGATCTTTTCTCGGGTGGTGAGAGAGATAATGGATAAATATAGTGATTTAGTTACATGTATACAACGTGCAGCCTTATTGGCCCTACAAGATGCCATCGAAGACATTTTGGTACAGTTGTTTTAGGATGGCATTTCCTGTATGGTGCATGCTAAGCGTGTAACATTGAAAAACACGGATTTAGGTCTAGCAATCAATTTGCAAAATGAAGGATGCCTTCATAAGAAATAGTTTATCCCATGTACTCTCTATTGATGAGATTTGTAATCTTTTCATATATTATCTAAGAGTCAGATTTCTACCATTCCGTGCAATTGTTGAACTTGATTTTGTACATTCTTCTTTTTAAGTATTTGAATTGTTCAAGATGTTAAATTTAAATTGACCTCGACCACCCAAGCACCCGTCGATCGGGGGACGCCTCTTGGGGATATTTTTATGTAATCGGGCTAGGAGCCGGGGGGAGGGGGGTGCGTGCGAGGTCAACAAGACCACCACATGCACGGCTCGCCCGATGGGGTTGGATGGTGCAAGCCATGCAATGACCCATTGATCGGGGGACACCTCTCGGGGATTTAACAAAATTGGGCGATCGAGGGGGGTGCATGAAGCCAACAAGACCACCATGGTGCAGGCAATGCCCGATGGGGTCGGATGGTGCAACTTCGCACGGTGGTGCACATGACTTTGTTTTGCATCGTCCGACCCGACCGAGCACCGCTGTGCGTTGTGGTGGTCCCGTTGACTCCGTACATCTCCCCCATTGTCCAGTTTTGTAAAAAAATCCCCAAGAGGTGCCCCTTAACCGACGGATTGCTACATGTTTGAAGTTTTGTTCATGTGTTCCGAAAATGAAATTTATTCAAAGAGTATGGCACTTAATGCTTTGCACTTGAGCTTTTGAAGAACCATTCTTGGAGAACTCTGTGTGAGCAACTCGAAGAATCAATGGCCTCAGGTGGCTCAAGTAGTTCCAAAGCAAGATCCGCTACCCATGGGCGCATTGCATGAACCTCCAGTATGCATTGCGATTTTATCAACATGGTATGCCATCTGCAAATCATTTCAAACGACTTTAACTTGTTGTAAGGAGCAATAGACAATCGACCAGGTTAAGATATATTTATCTCAATTTCTTCATCCTTCTCTTCAAGATTTTTCTTTTTAAGATCGATGTTAGATCGATCATCTCTACCCATTGTGATCAGTGGTTTGTGTGGATGAAAAGCGCTTTCCGGGATGCTTTTGTAAAATGAGGCATATGATTTGATTTCCACAAGTGTACTTGTTATTGTTTGCACCAACTTCTGTTCATTTTCATTGGGGAGAAAAGAGAGGCTTTCTGGGAGACCTTGGTCTTCAAAGTCAATTTGAAATTTGAATTTCTATTCCTTTCCACTAGGATCCTTCATGCTTGCATAGATAGCAAGCACTACAAGTGACTCATCTTCTCTGAGTCCTAGTGTTTTGGCACTGTCATCAAGGAACAAAAAGTGACAATCATCCACCACCACTACATGCAAAGTGAGAATGTGGAGGTCTGGGACTTCCTCCAGCACCTCATGTCCCTCTATCATCTGATCTTTCTCCTCAATGGAGCTGGGATCTTGCAAGAGGACAAGTGCCATAGATGCTTCAGTCTGCTCATCAATCTGTATGATAACTTCATTTGATTCCTCCACAATGGTCACATGCCGTCTTTGGTTGACCTTTTCCTTTGATTTTCCCTTATCCATGTCCCCAAGCACAAGTGAGGCCAGAACCATGTCCCAAGAAATGAATTGGGTGCCTGTGCACCCCATGCCCAAATATATGAGATCATCCTCATCCTCAGTCCTGTAGTCCTATTCTGTGAGGCCTTTAATAAACCTCAACAAGAGAAAGCAAAATTTTTTGTTGGTCGCATAGAGATGCTTGAGGAAATCCAATGGCAGCCACGCCGTGTCGGATCCCTCAAAGACTATGGCATATTCTTCCATGTACTGCACCATGTAGTCAAGAAGCATTCAATGCTACTCCATGAGTTGGCAGTGGTCTGCATGTCAATTGTCCCCTTGAACACACTGAGTAGTTCATGTGCTTGATCCACAAGTCCTATCTTTTCTGGTTGTGTGAGAAGTGCATCAGTAGACATTGCCATGGGTTCATTTGTGAAGAAGATGCGAAGAGATCTTAGAGCTAGAGTTTTGTGAATGTAAGAAATGAAGTTTAGAACCTAGAAAGTCACTCACATACCCAAAGTCACTTTTTAAAAGCACTTAAAATTAACATCAAAATAACTTAAAACTATAGTTATAAACAAAATCACGCAACAAAGCATTGAAAGACACCAACATTGAAAACATTTGTGCTCCAAATCAAAGAAATTTCATGTTTCAATTGAAAACTCAGACAAGTTGAGAATAAACGAGTATCCGCAGAGTCAAGATTCAAAACACCATATGTATTAGTGGGAGCAAAATCCGCGTCAGTTACAAGATTTTACAAAAATACATCACAAAAACAAAATGTTCTCACACATAAAACTCTTGTCTTTTCTGAGAGAACAACCTTTTCATTGATTACAAAGAGATATTGCTTAGGCAAGGTATATTTGAGATTAAGATACTCGCAAAGGTGACTGAGGTGCCAGTCATTATTTAGTGCAATGTCGTGTACTACTTTGTCATGGAGGCATATTTGCAGGTCAACTGATTCTCTAGCAGCAACATCAGAGTCTAGTGCCTCCCATTCTCTCATCATCAGCTTCCATCTTCTATAGGGAAAGACCATTGACAAACTTTGCTTTGTAATATGGTATCTGAACACCACATTGTCAGCAAATATAAAGCACTTGATTCTATTTCCCTAGTGGTTGACCACCTTAGTCTCCCATCGAGATGCAAGGAATCTGTTGATCACACTTCCTACTTTGCAAGTCCACATTGTTGGTGTCCTATGAACACTCTGAAGTCAAAAGATAAACACAAACAGATGAAGAGACATAAACCATGTTACTGTGGCTTTGTGGGAACCATAGGTGCACTTCATTGATGCTTGCACATCTGCCATGATTCTTATTTTGGTTCCTGCGATCAAGGCACTGTCTAGCTTAGGCCATTCCAGACTTTCCAAGGTTGGCGAGTGAACCGGAGAAAGATTACCATACCCATTTTGCCTAGGTGTGACATAATTATGATTATAATTAAAAATTTCACGTGAGGCAATCTCAGAGGATGGACAGCCAGTATAGAGAAACTTGCCAAGGTCAGTGTGGATGGCCTCAAAAGTTCTTGTGAAGAACTCTATTGGCTCCCACTCTACAAAATTGAATGGAAAAAACATTTGCAAACATGAACAAGCAATGGAAATCTTACAGTCATCAAAAGAAACGTACAAGGGAAAAATACTAAATAGAACCTAAAAACTTGACAGAGGAGTACAATTACAATTTGTAGGAAACCTTGATGAAGCCACTACTATCTCTAGCTTCAGTTGTGAAGCAACATACACACGTTGCACCTTCGCAAGCCTCTTGCCATCTTGTGTTTTCTTTGAACTCCATGATTCTTCCCTTTCAATGGTGTGCTCGAGAAGCCATGTGTCTCCTTGAGACCTTGTGTGCACCTCTTGAGCTGGGCTGCATTGTCACCCACATCATTCATTTGAACTCCATCATCACCCAACATCCACTTTTGTCTTGTACATTGCTGCATGAAATGGAGTCAATGACACTCCTATGTCGTCGAGTACCTGATGATTCCATGGGGAAAAACACTTATGATAAGACATTGCATATCCATGTTCTCAGCTGTATAAAGAGAAAGATTCTTGATGGTACACAAAGACGATTGATGCCACTTACTGCTATATTGCTCTACCTGCTTGTTGGCTTAATGGGGAAGATAATGTTGCAAAGCTTGAGAGGTAAGTAGATCCTCTCTAGAGAGCTTAATGGAGAAGGAGCAGGAAACCTGTTTGAGAAAAGAAAGAGAATGATCTAGCAGAAGGATATGCTGCATATCTTCAGCTTGAGGAGAATGCAACAATCTTGAGGAGAATGCACTAAGCTTGAGGAGGGAAAGAAGGTTCAAACTTCTGCTGTAGAGATTTTGGGAGGGAAAATTGAAAGAAAGGAAAGAAGAGCAACTTGCAAGGTGAAGTGAAGAGAAGTGAGTGATGGTACAATAGAGAGAGAGGAAGGGAATTATCAACATGTTTTTGGAGGGACCCCCTTTTAGGAGAGAGGGGGCGAGAAACTGGCAGCCATTAGAGAGAGAAAATATTGGTTTTTACCCAACTTTAGAGAAAAGTCCAATTTTTTAAATTTATAAGAGATTTTCTCTTTATATTTTATAAAAGAGTACAAGTTTGACCACTTACTTTTAGGCCTTGCCATACCCACCACATGGCATCCACCCATTTGCCCCTTCCATACTGTCCTTTTTAATCCCATGGCAAATAAAGAGGCCCCCTTAGACCTCATTCACTTCCTAATGAGAATGATGATGAAGATGATGTCGAGCTCAACAAAAAGCTCGAGTAGATCAAAGCCCAGCGGTTAGAGAAGATAAAGTGACATCAATGCAAGAAGGCAAAGGAAGAAGCTAAACTGGTACGGTCTTTTCAAAAACACATACATGATGTCTTAAAGCAAAAAGTGAAACCGAGGGCAGATTAAGATTCCAAGCACCAAAAGATAAATGATTTGGAATCCCCAATGGATTCACCAAAAAGTCAACAATCTTTGCATAAGGATCTGCCAAAAAATGAAGCTATTACTAAGTAGCAGTAGGAGACAAAAATGGAGATGGGACAACAACAAGTCTCACCAAAACCAACAACCCCTCCATCAATTGAATGAAAGGAAGAAGCAAAAGATTAAGAGGGGGAAAAAGATACTCTGAAGAAGATCTACAAGACAAGAAAACGGAGCAAAAGGAAGGTGCCAAAACCACCCTACACAAAAAAGAATTGGAACAAGAGCCACCAAGCAATCCATAGTAGAAAGAGGACAAGAAAAGCAACCCAACCTACGATGCTCTCTGAATCTAGGTGAAATGCATTCGAAATGTCACGGAACTCGCAAGATATGCTCTCCTTACTATGAGGTCTCAATATCCTATGGACTGTGACTTGAGAACCCACCTCAAACTACCTCTTGCCGAAATCGCGTATAAAGACAGGCAGCAAAATAAAAGTGACCATTTTTTGTGGCATATGATCCTAGTGTGTAGTCCTACTCGCTGTGAACCCATAGATGCAAAGAACTCACCAAATGGACACCTGGTTTGCAAGAAAACTCATCTGGAAGCTTGTAGGAGCTCACTTCACGTCGTAGTTGGAATCACACACTCTTCGTGTTGAATGGAAGCCCTTGCCATTACTAACACAATGGTGGTGTCGCTTTAGCAATGGACCTTTCGTAGCGTGCGTAGGAAAGAGAAGATCTCTCTCTCTCTCTCTCTCTCTCTCAGACACCACGCACAATGATAACCGGATTTGATTAATTCAAAAGTTGGGTTTAAGGTTACAAAAATTGACTTATATACATTCCTCCATAGAGGCTCCTTCCCACAAAGTCTAATGGCTGCTCAAATATTACAAAGGTATCATTTTGTTTCAAAAAATAATAGTACAATGTATTCTGGAACCTCTTTTATATTCCGTTGTGAACACTCCACATTTCCGCGTCCATGTCATCCGTGACACGACTATCTTGCTCTTTGGATTTAGTGAGAGCTGTTCTGCTTTCAGTGGAAGCTTGGTGGTTTTAGCAGCTTTAGGTGCAATTTGTACCGGATTTTCCCAAAGTGGATGTTAGTCCGAATATCTTGCTATCGTATGTAAAGAACCCCTTGTAGAAAGCTTCTTCAAAAGCTTGCATATGATAACTCGGCAAAAACATGATTCTCTGATACAGTAAATGTAAAACCTCTGGAGATGGTTGTTTTGACAGATCATATGTCACTGTAGTGACAATGTCGCCTATTGATAGGAGTGTAGCATCTGTTGCTTTAGAAGGCGTGAAAACTTCAAAGCAAGCCAACAAGGTTTTGCAGGTTGATCATGACACACGTCAAGTTTGGAGAGCCTGTGAAGATCTTAATGGTTCCCTTCAGGGTTTTCACCATATAAGAGACACATATTCTCTCTCCTTCTGTGGGTGCACGCATAGACGAGTAGTTAAGCCATTTCATTTGAGCCTTCAGGATTCTAAAATGATTTGCCCAAGTGCAAACATGAGGGACTGGGAAAAATAGGAGGTCATCTCTAATCATCTTTGGGGCCTCCACCAAGTATTTCAAAAATCCTAGGTACTTTAGGAGCTAGGCTTTTCTCCATCTTGGTTGTGAGTCCACCACTCTACCTATAGCCCCTGTATTCTCTCCTTCATAGATTGGCTTTGTGGCTTCTACTTTGACTCTTTTCTTGATTAGTATTACTTCATACTTTAGGAAAGGATATGGGAGTGTGGGTTGCATCCATTCCTCCCTAAGTACATTTGTAGCTAGCCCTTGGACTCCTACAGAATGGAGCATTCTTGATTTCCATTCGAAGGCTTATTTGTGGTCTTCTGCTGTTGTCTTCTCTATCAAAAGCTGGAGGCGTGTCTCCTCCTCTGTGGTCAATGGATGTGTTTGTTCTACCACTGTCTCCTCCTGTTCTTCTTGGTGCTATATATCTTTGGCACCTTCAAGAATTTCCATGGGCTCATCTCTAGCATTTGTCTCCATTTCCCTGTGCCCTGGTTTTGATTCCTGTGTCCTTAAAACTCCTATTTCCTTTTGCAAGTCCGTGATTTGTCTTTGTGCAAATGTGTCTCCTTGAGTAGCTTCCTCTGCCATGTCAACCATTTTTATTACAGTGTTTCCAAATTCTTCATGTTCTTTATGGAGAGCTTGGTGTTCGGCTCTCATTCTTTCTTCGGTGGCTAGAGACCATTCTGCCATATGCATCCGCTGTCTTTAGAGCCATATGCATCCGCTGTCTTTGCTCTAGCCGCAATTCCTTCTGTAGGGTAGTGATTTGTGCTTCCAAGGCTTGTATAACTTGGGCATTTGCCCCTGCACTTGCCCTCACCGCCCTTGGTGTAGCCCTTAGTATTTTGATTGTCAGGTCCTGGAGCTCTAATTTTTCCTTCAGCTCTAGGACTTTGTCTTTTGCTGCTTCTAATTCATCTAAGACCTGATCGTTTTTCTCTTGGAGAGTCTTGATTACTCTCGAGGCTTCAATCATCTCTAGCATGAGAGTATCTCTTTTGCTCTCAGATTCCCTTGGTGTTTTAGTAAGAGTGTCGAGCTCCTTCTTTGCTTCTTTGGCCTTCAGGTGGGTATCTTATACTAGATTTGAGAGGTTCTCACGTTCCATTTTCATGTTGTCATCCCTGGTATGCAGTATGCTGTTCTCTTCAACAATGGTAAGAGACCGCGTCCTGACTCTGTCCAGTATTTGATAGGCGGCTCTTATGTCATATTCAGTTGCTACTAGCAGGTTTCTAGCTGTGGGTTTATTGATTGGACCAGCCCAATGGAACCTGATAACCTATTCTGATAAATACTCCTACAGGTGGTGCTCGGCATGGGTTAGCCAAAGGTCTCCATTGAGGCACTGGAGGGACTTGAACCATCCCTGGCACTCTGGGATGTGGTGAATATCTTTCTAAGCTCTTTATTGAGACTCATGGTCTACCTTTCTCTTTTCTGCTTCATCATCTCTTTTCGCATTTTTGGGGAGCTCTTGTCTTTCTCCCTCTTCCTTTGCAGCCCATGGTGGGTTAGGAGTACCATAAACCATTGTGGAAGCCTCTGCCATTGTATATCCCGCTTGAATGAGATCCTCATAAGTATTCCTCTCATCTTTTTCCTTATCTTTGTGTGCAGACATGGCCTCTTCTATTGCTTTTGGTGATGATTGGGGTTTGGGTGTAGATGGTTTTGGACTTGGAGGAGGTGTGTCCTTCTTTAGCAACTATGGGAAACACCTCTACATGTGTATACTATTTGCTATTTGCATTTGTCCTATGAGTTGTAAGTTTCTAAGAAGGGCTACATGGAGAGTTATTAGCCAGATAGCCACTCCAACTTTATGCATAAATAAAGCCCAAGCCTATGTTTGTATATACACTATGCTAAAAGTATTACTAGTCTTTTTTGTGTATTGAGTCCACTTTTGAAAAGTGTGTGTTCTTCTCTCTCTAACTGTCTGAGCTATGGCCATCTTCAAACCCAAAAACTGGTATCAAAGCCGGTTAGCACCACCATTAGTTTAGCAATCCCGCACACAATCACAACAGAAAAAAACACCCCTCCCTACATCCCCTGATCGAGCACCTACGAAGCTTTCCCCCCCTCCATCAATACCAACAATTGGTATCAAATTGAAGGAATTGATCTCTAATCCATCGATGCTTGCAGCTTGACAGCAGATACAATATCGTATTGGGCTAATTGCAGTAGTTTGCCACTCGTTCAATCATAGATTGCGCTTGTTGGCATCCACGACTACATTCGTAGGAAACTTTAGAGCTTGGGGTGGATCTGCAAAGAGTCAGATATGTGAGCTTGAAGGCATTCTGCAGCAAATTGGGCACCGAGTTGCAGTCGGGCAATTATGGGTATGAATTGAAAGGCTTACAGAACCAAGTAAGGAGCTGCAAGGCAATATCGAATAAAAAAAAAAAAAACTAAGCAAAGAACAAAGGTTTTGAAAGCTTAACAAGCTTAAAAGAAAGATTGGGTAGCGAGTGTTTGAAAATAGTTCAATCGCTCTAGACCAAGTGGTGGTTGATCATTTCGCAAGAAACCTCAGAGCAGGTGAGCGCCGTAGCCAATTGGTTACATAGAAAGGAGTAGGTGAAAGGGTAAAAGTCACAAAAGTGACTGCCCTTCCGCCAAAACGATCAACCACCACTTGGTCTAGAGCAACTGAACTATTTTCAAACACTTCGCAAAGGTCGTGGGTTCAATTTGCAAGAAACCTTAGAGCGGGTGAGCGCCATAGCCAATCGGTCACACAGAACGGAGTAGGTGGAAGGGTAAAAGTCACAAAAGTGACTGCACTTTCGCCGAAATGATCAACCACCACTTGGTCTAGAGCGATTGAACTATTTTCAAACACTCCCCAAAGGTCGTGGGTTCAATTCGCAGGAAACCTCAGAGCGGGTGAGCGCCGTAGCCAATCGGTCACACAAAACGGAGTAAGTAGAAGGGTAAAAGTCACAAAAGTGACTGCCCTTTCACCAAAATGATCAAACACCACTTGATCTAGAGCGATTGAACTATTTTCAAACACTCCCCAAAGGTCGTGGGTTCAATTCGCAGGAAACCTCAGAGCGGGTGAGCGTTGTAGCCAATCGGTCACACAGAACTGAGTAGGTGGAAGGGTAAAAGGCACAAAAGTGACTGCCCTTTTGCCGAAACGATCAACCATCACTTGGTCTAGAGTGGGTGAGCGCCGTAGCCAATCGGTCACACAAAACGGAGTAGGTGGAAGTGTAAAAGGCACAAAAGTGACTGCCCTTTCGCCGAAACGATCAACCATCACTTGGTCTAGAGCGATTGAACTATTTTCAAACACTCCCCAAAGATCGGGTAGCGAGGAGGAGAAGCTTGGAGGGAGTCGCTTGTGTGTTGGTTACACACACACACACACACACACACACACACACACACACACACACACACACACACACACACACACACACACACACTTCAATTGCAGTAGATAGTGGACAACGCTATTCCACTGGGGTGGACTGAATTGAGCAAGAGCTTGATTACTTTACACACACAAGCTGCAGTGCTGGCCTTATACAATGCAAAGCAATTAGATGCAAATTGATAGCTCAATTGTAGTGCTATCTTAACACACACACACACACACACACACACACACACACACACACACACACACACACACACACACACACACACACACACACACACACACACACACACACACACACACACACACACACACACACACACACACACACACACACACACACACACACACACACACACACACACACACACACACACACACACACGAGCGTGTCATCAACATTCTCGATGAAGCCTCGATTAGCTCCCACGCATGCAATCACAGCACCAAGGCGACCTTAGCTGAAGCTTCAAATCACTCAAAAGCTCAAAAACGCGATGTCCACTCTATGGACAATATCTGCTTGCTTTCGATATGTTTTGTTTTTCAAATTTGTCTTCTTCTTATAAAGCTTTTTTTTTTTTTTTTTTCAAACGACCGCCCACCCCTTGATTCACTTAATCCCCTTAAGCGGTGTGTCCCACATGCATTGCACATTGCATAGTCCTTTGCAAACGCAATCCTCACCTCGTGGTAGCTCGACAAACTCTGCACCACATAGCAAGTCGCTCTCAGACCCGCATACAAATTGCACAACCTTGCATTTTACATTCAAAAATTTCAAAGTCTAATTATCAACTTCAAAGTACGTGCGACTAAAAGCTTTGACTCAAGGCACACAATCGAGCTTCAAAGTTTTTCAAAACCTTTCAACTTTGCACATTCTCTCAATTCTCAATCGTTTTGAAAGCATTGCACAAGCTTATTCTGCATTTGTACAAAAGCATTGCATACTTCTCGTTTCATTATGCATTTTATTTTCTCTTGCACTCAAGGCAGGATAGCAAAGGCTTGCCTTGATTATGTCTGTCAAAACTATCTAAAAGAGATGTGAGAGGACTAGACACTGCCCCAGTTATATCTCGAGGTAAGACCTTCCTCAAAAGAAGCCCTCGTGTTGACATCATTCGCATGATGTTATGTACGCTAAATATCTTTGTTAAGAAGAGAACCAAAGGTGAAGCTATCGTTGACAAATATGCACAGGCTGCAGCGATAGCAACATCGAATCATATCAGATGATAAAGACGACTAGGAGCAAGGGGAGGTGCTACTAAGAGTAGACACTGAGAATTATAGATATCGTTATCCTTCACCTTTCATGTTTAAGGGGAGGAATCCTTAAAGTCTGTGTGACACCATGTCTGTTTGAGACCATGATTTAGTCTGTGTGACTACCATAGTCTGTGTGACCACCCCAATCTATGTGACTGCTTGCCTTTGTGGCATTGAGCCTATGTGGCATTGAGTCTTGACCTAGCTTGCTTCAGTACAGCAGTCCATGCCTAAGGGGAGGATTGTTGAGATAGGTAGGTCCTTCTTCAGCAACTATGGGAAGCACTTCTACATGTGCGTACTATTTGCTATTGGCATTTTTCCTATGAGTTGTAAGCTTCTAAGAAGGGCTACATGGAGGTTATCAGCCGGATAGCCACTCCAGCTTTATGCATAAATAAAGCCCATTCCTATGTTGTATATACACTATGCTAAAAGTATTACTAGAATTTTTTGTGTATTGAGTCCACTTTTGAAAAGTGTGTGTTCTTCTCTCTCTAACTGTCTGAGCTATGGCTGCCTTCACTCAAGCCACCTCGAGCTTATTGCCTTCAAACCCAACACTGGATGGTCGCGCCCAAGCTGAAAATCCACCTGTTTGATTTTGTGATGCCTTTTTCTCTTGCTAGTTTCAGGTTGTTCTTTCCCTTTGTATACATTTTCTTACCCCTACTAGCCCGATTTCTTGCTCGATTTTGTTTCCCTTTCGGCTCTAGCCCTCTTGTTGGCCAAGACCTCAACATCCTGCTTATCCACCCTGATATTATTCACCCTTGGGACTTCACATTTGTTTGGCGGGGATGGCTGCACGATATTCTTGATTGCCTGCTCCCTTTGGCCATTGAACTGTCTTCCTCTATCAAAAAGTGGCTATATACCTCATCTCTTCCCTGGTGGTTGGGGAAAATCTAGAGCATAATGACCCTCTTCACCGCAGTTGTAACACCTGCCCAGTAAGGTCCTTGCCCTACCTTTTCCTCCTCTTGGCTGTCCCCTATCCATCACACTTAACTACAATTCCTGCATCGTCTCCAATAGATCCTAAAATGTATGCACCCATTGTTGTGGGATAGCAATCACAACCCTATTCCCTTGATTTTTCTCCTGGGTTACCTCTCAAAGACTGTGGTTGCAGAGGTGCCATCATCTCGTAACCTGCTACACCTTGTTCTATCTTCTTCTTAATCTTTTTGATCTTTGACCTTGCAATCGCCACTTCCGCATTGTAGTTCTTGGGGCTCTCACATAGTCCACTTTCTCTTGCACCTTAGGATGTAGACATGCCATAAACTTATCCATTTTGAAGTACTCACCATTGGCTAGCTGCATAGCCACTTATAGCTCTGCCCAGCATGCTTCAAAGTGTCTAAAAACAAGTTAAACTCCTCACTTACATCCTGCTTTAGGGACTTCAGCTTTGCATCCATTTCAATTGGGGATGCCTCCTTGCAAAAGCCTTGCAAAAACTGCATCCGTAGAGCTGGTCACACCTATCTTGGCTCCCCTTCCAAAGCTTGAAACCACAGTTTAGCTTTTCCACACATCACCAATTGAAAAGTTTGCATTTTTCTATCCTCATTTACCATTTGCAGAGACAACATGTACAACTCAAAATCTACCAGCCATCGTCCGGATTCTCCTCACCTATGAAGATTGGACCATAACTTTGTGTCAGCATGCTTGCCAATGTGAAAACTTGCTTCTTTACATTTATCGAGAAGAAATCTGTGTGCCTCCTCCATGGGGGCACCTGAAGATGGAGAGGGAAAATGGGGAACACACCCAACGCAAAAACATAGGCCTCTCTATAGCTGAAGGCACTCAAATCACCCGTATCCTCTTGAGCACACTTCAAAGTACAATGCTTACTAGTAGAGCTCCGCTTGCATGCCACTTAATCACACACACCCTTGGCAATGCTGCAATCAAACACAATCACCCCGCAGTGCTCAATCCCTATCCTTCAACACAGACAACACCTCTCTCTCTCTCTATGCAAAATCACACACTGTTGGCTTGAGGCGTACACACACACACACACACACACACCACCATGGATTGCACTAGAGCATAAGACAAAAGAAGGGGAGAAGGGGGAATAGACATGAAGATGCAGGCAATGATGTTTCTTTATGGCTCAACACCCATTTACAAGGCGATCCACGCCGGCACAACCACAAACCTCCGAGAACCCGCTTCACTGTGTGCTCTCTCCTCCTTTGAGCTTTCGCCATCCAAAAGGGAAGGACCCTCCTTGAGCTTGCATCCTTTTGACAGAGCAAAAGCACAAAGAAGCCCAAAAAAATACTTGCCCAAGAGTTCTGCCTTCAATTTTTTTTTTTCCTTTTTGTGTAGCATCCCGCTTCACCACTTGGACACTTGTCTTTAATTGGCCCATTTTTTGGCACTTATTTGGAAATTCTTGAAGATCGCTCCTTCTTTTCTCTTATGCACGCTTTGTACCCCATTTTAGTCAAGGGGGGCAACAACGACACTGTCGTTGCTTGGTTTGAGTGAATTTGCCTTCAAGCCTTTGGTCCTGTGTGAATGCACCCTCGCCGGCCCGCTACCATGTCATCACCCTACTTGCCTTAGCGGCACCACCCAAAAATGGCTCACGGCCGCACGTTTCCATCAGCAAAATTGTGGGCGTGCTCAGTGCTGCCAAAACAGCACCACTTGCGCCACCACGCCTACACACCATAGCTGAGGGATTGCAATGATCCCAACCCTTTCATATACCCTAAGTGGCACACGTTTTGGCCCTTATACTCTCGCTCAAAGGATCTGGCTCTTGCATGAGGGAGCATTTGCATGCCATGTGGAAGCCTTATGCTATCTCCCCTCCAAAGCCTCCCAAAAAACCCATAAAATTTTTAAAAACACCCCACTTTTTACCCCAAATTAAACCTGTTGCCACTTGGTGCACAACTGCCCGATGGTCGAGCTGTGAAGCCCGAGAAAAACTCTCCATTTTTGGCTTCAATCTTGTTGACAGGCATATCAGAGTGTCAATTTAGTAGTTAGTCGGAAGTGCTTCATCGGATGTAGTCAGTCGGGTCATAGTTAGTCGGATGTTGCTTAATCGGATATTTAACAATTATGATATATCAAGACTGAGGTTGTTATTACCAGTCTGTTTGTATGGTGGTTGGTTCTGTGAGTTGTGATGGCGTAGTTATATTCAGAGATGTTGTAGCTCTTCTTGATCAATGAAGTACTCTTGTTTCTTAATTCTGAGTTATCAATTCCTTCTATCTCTTATCTTCAGTATGATGTTAGTATCTCTGTGTATTATTTTTGAGTTATGATATGCTGAGAGAATTGTGATGAACTAGCATTTTTCTGTGTTGATGAACCACAACACATTTGGCGATCCTGTTGGTTCAGTTCTCGTGGCTGAGGACATATGCAATTATCAGGTATTATTCTTCGGTTCATGAATCTCATTCTGGTGATAATGCATGTCCGAGCGAGGTAGAAGACACTCTCGAATATATTACACACGGGCTCAAGTCAGAGCAAGCAATATAGATCCATTCCATTGTGCGGATGTGACTGTAGATCAACAAACTGATCCACAACCTCAAGAACGGCTAGTAAATTCTGGTGAGGAGGGTTCTGGAGCAGTAGAGGACAGGGCAGTGAGGCAACTTGTGGGGGCACTACTCTTGACAGGAGGACCTGCACGAAGTAGAAGGCGACTCCAATTTGACCCATGGAGAGGTTCTAGCAGGCAAAGACCTGTAAGACTCCCAAATCCCATCCCCATGTCTCAACCACCTCCTAACCCGCAGATCAAATTAGCCAAGTTCAGAGGGAAGCCCAAAGAGGATGCAGATTGTCATGTAGCACAATTTGAAACCCGGTGGCAAGCAAGTGGATACCAGGTGATGTTTCCAGATCCTATAAAATTATAGCAATTTGCAGCTACCTTGGAAGGAAAGGCTATGAGCTGGTTTAGCCAATATGGTATGGCTCACTTTCCTACTTATGCTGCACTTAGTTTGGCTTTTCTACAAAGTTTCCGGAAGGAGAAAACTCCTACAGATATTTTAAGGAAGTTACGACGCATCAAACAGGGGACAATGTTGGTAGAAGATTTTGCTCAGAGATTTAGAATATTTGTTGAGAGATTGCAAAAAATGAAAGGCCAACTAATGAAATGTTGGCAGGCTACTTTCTCAAAGGATTGAGGAGTGGTATTAAAAATGCAGTGGCCAGCATTGACATTGGAGGAGGTTTTGATAATTTGGTACAAGCTGCTTCTAGAGTTGAGAAGAGGCTTGGAATGACAAAGTCTAGTAAGAGAGGAGACAAGGAATCTGAAATGAGTTCAGAGTCAGAGACATCTTCTTCTGAAGAATCGGATACTGGCAGTTCATCTGATGAGGAGGAAACGAAGAAAAAGAAGAGTCCTAAGAAGAAGAAGAAGGACAAAACAGGGGGTGAAGTTGATTTAGTTCAGCAATTAAAGAATATTGGCTATTCAGTCATAGCACGTAAAGAAAAAAGGTACTATGATATTTGTGAAAGAGATGGACACACCACTGCTCAATGCTAGTACAACCCTAAGCAAAGGGGTAAAACAGGTACAGGTGCTGGGCGGGGTATTCCTTCAGCAGAGGCAAATCAGTTGGCTCCATTCAGAGGAAGACCTCCTGGACAGGGATTTCAGAGGGGACCTGGAAGAAACCAGGATAATAACCAAAGAAGGCCCCAAGGAGTTATGCCTTGTGTATACTGTGGTGACCCTACACATTGGGTTGGCCTTCGTTGTGCCTTATGGGTAAAACATCGTGAGGAGAGAGGTGTTCCTCTTGTTCCATTCAATCAGGAGAACCAGCAAGCAGGTCCTCCACAACCACCTCAAAATCAACCACAGTCACAAGCAAATGTGATCATTATCAACATTCCGATTTATCAGGGTACCCCTAATGAAACAACAACAATACTTCCGACTGAAGAGTATGACAATGTGGAGAATGATTGTCAATATCCAGATAATATGGAAGATGAAATTGATGTGCTGGCTGTAACAAGATCCAAGGCTAAAGGTCCTATTGATTGGGAACATCAAAAAGGGGTTAGAGATCAGGTGCAGAAGCAGGTTCAGAAGGAGCAGCAAGGTCAACACTTGGAGGATCATGCAGAATCTTCTGATGCACCAGTACAACAAGCAGGTTGAAGTACCTGAACAAGATTGGTTTGAGGTACTAATTAACTCTCCTTTACAATTGTCTTTAGACCAAATGCTTTCTATAGTACCAGCATTTAAAGAGAGATTTCTACATAAGTTACTGGGAAAGCACTATGAAAGTTCGATGCAACAGAAAGAGGAGCATGGGGTGAATAGCATTCATACTTTTGCTGTGGATTTCATGGTTCCAGTTATCAAGGTGGCTTTACAGGACAGGATATTTGAGGAGGTATTGCTGGATGGAGGATCTGGTGTCAATATCTTATCTGAGTCAGTTTATCTCACAATGGGCTTAGGGAGATTGGAACCAACACCTTTCCAAGTTAAAATGGCTGATCTCAGCCAATAGGCATTTTAAGGAACTCTTCTATTCAGATTGTAGGGATGCAATTTCAAGTTAATTTTGTTGTTCTCAGAATGAAGGAAGGTGATGCTTCCTATGAGATGTTGTTGGGAAGACCTTGGTTTAGGTTAGCCAAGGTGAAACAGGATTGGGGTGAGAATCAGGTGGTGCTTACCAAAGGGAAACAGATAATCAACATACCTATGTTGGGAAGAAAGCACATTCCGGGAAAAGAAAGACCCTTGTTTGCTCAATCAATCAGTCTTGCTGAGGAAGTAGAGGATGATGAGGAGGAAGCCTTTTTGCAGGCTAATCCGACTGTCATACCCGTTTTTGAAGTTGATATTGAGGGAATTTTGCAGAAAGATCAGGAAACAGAGGAGCTTTTTGATGAACCTTTCATGGGACAGGAAATTCAGGGTTCTGACATACTAAAGTTGATGGATCAGAGTGTATCAACTAGTATCAAAGAGGAAGTTCAGCAGGAGGAGAGGGATGACAGAGATATGGTGGAAAATATTTACAACAAAAGGTTTGGAGGATCTAAAAGGGTTCAGTAGGATGAACTGAAAGAATTGAATTTAGGGACTGAGGAAGAACCAAGGATGGTCAAGGTTAGCATTTATGTGGATGGGGAATTCCTACAAGAGTTATGGCAGTTATTGTTGGAATATAAAGATGTTTTTGCATGGGATTATGCAGATGTAAAAGGTATTGATCCATTACTGCATCAGCATCACATTAATCTGCGAGAAGATGCCATTTCGATTGTCCAGCAGAGATATAGGATGAATCCCAACTTTGCACAACAGGTTAAGCTGGAAATTGATAAATTCCTGGTAGTTGGATTCATCAAGCCTATTCATGAAGTTACTTGGTTATCTCCAATCATTTGGTACCAAAGAAGAATGGGAAGATTAGGGTTTGTGTGGATTACAGGAAGTTAAATGCTGCAACTATTATAGATCCTTTCCCAATGCCCTTTTGTGATGCTATCTTAGATGCAGTAGCAGGGAAAGAGATGTATAGTTTCCTTGATGGTTTCTCAGGGTATAATCAGATTACGGTTGCAGAGGAGGACCAACATAAAACAGCCTTTATTACAAATTGGGGAGCCTTTGCATCTACTGTCATGAACTTTGGCCTTAAGAATGGACCACCGTCCTTTAATTTTACAGCTTATAAGACGTTTGAACCTTATTTGCAGGATTTCATGAGAGTGTTTGTAGATGACTTTTCAGTTTTTGGTAAAAGGGATTTACACCTTGAGCATCTGAAATTATGTTTTGAAAGGTGTAGGATGTTCAGATTGTCCCTTAATCCCTACAAAAGTGTGATGGATGTCAGGAGTGGTGTGCTATTGGGTCATGTGGTCTCTCAGGAAGGGATGTCAATAGATGTGAAGAAGATTGAGGTAATACAATCAGCACAAGCACCTGGCAATATCAAGGAATTGAGCAGGTTTGTGGGACAAGTTAAGTGGCACAACAGGTACATCAGATATTTGGCTAATGTATGTATGCCTCTTACCCATTTAACCAAGAAGCATGTAGATTTTGTTTGGGATGAACCACAAGAAAAAGCATTTCAGATTCTCAAGAAAATGCTCTCAATTGCTCCCATATTACAACCTCCAGATTGGGTATTGCCATTTCATGTGTTTGTTGATGCCTCGGATATAGCCATTGGAGCTGTTTTAATGCAGGAGAAGACCCAAGGGTGGTTTAGACCTATGTACTATGCTAGTAGGGTGCTTACATCTGCTGAGAAGAACTATGCAGTGACTGAGAGGGAGGCATTAGGGATGGTTTATGCTTTAAACCAATTCAGACATTACCTCTTGTGCAATAGGGTCATATTCCATGTGGATCATCAAGCATTGCTTTATCTGATTAAAAAGCCTTTACTTACAGGTAGATTGGCAAGGTGGATGCTATTGTTGCAGGAGTTTGACTTCCTTATTGTTCATACACCTGGCAAGGAACATGCAATAGCTGATTACCTAAGTCGGATTGAGATAAAGGAACAACCGACAGGGATTCCGGATCAGTTGCCAGATGCAGATTTATTTGAAGTTCACAGTTCCATTTCTGATTCATGGTATGACCAAATGCTGGTGTTCCTGACTGATGGTGTTATGCCAACAGGGTTTACAACAGACCAAAGCAGGAAATTTGCCCTAACAAGCAGACCCTTTTTAGTGATTGCTGGAGCATTATACAGAAAAGGGATTGACTAGGTCATTAGAAGGTGTGTACCATATTTTGAACAATCAGCTGTGTTGCAAGAAGCCCATTATGGAGCAGCAGGAGGACATTTCTCAGGGGACATTACAGGAAAGAAGATACTCCAAGCTGGTTTGTGGTGGCCAACTGTGTTGAAGGATGCTCATTCCTATGCAAAAAGCTATGTGGTGTGTCAACAGTTTGGTCAACCTGATTCTAGAGACAGAATGACATATCATCCTATAATGCCATTAGAGCCATTTCAAAAATGGGGTATGGATTTTGTAGGACCAGTCAAGCCTACAACAAGTAAGGGATGCAAGTACATTCTAGTAGCTACTGACTACTGTACCAAGTGGGTGGAAGCTGTGGCATTGAAAGATAACAAAGCTCAGAGTGTGGCAAAGTTCTTGTATCACAACATCATGACCAGGTTTGGATGTCCTGTAGAGTTGGTCAGTGATAGAGGTACACATTTTTTGAATGAAGTGATTTCTGAGTTAAAAAAAACCCACATGATAATGCACAAGAAATCTACCGCTTACCATCCCCAAGCTAATGGACAGGCAAAGAGTACTAATAAGACTCTTATAAAGATTCTGAAAAAGATTCAGGTTAAAAAAATTTCAAGGCAAGCCACCCCATTTGGATTGGCTCAAACCTGCTATACCAGAGGTTGCATTTTGTGAAATGGTGGAGTTCCCTTAAGGTACTATGGACCAGGTCACTGTTGATCTATCATCAGAGTGCATAGGCTTTGCATTCAGGTCAGGGATCGGATTGTACTACATCGGAGTTTGTTGGCTCGGAGTCTACTGGGTCGGAGTTCACCTGATTTGATTACTTAAACAATGTTTAAATTTCAAAAATTGCATCGAAAAGGGTGCAAAGTCCCTTCCACTTAACTCCATCATATGCATTAGGGACGACATCATTACCTCACACACTTTTAGAGACCTTCGCGCTTGTGCGATTCACGTAAATAGCGCGTGCATGCATACTCCACAACTTGCTAAGCTTTCTACTCCTTCTGCTTCCGCTATGCCTAAGCCTAAACCTGTTTCTGTCATGAGACCATCGCTAGAAGATGAGCAAGGGGAGGTTGGTAAGCTGCGCCCTCACAGAAAAGGAGTAGTGCTCAGAGTTGATGTATCTGACCCAGAAGACGAGGTCGAAGTGCTGCCTGAGGAAGAATTAGCACCAATGTCATCAAGCAAGATGCTGCAAAGTTTAATGGAGCCTTTCACTGATTTCAGGGTGGAAATTGATTGTCAGGCAGAACAAAATGAGAAGTGGTTGAAGACAACAGGTTTATGTGATTTTGCTACTCTACCCTGGGGCTAGTGGAAAGGGAACATTTATGCAAAAACTCAAATGGAGCTGTTACGAAAATCCAAAGGTGCCATTTCTGAGAAGGTACATCTTAGTCCTGGTGTGGTAGCTCAGGTATTTCAGCTTCCCTTTACCTCTGTTACTGCAGTACCAAAATGTTCAGATGAAGATCTGAAAAAGGAATTTGGACCAAGAGAAGGAGGTAGGCAGTACTTTATGTTGAAGAATGTTGAGTATTGGAGGAGAGAACAACTGAAATGGTTTTTGGAAAGAGTTTGTTTTCTAGCTAAATATGACTACATGTCTAAGGAAAACTGGGCACCACTGTATTTGCTGAAAATGGGGGGAAGGTCAGTTGGGCACATTGGGTGTATGATAGGATTCATGCATAAATATTTACCTCGGATAAAAGAAAGACCCAGTTGAGTAGCAGGTTAGCAGCATTTCTGTCTGCTTTGTTTGCTTTTGCCCAGAAAGTTAATGTAGGGGAGGTCACAATTTCTATCATTACTCCTATCAAACAAGTTAGTCTTGGGCCGGAACAAGGGAGAATATCTGACAAAGCAGAGATTAGCAAACGCATGGATGAAAAGCTGAGGACCATACAAGATTTTATTGAAGCAGGATACAGTGAGGATGAGGCCAAGATGGGGTTGGCTAGTCATGAGCATAAACTGCTTATGGGGAATTTGCTCAAGAGTTTGGATGTTGAGGCACAAACTCCTAGTAGGGTTATAGGAAAAACTTTTAACATGCCCAAAAAGAGGAAGCTAGATAGTGCTTTGCATGAGGTGGCCAAATCATTAGATTTCTCTCCAGCTGGTCCTAGCACTTCTGCTAAATCTGATTTGCTTATTACTGATGTACCAATAGCTCTGAAGATGTTGCAGGAATTACAGGGATTTGTAAGGTATCAGCAACACAATATGGAGGAACAGTTACAAAATATAGCTGAATCTGGTCTATCTAAAGTAATGCTGCACCAGCAGTCGGAGTTGGTGGAATCTTTGAAGCAGGAATTGGTAGAGCTGAAGGAGAAGCATCAACAAGAGATGCAGGTTCAACTGCAACTACATCAACAAGAGGTAGCAAAGGTTAAGCTCTCCTTGGGAATGTTTCAAGAATGGACTAAGGACTTGGAAGGCAGAGTCAATTCTGAGCTGGATCAGATGTCTGGCAGAAATACAGAGTTGCACGTGGAGAATGAAATGTTACAACAAAGGTTGAAACCTTTGGAAGCTCTGGAAAAACAAGTATTAGCCCAAGAAGATATCAATGTTTCTGGAGTGCTCATGGATGAAGGGGATCTCAATCTGGTAAGGCAACAGTTGGTTGAGGGGATGCAGGATGTTTGGAAAGCAATGAGAGAAAGGCTGACATCAGTTATCAAGTATCCCTATGAGGCTATGAGATCAGGCTTCATCAGTTCTCATGAAGCTGCTTTATTAGAGACAGTGGAATCTCTAAAGAAGGAAAAAGATGTTTATCAGGAGCAGCTCCAGGAGTTCAAGGATAAACAGTTGCAGGTGGATGAAGAATTCATGATACAAGGTGGTTCTGCACTTAAAAAACTAGTGCATGTTTCTGTTCAAACACTGCAAGCTGCTGAGGAAATTCAGAAGTCAAGTGGAGAAGCTTTGCCAATGGATGTTGAAAATCAGAAGGAGATTATAGATATTGCAAATGTTGAAGTTCCAGAACTGAATGCAGCAAAGAACGAGGAGACTGTGGTGACTACAATCCAAGAAGCTGATGCTGAAACAGTTCTCAAAGATATGTTTGAAGTTTAGGGTGGTCAGGACTCATTTTTGTCTATCTCCTACTGATCAAGGGATATGTGGATTCGAGTCGGATTTCTGAGAAATCCACCACCGGGCTGTGCCATGTGTTGATAGGCATATCAGAGTGTCAATTTAGTAGTTAGTAAAAAGTGCTTCATCGGATGTAATCAGTCGGATCATAGTTAGTCAGATGTTGCTTAATCGGATATTTAACAGTTATGATATATCAAGACTGAGGTTGTTATTACCAGTCTGTTTGTATGGTGGTTATAAGTCGGTCTATGAGTTGTGATGGCGCAGTTATATTGAGAGATGTTGTAGCTCTTCTTGATCAATGAAGTACTCTTGTTTGTTAATTCTGAGTTATCAATTCCTTCTATCTCTTATCTTCAGTATGATGTTAGTATCTCTGTGTATTATTTCTGAGTTATGAGATGCTGAGAGAATTGTGATGAACTAGCATTTTTATGTGTTGATGAACCACAACAAATCTGCATGGAACTCACCTCATCCCAAGATATTTGGGATGGTAAACCCAAGATGCCAAACTTGGCAAAAATCATCTGGCACTTCATGAAGAGAGCGTACGAGAGCATGTGTGTGTGTGTGTAGCAATGGAGAAGAGAGAAGAAGAGAGGAGACACAGGTTTGGGTGGACTCCAAACACACTAGTGTTAAGGTTATGACTCCTTATTCTTTTATGTAGAATGAATGGTCAGTGTTAGTTCCCGATTAGTCTCCAACCACCCAACACTTAGGTGCGTTCTTGGATTTGATTTCCTCCATTAGAGATTGTCTTAGAAGGTCGAGAAGTAGTTTCACAACCATCTTCTTGTTTCCATGTGCCTACGGGTTAAGCTTCACCCTCGACTGACATAGAGTTGTTGGTTTTGTTCTCGCTATGCTAGCGTCTGCTCACGGCATACAGCCATTTAGATTCGCATGGTACTTTCAAGACTACCTTTGCAAGGTATTCTAGACTCTTTCAAAGATCCAGAGTATCTAAAGAGCCTTTTGTAGTATCATGGTACTTCCATGACTACCTTTGAAAGGAACTCGATGATTTTTCTCTACATCCAAAGTTCATACCTGTGAAACTTTAAAAGCATACATGTGAATCATCAAGAAAATGTATTGGATGCTTTATGTAAGATTTTTTGCCCAATTGTTTCCGACACACATCTTTTTTGTTTGGCGACACTCTTGTCTCTGTCTGCCAAAAGGAAAAAACAAGGTCTTTTGTCGCGGGTGTGATGGTGGAACTTTGAGGTAGTTGATGACTACCTAATTGCAAAGGAAATGCGCGAGCCTCAGCCTATATTAATCGCAAATTGGCTGCTGCAAAATTTCACCGATGCAATCCAGTAAATTTGACCATCTTGGAGTTGCTAATAGACCTTGATGGATCTCCTTCACTATTCACCAACATCATGCAGACAGATCTTTTAATCTTCAACTCCTCTTCAGACATGGATGCTTTGGCTTTAGTAATTGTGCCTCGAATATTGGATAGTATTGACTTCTCAGATGCATGATGAAAATGTTTAAAATCTAGCAGTCCTAGAAGAGATTGAAAGGCGGTTTTCTTAGCATCACTAGTCATGCCTTTTGTTTATTCTTGCCATCATTTTGAGACTTTCATGCAAACCTGATTCACATCTTCTGCTAATCTTGAACCTGATGCATCACTTTCTCGTTGTCTCCTACGGCTGTCTCTTTTCATCATAGACCAATATTATCACATCCGATGGTTACCTTCATGACAAATTGTGACTAAGTCTTCCCTATGGTAATTGTGAGGCATGTCATCATGAAGTGGATTGTATTGCGCACGCTGCTGAAAGTACTCAGAGCCTTGCAATGTACTTGGAGGTGGTTGGTCATGCACACTCCTCTCTTCCAAACAGCCGACACTACAGGCAATGGCCGGCCATCCAACATGGCAATTGTGTGGAGGATGTTGCTGGTGTGGAACGTGCTCTCCCAAACTACTGAAATTGACATTCCACAAAAGGTGACAATCGAGTGGAGGCTACTGCTCGGACACAACCTGTTAGCCAATCTCCTGCTGCAACATCTCCATCCCGATCTCCTGGACCATAGTCTCCACACCTTATGACAATTCTCCCCAAGGTCCCTCTATAACTTCTTGCTGCAATCTTTCCTTTTCTTGCAAGGTCGAGAGAGAGAGAGAGAGAGAGAGAGAGAGAGAGAGAGAGAGAGAGAGAGAGAGAGAGAGAGAGAGGGAGCTCGTAGACTACTGAAGGGGTAGGTAGAGAGTCTTGCCTTCAACTAAATCAAGAACCATTAAAGTGGTTGGCACAACGCCTTTAGAGATATTGAATATTTATCTTTTGGCTTTTGAAAACTATCAACAAAACACCTTCCAAGAGTGCCTCACAAGAGGTGTCAAGGACACTACTTTTTGCACCACCAACCCATGCTTTAACCCTAGTACGATCTCTCTTGGTATGCATATATCAAGAAAATGATTTGCATCACCCAAATATTTCATGGTAAACTGCTTGCTTAAGGCATCCTTGAGAAGTGTAACCTCATCTTTGGACTTCTCGGGTATAATCATATCATCCACGAACAAGATAGAATGATGAGGGAACCATTGTTCAACCTCCTTCTGTACAAGCAATGATCCTCTTATCTCTGTAAATAACCTTGGGATTGAACGTATTAATCAAACTTGATGTACTACTGCCTTGAGCCTTGCTTTAGTCCAAACAAAGATTTTTTAATCGTACACACCAATTCTACCCTTGTTGTCTTCTCAAGTTTTATCTCAAAACCTTCTTGGTTGCTTCATGTAGAAATCTTGTTCAACATCCCCGTGAAGAAATGATGTCTTCACATCCATTTGGACCAACTCTATATACTCTATGGCTACGAAACCAAGCACAAGATGCAAGGTAGTCATTGTGACCACTGGAGAAAAGATCTCATCAAAATCTACGTCTTTCTTGTGCTTGAATCCTTTAGCAAACAATCTAGACTTACACTTAGGCTTGGGATCTTTTGTATGCACTTCTTCTTGTACACCCATTTGCAAGACAATGCTTGCTTACCCTTTGGTAACTCTGTCAATTCCCAAGTTTCATTGGCTAAAATTGAGTTATATTTAGATTGTATTGCTTGCTCCCACTTCACATTATCTTTCATTTGAATAGATTCTTTATAACAAGTGGTCTCACCACAGTCAATGACTAACAAATAGTCCAACCCTAGCTCAAAATGCTCAGGTGCATGAGATACATGAGTAGATATATTGAGTGTGTGACTGTTGGATTCTCTCTTTGGAGCAAAATTTGTAAATGTACTAGTGGAAGGAGCATCACTAGCACATCCAACATTCTCCATAAGTGGTGGTGAGGTAACATCCTCAAACCTTACTTTGTGATATTCAATCTCTTTCCTTATTTTTCTGTGCATCTTAGAATTGTTGAATATCATTTGTGAGCTGCATATAACCTTCTCAATTTTGGTGCTAAAGATGATATCCCATCTCTCTGTCTACACCATATCCAATGAAGATGCACTTATGTGATTTGGGATCCTGCTTTTGTCTAATCTCTTTCGGCACATTGAGAAATCCTCGGACCCAAATACACATAATCAATCGTAATTAGGTTGTTTGCCCATCCACGTCTCCAGTGGAATATTATACTCCAATGGTGTACTAGGTGACCGGTTTATCAACAAGTAAACAACCGTCATAGCACCTTCTCCCCAAACCTATTGAGGTAAAGTGGCCGTAGACAACATAGAAGTGATTGTTCTTGGATAGTTCTATTCATCCTTTTTGACACACCGTTCTGAGTTGGTGTGTAAGGCGTGGTAAACTATCTTCTAATGACTTGTTTACTGCAAAAGTCCTTGAACTTGAGGGAGATAGACTTGCCTCCATTGTCAATTTGCAAAGCTTTAAGCTTTCTACCTGACTGGTTTATGACCATTGCTAAGAATTTTTGAAACCTTTGTTTTAAGAGATAAACCCACACCTTCCTAGTAGAGTCATCTATGAATGTTAGGAAATATAGTGCCCCCCCCCAACCCCCCCCCCCCCCCCCCCCCCCCAAGAGACTTAACATGCATAGGTCCACATAAATTGCTATAAACGAGATCTAGAGGACTTCCTAACACCTTGTCTAAAGGAAATGAGGTCACTTGGTCTGTTTTCCATAAATGCAATGCTCACATAAAGAAAAACCAGTGTAATCTAACACAATGATATTGAGGGACGCTTTCCAAAATTTTGGTCCATCTCTCTCCTTTGCGCAAGAACCTCACCTAGTTTCTTTTCATGCTTACTATTTATCTTTAACTAAGTCTATTTCTACTTTATAGTTTTTCCATTCATGTAAAAGGGGGAGAAAAAGAGAAAATTCATGAGCAATAATATTTAATCCACCTACTTCTATTTTATTATTTTTTATGACCTCTACCATATTTTATTTCATTATGTAATATTAATATTCCACCCTTATAGTTTTTTATACTTGCATTATTGCGCTAAGTATTTAAAATATTAATAAAGGGCACTTCACTTGTATTTTCATGAGGAAATTCAAGTCTCTTTAAGGTACTCTCCCACATGGGTGAAGACTTTTGGGATGCATAAAAAAAGTGTCAACAAAGATGGGACCAGTAAAAACTTTATGGAAGCAAAGGTACACTTTTTTGTGGGATTTTTGGTAGCCTTTTTCCCTTGAAATTTGAAAAATCTCAAAACATGAGAAATATAGATTGTGAGCTAAAGTTTTTGTCTATATTTTTTATATAGTTTTTTGGAAATTGGAGTGCTAAGATATGACCAAAATGGTGGACCCCAAGATATAAATGGTGAGCTAAAGTTTCTGTCTATATTTTTTATATAGTTTTTTGGAAATTGGAGTGCCAAGATATGACCAAAATTGGAGTGCCAAGATATGGCAAAAATGGTGGACCCCAATTTGCCACAGAAGGTAGCTTTGAACTTTTCTTCTCTTCTCCTCTCCACACTCACAACAATTATAGCTCTCTCTCCCTCATACATCCCTCTCCCTCCCTCATCAACAAAATTTCAGCCCTGTCTTCATCTTCATCTCTTCATCACCTCCATAGCTCCTTCTTCTATGAACATACTCTCTCTCACAAATACATACTTACCTACATACATACATATGTGCATGTAACCAAAGTCACTTAGCTGGGTGGTTCCCCCCTTCCCTTGTTTGTTTCTCTCTCAGGGATCGTATTATGGATCACAAGCTCAATGTGATGAGGGCTCTAGGCAAGGACGGTGTTGAAGCCACCCCTCCTTACTTGTGATTTCCAGCTATCATTCTCATTGGTGCCCCCATTGAGGAAAGATCCAAGAACCTTCAGTTTATAATGCTAATGATGGTTGCAATACATGATGGATGATTGGTTGCAAGAATTTTCAAATTGGACCACAAAGGAAAAAGAGGTGCATGAAGCTCTGAAGAATTTGATTGAAAATCTTCTTCCTAGTTGATCGTAAGCATTCAAGAAGTAGTGAACCCTAGATCCTCTCACCAGTCCAACTCAACTCCCCATAAAGGCTCAAGGTACAAAAGATCAAGAAGGAGTCTGTTAGAAGGTCACCGCAATGGACGTCTGCAGCATAGCTATCTGGTACTAACATAATGTCAATACACAAGGAAATGGCTTGGAATGGGCCATGGAGACTCAATGAGATTATCAATTTCAAAGAAAACCCAAAGAACTATTCATACATCTACAACAACAAATTAACCACTTCCTAGTAAAAAAATCAGCCTATGTCCAATCTCACCGCTCTAGGTCATCACGCCTTTTCGGCATCCAAATGAATTTGGAATGCAACAAAACTTAAGGAGAGGTGTTACAACACCTAAGGGTATAATACTACCAAGTTTTGTAGTCATCTAGGAAGGTATATAAATCACAATCCATCCCAAAAATTGTATAGAAAATTGAAACAGAACTACACAGAAAGATTCCCTTCAAGCTTAGAAACACTCTTCCAAGGTCAAAACCTTAAAAAAAAACCATTTAGACCTCAAACCAGTGCATTTAGCTCACAGAAAAGACGTTGCAAACCACAACAAAATTGAGAATGATTACACTTAGAGTAAAGATCAAGAGACAAGGAACACAATGTGCTATTTGAAATCGAATTCTGATAAACAGATAAGCAGAAAGACTGATTACAACTCACAGCAGAAGTACATCTTTGAATCAACGTCCAATAAATACCAAAGATAATGATAATGTGTTTTCAAAACTAAGGGCTTTGACTTAAAAACTTGGGACCCTTTCCCACGGCCATTGGCCACTTACACGGCCTGTAGGTTCTGAGTGGGTAATAGAGAATGATAGGCTAAATTACAATTTGAGAGCCATCAGTAGTAGAATGACAAGGCTTCTTTTGAAAAAAAGATTGAATACAACAAAGTTTAGCGTGTATCCGGATTTTAGGTGACAGTCCGCTGTATCCACCAAACATTCCCTCCTCCCTATTCATTGCACGTCGTCGTGTAATTGCATTTGACTGTTGCCTTTAGTAGTTTATGAGTCTTTTTTCCAGTGTCCCTGTGAGTCGTTTGAATTTCTCTACCCATGGTTTGATCTTCATTCTTGTTGCCAGCTCTCTGAAAGGGTTATTGTTGAGAGTGCTTTGATATGTGATGTGCCGAGCCGGTAAGTCCTTGAATATGGAGGAGTCAACTTGAAAAAATCCAGTCATGAATGCCTCCTCGACAGTTTGCGTGTAGTGTGAGGGAAAAAACATGCCTCTTGCATACAGGTGCCTTTTGTTGATGGGACAATAGGTTGGGTCGATCCGAAGACGTTGTGGAACATTTTTGTAATAGGTTTCATCTATTGGATGCTACTCAAACCATTTCCTTTGCCAGGTTGGTTGATTCTTGATGATCGTTTGTACCTATATAGTAGTTACAAAAACTTCATTGTAATCACCTTTGTGGTTGGGCTCGATGGTAGGCAACATTTTTCTTTTCCATAAGAGAGCCCCCTGCCTCATCAATGGAAGTGCGATCATTTCATGCCCTAGATTCTTCACCACTTTGTCACGTGTGATCATGAGAAGAGCAGCTAACTCCAACACCTTGAGTTCATATTGCAGATACTCTTTGTGTGAAGGATCCCTGACTTCTGATATCCACCGCTAAATTTTATCTTTTCAGTGTTAGAGATTGATGTAATGGCTAGATCTTCAAACTCGTGTATTTCTATTTCTGTGCTTGTACTTGGTATATCTACATGGTGAGTTTCCAAGATGAACTGTCCCTGTCCTTCTGTTTGTGTGACTTCTACAGGGGTTGGCCGAGCTTGCTTCGACTGCGTTGCACTCTAAACAATCTTCTTTTGCCTTGGCTAGTTGTTTCCTTAGCTCTTCAATCTCTTCATCTTTAGCTTTTTGTAAAGCTCTATGCCCTGTTGTTATGATTTGCCTGTTGTATTTCTCTTGAGCAAGGGCATTCTTTCGAGCCTAGACCTCTTTTGTCAGTGAGGTTGGTTTAGCTGACGTACTTGTTGAGCTTGGCATCTCTTGCAAGGCTAAGAGCTATGTGAGAGTCTTGCTCACCACTGTATATGACTCTCCAAGATTTTCATTCTGCTGCCTCTCTTTGGTTAGCTCTTCCTCTAGTCTGTGATTCTCTACCTACAGATTTGTGTTTGATTCATTGAATGCCTAAACTTCCTTGTATTAATAGGTAGCATTCTCTTGTTCTCTCTGCAATTCTAATTGGAGTTGTAATTGATTTGTCTGTAACTCATTGATTTTGTTTTGCAGTTCCAGATTTTTTTCAGTCGCTTTGGATGTCTTCTTCTTTATGTCTTCCAGCTCTAATTTGTGCAGGTTGTAGAGTGCTCTTTGGCATTGAAATTGGAGCTTGATCTGGTCCAAATGTGCATCAATGTCAAAAGACCTAATTAATTGTGCCCCTTCATCTACCACAGCTTACAAATGAGGTGGCCTTGGCTTTTGTTGATCTTTTCAACCTTAATCAAAAGTGTCAGCCTCAATCCTTGTTATTTCTTTTGTTATTTATGCTTCATGAGCCGCTAGAGTTGTGGTGATCTTTGGTATTGCTGTCTCATCTTATTGAACTGTCTGCTTTGGTGACATCACTTTCTCTATCACTTGTTCAGGAGGGTCCATGGTGCATTCCTTTCTCTCCTTTTCAACCTTTGGATTAGCTGACTCTTGAGTAGCTTAGTGTTGTCCTTCTCCTCTGCCTTGGTAGACTCGTCAAATGATTCAAGATCATCGACAAGTGGGCATTTTGCTTGCTCTCTTTCTCTTTGTTCCATCTTGCATTTAAGCTCACTCTGAATTTGTTGCCTCATATCCCTAGCAATATTCAGATTTTTCGCTGCCTCTTTTCTTTTACGCTATTTGACTTTTTCTAGAGCTTCAGTTTTTTTGTGTTGCAGAGGCATGTCCTCCTCCTCCTCTTGTTCATTATCTACCTCTGTTCCAAGACTTCCTTTTTTGTCATTCTTTTTTTTGGCAAAGTCTTTACCTTTGTGCTTGTGCTTCTTCCATCATCCTTTGTGCTTTTGTAATGGAAATTGCCTCTGTTTCCCAGATTGAGATCCTCTTTAGTCTTGTGTTTCTAGTTGTAAAATCACTTTCCTATCCCTCCTCTGAAGACTGCTACTTTGAGGGGGTTTCTCTATCCTTCATCATTGTTTGACACATCTAATTATGTTGCCTCACTATGAGTGTCCTATTTCTTGAGCTTTACCTTGTTTTCTTTATCTCTGGTTGCGGTCTTGTAGATGGTTCTGCTATTGGCTTCATCGCTCTTTTGGATTTGTGGATTAGATCCAACTGTGCTACAACAGGTGGTAATTCATCAATCATGCCTAAAGACTGGTAGGAAATTATGGTCAGCATTGGTCCAACATTCATATATGACTTGCTTTTCTGACTTCCTTTGATGTTTGCTTCCAATATATTATCAAGGATGTAGTTGCCAAACTCACTGCTAACCACTCTTCTTTCTGCCAACCCCATTGCCATGACCACTACCATATGCAACATTGGTTTCGTGTAACATGGTGGCTTTTGGACTTTGAATGTTGCAATATCAACTGCAGTGGCAACTGTGTCTCAGAGTAGATCATATCCTGATAGGTCAGTTTGTGTCCCCTTGCTTTAGAAATGCCTTGTGATTATCGATTGCTTTTGTTTTGTGCAATAGGTTGTGTGTTCCATGTTGCAGGTGAAGATCTTCGTTGATGATTTTTGACGTGATTTCCTTGATTGTAGCTTCGTCTTTGTCAGTTAGAGTGGCTTCCCCATTGTATTGAATGGATCTCATAAGTTCATGGACTCTTCAAAAATCTGTTTCCCATGGAGGTAGTCTTAAGAAGCTGGCCAATTGTAGACATTTAGCCCCTTCTAGCACTTTGGATCTTTGGTGTAACGTCCACAGTTCCTTTGGAAATAGGGTGGCACTCACTATCACTCCATCTGCTGCTTGTGGAATTTCTCGATGAAAACATTTGCAGGTATTGTTTCCAATTCTGTTCCAAGATGTGAGTTTTCTTATTTGAGGAGATATCAATGATCTCGTAAGGAGACACCTCTCACTCTTTTTGTGCTTTCTTGCGGGGCATCTTGAGACCAGTTTCCAGTTGAAATTAGGGTCAAGCGATGATCGAAAAAGCTGTCAGGAAGCTGAAAAAATGCAAACTTTGACCATAAAATAAAAAATGAGCATAACTTTGTCAAAACTACTCCAAATTTGACCAACTTTCACAAGTGCATCTAGGATTACTATAGTCACAAAGGCATGAGATCACATATGAAATCTGGCTCTGAGGTACATGGATCACGATCCATGTTGGGAAACATTTTGAAGATTTGATGATACCATATGGTAGGGCTCATAAAGGTGATGCCTTGGTCCAAATTTTTTGAGATTTGGATCACTGGTTAAGAACTTAGGACAATTCTTGGCAATTTTCTTCAGACTTAGAGAATTTGGAATTTTTGGTTGGGACTTTGGGATCCAAAGGGATTAATACTTTATGGCTAGACTTGGTATGATGTGCAGAATCAATTGATGTGATTTTTTCTCTTTTTGGACAAAAAGGTACATGGATCACAATCCATGTTGGGTAGGGTATTGGAGCACCCTTTTGCACACATGTTCCTATAGGTCTTCCTATCACATTGGTGAAATTTTTTCAAGTTTGGACTTGCTTTTCCTTTGGTTTCTCAATTTTCCAGTTTATGGTCACGTTTGTCCCGTCTTGACCATATCTGTTTTTTGGATCCAATTTTGAGCACTTCCCTTGGCTGATTGATGGTTGATTGGCTCTTGATAATTTATGCATCACAACCATTGTGTTGCCCAACTCCCCACCAAATTTCATTAGTTTTTGGATTAAGCTGAGGTGGGAAATTGATGCAGGCAATTTTCTCAACTTTAAAGGTATCCTTTTACTTTTTTTTACCCCTATTTAGACCTTTAGTGTTGCTTCTCTTAATCTTTGGGTTTTACACACTCTCGAATTCCCTTTTGCTTTGTACTGCTTTTGAATGAAGCCACTAGAAGTTCCAAATGCTGCTCTAGTTAGTGAGTTAGCTTCATATTCCCTTCCCAACCCTATTCCATAGTGTTTTTTGGAAGTAAGACCATTTCAGCCTTGATTAAATGAAAAACGACCCTTTGCATAGTAAAAGTACCAAATCACTTGGTTTTAATGATTTTAAGATCCATTTTGTGCCTAACTTGCATGGTCAGTAGTTCCTTTGTTTCCTCCAGTCAGTGGTCTGTTTCTGCTCTGTCTTTATCATCAAGGTACATGGATCGTGATCCATGTTGGAACAAGTTTTGCAATTCCAATTAGTAGAGTTTGCTCCTGGGCTTATGGTGAACTCATTGCCCAAAATTTATTGGCTTTAGGTTTTTTAGGAACATGGATCATGATGCATGTTCTAACTCCTTTTGCAACTTTTTTTGCATGGGGTAATTCTACCAGATGTCAGGGGTCTATTGATGAGAGGATTTTGGTTTGGACAAGTTTTGGACTCCCCAATTGGCTCTGACAACTTGCAAATTTTTTGTCTTGATTGTGACTTTATTTGTTGTTTTGGTGTTGCTGGTGCAGTGTGGAGCATATACAAATGTTCTTGTAGGGTTAATGATCATACATGTCAGATCTGGTGGAGTAAGGGCTACTGTAATGGTCGCAACAGGCGGGAACACGACAATAAGGACTATTGTAGTGGTTGCAGCAGGCAAGAATACGGCAAGATTCTTAAGCTTCTCTGGCTCTCTCTCTCTCTCTCTCTCTCTCTCTCTCTCTCTCTCTCTCTCTCTCTCTCTCTCTCTCTCTCTCTCTCTCTCTCTCTCTCTCTCTCTCTAGTGAATGCAAATTGCCCCATTTTGATTATATGTTCCCTACCTACTTGGAATGCCCCCATTCATACTTACCTCCGACCATTGCTCATATCTTCCTATTCATATCACCTGCAGTTTGAATCATTCTTCATTTGATATTCCATCGATCAATGGCCTTTAATCTATAGCTTTGATCCTTCAAAAGTTGGCTCAAAATCCGTTCGGTGCCAAACTTTTTCATATTTGCCATGTTTGAAGCCCTTGCTTTGAAGATTTGGCGTTTTCTCTCAAAAGTCAATTCTGACTTTTTTGGCTTGACTTATTGATTTTTGTTGATTATTTACCCTTTTTAGTTTTTTAGCATTTAAAAATAAAAGAAAATTACGCACAGTTATTATTAATTGGCCAAAATTTTGCCAAAATTATTGTAATAACTCATATATACATATTCTCAGCCTGGCATCTTATTTTTCATAAATGGTGTCAATATGGCTCATTCTTATGCCTGCTTAGAGCTAAATAAGCTCTAAAAATTTGATAAGAGAAAATGACAAGAAAATAATATATACAGAATGATGATTATCTTGCTGCTAGTTTTCCCCCCTTCCCATAGTGAGTCGTCCCAGATGAACATGTGTCTGTTACCATATACATGTGGTAGTGATGTGTGTGAACACACTAGGACCGCCGGGGCATTTTTTCCCTCTTTAGGAGGTTTTTTCCCTCGTGCATTGTATATACGCCCATCAGACTAGGGCTATCTATCTTTCCATTGCACACTAAGTAATACACTCTCTATTGTGTGCCTTGAGCTTCCTTCGTCTTCTCCAAGCTGTGTGTGTTTCTCTGCAACCCTAATTCCAACAATTGGTATCAGAGCAGGTCACGTCCTCCTGGGCTTAGTCGCCAGCTGCTCCAGCACACGCTTGCTAACTTTCTCCGATTTCAGTGAGCTTTGGCCAGCGTTCGTAGGTCGACAAAATGTTTAAGATAGCTCGAAGAGCTTGGTCTGCTCATAATTTTGATTTGGGCTCATTTCAGGCTCCGTTTCCACTACAGGCAGTACTGCATAGGCTATGTCGTCATTTTGTGCATAATTTTTGTCAGTGCTGTTTTCTGCATAACAGGTGCCTTATAGTCTTCTATGGTTTGTGCTATATAGCACAAGTTGTTCCCGCTCCGTTTCCTATTTTCGGGCAGTTTTCACATCAGGTGCAACATTTACCTGGCTAACAACAACAACACAGATGTGTTCAAGATGTTTGCTGCTGAGGACAGGTTGGATGGGGACAACTACCCTATGTGGGCTTATATGATGCAACATGTTCTTGTGTCAAAGGGTGTCTTGAACATTGTGCAGGGCATTGATGTACGTCCTGGTTCTAAGGATGTAGGCGATGTTGAGGATGTTGTAGGTCTTGCTGCAAGGATTGCAGCCGTTAGAGTTGTTTTGCCTACGGCAGAACAAGCTCTTTGGGATGTTAAGGATGCGCAGGCTCATGCATTGATTGCGTTTTCTGTGAAGCGCACCATTGTTCCTCACATCCGTTCAGCAAAATCTGCAAAACAGGCTTGGGATATTTTAGCAGGTCTTTATGCAAGCCGCAATGAGGCTAAAAGTGCTTTGCTGCGTAAAGAGCTGGAGTCGAAGATTATGCATGAGGAAGATGATACGGAGATGATATGGAAACTTTTCTTACTAGTGTCAAGGAGATCAATGAGCAGCTTATTTCTGCAGGTGAAGTCATTTCAGATAGTTCCCTTGTGTAGACTGTTCTTGATGCCTTACCAGATTCCTACCAGACTTTTGCTAGTGCTTGGAGACTTATGACCCAAGGAAATCCTGAAGTTGTCAAGTTTGATGCATTATGCACATTGCTATTGCAAGAGTCACTTTCCAGAAAAAACAGGACTAGGCAGCGTGTAGTTGAACAGGCTTTTATTTCTTCTCAAAGAAAGGGTGGTAATAGTAATGCAGCCACTTCTTATGGTTCTGCTGCGAGTGGCAAAAATTCTGTTCATAATGCTTCTACTGGCAGCACTTCGTCTGGCAATTCTGGTGATAAGGGCAAAAAGAAGATGCGTTGCCATTATTGTAAAGCCAATGATCACTTGATCAAGTCGTGTCCTAAGTTGAAGGCCAAAGAGGCTAAGAAGAAAGAGGGTGGTTCCACTGCAAATGCTGGTTCCACTACAAATGCAGCCATTGTTGAGTCTTCTGTGAAAGGAGATTGTAATGCTGATGTTGATGCAGAATAGGCTTTTAGCACAGAGTGCACTTATAATCCTGCTGTCCATGATGCATGCTTGTCAGTTGCTGCAGATTCACATGTGTGGTATTTCGACAGTGGTGCTACAAAGCACATTATCTCACATCGTGAATTGTTTACCTCTCTTGAGTCTGTCCCTCATGGGAATTCAGTCACTTGTGCCAACACACCTCTTATCCAGTTCAAGGAGTTGGAAAGATTGTGCTCACTGCTACTAATGGCAGTTCCTTCACACTTGTTGATGCACTTTATGTACCTGGGATCAAGAAGAATCTCTTGTCTGTATCCGCACTTGCTAGACTTGGACTTGTAGTCAAATTTGTGGATGACAGATGTACAGTTCATGATCTGAGTTTTGTTGATGAAATTGTTGCATCTGGCCTTTTGTGCTGTGGGCTGTATAAGCTCACTTTCTATGACAAGTGTGGACAATTTTGCAAATGCTGTTGCAGATTCAAGAACTATTTCAGATGCAAAACTTTGGCATGCATGTTTTGGTCATTTGAATTTTTCCAGTTTGCTGCGTTTGCAGAAATCTGATATGTTTGCTTCTTTGCCGCCTCTTGAAGCACCTGTCAAACATGTTTGTGAAGGCTGTATTTTGGGTAAGATGCAGCGTTCTAAATTTCCAAAGGATGGTGCAGTTCGGGCCACATGCAGCTTGCAGCTTGTGCATAGTGATGTTTGTGGGCCCATACAAACTCCGTCCTTGGGCAATTACCTATACTTCGTGACTTTCATTGATGATTACTCCAGGCATGCATGGGTATTTCCGCTTAAAGGGAAGTCCGATGTTTTTATGTGCTTCAAACAATTTCTGGCTATGGCTGAAAATGTCTCGAAATGTACTATGGGCACCCTCCGTTCCGATCGAGGGGGGGAGTATATGTCTCATGAATTTAATGCATTTCTGGCTAGTCGTGGGATAAAACACCAATGTATAGTGCCTTATACACCTCAGCAAAATGGTGTTGCTGAGAGGAAAAACAGGTCACTCACGGAAATGGCACGATGTATGGTCAAAAGTCAAGCTTTGCCGCATTCTTTTTGGCTTGAGGCCATTATGTGTGCCACTTATGTACTTAACAGGTGTCCTACGAAAGCTTTGCAGTCTATTGCTCCATATGAAGCATGGCATGATAGAAAACCTTATATTGAGCACATGCGTGTTTTTGGCTGTTTGGCATATGCTTTGGTGCCACAAGTGCAGCGCCGAAAATTGGATGATAAGGTTGTCAAATGTATTTTTGTTGGTTATAGTGCTGAAAGCAAAGGTTACAGGTTATATCATCCGCAAACAAAGCGTATTCTGTTTCACGGGATGTAGTGTTTGTGGAAGATTCTGTTTAGCCCTTGCTGTCATGTACTAGAGACAGTAATGTAAGCTCACAGGACATTTATGACACTTTGTTGCCTCTTTTCAGTGGTGGAAATACGAATGTATGTTCCAATGAGGCAAATGTACAGCCTATGGGGGTTTCTGAAAATGTTCTAGATCAGCCTATTACTGATGCAGATGTACATGATGTACTTGATGAGGAAAGGGTTGAAAATGAGCAGGCTAGAGGTATGCCAAAATGGTTGGTGCACACTTTGCGTGACAGTAAATTGGATGCACCTTTGTCTAGTCGTACTCGTTCAGGCTCTCGCCATGCATCTTATGCATCAGATTGTTATGCTTTGGCTATGTCTAGCTTACATGATGTTGAGGAGCCTCTGTCTCTTGATGAAGCACAGAATTCAGAAAATTGGATGGCTGCCATGCAATCAGAATATGATGCACTTATAGAAAATGACACATGGACTTTATGTGATTTGCCTCCTCGCAAAAAGGCCATTGGTACGAAGTGGGTTTACAAGTTGAAACGCAAGCCGGATGGTGAGATCGATCGCCATAAGGCTCGACTTGTTGCAAAGGGTTATGCACAACAAAAAGGCATAGATTATGAAGAGACTTTTGCTCCCACTTGTCGTATGACTACTGTGCGTTTTCTATGTGCATTGGCAGCTCATTTTGGTTGGGATGTACATCAATCAGACATTGTTACTGCTTTCTTGAATGGTGATATATTTGAGGAAGTTTATGTAACGCAGCCTCGCGGTTTTGTTATAAAAGGACAAGAGGAGAAAGTGTGCAGATGTAAGAAGGCTTTGTATGGGTTGAAGCAATCTCCTCGTGCTTGGTATGAGAAACCTGACACTCATTTGGTCAAACAAGGCTTTCGTAACAGTCCAACAGAAAGCACATTGTATGTAAAGCGTGAGGGTGATGTACTTCTCATTGTGGTTCTTTTCATGCTAATCACTGGACCAAATGAGAGACACATTGCTGAATTTAAGGCTGATTTGAATGCTACTTTCAAGATGAAAGATTTGGGGCTGATGCATTATTATTTGGGTATACAATTTAAGCAGTGTGATGGTGGTATTGCCTTGTGTCAGAAAAGTTACATAGAGACATTGCTATGTAAGTTTGGACTTGAGGATTGCAAACCTATTGCCACTCCCATGGAAACAGGTTTGAAGTTGAGTCTACATGATGCTGGCGATCTTGCTGATGTCACTCTTTACCAAACTGCTGTTGGCTGCCTCATTTATGTATGCAACACGAGGCCAGATATTCAGTTTGCAGTCTCACAGGTCAGCAGATTTAATGCATAGTCGAGGGTCTAAGCATTGGCAGCCTGTCAAGAGGATTTTCCGCTACCTTAGTGGCACTTTACATCTTGGCTTGTTTTATCCCAAGGGGGGATCATTGCCACCAGACTTACATGCTTCTTCGGACTCAGATTGGGCTGGTTGTTTTGACACGCGAGTGTCCACAAGTGGTTTTTGTTTCATGCTTGGCAGTTCATGTATATCATGGTTGAGCAAGAAGCAAACTACTGTGGCCACTTCGAGTTGTGAGGCTGAGTATAGGGCAGTCTTCACAGCTACGGTTGAGTGTGTATGGCGCAGACGCCTTATGGCTGATTTGGGTGTTGGATAGGACACTGCCAACACTATCTACAATGACAGTCAGAGCGCATTGGAACCCAGTTTTTCATGCTCGCACAAAGCACATTGAGGTGCATTACCACTATGTCAGGGAGAGGCTCTCAGCAGGAGAGATCAGCTTGGCTTATGTGCCAACAGAGGACAACCTTGCAGATCTTTTCACAAAGGCATTGTCTAGTGAGAAGCTTGAAGCTTTCCGCAAAGCTTTGGGCTTACTCCCCTTTGTGGACTGATCCTATCCTCAGGGCATGGAACTTCCCTTTACTCATGTGCCAGCTCTCGTTCACCGCATCACTCCAGAGGGGATTTGTTACCATATACATGTGGTAGTGATGTGTGTGAACATGCTAGGACCACCGGGGCATTTTTCCCCTCTTTAGGAGGTTTTTTCCCCCGTGCATTGTATATACGCCCATCACTCTAGGGCTATCTATCTTTCCATTGCACACTAAGTAAGACACTCTCTATTGTGTGCCTTGAGCTTCCTTCATCTTCTCCAAGCTGTGTGTGTTTCTCTGCAACCCTAATTCCAACAGTGTCAAAGTGCATGGGTACAAAGTAAGTGTCTATGCATATCCGTATCTTATGGCTCTAGGATGTAAATGGAAGATATGCATGGGGTAACAAAATGCGGTGCAAGATGTGGGTTATGAACCATCGATTCAGGGGCTGTTGATGATGAGGTTAGTTTGAAGGTTCATGGTCCAAACAAAAGAAGTTGAAGAAGACATGCTCTATCTTTGACAGTGAAACCTCGTAGTTCTCACACTGCATTGTCTTTAGAATGATGGCTCTTTTTTGGATGCCATTGAAATTGCTTTGATGTGGATTTTGACTTGGAGTCATGTAGTGGGTGAGTTGGTTTCGGTCTCCATTTCCAAATGACTTCTTTTGGTTGTTGATGGTTTGATTGTATTGTCTTTGTTGTCTTGACAAAAGTTGGAGCTTTTTTTGGTTGGGTGTGGTGTGGGTTTGGTATTGGTTTGTGTGGCGTAGGTTGAATTTCAGTACAACGTCATTTGGGTATCCATATTTTCTTTAGATTGGTTTGTATAATGGATTTTTTAACCCATATTTTCTTGATCATCTTTCTAGAACATTCTAGTATCGGATCAGGGGCTGGTTGAAGAGGTTCCCATAGGTAATCTAGCTATGCAAACGGTGTGGCAAAAGATTTGTGATCTACCATGACTTGTAAGGTATTATTTTGTCAATTTGGTGTGGCTTTATAAGTGCGCATCCATGGCACTCCCAGAACTGCTTCATTAAGATATGTATCCGCAACAATTATTGGTAAATCGAAATGTCCCAGGCTGTTCATTGTTCCTTGGTTGGCCACCTTGAACCCAATAGTATTTTGCGTTAGAGGTTCCCTTGTCAATTTTAAAAATATTGAGTAGTTGATGACATTTTCTCGTGCCCTAGTGTACATTGATGCATGCTCTGTGGAACCATCATGAAGTTGGAGTAAAGTTCATAGATCTATGCCACCTAACCATGTAGGTTTCGTTGAATTGATGCTATTGGATGAGGATTGATGCCTCTATTTTGCCTCTAATATTCATGAAGGTTTGCTTTTTCCTTCCGCTTTAATGTTCTGATCTTGGCTTCTTCTTTAGCCTAATCTTGAATAGCATGGGGTCCATTTCTCTGCTGGTCTGCTGCATGAATTGTTTGGAGCTCTTTTGGTGTCAATGGAAGAAGACATTTTCTTAACATGCACCCACTTATCCAATTAGGCATCTCCTCACCTGCCAATGTTGCAAGCTTGATGGTGCCACGCTTCTTGAGTTTTTTGGAGTATTGCTTTAGGGTACACACCAATACATAATCCCCTTTTTGGAACTCCTTGATAATTACATATTGGTCATGGAAAGATTTCATTTGTCATTTTTAAGCATATATTCCTGCTACCACCCTCATTCTAGTTTTATCCACTTGCTCCAAGATGTCTAGTCTTTCAGATAGTTCATGTCCCATCCATCCTAACTGTGTTGCGACTGGAAGTGTGTTAATCAAGAATTCCATGGGTAGAATTGCATTAATCCCAAACACAAGGTTAAATGGAGTGGTTCTTATGGACGTTATAAATGCTACCCTCCTGTAAGCCCATAACACTGGGTGTAGCTTTTGGTCCCAATCAATTCTTAAGCCACTCACTATTTTGGTGAGCATCGTGCATAAGATTCTATTGGTACTCTCGGCTTGGCCATTAGCTTGGGGGTGGTAGGGTGCCGATTTGCGATGAGTCACCATGAATTCATCGAGTAAGCTTTCAATGATGTTGTTTATAAAGTGTATTCCTCTATTGCTCACAATTTCAATGGGTAGATCGTATCTGGTAAAGATATTTTCGAAGAGGAACTGTGCCATAGTCCGTGCATCATTTTTCTGTGTTGCTTTTGCTTCCAACCATTTGGTCAAATAATCTATGGCTACTATAATATATAGTACGTGCATCTGGTATGCAGGAGGTATGATGGGGCCTATAAAATCTATGGCCCACTTTACAAAGGCTCGTACTCCAATCATCGGCGGTAATGGAATTTCATCTTGCTGCAGAGATGCTTTTGTATGTTGGCACTCATCACACCATTTCACATATGCCTCCACGTCTCTGAACAATATTGGCCACCATATTACTGTATGAAGTACTAGCTTTGCAATTTTATCCGACAGAAAAATTTCCACCTGATTGGCCCAAGTGTGCTTGTTCTAGGATGGAGAAATATTCGCTTTTAGTAGCACACAATCTTAATTGATTTTCCTTTCCTTGTTTGTATAGTTGGTTTGAAATCAGCAAATAGTGATTGCTTCTTCCTCTGTAGTTCTCATTTGTGCCTTACTACATCCCTCTAAGAAGGTCTTGGCTTTTAAGTACTCGATTATGTAAATACTCCATTTGGGTGCTCCCATTACTCTAAAGAGGGTGGCATGTTCTATTGGCTGTTGCTTTTTACAGGCTTCACATGATTTTACGTAATTATGGATACTGTTCTCCATGTTTTTCCAATAGACACCAAGTCCTATTAGTCTGGTATATTTGTGTTTTTCCATTATGAAACCCAGTGTTTTGTATATGAGCAAGGTTCAGGTACTATTTGTATTTGTCCGACTGTACGCATAGTCTCAAAACCTCGTCCTTACCTTTCTTGTAAAGTCATCCAGCTAAAAGCTGGAGATTTCTTGTTTGATGAATGATTGATGGTTGTCTCTCTACCTGTAATGATCCTACGGTGAGTAGAGGGATGACCTCTCACTCCATCTCGGAAACATTTCAAAGTTAAATAGATACAAATCTGGAAAATCATCATCAACACCGTCAGGTGCTTCTCTATTGAACAATCTCAAAAGATGATATGCTCTCTTGTGTGTAGTTCCTTTTTTTACGACTACGATGAAATCACACTCAAGCATTATTATAAACCAGCAAACAACCCTTCTAGTGTTGCAAGGTTTTTTTACCAGATACAACAATGCTTGGTGATCTACGAAGAAAAAAAACTTGTTTAAAAGAAGGTAATGTCTAAATTTTTTAGCAACATATATCATCCCTAAACCTTCTCTCTCCGTAGTGGTATAATTTTTCTCTGCATTGTTTAGCTGCCTACAAGAGTAGAAAATGGGGAAATCCATTTTTTTCTCTCCTAGTTGGGGTAATATGCACCCTATGGCATACGCTGATGCATCTACATGTACATGGAAGATCTTGTTCCAATTAGGGGCTTGCAAAATTGGAGCATAAATTAATCCCTGCTTCAATTTGTGGAAAGCCTTCTCACATTCCTCCATCCACTCAAATTTAGCAACGAGAGCATATAGGGGCTTAGCTATTACATCATAATGACCCATAAATGCCTGTACTTCCTTTATCCTTGTTGGTCTCAAAAGTGCAGTGATTACCTGTATCTTATCTTGATCAGTGGAAATCCCATTTTTGGACACAATGTGGCCCAAGATTTTACCTTGTCTTACCATGAAAACACAATTTTCAAGATTTAAGAAAATACAATAAGATTTGCACTTTTCAAAGACTTTTTCTAAGTGTGTTATGTGCTCACTTCTCAACTAAGAATGCATGCATAGATCATCTATGTATATCTCTAAAAATTTCTTGAGATACTCCTTGAATGCACGACTCATTAGTCTTTGAAAAGTGGCAGGATATTGGTCAGACCAAAAGGCATTACCCTTTACGCAAATATGCCTCACTTTGTTGCAAAAGTTGTCTTATGTTGATCTTCTGATTTTATGGTCAATTGAATGTAGCCTTAGAACCCATCTAAAAAACTATAAGCCTCCTTCCTTGCAACTCTCTCAATAATGTGGTTTGTTATTGGTACTGGATAGTTGTCCCTGATGGTAGCAGCATTTACCTAGTTGAGGTTCACACATACCCGTAAGTTTCCATTATTTTTGGGTACTACTACAATTGGGGACACCCAATCGGTGTGTTCAATATCATTGTACGTGTAAGGGCATTGTCTACACGGTCTAACATCACTTTTGAGGGGTATCATATGTTGACAATTTTTGGATCTATTCCCTTTAAGTCCTTGTATGACCATGCAAATACATCTTTATATCGTCGGAGTGTTGCTATCAATAACTGTTCTTCTTCTTTCGTGACGTTTGTGGCAATTTATGTTGGTTTAGGTTCCGTGCCTGGTTCTGCTAGGTGACATTTGGCTTTTTCAGGCCCATCATATGAGATTCCAGGCTCCTTTGGGTCTCGTTTGGGCTTTTGAACTACAATTTTTCTGTCTTGAATAGTATACCTTTCGTAGTGGGAAGATGCGTCAAACTTGTCATGTCTGACTCATCGTCAGTTTCCAACTCGGTTGTCCAAACTTCTTTCAAAGTTCATTTTCATTAGTTGTATTTGTGTTTGTGCTCTATTTTTGATGATTTTGTTGACTCTTCAAATATATTTTTTGCTTGTGATTTTTGTCTACGTTTCTTTTTCAAGTTTTTTTGCTATTGAGTCGGGTTTCCTGAATCTGTTCGATATCTCATCTTTAAGGCAATCAATTACTTCAACGAGCTTTAAATACTGCGTTTTGTTGTTTAAAGAGGCACATAATTTTATTTTCTTTTATTTTGTTTTTTCATGCGTCTATTCAGATATATGCATTGTCTTTGTGGTTTTTGGTTTGGATTATCATAATAGACCGCTTGTCGATCCCTCTGTTTGATGTCCTTATCCGAGCTACTAGAAAGCTTGTCTGTGCAGTGTCTTCTAAAGGCTTGTGAGTGGAGTCTTGGAATGATTCTTCATCAGTTTGATCAAGGTCCCTTATGGAGATCTCATCCACTATGCATCGGCAATTTGTAACTCCCTCCATGTCAGGTACTTTTGATGCTGATTTTGGATTTCAGATGACACTCATCATCTGGAATGAAATGATATCATATCCTTCCTCATCACAGAATTTAGTTAGTGTCACCTCATTCACTCACACATCAAGGGTGGCCAATATTTGCTGCCATCCAAAAGGTTCAAACATCTCTTCTAGAAAAGGCTCTAGTACATACGCCTTGTCTTGTACTGATCTATCGTGAATACAATCCTCTTTTTTTAAACTCCCACTCCCAGAAGCTCCACACATCCAAATGTGCACTTTGTTTTGTAGCCAAGTGGGCATTTCTCCTTCCTTCTTAGTTGTGAAGTTTAACTCTTCTCCTAAGGTTCATTCCACATCTCTATAACTATGATTTGTGACACTGATCTTTGTAGTGACATCCTTGTGTCTTAAATAAATATATATATATATAGTCATAGCCCCAGCATTCTACCATTTTGAGCTGACGCATAAATGGTCTGCCTAATATGATATCTACTCTCATCAAAATTAATTATAGCAAAGGTATGTTCATATGCAATTGCATAAGAGGATACTACGATTTGCTCCAGAATACCAAAAGGTCTCTCTACGTACCCATCTGCTAATTGTAGTTTTACTCTTGTTTTCCTTAGAGCAGGCTTTCCCCATTTTTCCCACATTGCCTTGGTTGCTATGGAAATTCCGACTCCACTATCTAATAGCAACCACTTTTACTCCTTTGTATCTCTTAGGCGAGGTAGTGTTCCCTTCTTCTCCTTCACAATAGTATCCTACCTTATTCAGTGGTACTGACTCGGCTTTAGTTTTTTTTTTAGGTCTAGTTATTTGGTGTTTTTGGAGAAACGATTGGTGTCAAAATTACCATCCCTATTTTCTCCAAAAAAAATTCCACCTCTTCCCAAAGATGAGGTCTTACATGCGGTAACTCAGATAGAGTTAGCGTACAATGGATAGGAGATGACATCAGCTCATGAAGAGTTTTGGTGTCCATCATCTTAGGACCCGATTTCCATTGAGATGGTACTTTCATAACTTCTAATCTTGTTTCATGGTTGCCAGTGAACGAAGGTAAAGTCTTCAAAGATTGTGGATTGTTGTCTTCCAACATTTCTGTACCTCCATCACCATATACTGATCGGATATCACTCGGGTGATCCATTTAGAACTCATGTTCTAAATGGATCTCAATGATAGGAGCTAACTGAAGTGTCACATTTCCTTCTTTTTTTTTGATATCCTCCCACAAGTCCTGTGGCCATGGTTCTTCCACTTTGGGAATTGGCACAACTGCCTGTGAATACACCCCATCTGTGGTGTTGGTTGCCATCCTTGTACGCACATTTGCAACCTCTCTTTTTCATACCCTGGATGAGGATACATTATCCATCTGTGCTCCTGGGTTTGGTTGGGCTTTAGTCTAGCTTCATAAGCTTTCAAGATCGCATCTAATGGCTCAAAGACCTTGTCCACCAAGATCGATCCTCCTGAAGGTATTACTGATGGTTTTTCTACATCAATCTTTTCTTTATGGTTCCTTTTCACTCTCAATCAGGGATTTTAATTACGCGATGACGCATTTTGTTAAATGTTAATTATTGTTGTTATTATCACTATTTTTTTCATGTTAATAACATATCTAATGTTGAGGCGGTCCGGGGCGGGCAACAAGAAGAGAAACCTCTAGACACCCTTCAAGGCTCCCGTGCTGCTCAATGGGGCTGGGGCACAACACAACACAAACCAAAACAACAAACCCACAGCCAAATCCCAACTACACAAGGGGCACCACCTAGTTTAAGAGCGAACTAGGACGCAAAAGAGGAGAATCGTTAGAGCAACCCACAAACAAGCAAGGAATTTACACTAACCCTAACACCAATGGAACACTCTCACACACTAAAACACGAGAGAGAGAGAGAGAGAGAGAGAGAGAGAGAGAGAGAGAGAGAGAGAGAGAGAGAGAGAGATGGTGTACAACTTAGCTTCAACTTTATATTTTGCACAAAAAGGAACTTAGAGCTTGCAAAATCAAGTGACAAGATTTGGTTATAGCATCACTAGCACATTGTCTTAGGGTTATGGGAGCCCTCTCACCATCCACCCTCTTACAATGGTAGCCAAACAATAGCCAATGAATCACAAGCAACAAAACAACAACCTTCAATGAAACAAGTCACCTTATGAAGCTGAATGAGTTTGCCAAGCCAAATTGGAGGAGAAGCGTGAGCCTTTGGACATGAATTGCACCCAAAACTACCAATTCATTGATGTTGGGGTAGATACAACAATGGTAGGAAGAATATCTTCTACTCGCACTCACTCAAACTAGCTCAAGCTTTTCTATGCACCAAGGTGATGGTGTATAGGAAGCTTACTCTCTCTTTACAACCAAGATAGAACTGGCGTGTGGTACGCTCAATCTAGTGTGCAATGGTATAGTGATGTCTTTTACAGGGAGGAATGGGTTCTATTTATAGGTTTTAGAAGCCTTGATTAGGATTAAGCCTAATCAATTTTATTAGGAAAGATCAAGGATTATGAATTTTTATGAATTTCAAATGATAATGGGGTCTCTCTTTTCTCTTGAGTCACATGGATGTGGGCTCAAGTAAGAGAATTATTGATGTGGTGAAAGGAGAGAAACTTCCATGGGAGTGAGTGAATTTGGTTTACTTGTGCGGTTGCCTACTCCATATGTTGATAGTGTGGGTGCATTTTTACAAGAGAAGTTAGTTGTTAGTGGTAATAATCACTAGAATTGTTAGTGATACATTTACAATGGGTAGGATGAGTTGATTTGATGAAGGAAGAGGGGTGAATTAAAAGAGAATCATTGAGATGGTGAAGCTTTGAAGAAGCTTGAACTCACCCTTGTGTAGATTGTGGAAAAAATGACCGCTGGTCTTCTTCTTCTTCTTCGCTTCTTTATGCCGCCGCCACGGTTGACCACCACGATGAAAAGAGGATTTGTTGATGAAAAATCCTCAATTTGCAGAAGTTATCATGGTTAAGATGCTGAATTTTAGATATTTTTAGGAGAGGTAAATGAAATTGTAACATAGAAGCAATAGAGAGAGACATGGAGAGGGTGTATGTATGTAGAGGTTCATAAAAGAACTATAGGGATGAGAGAAGGGTAATGGTGAAGAGGGTGGGAGAAGCCATGGAAATTGCAGGTTTGAGTGAGGGAAGGAGAGGGAGGGATGTGTAAGAGTGAGTAGGTGTGTGGAAGGGTGAGAGAAGACTAAGGGCTACTTGTGAGAAAAGTGGGTAGACTGGGGTCCACTCAAAAAATCATAGCTCACCGCTGGTAGCTTCAAAAATCATGAAAAAATTTGAGGTGATTATTCAGAGCGTGGGCTACATTTTCTCTTTTGACCACCGCTCCAAATTCGGAGTGGAGATAGGTGCCAAAATTCTCATCAAAAAGCCTATTTTTATGCCTGCAAAAGTCTTTTAGTGGCCCCCTCCTTTGTTGAATTTGTACAATGCATCCAAAAGTGAGCCCCTCCTTTGTAATATTATAATACAAAGCATCCAAGTTGCCCTTGACCCATGCATGGAGGAGGATTATTGGTGAATAAAGAAATATATACAAGGTGGGACTAGTGTATGGACTATTCATGGACTTTAGCTCAATGAGCACATGGTGTTAGAATAATGAGTAAAAATAATAATAAAAATATGGAGGAGTTATGGATATAGAAAGATATTGGAATCATATGATATGGTCCCTCCTTGAATTATTTTGGGTGAAAGAGGAAAAGGTATGCAAGTAAATAATATAATAAACGTAACCAATGAGTAGAAATCAATTTTTTGTTTTCACGAGGGTGAGGGTGAAAATGTGGGAGTGATTTGTATAAAGAAAAAATATGAGGTTAGAGTATGTACATATTGGCAAAAAATATAATTATGGTGTAAGAGGATGAAAGAAGGTGTACATAGGTTTAATAAAACACACACCTAAGTAGAAATATTTAAATAAAATACCAAAATAATAATAAAAAATCCCTATATTTAGGCCATATATACAATGAAATATTTACACACAAAGAGGCCATAATATACTTTTATTTTTTTATTTTTTTTATTTTTTTGGCTCAACTAGCCCAGTGACTAGCTAGCTGAGGGTTTTTAAGAAGATATGGGAAAAGCCCCCTAACTCACACACGCCTATGTACAGTGAAATGGTAGGGATAGCCATAGCGTTTGGGTGATTTGGTAGGATGGAGTAACTTACTATGGCAATTATGGAGAGCCGAAAAACGGCTATCAATGTCATGACTTACGAAAATCGGTAGAAAACATAGAACCGGCGGGGCAACCACAAACCCCGGCAGGCCCGGCGGGCATATTATGAATCCCGGCGGGCCTGGCGGGCAAAGAAAGAATCCCGCCGGCCCCGTCATGTACCCCCTCCATATTTGGCGGCTCTATATAACCCTGTAGTAGACATCACATCACATCACCGCTTCCTCTAAATTTGGTCATCCTTTAAAATTTAGAAGAAAAACTAAAGGTAAAAGAATGAATAGTCTTTAAAAAAAATTAAAACTTAATGAAACTCTGATAATGGATCATTAGTTCTTTTTTGGACTGAACTGATTCTTGAAAGGAGGAAGAAAGGTGAATCTTTGGGTCGGTATCTCTACATTTGGGATGGACTAATCTCATGTTTGGTTCACCGTTGCTAAATTGATTGCTATATTGATTAGAACTTCTATCATGGGTCATTAGTTCTTTTTTGGACTGAACTGATTCTTGAAAAGAGATAGAAAGGTGAATCTTTGGGTCGATATCTCTACTTTTGGGATGGACTGATCACATGTTTGATTCATCGTTGTATTTGCTTGCTATTCCGATTAGAGCTCCAATCATGGGTCATTAGTTCTTTTTTGGACTGGACTGATTCATGAAAGGAGGTAAGAAGGTGAATCTTTGGGTCGATATCTCTACTTTTGGGATGGACTGATCACATGTTTGATTCACCGCTGTATTTGCTTGCTATTTCGATTAGAGCTCCAATCATGGGTCATTAGTTCTTTTTTGGAGTGGACTGATTCATGAAAGGGGTAGGAAGGTGAATCTTTGGGTCGATATCTCTACTTTTGGGATGGACTGATCACATATTTGATTCACCGTTGTATTTGCTTGCTCATGTTTGAGTAGATTGAGGTTATTCCCTTCAGGCTTCACTACTACGCTTGTGTGTGATATTGATTATAACACTAATGTTTGGTTTGAATAATACTTGAAAGAAGAGATAGCATACTGAGCTATGTTTATTGGTATTGCAGGCATCCAATAAGTATGTCTTCCACTGGGAATGTCAGCGGTGGTGTTGGTGTCCCAAGCCTGGCTTCCTTGAGGAGACCTCCTACCTCGATGCCAGGTCCTGCTTCGCAGGGCACCACTTCGCAGGGCAAGCGAAAGGCAGGTGGAAAAAGTCCAGGACCCGAGTGGAATTTTGCCACAAATTTAAATAAGTATCAAGATTAGAAATGTAACTTTTGCGGCGAAGAGAAATCTGGAGGAGCACCAAGAATAAGGGATCATTTGCTAGGTGGCAATACCAGAATTCAAGGAGGAAAGTGCAAGGGCTTAGGTGTAGAAGAAGCAGCTATGCGCTTAAAAGCTTTAATTGGTAAGCTAATTTCCACGAGAAAAAGATCAAAACTCTCTGCTGTCGAGCATCACACCCCCGTATCGATAAGATCAAACCAGTATGAGGGATCATTGGGTGTAACGCCCACCAATGGAAGCACTCAAAGTAGGGAACCAACTTCTCATATCGATGGAAGTACTCCTCCAAACCATGGATCTCCTGACTTTCAGGTAGGTTCGTCAAAAAGTAGACAGGTTAGCTTACAGACGAGCTTCAAAACACTTGCCTTAGAAGAAGCACAACTTGCACTAGCTAAAGCCGTCTATTTCATTGGGGGATCATTGGCCATTGTCACCCGTGATGCATGGAAGTCAGCTTGGAAACGCATTGGGGAGTATGGTGCTGGATTTACCCCTCCAACATATCACCATATGAGAAACCAACTGTTGGATAAATGTTACACAAGCACACAACAGGATATTCAAAGGGTAATATTAAATGCAACAGAACAATCTGGATACACCATAGTTAGTGATGGTTGGTCCAACGTTCAAAGGCGGCCATTGATCAACATCATGCTTGTATGTGCTCGTGGTGAATGTTTTATCAAACCTGTGGATAGCTCTGGTCAAATAAAGTCTGGCAGTTTTATAGTTAACATCATTGGCGACGCAGTTGAGGAACTTGGAAAAGAAAATGTTGTCCAAGTAATCATGGACAATGACAAAAATTGCAGGGTTGCAGGTAGAATACTTGAAAGTCGCTTCTCTCACCTATATAGTGCTGGTTGCAGTACACACAGCTTGAACTTGGTATTGCAAGATTGGTACAAGAGGGAGGACACAGAGTGGTTCAAATGGATAGTAGACAATGCTCGCTTAATAGTCAAGTTTGTTTTGAAGCGTCAGACGGTTCTTGACATGTACCGTCAGAGGATGTCTACTATGTTAAAACTGTCGTGCGAAACTAGATTTTGCACCAACTACTATACGGTAGAATCACTAATAAAAAATAAGAATGCTGTGATGGAGACATTTTTTTGTGCCACTTTTTCAGAATGGGAGGCTGGTCAAAGGGAGAAGATAAAAAGCAAAATAGGGGTGATCAGAGATCTACTAGCTGATCGCCACTTCTGGGATGATGTGGTGGATGTGCACAATGTCATGATGCCCATTATGCTCGCATTACGCCAACTGGATTCTGCCTTGCCTAACATAGGTAAGGTGTGGATGGCTTGGTGGACTGTTCAAGAAAGCCTTGCAAATCCAGAGGAACCCCAAGAGCCAATTGTGAAGCCTTGGAAGACACCATTCACTCAAAAGAGGAGAGAAATTTTGAGAAAGTATGTGCATGGTCGATGGGTTGGAGCACATAGTCCACTACACAGCGTAGCTTTCTTATTGGATCCAGAGTATTGGGCAATGGAAATAGACAAACTTGATGAGGAGGTGCTGGAAGACTTTTATGATGTGATAGGCAGGTTTTATGATGATCTTGATGAGCATGCATCAGCTGTTACTGATCTTACGAAGTTTAAACTCAAAGAGGGTAAGTTTGGTACAGAATTTGTGCAGAAACTTGCCACGGAGCAACCAGCGTGGAAGTGGTGGATGATGAATGGTGGTAGTGCACCCACCCTTAAACGCCTAGCTGTTAGAATCCTAGCCCAATGTGCATCCAATTCAAGTTCTGAGAGAAACTGGAGTACATATAAATATGTACATTCCACCATCAGAAACCGCCTTCTAAATTCAAGAGCTGAAAAATTGGTGTATATGTACTGCAACCATCGGCTATTGGCAAGAGTGCAAGCTGAGAACTACAAAGAGGAGATGCCGCGCTGGACTTATGATGTAACCAATGATAAGGTGGACGAAGACAGTGAGCTGCAAGGGGAATCTCATGAAGTAGAAACTACATGTACTTTAGAAGAGATTGAAGAGAATTTGGAAATTGAACCAACTTTGACCGTCGCAGCAAGCGACAGTGGTTTAATTAATAGATTATCGAATCCATTGAGTGACTTCTGCTTAAGTTTAGAAATTGTTTATCTTATAAGCTTTTTTTTATATTTAGTTTAAGGTTTAGACATTTGCTTAATAATAAACGAAGCCCTTAAAAACCTTTACAAGGCCACAAATCACTATTAAAGCTTCATAATATACAAAGCCCTAAAAAATCATTGCATTATCACATATCATAATTGAAGCTGAAGAGAAGACAATTCACAATTCACTAATAAATTCTCGCAAGACAACGAGTCAATGTTATCAAATGTTACAAAAACTATCCAAGTGATAGTGAAATATTTGTGAGAATATCTTCATTCTCCTGTTCACGCTGACATTTAAGCTTATTATAGTCTTCGGACATTTTAAACATTGCATATAGCTTTTTGGATATCTCAAAATCACATATAGCACAATGAAAGTTATTCATCATGCTTTGCATCAAGCATGATATATGATACATATGTCCGCATGGCAAGCTGAAGTGACCACACCACTCATGAAAGAATGATCTACATATGGGGCAAGGATCACCGTGCTCACCAGAAGCTGGAGGGGCCTCAATAGATGTGCTCAAACAATGTGGCAGCATTTTGTTTTTTTATAGTCGCCTCTAACTCTTTTACGTGGCGAGATAGCACCTTCACCTCCCTTTGCAAGTCTCTATTTAGGGTTTCTTCTGCATGAGAGCCTTGTGTAGCTTGTGATGCTTGCCTGAGTTTAGTTTGAAGCTCCTCCTTAACTTGATGCACTTCCATTGATGCACCTTCTAGTGCCAATGACATCTCTTGCCGTGTGACGGTGATTGCAGTACTGCGAATGTCCTCAACCGTCATGTGAGGTGTCCTTGAGCTAAAGTCCACTGCTTCACCCAAGACATAATGCATGTATAACATCTTGGCAAACCACAATGGACAATCCATGGGCATAAATTTTTGCCATCTAGTAACTCAGGAGCTCACCAAGGATGAAGCTTTTGCTAGTTTTCATCGGTATTGTTGGTCTTTTGTGTCTCTAAGCCAACACGCAGAGCCAATCCCCAATCAATTATTCCAATACGGGGAGTGAGATCCTTGGTAAAGTCCAACATGATGTTCCATGGATGGAGATCATTGTGGATCACTCCCTCGTCATGTGCGAATCGCAATGCCTTCACCAAGGCATGGATCAATGAGGGAGCATGATTGCACAGGCTCTTGATACGTTTTTTCTTGTCTTCAGAGGGCCGCTCCCATTTAAAGTCTTTAGGGATCTTTCCTTTCCCCTCTTGATGCGCTACAAGCGTCGTGAAAGAGCCATGTGGAAGGGGCACTGCCTCCATAAGATCACCTAAAGTCCCCCCATTGAATTAGGGGAATATCAGAAACCATGGAAACGTTACAGAGTGGGCAATACTCCTCACAATCCCTCTATGGTTGATATCTACTCCACTTTCTGATGCAAAGCTTTTCCACTGATGCTTGGCCTGTCCTTTGAACTCCTTGGCACAATAAGTATTCGTTGCAGGAAGGAAACTGATCCCTTTGATTTGAACTTGCCACCCTGTGCCATAAGCCCCTGACCCAAGTTTCTTGATCTTCTTAATGGACTTATTTGGAATGCCCAAAGTCATACTACATTCAGAATTGTATATACTGCTCTCCAGGTGACTGGCAGAAGCAATAGCACCCGATGTTCCCTCAATGGCAGCCTCCTCAATAAATGGTTCTCCAACTTGGCTGCTCTCCATAACTCTCGTGATAGCCATTCGCATTTTCTTGCTTAGGCCAAACTGTGTGTCTATGTGGGATGCTCGCCTTGATCTCTCCTTTTCAGTTCTCCATCTCGCGTTCCAATGCTCTAGCTTACCCTTGTCTACTTCTTGAGGGCATTCCTCTTTCAAAACAGAGGCCACCTTGGGCAAATTGCCCACCCAACTGCTCAGTAATGAGATTATTGATTCGGTTGTTTTATCTGGATATAACAACAAAATTTTGCGGGCAATCTCACTGTATAATGATTGCAATCTAGACTCATCTGCAACAATCTGCGCTATATCGTCAGGATCTAGTGCACTGACGATTGTAATCAACAATTGTCTAATTTTCTTTTTGAACTCTATCACTGAAGTAGCAGAAGGATCCATTTTGCCTGCAATGGTATTATTGCAAACAACACATTGTGAAATATAACTATGTGCCACTCCATTTGGATCTTTTCTACGTGAAAAAAAAAGTGCAGTATGCCTCACCGTACAACAACTTACAAACAGATGCTCCTGTCATTCTAGCAACAACACACCTAGTCGCAATTGCAACCATGTGCCGAAGCATGAATGACTGGGAACAACATAAAACATAGTCACCCTACGCTTTTGCAATGACACACCTAGCCGCAATTGCAACCATGTGCCAGTGCATCCACGCACGGTGAGTTCTTTCAAACAGATGCTCCTGTCATTCTAGCAGCAACACACCTAGTCGCAATTGCAACCATGTGCCGAAGCATGAATGACTGGGAGCAACATAAAACATAGTCACCCTACGCTTTTGCAATGACACACCTAGTCGCAATTGCAACCATGTGCCAGTGCATCCACGCACGGTGACTTCTTTCAAACAGAAGCTACCGTCAATCTAGCAGCAGCACACCTAGTCGCAATTGCAACCATGTGCCGAAGCATGAATGACTAGGAGCAACATAAAACATAGTCATCCTACGCTTTTGCAATGACACACCTAGTCGCAATTGCAACCATGTGCCAGTGCATCCACGCATGATGTCTTCTTTCAACATTCAAGCATATGAAACATTATGAAATTATTTGAGCACACATTCATGCATTAGATGCTACCGTCATTCTAGCAGCAACACACCTAGTCGCAATTGCAACCATGTGCCGAAGCATGAATGACGGGAAGCAACATAAAACATAGTCATCTTGCGTTTTTGCAATGACACACCTAGTCACAATTGCAACCATGTGCCAGTGCATCCACGCACGGTGAGTTCTTTCTAACAGATGCTCCTATCATTCTAGCAGCAACACACCTAGTCACATTTGCAACCATGTGCCGAAGCATGAATGACTGGGAGCAACATAAAACATAGTCACCCTACGCTTTTGCAATGACACACCTAGCCGCAATTGCAACCATGTGCCAGTGCATCCACGCACGGTGACTTCTTTCAAACAGATGCTACCGTCAATCTAGCAGCAACACACCTAGTCGCAATTGCAACCATGTGCCGAAGCATGAATGACTGGGAGCAATATAAAACATAATCATCGTACGCTTTTGCAATGACACACCTAGCCGCAATTGCAACCATATGCCAGTGCATCCACGTACGATGATTTGATAAAAGAAATTTTATACCTTTGAGTTTTAACGCAAAAAACTCAAAAAAACATCAATAAAATAAGGAAGGGATTAAAAAATTACCGCTACACTGCTTTGAGAATGTGGAAAGCTGCCAGAAAGTTTGGTGAAGAAGACTTTTCAATGTACCTCTCTTGTGAAAAAGACAAGCACCGGCGTCGTCTTGATATAGCCACGACGGGCCCGGCGGGTTAACTACTTAGCCCGGCGGGCCTTTAGCCGGTCTCCAAGTCTCCTTGCAGGTCAAAAAAGATGAATGTCAATTAAGATAATATTTTTTATTTTGCATTTCTATTGTTATTAACGTGAAATTATAGTGTGATCACGTCATTTCGAAATCCCTGCTCTCAATTGTTCTTCTGTTTGCTGCAATTTGGTTTCTAAAGCTGATTTTTCTTTTATCCTTTTGGCTTTCATCTTGTCCCTTTTTGCCTTTCAAGATTTCCTAGGGGTTCTAATTGACAAGTTCTCTATCTCTATTTGGCTGGGTGGGATGTTCCTTGTAGCCTGTTGTGCTTGTGCTCTTGTTACCGCATTCATTGGAGCAGTTGGTTCCATTTTTGATCCACTCAAGCTTGTTACAATTCTAATTTTGTTCGTGGTAGCCTTCCCTTTGTTATTAGGGTTCTTTTGGACAGTGTGGAATGAAATTTTCACTTGTACATCCATCACAGTACCCAAAGAGTCTGATACGCTCTCCTTTGTGTGGAAAACTTCTTGCCCAATGATCATCGCCACATTCATATCATGGTCCTACTGGTGGTGGAGAAGCTTGTGGAGCCCCCACCTGTGGTTGTCCGATTCTAGGGGGGTATCCCCTAGGTCTGTAGTTTTGATTTCCATGAACATAAGCATATTCTCATTGACCAGGTAATGATTCTTTGTTGGTTGTGCTATGTATGATGATTCTAACATCCCTTTAGAAACTATCCATGGAATTTGTCCTTTAGAAGCATAGGCACTACTCTCTACCCCTCTCTCATAGGAGCTGTCTGAATCTTCCCGGTATGAAACTACCTATATCATACTTTCATCCATCGGTGCCTCTATAGGCTGTGAAATTCTTACCATGGCTTTATTTTCCTGGGGTAAAGGAGGCTGATGTCCCAACATAGGTTGAGGTTTTTCCTGCCATTGGATTGCATTATTTTGTCCTACTTGGTATCTTGGAGGTGGTGGCAAGTGTCGCCCTCTAGGTGGCCTATATGGTCTTTCTCTAACATAGTTTCTATTGTAGAAACATTCGTGGGTCTCATGGTTTGACCATTTTTGTTTGATAGCACACCACTTCAATACACACTGTACATTTTCTCCTGGCCTCGGCTGCATGTTGCACCACGGAGTTGGATGATCTCCTCCACAAGTGTCATATTTTCGTGTGGCGTGTTGTTGTATGTTTGGGTTCGCACTGTTTCCTTGGTTCATTCTTATGGTCACTTCCTCAATCATTTGATCAATGACCGGCATAGTTGGGTTTTGCCCACACACTTTTGTTGTGGATTCACTAGTGGTTGAAGAGGTTCTACTCATTCATTGGTCTGTTTCCTCAGTCACCTCCTCAGATGCCTCACATTTTTCTACCAAATACAACGCATCTTTCGTGACTTGCTTGAAAGTAACACATGCCTTTAAGTGAAAATCGTTTTTGAGAGTATCATTTCACAATCCCTCTATGAAAAGGACTGACATCCTCTCATCTTGAGGTAACTCTGTAGAAGGACAACTTTCTATGTATTGCTTAAATCAAAGCGAGGCTTCCTTCACCTTTTCTTTCTCCTTTTGTCTAAATGCATAGATTTGGGAGATTGTATTATGCTTAATTTATCTCTTTGAGAATTCCTCTACAAATTCTCAAAGAAATTTCTCTATGCTTGGGAATTCCCGACTCTTTAATGGTTGGAACCAAGTCAAGGATGTTCCTTCTAGGGTCAGTCCAAATCCTTTGAATTGAGTATGAAAATTGGTTACATGTTCAGCCCTCAACACTTGTTTGAAGATTGAAACATGAGTATACGGATCTCCCAATCCACTATACTTTTTGGGTACACACTTGGCCACTTGAGATGGCTGCATGTGTCTAGTCTCTGCAACCATCCTAACCATCCCTGGTCCTATTGACATGGTCTCTCTAGTTTTGTATTCTCCCCTTGGCACTACAATCGGTGCCTTATCCGCCATACATTCATCCAGCCGTTATGTTTGATCTCGTGTAATAGTCGGAGGGATTCTTGTTGCATAAGTCAAATCACATGCTACACTGCCCGTGTGTGTTTTCAAAGAAACCCTGGACCCCATTGATCCCATGGGCCCTGCATTCAAGAATTTTTGGTGCCCAAATGAATCTTCCACTCTGGTTCTTATTGGACTTACAAACCCAGTTTCTGGTCTCGTTTGAGTCGTCATGGGTTTAACTTTCTCGGGATTTATATAATATTGGTAGAGTGGTCCACCAAAGTATGTATATCGCTCTAGTGCCTTACTGTCTATAGGAGAGTATCTTTGGTCATGCTTATCCATCATGACCACTTGGATACTTTTCCCCTATGTGTATGTAAAAACATATAGTTTCTTGCGATCAATCAGCTCCTTGATGCGGGGTTCATCGCATCTATAATATTTATGGTGAAATAGTCCTTTTCAAGAATAGAGAAATCAAAGAATGAAATACTTTTTGTACTTCTCCACAACTCTCTTTGCTCATAAGAAGTAGCACTGGCCGGTCCTTGACTCTAGTCTCTACTAAGCACTAAACCTAGTTGCTTTACTGTCTAAGTGTAAATGGAATGGGTGTAAAAATCTTTGGAATGGATTTTTCGTACAACTAGGTCACTCACCACCTAAGGATTGACTTCTCGGCAACAACACCAATGTTAGCGGGTCGCCACGATGAACGTCTGCAACATAGCTATCTTGTACTAGCATAATGTCAATACGCAAGGAAGCGACTTAGGATGGGGCACACAGACTCAATGAGATTGTCAATTTCAAAGAAGTGAACCTAAAGATTTGTTCATACATCTACAACAGCAAATCAACCACTTCCTAATAAAAAAATGAGTCTATGTCCAATCTCACCGCTCTAGGTCATCATGCCTTGTGGGCATCCAAATGATTTTGGACAAAACTTAAGGAGAGTTGTTACAACACCTAAGGGCATAATCCTACCAAGTTTTGCATTCATCTGGGAAGGTCCATAATCACGATCTATCCCAAAAAATTGTATAAAAAATTGAAATAGAACTACATGAACAGGTTCCCTTCAAGCTTAGAAACACTCTTCCAGGTCAAAACATCAAAAAATAACCATTTAAGACCTCAAATCAACACATTTAGCCCACTGACAAGACACCGTGAACCACAATAGAATTGAGAATGATTACACTTAGATTAAAGAGCAAGAGACAAGGAATACAATGTGCTATTTGGAATCAAATTTGGATTACCAAACAAGGAGAAAGGCTGATTACAACGTGTAGAAGAAGTACATCTCTCAGTCGATGTCCAATAAATCCCAAAGATAATGATAACGTGTTTTCAAAAACTAAGGGTTTTGACTTAAAAACTTGGGACCCTTTTCCACGGCCATTGGCCACTTACAAGGCTTGTAGGTTCTGAGTGGGTAATAGAGAATGATAGGCTAAATTACAATTTGAGCATCATCAATAGCAAAATTACAAGGCTTCTTTTGAAAAAGGATTGAATACAACAAAAGTTTGACGTGTATCCAGCTTTTAGGTGACAGTCCGCTAAATCCACCAAACAGAGTCCAAGTTCCTTAAATTGCCATCACGATCCACTCATCCCATGAGTGTATCTCAAAGTGATGAAGCGACAGCCTGGTTCTCCTTCGACATCCACACAAGCATAGTCACATCAATAGGTTTTCACATTGCACCGGGCTTCTCTACACTTACACCTACACCTCCACCTCTTTCACCCACGGGTACCCACAAATAGACTTCGCAACTTGAGAAGGCTGCTCCGAACATGTGGACCCTCACTCTTTCTCAGAAAAAAAGAAGCAAGAGTGATTCTTCCTCAATGATCGCTACATTTTCAAGACAAAACGATAAATCATTTAAAGAAAAAACATATTCTCATCTCATGAGTAGGGATCTAGAGATAGCATGATCAATTCTATTGAGTGAAGTGGTAGAGCTAGTCATTGACAAGGTCTTTGGCACGGGGTTTGCTCGGTGAGAAGGAAAAACCCTCCACATTCAAGGAGTGCTACTTTTGAGCCAAGGCTACGACGACAACTTTGCAGCCTGCTATATATTGGTCGATTGGTATCAATGCAAGTGGTAAAAATCACCACCTATTGTATCACACCTGAGTATGCATTGGATGACACTCTTTCTTGTAGGAAGGTGAAATTGCTAAAGGAGAGACAACTTAGGCTCTTCCAAGAAATTGCAAGAGGGGTAATCCTAGAGCTAGAAGACGAAGACGAACTTGTATTGTGGTACTACCAATTTGACCTTGACTATAAAGATCTCTACACCTCTTGCTATAACCTTCATCACAAAGGAAGAAGCCATTTTGTGTTATCATGTGATGGATCAACCACACTAACCATTCATCTTACCCCTCACCCCTCACCATTTTTATTTTAATGTGTGGATACTTGTATAAACCATGCACTTACAAAGTTTATAATAAAAGAAAGAAAGTTTCTTGTTGTTCCAAAAAAAGGGGTTTGTGATTGTCTGCTCATTGATTTACTACCATGGCAAGTGTCTCTTTTCCCACATTCAATGGCAAGAAGGAGGATGATGATGTTTCACGACTACATTTTTCCTCTACTAATGAAAGTAGAGGCCAAGGCCTGGTACAATGCTTTGACCCAATCAGCTACCAAGGATGCATGGGACTTACTACGTGTTGCCTTCATGAAGAGGTTTGGTGAAGGCACAACCTCAAAAAAGTTATGGCATCTACTCGTAGAGTTAAGCAGGGAGGTCTGCTAGAGTATGCCACTTACAAATCCAAGTTTTTGGATTTGTGGGAGCAATGGGTTTCCTCACTGGAGGAAGGTGAAGGAACACCTAATTTACTCAAGAAGGACCATTTCATTGTTGGCTTGTGGTTGCCACTTCAAGAAAATGTGAAGGGGAGATTCCTTGTAATGTATGAGTTGGCAGTGGAAGTAGCCCGTCCTAATGCTTTTGCCACCTCTCAGCTGCAATCAATCAATAATTATCAACTTCCATTACATAGAGTGACAAACATATATACAATGCATAGGGGCAAAACCTTTCTAGTGAGGAAAAAAGTGTCTCGACAGTCCTAAGTGTGTCACAAACATCATTACCTCATATATGGTAGCAACATATCTACATTTCTACCAACGTAGTACTTGAGGTAATAGAATTTGAGGTTTTTGTAAGCTATCTTTGAAGAAAATCTTAAATAACATTGATTTTTACATAGATCAAAATTTGTCCATAGAATTGAGTGTGCAATCATAGAGCTAGTGCTAGAGGCAATATGTCTTGGTCTATCACCAACGTGTATGTCCTTGAATTTAGAGACTTAATAAATTTAGCACTCTCAAATCTCACCAGATTTGTAAAAATTCTCCTTGGGGACTAGCGTGCCTACATTCCTTTTCCATAGATCTTGTGCTAAAATATGCTTCCAAGGCAAACAACTCTCATTGGGTTTACTCTTGGCACTAATGCAACTTGCCATATAACAAGACCACCCTATTGTAGCCTTTCTAAGCTTGCCATGCAAGCCATCTTTATTCAATGAAGTAGAGGCTATCATGTACTCTAATGGCCTCTTAACCCTTCATGCGTGGCCTATGTGTGAGGGGCATGTTCTCCATGAGAAATGTAGTGTTTGCAATGAGAAAACACATATGCATACTAGGAAAATGATTTTACTACAAAGTTGTCTATGATTTTTGTCCACTGCCGAACAAGACTCATTGACACGTGGTTGTCATATGAGTCCAAAAAAGCATGTGATGATATATGGTGGCATTGATTGCCCTTGGGATACAGTATACCAAGGTTCCAAATGGCATTCAAGTAGCAATCAATGGTTAGCTTCCAGGCTACACATAAATAGTTGCAACTTGTTCACTTGGCATTATAAAGCATCCATAGGATAGGAAATACCTACCAACAAACTAAGACATTGAAAGGATTACCACAATCATGTGTGCTAAGTTATCGAGCTTCCCCCCCTATGTGTATCAACAAGTTTGTAGTCAACAAGATCAAATTTACACAGTAATGCCTCAATATGCTTTGTATAGCACAAAGCAATAAATCCATTGCAATGCTTAGATTGAATCCGCAATAATGGCACAAGAGAATAAAACTTTGGCATCTCAAAAATTAGCCTTAAAAACAACATTATGTTGAGTGCGTGAAATCAAAGTTTTCAAGGGTGGCCTTTACATCTCCTTATCACCCCTCATCATAGATGTCGAAACATCTCCATCTTGCCAATAGGGGACAACACCTAGTAGGATTGCAGCTAGGTATGATTCAAGGGGCGAATACACTACGCAATGAAACATGAAACCTAGAGAGGGATCATGATATGCCTATGGATAATGGGAAGAGAGGACACTTAGGCGACACTCTCAAACTATCCCCATATGACATCATCAAAGTGTATCTTGAATGTAGCAAGAGAAAGTCTCACCATGGTCATGCACACCACATAATGACCATTGTATGGCAACTTAAATCTTTGAGATAATGTGAAGGATTCATGTCATCATGGTCAAATGAGCATGCTTCACATAACCTTTTCCATTTAGAGGTGGACACACACACACACACACACACACACACACACACACACACACACACACACACACACACACACAGAGAGAGAGAGAGAGAGAGAGAGAGAGAGAGAGAGAGAGAGAGAGAGAGAGAGAGAGAGAGAGAGAGAGAGAGAGAGAGAGAGAGAGAGAGAGAGAGTTGTGCATAATGCTTCATGCTTGGGACTCACAAAGGGGTACAAGCTACCCATGTTAAATGGAGCTAGGGAATTAGCCCAAACCTTGAGAAGATACCCTTGCCATTTCATATCATCATTGAAGATGAATCCTTTCTTCCTTTGCTATCACATCACATGGTTGCATTTATGTGGTTGCCATAGTGCAATTGGTCCATTGCACATAATATCAAGTATTCAAAAACTAGTGTTGCCATTATGTGAGGGATATCATAGTACAACATTCTCGACACCTCCTTATGAGTGTTGCTTGGCATGATCTACAAGTGGCGCATTCTTAGCATTGTGTGCAAGGATTTAATAATCATGAGATCAAGTGAAATTTTCATGTTTTATTATCATATTCACATAATTACACTTTATGTGATCACATTTAAGCCGATGAATGGTGATCGAATAAACCATCAAAAGCCTATCAGGCTATTACTTTTTCTAGATGGGTCTATTAGGATGGAAAATTCACACTATTAGCGTGCAAACGACAAGGAAAACAAGTGCCTCAATAGCTCTACACGAGTCACACCGTTGGAAAGAAAACCTGTATGACGGTAAAAAACACCAAAGTCGAACACCGATGAAGATGGGCGAGAAACAGCTCTAACTCAAACCAAGGGTAAAATTTAAGAAAACTGAGACCATGAAGACAAAGCTTGTGTCGTGAGGATCTCCGTAGAGCATCCATATGCTTGATTCTGATAACCGACGAGAGAGATACAAGCTTTTGAAGATGGAAGGTCTCTCAAAAGCTCCAAAAAACAAGTCTTTGTAAGCAAAAAGGGATGTGCAGGAAAATACAACTAAAATAATGGGGGCATTTTCCACTTTATTGAAGTGGAGTCTTCTTCCTTTTCTCAGCCGTCATCTTTCTCTCTCATTTCCCCTTTTAATTGGGCTATTTTTGGCCTTTTTTGGGAAAGGAAAGCTCCATGTCGGTGATTTTGACCAAGGGGGAGGTGGGGAAAGTGTCCAGGGGACCAAAAATTTTGTCCAGGCGCCTGGCCAAGCTGGTGGGAACTCAAGATGGCGCCCCAAGCTCCCCAAAATGCCCACTAGCCCCCCTTGCAAGGCCTTGAGTGCATTCCTTTACCATTTGGTACACCATAGACTAGTCCTCCTCTAGTATATATACCCTCCACTTTCCCCTCAACCCCCCACATGTGGGTTTAGTCCATTGCCACATGGCATGCTCTCCCCAACTTCCCCATCTTCCCCATGCCCAAACCTGAATTTTCTGTTTTGCCCCCAAACTGAGCCATTTTCTCGGAGGCGTAGCGGGTGACCCCGACCTTCAAATATAACGCAGTAAAGCACGGCTTGGAACTTATTACCTCGACTAACTCCAGAAATTTTTAAACATGCCATTGCTAAAAAAAACCATCAAGTTGGCCCACTTGCCGTCTTCCCACGGGCAACTGTCGCCACTTTTTAAGTGAAAAAACCTCCACTTCGAGTGCATGTAACTCATAATGTCGGAGTCCGATTTGCAAGCTATCAAGCACGACTAGAAATGCTCATTGAAAACTATTTTTTGAAAGCTCGACCAACCCAAAACTCAACCAACCGCTTGACCAAAACCAGGCCTTTGTATAGTGTTTTTTTACACGGACACTCTCAAAGCTGAAAGCACTATGCACATATATACATGAGGGTGGTTAGCAAAATTTTTTGGCATCATTTATGGCTTTTGTACTCATCCAAAAAATGGCCGACATAACTTGTCAACCGCCCTTAGACTGCTTGATCACTCATGACAAGTAGAGGTTTCCAGGGCGAACAATTGATGCAGCTCATCCCCAGAAACTTCATCCATCTTTCGTGGAGCATTCACACTCTTTGTTTCCATTGACAACATCTCATCTGTCACAATAGTCATCAGCCGTGCTAAATACTTCTTAAGTCTATAACCATTAACAGGGTAGGTATGCAGTGTACCATCTAAATCAGCTAGCTGATATGTCCCATTATCAAACTTGTTTACAACAGTAAAAGGACCCTCCCACTTGATCTGAAACGTTTTTTCGAAAGTGTGGTCCAATTTGCTATTGTATCGTAAAACAAGATCTCTTTTCTCAATTCCCTTATCTTTCATGCATTCATTAGCTCTTTTCTGGGCCTTTTCACATACTTCTTGATAGTAATCCAAGGCCAAAAGCCTGTCTAGTTGCAAACATTGCAAATCCAATAATTTTTGTTGCCAAGCATCTTGTTGCTCTTCATCTTGCAATGACAAAAACTTGAGTGCAGAGATTTCCACCTCAATAGGCATCAAAGCTTCTTTGCCATAAACCAAGTGATATGGTGAGAATCCCGTGCTAGTTTTGATTGCCGTTCTATATGCCCATAACGCACAAGGAAACTCTGAGTCCCAAGTTTTGGCATGTGTTAAAGTCATTTTTGTCAGAATCTTTACCAATTCCCCATTAAACGTCTCATTAAGTCTATTGCTCTATGCCAAGCTTCTTGCATAAGAAATCGAACATTTCACCTCTAAACCCTGGCCCTCTATCAGACAGCAACTCCAATGGCACCCCGAACTTGCAACATATGTGCTCGCACACAAACTTTCCCATCTCCTTGCTGGTAATTTGTTTGACAGCCTTGGCCTCTGCCCAACGTGATAAATAATCCACCGCTGTCAAAATATACACATTCCTCTTACTTGAAGTGGGTAATGGCCCAATAGCATCGAGGCCCCATTTTTCAAACACCTCATTAGCCGGGATTGTCTTTCGCAGCTCGGGTTTAAGAACCTGTTTTCCCATTTTTTGACAAGCCAAGCAAGATTTACACCAATGATTGACATCCCATTGAATACTAGGCCAAACATAGCCTTCTTGCAAGATCTTGTGAAGCATAATTTTCAGAGCAAAATGACCTCCGCAAGACCCTTCATGGTTTTCTTCTAAAATTTTGTAAATCTCCTCCTTCCAAGGTACATGACGCAACACCAGATCACTTCCTTTCATGTAAAGCATATCACCAATCATTTTGTACTTCCTTGCTCTTCTCATAAAAGCATACTTTTTAGATGAAGGAAAATCTTCAGGCAAGAGACTCGTCAATAAGAAATCCGCCTCTTTTGACAACACCTCTCTTCCATGATACAAAGGGGCATCCGCTTTCAACACAAACACACAAGTAATCATTGCTTGTGAGGCTTCATGCGCTTCTTCATTTTGAGTCCTTTCGACATGCTGCAAGCTCCATGCCTCAAACTTTTTGAGTAGTGATTTCACTTTGAAGCATAGATTCTTCAGTCTAGGATTCTTAATTTTCCATACTCCCAACACCTGCTTTACCACTAACAACGCATCACCTTTGATTTGCAAACGTTTGATTCCCAATTGTAGACAAATGTGTAACCCGCCTTGAAGAGCCATATACTCCGCTTCATTATTACTCTTTGCATTAAGTTTTAACCCTTGCTTCCTCACAAGATTTCCCTGCGCATCATAAATAACAACCCCACCAGAAGCAGCATCATGACTTCTTCGATAAGAGCCATCAAAATGTAGTAGTGAAGCATTTGATATAGCAGGGGTTTCTACTTTTTTCCTTTGGACTACCTCCTCTTTAACCAAAACACGAGTCTCTTTATAAGTGAGTAAGTCTGCCAAAGTAGCCCAAGTACTCTCTTCCACTAGAAAAGTGAATTGAAACTCTTGCAGCTCGATAACCCATTTCATCACTGCCTTTGTTATATTTGAGTTATTGAACAATTGAGGAAGCAATGAAAAACTGGTGAGAAAAGTGAACTGTTTCTGCAACAAGTAATGTATAAACCGTCTACACGCATAGACCATGCTAATCATCACCAATTCAACCTTTGAGTACTCTCTTTCATGAGGAGTTTTCACCCTGCTAGCATAATAAACGGGCTTCATATACTGCGACTCTTTCCCTGTTTGCAACAACATAGCCCCAATAGCATCTTCTCCAACTGATGGATTAACATAAAAATCCTTTTCCCAATCAGGAGCCTGCATAACAGGTAAGGTGCTCAACACTTCTTTAACTTTGTCAAAAACATCCTCACAGTCACGTGTCCACTCCAAAGGATCATTTTTGACAACTTGCTGCAAAGGATACAACAACTATGATGCCAAAGGTATGAAACGAGACAGATATTTGACCTTCTGAATGAAAGTAGCCAATTGTCTTGTATCCTTTGGGGATGACAGCAATAGCAAAGCTTCTACTTTTCCTGGATCTGCTTCAATTCCATTTTCAGAGATCATATGCCCAAGAAGCTTCACCCTTGGCTGTGCTAAATGACATTTCTTAGGGTTCAACTGACCCCCGCATTCATCATTCCTTGCAAAAGTCATCTCAAGCTTTTGAACATGCTCCTTGCGTGAGCTGTACACACAAAAATCATCTATAAACCCTTTGACAAACTTCCCAAGGAATGGGGTAAGAACCCAATCTACCTTTCTCTCAAAAGCCCCAGGCCCATTTGTCAACCCAAAGGGAAGGCAAAGAAAGTAGAAACAACCCCATGGAGTGATAAAAGTAGTCTTCTTCCGATCTTCAGGAGCAAGGATAAGCTGAAAGTATCCTGAATAACCATCACAGACGCTATACCTTTCAAAACCAGCCACTGTATCCAAGAGATGATCAATGAAAGGAAACGGGTAAGGATCCTTTTTGGTCACTGCATTTAACGGCTTATAATCAGCACAAACTCTCCAACGCCCATCCTTCTAGGGAGTGACCACTACAGGGCTGACCCACTCAGCATTATCTACTGGAACAATAAACCCTGCATTCAAAAGCTTATCCACTTCTTCTTTTAAAGCATTCATTTGCTCCTTACCCATTCTTCTTAGTTTCTGTCTCACTGGCTTTGCTCCTTCTATCAACTCAATATTCACTGGGTCCCCAACAAAACCCCTTATTTCTTGATATGATGTAATGAAAAGATTCGGAAACTTGTCCAGCATCTTTAGGTATTCTGCCCTTTCTTTTAGTGACAAATCTGTACTTAGCATATTTTGAACAAGTCCTTTCTTCACTGATAGCTCCTGCTTGGGCTGCATTAACTCTTCAAGATGCTCCAATCGACTTGACCCATTTATATCCTCTAAAATCTGCAGCACTTCACCATCTTCTTTTTCCTCTTCATTTAGTGACAAAAAAGACACTTCACCCTCGTCACTGGAACTCGAAGTAGCACTACTATCTGAATCCTCTGAACTTCCCTCGCTTGTGATTTCAGATTCATCATCTTCAGACACCTCTTCTAATGCCAGAGGCTGTTTGGTAATCATATCAAACATCCTCTTCTCTCCCTTTTTGCTACACACAGCGATTGTGCCCTTGCCCCAATCTTGTACAGCACCAACAGCTCTTAACCAAGGTCGTCCCAATATGAGAGGAAAAGATCCCAAACCTGCCGGCATATCGTGAAAGTTCACTATAACTTTTACATTAAAAACATCAATCTCCAAACCTTTGACTAGTCCCAAACACCTAACTTTGGCATGATTTGCTAGTCGAATCCTGAACCCAGAGCTTCCAGACATGATCAAGCCAAGTCTCTCGACACATGACTGTGTGATCACACAAACTTGCGCACCTCCATCAATGTAGGCCTCTCCCATGCCCACACCTTTGTGCCAAGCATTCACCACAGGACAGATGTCGGGTAACTCCTCCAGAGACAACACTCTGACATGACCACGCTTCGGCTCTTTTTCAATAGGATTCACTAACGACTTCCACTGCCTCTTAAATTTGGGTACCATGTTCATCAACTGTCCAAAAGTACAATTTACTTTCCTCCCAATCAGATCCTCCTTGAGACTATAAGCTGTCTGACCTTCTCCCAATGGAAAATCCGCTACTTCAAACTTCCTGCGAGGTCTCCTTTTCTTCTTGGTCTTTGCATCTTCACCCTCTTTCTCCTTCCCTTTCTTCTTGCTAGGGCCAGCACCATTTGGTGGCCTTTCCCGCTTTCCCGCTTTCCCAATGGCATCATATCTGCCTCTTTACTCTCCACTTGCAGAATACCCACGTGACCACCTGATGTTGAAGCTTGATTCTCTTGTTCAACACCACGATCCTCTCGTATATCCAAGGCATAATCATTAGACCTGTCACAAACCTGCTGGGGAAGAGGGTACATATCACCTCCCATCCTCTTTGGCTTTGTACAATGAGTGCTGATATGTCCCAATTCACCACAATTATAACAGGTAGGGATAAACCTTCTTGCTGGCTGAGGAGCACCTTGTCCACGATCCACATTGGCATTAGGTTGTGCTTCGCAGGCCTGAGCCATCCCTCTACCACCACCACGACCACGGCCACCTCCAAGGACATTGAGCCGTAACTCCTGCATCATGGTCATCATGTCCTGCATATTATGCTGCAATTGCTCAGTGTCTACAACCCTTCGCATAGGTTGAACTCCAACCTCTACTTGGCTCTCCTCATTTTGGCCATCGTTAACCTGTCCATGGACCACTCTCCCATACTCGTTAAGTCTTTGAGCTTTCCATTCTTTCCCCCTGGCAATTACAACTGCTTCTTCAAAAGTGGTAGGCCGCTTCAACTCAACTTTAAACTTCAAACTTTCCTTCAAGGTTGCCACAAAACGGTCCTTTTTTAACATGGTAGGAGGGGTTTCATTTCCCAATGCTCGGGCCCATTTATCCCAAAGGCGGGTAAAATGCATGACAAAATCATCCACACTCTGATTAGCCCTTTGAGTGTAGCCCAAAATCTCATGCCAAACTTCATCAGGTGCTTCAACATTCCTGTATTGTGCCAAAAATGCCAGCTTCACATGATTATAATCCAACACAATCCCTGGTGTTTGTGCCTGTGCCGCCTCTCCATAATTTTGTAGCCAAGCTTTTGCTTCATCCTGTAAACTATATTGCAGCAGCTGTAACAGTATAGCCGGGTCCTGTATACCTCGAAGCAAGCAAGTAACTTCCAATTTCTCAATAAAAGAGTGCGCATTTTCACTAGGCAATCCATGAAACTTAGGAAACTCGTCTGCCATGTTTGATTGCCACACAAACACTTAGATGTGACGTCGAAACTGCAAGGGATGTCGATATATCGCTCCAGTACCTAATCCACCTCACATTGGGTAACTCGGCCCCCAGGGCTCGGCTTCACAAAACCTCACGACCCGCACAAAGGCTGCAATCCAAATTAAACGACCGCCTCACTTGTTGTCCACAAATAGCACATACATAGGCGGTTGTCCATAAGGACCCACATCCCATTTACATTATCTGCCTGCATAGTGGACAAATTTTGCAAAAATTAGAGCACATGAGGATTTCTCCTCAGTGGGGGCACCAAAACAATGTTAGCGTACAAACGACAAGGAAAACAAGTGCCTCAATAGCTTTGCACGAGTCACACCGTTGGAAAGAATAAATGTATGACAGTAAAAAACACCAAAGTCGAACACCGATGAAGATGGGTGAGAAACAGCTCTAAATCAAACCAAGGGTAAAATTTAAGAAAACTGAGACCATGAAGACGAAGCTTGTGTCATGAGGATCTCCGTAGAGCATCCATATGCTTGATTCTGATAACCGACGAGAGAGCTACAAGCTTTTGAAGATGGAAGGTCTCTCAAAAGCTCCAAAAAACAAGTCTTTGTAAGCAAAAAGGGATGTGCAGGAAAATACAGCTAAAATAATGGGGGCATTTTCCACTTTATTGAAGTGGAGTCTTCTTCCTTTTCTCAGCCGTCATCTTTCTCTCTCATTTCCCCTTTTAATTGGGCTATTTTTGGCCTTTTTTGGGAAAGAAAAGCTCCATGTCGGTGATTTTGACCAAGGGGGAGGTGGGAAAAGTGTCCAAGGGACCAAAAATTTTGTCCAGGTGCCTGGCCAAGCTGGTGGGAACTCAAGATGGCGCCCCAAGCTCCCCAAAATACCCACGAGCCCCCCTTGCAAGGCCTTGAGTGCATTCCTTTACCATTTGGTACACCATAGACTAGTCCTCCTCTAGTATATATACCCTCCACTTTCCCCTCAACCCCCCACATGCGGGTTTAGTCCATTGCCACATGGCATGCTCTCCCCAACTTCCCCATCTTCCCCATGCCCAAACCTGAATTTTCTGTTTTGCCCCCAAACTGAGCCATTTTCTCGGAGGCGTAGCGGGTGACCCTGACCTTCAAATATAACGCAGTAAAGCACGGCTTGGAACTTATTACCTCGACTAACTCCAGAAATTTTTAAACATGCCATTGCTAAAAAAAACCATCAAGTCGGCCCACTTGCCGTCTTCGCACGTGCATCCGTCGCCACTTTAAGTGAAAAAACCTCCACTTCGAGTGCATGTAACTCACAATGTCGGAGTCCGATTTGCAAGCTATCAAGCACGACTAGAAATGCTCATTGAAAAATATTTTTTGAAAGCTCGACCAACCCAAAACTCAACCAACCGCTTGACCAAAACCAGGCCTTTGTATAGTGTTTTTTTACACGGACATTCTCAAAGCTGAAAGCAATATGCACATATATACATGAGGGTGGTTAGCAAATTTTTTTGGCATCATTTATGGCTTTTGTACTCATCCAAAAAATGCCTGACAACGCAAAGTGATCCCTCCAAGATGGAAAGCCAGGTGAGACTACCTGTTTGAAAAGTTTTTGCAGATTAACAAGAAGGTCACATGAATTGTTAACGTGATCACGTGTTCTAAAAAGTGATCACTCAATGTTATTAACATGTTTGCGTGTATGTGATCACGTTAATGAAATCCCTAATTGTGTGTGGCTAGGGTAGTGCAAAAAAATGGTGTGTTGTGTTGTGCTAAGAATAGTGGGGTCAATTGATGTGTTGAATGCTTTCATATAGAATTCCCTTCGAGTGAGAGCCAAGGATCTTTATACACGAGTAGAGAGTCCTAATTATGAGTGGTCTATAAGCTGGAGGATAGAGATGTTTCTCACTCGGGCAACAATTTGTATGAGACACATAAGCTCCCTTTCTTTTGCCACCCCCCCCCCCCCCCCCCCCCCCCCCCCCCCCCCCCCCCCCCCCCCCCCGCCCCCCCACACCCCCCACCTACCCACCCACCCACCAAAACATACACAAAGTTCAACCATCCCCTTCCCTTATTTTTTAGCTTAGGGGGTTAAATTTTTGGGGTCCTACCCCTAAGTTATATGCTATGTAATGTTTTAGAAACCCCCCCCCTCTCCTTTAGACTTATGTGGTATGGTAAAATTTTCCATGGTCGATCCCTCAACATGCAAACCAAAAAAGTTGTCATAGTTTGTATAGCACATACATATGGGGTTTCTAGTCGTCATTGAGTTTGATGCACCCAATCTAGACTTGTATGCATGCTTCGTTTAGGTTAGCGAGTTAGACATAGGAATGTAGAGGGATATAGGACCCAAAATCAAGATAGAGTGCGAAATGTGTTTAAATTGTGGGGGGACTAGTAAGTAACGTGGTCCACTGTGTTGAATTAAATCTTAATTTTGGCATGAGTATATTATAATTTAGGTTGATGTTTAGTCAAATATGCAAACATGGCTAGGGGTTGGAGGCATCACACAAGAGTGAGAGAGCTCTCTAGTATTGGTCATAGAGAAGAGGCCCTAATGAAAGAGTAGAAGTTGAAAGTGAGAAGCCATGGAGGGACCAATCTCTTGCCTCTTCTCCTCTACCTCTTTCAACTCCCCCCCCCCCAACACACACACATACACATGCATGTGCAATCTCCTACCATTCCTACCACACACACCTCTCTCAACAAGTACACATAGACATGGAGCTAACTTGAAAGCATGCAAATCCTTGGTCTCACGATGTACATACTCCTCATTTATCATGCTCACACACATTCTTAGAAAGAGTGATCAAGGAATGCATAGCAATATAAAGGAAGCATGCTTGAGCATAGAATGTGAGCAATGTATACATATGTTCAAGCATAGAATGCAAGCAATACATAAGTGTTGTTAGTTATTATGTAGAAAAGAGATTAGTGGTGAACAAGAAGAACAAAAACACCATATCCAATCCCCAAGACTACTTGTTCTCCCAAAAGTGAGTTAAAAGTTTACAAAGTGACTTTTATACCTTGGGCTGCATAAGCATTGTCTAAGTGTTAAAAAATAATGAGCATACTAATCACATAACTAATCACCTAGGATTACTTGTTGAGTTGCTCTTACAACTTAGAACTCTTCATGAGCCCAATTTACATTTCACAATGCCACATTTCCAAAAATTACATGGGAATATATAGACCACTTCCACAATTCTATTGCAATTGGACCTTCACTTTGATTGTTGTGGTTTGCTACTCTGTAGTGTGTGAAAATCACTACATAGTGATCCTAGACATGTAGTGGTTGCTTAGAGTCTTGATGAGGTAATGAGTGGCAATGGAGGTTTTTGGTACAAAAATGGTTGCTTGATCTATTTGATAGCCTTGGGCTACTACCACAACTTTTGGAACACGTATGTTGCAAGATCATGCTTAGTTGATTCCACACCAATCAAAGATAACCGTGGATCTGACAATTGGGTTTGGTTGGTGAGTATTGGCCTTGAGGGAAAAGGTAATTCCTTAGGATGCCACTATAAGGTTATTTATATACAAGCAAGGATTTGTGAGGTTGATGCTCATGCCCATGCATATTTCTTAGAAGTTAGTTCAATTCTTTGTAGATATTGATCTTTTCTTGGATATGAAAAAGCCCTTTGTTGGGGGTAAAGATCTATAGTAACTAATTTATCTTCTTGGATCGGGAGTGTTTTTGTAGCCAAAGTTGTGCAAAAGGTGGCCTAGTCATGGTCCTTGTCAATGTTGTACGTATTTGTACAGGTCTAGGGGCCATTAAGGATGGCAAAATTTGAGCAATGTCTAGGTTGAGCCACGTGAAATTTGAACTTTCTAGAAAGGTGTGCTTATTTCCAATTTAGAGAGACCGTGCCCTTAGTCATTGTAGGTATGCTACCAAAGCTTCAACAAGCAAACACTTTAGATGCATCCACGTGAATTGTAAACTATGGGTAGGCCTCATACAACAAGATGTTGGCATCAGTCCCTAAATCCAATAGAGCTATCAAATTTGACTTGTTTTCCTTAAAATTCAGCTAGATCAAAGTTGTTTGAAATTGGATGAGTGCACTTAATTAATTAGTTTCCACAAAAGCTTCCACTTTTGATCTCTTTCCATCCTCTTGAGCTAGGAGTTTATTCCTATCCTTGTGTTTCTAAGAGCTCTTCCTCACATGCAAATGCTTAAGCATTCTATCAGTCCCACTAGTGTTTCAAGGCTCTTTACACCTTTATTGAGCACAAACGGAGAATTCTAACTGTGTTTGTGCATTCACACACTCTTGTACATGCATTCTATGCCCTAAATCAACAACTTTCATAGATGCACTGTCCTCCCTTGTGCTTTCACTACTTTTGACAAAAGATCTCTTTAGTGACACGCAGATCCAGAATGATGAAAGAACTTGTCAAACTTGTCTACTTACCCTACTCCTAAAACAAAAGAAATCAATTGAGAATAGGCTCAAGATGTAACTAAACTTTGAATGTTTTTTTGTTTTCTTGCATTTTTTCTAGCTTAGTGCAAGCTTTACCACTCTATGAATCAATGACATCTTGCATTAAGCTCCCAACCTTTAAGAAGCACTTACCCTAATTGATTAACTCTCTTGCAAAATGAGAAATTCACCATGATCACACAAAACAAAGACCAAGGAAACCCTAATCTCCTTTGCTTACCTATCTTATCTACTAATTTATCAATGGTAACTCTAAAGGACTTGACTGTGTCCACACTACTTTAGGTACTCCTTCCTCGGCAATGCCACCAATGTCTCGGGACCATAATGGTCAACACCTATCACATCTTAGAAAGAGACAAAACCAAGACTAAAATGTCAATCTTAGGAAGCAAGTGACTTGACTAGCACATGGAGGCACACGAAGAGGTTGTCAACCTCTTGTTTGACCATGGTACACTCCACTTTGACATTCAATGCACGTTCTATCTACCAGAAACATCGATTCATTCCTCTAATCCTTTCACATATCCACATGCAAATCTGCTAGCAAATCAACTTCAAATTACTTCAAACTCAATAGACAACTTCATTAGGGTGTACATAATAAAAAAAAGTCATCACACTTAAAATCCAATCACATGGGAAAAATGCAATTTTCTCCAACATGGGAAAAAACAACTTCAAATTACTCCAAACTCAATAGACAACTTCATTAAGTTGTACGTAGTAGAACCAGGTCATCAAACTTACAATCTGATTACATGGGGAAAATGAAATTTTCTCCGACATGCTAGTTGTAGGTCATCAACTCACATTTTAGACTTGCCTATTAGGTTCTCCTAAGTGTCAAGAACCTTGTGTAATCGGACAAAATCACAATACAACACTCGAATAGTGAGACATGTCACCTAGAAGGTTGCAATAGTCATTGCTCAGTTCTTACAAAGTGCTTGCAATGTAGATATCCACACGTAGAGCTCAATGAGACGAACACAATGGTGCTCTCAGAATTTTGATTCAACATCTGTGTGGTGTAGTGCAAAGTGATGAGTTCATAGTAGAAAAAAGAGATACACGATGTACATAAGAACCTTATCTGCTCGCTTTTTTCATAATAATTTTTATCCTATAAAACTTTACAAAGTGTTCATTTATACCTTGGCTCTGGGTTTTATGAAATAAAGGCTGGAATTTGCCACAATATTAACATGAATTACATCTCAAGCTTCAAAATTACAAAATGATAGGAGATGTGGGCTTTGGAAAAAATATTACAATCAATTAGAATTACAAAGATAAAATTACTCTTGATACACACTTGGCCCTCATTGTCATTGGAATCTTCATTGGAATCTTCCAACAATGTGCATCGACAAACATTAGTCAAGTGAAAAGAAAGACCTGAGGAAAATGCCACTTGAAAAAACATTAGTGCTCTTAAGGAGAAAACTTTCACTTTGGTTTTCAAGGACAAAAACGCTTCTCCAAGGGGGAAGTAATGTCAAGCAAAGGGTCAAAGGCCAAGGGCTAGTTTGAATTGAGCTCGGAGGTTGCCTATATAAGGGGCAAAGGCCGAAAGGTGAGAGAGGTTGCGGACTCCTTGGTCTCATAGTCTCCTACATTTGGAGTTGTGAATTTTATGTGACAATGTACCATTAACAATAATTCTAGACATAACTTGTTGTCCTAAGAGAAAAATACATTTATTGCTTTTCTCCCCAAACTACATATGTGAAAGTCCTAAGGAAAATAAACCCTGGAGCATTGTATCAAAAGACCATCAAAAGACTTAGCAAAGTCAACAACACCATGTCCTACTTTGTGCTAAGAGCATGCTCGATTCCGAATTGCATAGATAAAATGTTATTGAAAATTGACATGCTACCCTGATTGAGCTAGATGAATATGTTTCCTAAAAAGGTGTCTATTCTAAGAGCAATCACTTTAGCCAAAATTTTATAGAGAATCCTTGTCATTGTATGGTTCTTTGATCATAGATAAGCTCAAGAACAATCTTCTTTTGAATCAACTTTATAACTCCTTAATAATCCCTTGCTTGAGAGTGCAATCCATGCATTGAGATGTCCATGTAGCATTGATAAGAGGTGCCACAATGCCTTTGAGAACGTTCCAATAAGCAATTTGGGATTCTGTTGAAAGGCCACAACTGGTTGGTGTTTTCTCATTTGCGAGCTTTTTAAGAGAATAATTTATCTCCCCTTCCATAAGTTCTTGATCTAATCTTTTTGCAGTAACATTATCAATGCATGGATTCATAGATCCCAAGAGGGATTGTATAGCTTCTTGCTCATCTGAAGACTCTCCTACAAGATGATTAAGAATGTTATTATAATGTTGAAGAACCCTCGCCTTGATATCTACCATATTTTCTGTGTGTGTGTGTGTGTGTGTGTGTGTGTGTGTGTGTGTGTGTGTGTGTGTGTGTGTGTGTGTGTGTGTGTGTGTGTGTGTGTGTGTGTGTGTGATGACAAAGCTTCAATATGACGCACCATTGGAAACTAAATGGGAAGCCGCCAAGAAAGTTATTTGTTCTTGTGCTGAAGAATGCTTTGCCATAAAGCATTTCCATGGTATCAACAAAGATAGATCACGCAAAAGGTGATTTGATAAAGAATGTCAAGATGCTTGAAAGTCCTTGATAAAGCTTGATGCAACTATGGACAAAGACAAGTATCAAATTCATTTGCATACATACAAGGCATTCATTCAAAAGAAGAGAAGAATATGGGAAGTAAAGCAGCAACTTTTCCAAGTTCAAGAAAAGGCACATGCATGTGGAAGATTTTGGAGAAATTTGAGGGGGCAAGCGGGTTGAGAATTTTGGTAAGTGGAGTCTTGTGGATATGTACACACATTGTAGGAAATTATATGAGCAAGCAACTGCTAAAAAAATGTCATTTTATAGTTCACTCCCATGTATGCCCTCTTTTTTTGCTATTGAGGATGTATGTGGTGGGCTTGAAAAGTTGGCCACTCACAAAGCGGGAGATCTTCAAGGTATCAAGCCGGAGATGATCAAATGGACGGGAGATTTTACCCATGAGGGGATGTGTGATATGTACAACCTTACACTTCAACATGGTATGCCTTATGATTGGAGTACTAATTTGGTTAAGCCTTTGCATAAAGGAGGGGATGTAAAGAATGTAAACAACTATCAGACTATAATGATTGGGTCTCTTATGGCAAAGTTGTTTGGGTGCATAATGAAAATAAAATTGAGTGATTGGGCTGAAGAGAATGACAAGCATGCAAAAGGACAAGCGGGTTTTCATTGATACCATAGGACCATTGATCATCTCGTCACTATTTGTGTTCTCAGGAAAGTCGGTTGAAAGGCAAGTGATTGTATTGTTGTTTTGTGGACTTTAAGAAAGCCTTTGATATGATTCCACATATCAATTTGTGGAGAAAGATGGAAGAATTCCAAGTGCAAAGTGAGTTTATGCTTGCGGTTTCTCGAATCTATGAGAAGGTGATTTGTCAATTGCGCATGGGAAGAGAAATTTCAGAAATTTTTGTAAGCACTATTGGGGTTAAACAAGGATGTCTGTTTTCACCAACTCTCTTTGGTCTATGCATCAATCAACTGGAGAAAATGGTACTTGACTTTATGAAAAAAGAAGGCATTGAAGAGGTTACTATTTGCAATGCGGTAGTCATGCTTTTGTTGTATACGGATGATGTAGTGCTTCTGGCACACACTTTAGAAGATGCACAAAAGCTTATGGTTGTTCTTGAGAACTTTTGCTTGCATAGTGGGCTGATATTGAATGAATTCAAAACAAAGGTTATGCTTGTGAAAACCAACCATAAGGAGAAGCCATGCATTGTGTACAACAATGAGACACTGCAAGTTCAAGAGTCTGAGTACCACACACTACTAGAGTGCTCATCTTTTGATCACATCCAAACTTGCTTCTCTCACATTTTCAGCCATGAATTAGACCTACACACTTTCCTCTCCTAGCCACAATGTGGCCTCTCCATTGTGACTCTCATCACCACTATTTTGGAGCATCAAGAGTCACTCATCAGCCATACACATACTACATCACATGTAGCTTTGGTCCCATAGGTCATATTTGACCTCCGAGGACGATAATAAAATCTCTCTCTCTCTCTCTCTCTCTCTCTCTCTCTCTCTCTCTCTCTCTCTCTCTCTCTCTCTCTCTCTCTCTCTCTCTCTCGCCAAACTAACTAATACTTTTTTTGTTTGTTTCGCATCAATCATGGAGCCATCTCAACATTTGATTTGTAACATAACATTAAAAAAAATTCCTCCCAAAATATATTCTCCCAACCCTCTTATTACTCATTCTCATTGCCTCCCTTCTCTATGCCCCCTCATGGCTTCATGGACATGCCAACTTCTCCTTCACTCTGCTTTCTTATTCAAGCCCCTCCCTGCGATCCCAATGTTCTCCACTTCTGCTTCATAATCCTCCACATATGGAGAGTGACCCTAGCATAAACCCCACTCTTTGTCAATCCACTACAGGCTCCAGTAAACTATCTAGAAAGAATGTTTTACAATTGGGTGGTGATAATATGCAAGAGATTGCGGAAATGACTCCATTATAGTAGTATTTGATATTCAAGAACAAGGCCATGGTGGAGCTTGATGAGGATGAATACATCATCTAAAAGAGTAAGGGGTAGTGGAAAGACATATGGGTTGATCAATTGATCCGTGTGAGGGATGGTATGCATTAGGAATTCAAAAATACTAAAACATAGGGGGTGAATTTATGGGGAAAAGTGGCTACACCGTTTGTCTCCATATACCATGACTTTCATAAAGACAACAAGGCATACTACAAGAAGTGTGCTTTGCACTTGGCCAATACAGATTGGACAAAGGACACAATGTGACGTCCAGTAGTGTGACAGGAGCGAATATGTAATGGTATGATGTGGTAAATGAATAGTACCTTGATCGTGTCTCGGTTAATTGTGTGACCCATGCCTCCTTATTAGTGGGTTTCCACAATTGGACATCTACAAGATAGCTATCTGGCACTAATGTAATTTTGATACTCAGGGAAGCAACTCATATGGGATATGAAGACACTTTGAGGATGTCAACCTTAAGAAGTGAACCTATGGAAGCAAGCTATCATCAGCACTAGCGAATCTATCCCTCTCTACTAAAAAATTGCCTATATCTTGTCTCTATGCTCTAGGTTATCACGCCATTTCAGCGACCAGATAAACTCGGTGTGCAATGAAACTTTAGGATGCGCTATAATAGGCCTAGGGCACTATCTCACAAGGTATGGTGGTCATTTGGCAAGGTACCAAAATCCCAATCCATCATGATCCAAGTCCTAAAAATTGCAATAGAACTATCCAAAAAGGTCACTCTATGGTCTAGGATCACTCTCCTATGGTCAAAATGTCAAAAGACAACCTTTTTTGCACTCAAAACTGCAAATCTAGCTCACCAATAGGTAGTCGCAAACCACAGTAAAACTAAGAATGATTACACTTAAATGAAAGAACAAGAGACAAGAAACACAATGCACTTTTTGGAATTGAATCTTGATTACCAAAGAATGAGAAAAAATTATTACAATGTTTTGTTGAGTTGCCGCTTTCAATCATACATACATATCACTTCAAAAAATTTAGTTAATGTTACAATGGTGTGTTCAAACTAGAGATTTTGAACCTTACAACTAGGGCTACTCATTTGGCTGATTCACAAGGCTCGAGGTCCAGAACAAAAGAATTACAACTCAGGGTGTACAAAATGCGGATCAACCATCATGGTTTTTTTTTATAGAGAGCTTATTTGGAAAAATAATATGATTACATCAAAATTATGGGCTTTGAGGTGGTGTAGTCGGCTAGGAGAATGCCTGTTAAGTATTTTTGCCAACATTCCCCCTTCCTAGCTTTTGCACATCCTTGTGCAAGCTTTATCTTTGGGCTTCAGTAATCGAATTGTGTTTTCTTGAGTGTCTTCATGATTTGGGTGAACTTGGTAGCCTGAGCAACTATGATCGTTTGTATGGAGAGGTCCTTGAAGGGATTGTTGGGGAATGCACTTTGAAAGGCTATGTGCCATGCTTGCAGATCTTCAGTGAGGGGAATGAAAATGGTAGAATCCATTTCAAAGAACCCTATTATGAATGATTCTTCAAATGTTTGCATGTAGTGTGAGGGTAGGAACATGATCTGCACATACATGCTCATTAGTATGTTTTTATTTAGAACTTCAGTCTCTAGATTCCATGCAATTCCTTGCATGCCCTCTTGGAAGACTTGCCATGGGTGCTCTGTAGCTTCAATATACTTGAATGCTTGAATGCATGTGATAATTATTTTTGCAATTTTGTGAACATTTGACAGGTCAATATGGTACATCTCTCATTTGGTTGTCGACCTGTAGTTGTTCATTGGCTTTGATAGCACTGGGTAGTTGAGCATTGATGGCCTGCAACTCTTTTGGATGAAATATCTATACTAGAACTACAATCTAGGAATTGGACAAGAGGTTGGATCGATCCTGAGATATTCTGGTGCATTTTGGTACAAAGTTCCATCTTGTGGCCACTTCTCAAACCACTTTTCTGTCATAGAGGTTGGATTTCCAAGATAAAGATCACTTGATCCACTATGATAGGCACATTTTCATAGTCCCATTTTGCATTTGGCTCTGATGCGGGTAGAAGCTTCTTCTTCTAGAGGAGGGCTTCTTGCTTCATCAGGCACAAGGGAATAACCTCGTGGTCAAAGTTTTTGACCACCTCATCTGGATTTATGATCAAAAGGGCCACTGACTCAAGCACTTTAAGCTCATATAGCATATATTCCTTATGCGAGTTGTTGGGGATATCCTTGATACACATTTAGAGCTCCTCCCTAGCATCTGGGTTAGTTTCTTCTTCAAATTCATGTAGCCCACCCCTGTAGATGTGCTTGATAGATCGAAGGGGGGAAGGTCTACTCTTCAAACTCCATATTTGGGGGTGCGGTTTGTTGGGTCGATATAGATTTTTTGGCTTGCATTGCATTGATTGCTAGATCTTTACTTTTAGTTTTTCAGCATGCTTTTCTGCATGGCTAGCTAGATTTGCTTTGGATTTTGCTAGTGATGCTTGCAACTCCTTGATCTCCTAGTGTTTTTGGTAATGTCTCCATTTTCCATGTGCAACCATCATTTTTCTTTGATATTCTTCCTATGACAACTCCACCTTTAGGGCTTTGATCTCCTCACTTAGTGCAATAGGAGTCTGAGATGTTGAGGCAAGAGTGGGTACATCTTGCATGGCTAGGAGGGTAGATAGAGTATGTTTGATGACATCATAAGAGTTGCATAACTTGGTGTACTTTTGTTGTTCTCCTTCCAGCATTTCTTCCTAGGCTTGGTGGCCCACTTGAAGCTCATTGTTTACTTATATTGCTTCTAGAGATCTTGAAAAAGGCTAGCCACATCTTGCTTTTCTAGTGCTAGATCCGTCTTTAAATCTTTTTTCTCTTCTTGCAGGCACTCTACATGGCGTAGTTGTGCATTTTATCTAATTGCCACATTTGCCTCTTCTTTTGTGTCTTTGGCATCCAATTCTCTTGATTGAGAGACAACTCTTTGGAATTTTAATTGGATCCTTATCATCTCTAGATGATCCCCAAGCTCAAATTCTTGAAGGAGTTTATCAGCTTCTTCCAAAGTGGCTTTAGAAATTGGTGGGATTTGTTCGCCCAATTGAAAACTAGTTGCTAAGAAGATTTGATACCAATTCACACTGGCCTTTACCACCCCAACAACCACCCACTTAAAGGACAATGTGCCTTTAAGCCGGGGTGACAATGTATATATACATACAATACAGGTAGACAATGACCATGATCATCTACCCAATGCCCATGAGTGCCCGACAATGTGCAAACCGCTCTGAAGGTAATCCCTTTGCTAGAAGATCAGTAGGATTCTCAGTGGTGTGAATCTTGGCAAGCTGCAATCACTTGTCCTCAAGCATATCACAAATGAAGTGATCCTTCACATCCACATGCTTTGTCTTTGCATGAAACACTGGATTCTTTGCCAATTGTATAGCACCCGGTGATGCCACAAAGAAACACTTGGCTGCTCGGCTATAAAAATTACATGGTTTAACATTGAATACATGTAGCATATACAAAGTCCTAGACTTTGAACCATGTGCTACCACTAAAGAACCTTTGGTGATCTTCCACGAACTATCACCAAATGTGTAGTAATATCCTGCATCATCCAATTGTCCTGTACTAATCAAGCTTTTGGTAAGCTTCTTTAGTGCAGTAGGTCTATCACTTTTGTTCCTTGTTTAGTGATGGCTTCATCATCAGAGAACTCTTTTTTCAACATTGAGAAGTTAGATGGCACTAACTTCCCATTTTGGAAGGAACAAATTTACAATGTCTTAGTACAAAAGAAGTAGATCCGGCCGATAAAGATGAAGGGGATACAGCCTGAGGATATGACGAGTATGATTGCGAGGAGTTGGATGAGCTTTCCAGGTCCACCATCATGTTGACTTTGTCAAAATGTGTACTTCAATGTGAACATGGAAAAGACTAGCTATGAGCTGTGGAAGAAGTTGGAGAAAAGTGCAGCATCACAGGTTTATTAACTGAAAAATTTAGTTGATTTGAAGATGGATGAGGGCACATCCATGTGCAACCATCTCAATGAGTTCAACACAATTTTCAGTCAGCTTTTTGTGCAGGGAGTCAAGTTCGACAATTCGGTCAAAGCAATGTTCTTGCTAGTTATGTTGCCAGAAAGTTGGGATACTTTTCGCACAGCCATAAGTAACTTAGCACCTCTTGATGGTTTAACATGTGCTGATGTTGAGGTCAGTTTACTTATTGAAGAGATTAGCAGGAAGAATCTTGATAATTCTCGTGGTACTAGCAATGCTCTTGTTGTTTGTGGTCGATCACAAGAAAAGGGCAAGCAGAATCAGAGAGGAAAATCTTGTAGCAAATCACGTGGCCAAAAAGACATTGAGTGCTATCATTGTCACAAAAAGGGTCATATGGAGAAAGACTGTCAAAAGTGGAAACAAGAGAAAGGTAAAGACAAGAAGCAGGATGAAGGCAAGACTAAGGAAGGTAATATAAAGATTAAAGAGATCAACAATGTTTTTGTTGAAGATTCTGATGGAGGCATTTATCTCACATCTATCGTGGATTCAGCATTTTTGGTTGCCAGTGATGACTATGCTTTACAAGATTGTTTTCCAAGGTTACGGAGTTAAGACTTTGGAGCAGTTCATATATGCTTGAGTGCAGATTTTGTGCATGATTTGCTCATGTTTTGAGCATTTATGGTTAGATAGCCAAATACTACCGAAACTCTGTCGGATTTTTCTTGTGAGTTTATTTGTTTATACGCATGGTTTGCAATCGTGTTTTGATTGCATTTGGCACTCAGTGGATGCTTTGCCATAGTGTTTTGGCATTGCATTGTGAGAGTGTTTGCTCATTGGATTATGTCATTTGACATACATGTGTTGGTAATCTCTTCAAGAGGGAGATTGTTGATGATAGTTTCATCGATTAATCACATAGTGCTCTTAGATTAGAGAGGGTTTTTTGACATCATTTGAGCGGTTTTTCTCACTTGTTTGTTACATTGATTGCCATATTTGATGACACTTCTCTTAGACAGCTTATGCCAGCTTATGTTGTATTTTGACAGTACTTGGTGTATGAGTTAGCCAGGATTTGGCTATTGTCAGTTGATCGATTTGTGCTTGGTCTTGTCACAAGTTATAGCTATGGATTTGGCATGTACACCATTGTCAGGTTTTGTGCTTTTCCATACCTGATGGTTCAAAATTTGAGCATTGGAAAGCAGGTATGCATCATGCATTGACTCAATTGGGCCAAGTGTTGCCACTATAGGGCATGGATTCTAGGCAAGAGTCTATGATTGATGATGAGTGGGAGGACTTGGATGAGCTTGCACATTTAACAATCAGGTTACACCTTGGTGAGTCTGTCTATCGCATTGTTTTGGATGCATGTACAACTAGAGAGGGCATGTATGCTAGGCGAAAGTCTATGACTGACGATGAGTGGGAGGACTTATATGATCTTGCACATTTGACGATCAGGTTACACCTTGGTGAGTCTGTCTATCGCATTGGTTTGGATGCATGTACAACTAGAGAGTTATGGAAAATATTTTGCAATGCTTTTGGTACAAATGAGTCTAGAGAGATGCCTACATTCAAAGGACGATCTTGCAGACATAGAGATGTTGTGTGTTGGAATTGTGGTCATACAGGGCATGTACGTAGGCACTGTTTTTGGCAGATGAGATAGGGTGTGAGACAACACAAGAGGGATGCTATCACTTTGGATGATGTGGGAGCACATGTAGCGTATGTGGCTACATATGTAGCGTATGTGGCTACGTATGACGGAGATGTTGAATTTGCTTTCATGTTTACTCTTGACTTTCTTATGTCGGTTTTTGACGACACATTACCTTCGCATTGGATACTAGATGTGAGTGCTAGATTTCATGTCACATCACCGAGTCGTGAGTGGTTTAACACATATGCTAGTGGTATGCTTGGATGTGTGTGTCTAGCTGATGGTTTAGTGCAGGAGATGTCAGACTATTGTTGCCAAGTGGTGCATCATACATGTTGCAAGATGTACACCATGTGCTAGGTTTGATGCAGAGCTTGATCTCTATGAGTCAGTTACGAGACAGCGGATGCCAGGTAGTGCTGGATGTGTCAACAAGCAGAAACTGACTGCAACCAGTTTATTGAGAAACCAGGGGACAAAATCACAAACTCATACACCCATTCTTTACATTCTTTTCAGTGTGATTGTGTAAGGTCCCCATCCTAAAAGACCGGGGCGACATGGAAGATAGCCTTCTCTATCCTCTAAATCCATTGACGACACCCTACTCCGATAATGCGAAGCAAGGATACGAGCAAAAAAAGAGAAGAAGACCTATTATGTTCGTAGTTGCAAGACCCTACGCCACAAGCCAAGTCGATGAGGTTAAAGGTTCTATGGACTCTAGATCTTACATTATAAGAGAAGAAATCCCTTTCACTTATTAAGGATCCAAAAACAACGCCTTTTTCCCCGCGTTTAAGAGGCACGGCCACCATCCTTAAATCCAAAATATGATATGGGATAAATCTCTAACTAGCTGAGACAAAGTGAAAAGTACTCGACTAATCGAGTCCACCTATCCTTGACTGGCAACCTGAGCCGGTCCCCACTTTCCACACCGCACTCACCCTTTTTGCCACACTATTTAACATATACAAACAGTGTTCCTTAATTAGTTCCAAACACAAGTTCTTTCATATAGCCCTTCAAACAATACCAAAACAATTCAAACAAGGTCTAATGTAACATCCCTATTATTCAACAAAAATAACTTTTCCAATTTCTCATGAGTTTACCGCTACCCGCAGACTTTCTTTGTCTAACCAACAGAGCCTTTGCAAAGGATTTATTTGCTAACCGCTAATTGCGCAACCTTCCCATCTCGCTAACCGCGAGGCATCCCGCTACCCGCGAGGCATCTTGCTAACCACCAGGCATCCCGCTACCCGCGAGGAACAAAAGAGAGCCGATAACATCAGCTTAATCTCCGCTATCCGCGGAATCATCTCGCTATCCGCGAGAAAAAAATATATTCTTTCAAAAATTCATCTTATTAATGATTCATCAAACATGATCAACCAATTCTTCATATCAATCAGAAACCGCTTATCAAACAATAACAATTGATTAAACAATATCAATCCAACAAACAATAACAATTTATCAAACAGTCCTTTCACTAGTCTATGAAAACATATGCTTGTTTCATGTGATAGAATCATGTTTTTCGGACGGTTTAATTGTTTCCCTATGCTTAGCTTCCCAAGTCAACATGAGTAGCAATGCATAATTATAAATTTGTCTTACCGGATTTGGAGCGCGTGCGGCTAACTCCTGTACTAGTGGTTGGATGGCTTCGACTTCTTCTTCGATTGATGCTTCTGCATGAGCTACGTTTCGAGTTGACGCCTTTCTTCCCATCTTCCTTGGTGGTGCAACGGCATGGGCGTCCTTAGAACTTCGTGTTACACGCTTCGGAGCCATAGCTTTGGAATGGAGAAAAGAAAAGCGCGTTGATGGAGAGAGAGAGAGAGAGAGAGAGAGAGAGAGAGAGAGAGAGAGAGAGAGAGAGAGTGTTCACAAATCGGTTAACGGCACGTCGACGATTGGAGATGGAGATGGTTTGAAGATGGGAGGTTTAGGGAGAGAGGCTTCCTCTGGCGCGTCGTTGCAAGAGAGCTTCCGCTTCTGCAGATGTGTGTGTTCAAAGTGAGAGAAGAATGGTCCTTTATATAGGCCTTAGGGGGGTGCTAAAAATAACGAGAGGTTTCAAGAATAGGAGAAGGAAAAAGCTCGCACGTCGTCGCGTCTCTTTTTTTTTTGGGTACGCGAATTCTATGCGCGATTCTAAAAAGCTCTATATTTACAAGTTCTATCTTGAAAGAGAGAAAGAAAGAAGTGTTCTAATTTTGACTCACCTCTCTTCCTTTCCTAAAAATACTATCTTTAAGCTTTTTCTTCACACATAGATAAGGTTCCCACATAAACCTATCGTTCCACATAAAGAAAGATCGTAAATAAATGGATTCTGAACCCGATTTTCAATTCGATTGCTCTGATAAACTCACGATGACTCACAAAATTGAGAATCCCAATTACTTTGCAAAATATCTGAAATGATTTATAAGGGTAAATGTTGGGTACATCACAATCTCCCCAACTTAGGGATTCGAGATGTCCCCATCTCGAGAAAAAGTGAGGATACTTCTACTTTAATTATTAGTGACCATCCTTATCTCTAAAAGGGTAATATTCTTAGTCTGCTTCACTTACTACGGCTGCTCCGTTATTCAGTCTCGTGGGCAAGAGTTTCGATAATGTCCCAACTCTCCACATTCAAAGCATCGAACATTTAAGCGTCGAGAATGTGTCGCATTAGCAGCATAAGCCCTTTGTGGTTGTCTATCGTTGATTCTTTGATTCTGTTCAATTCTTCTTGTAATCTCTTGTTCCTTCATTAAAGGTTTGGCTCGTAGTAAAGCATCTTGTACACTGGTAGGTTTCAAGGCTTCCAATCGCGAGCAAATGGGTTCTCTTAATCCTTGAAAAAAGCGAGCTACCTGCTGCTCTACGGTCATTGATGGTGCGTAACGTCTAAGCCTTACAAACTTTGAGTAGTACTCTTCCAAAGATAAACTGTATTGTTTCAAGCTAAAGAACTCATTCATCTTTATCGCTTCATGGGCAGGAGGTAAGTATCTTTCCTTCACCGCTTGTTTGATCTCCCACCAACTCTGAGAGTTCTCCAACACTCCCATGTCACGACAATGCTGTTTCCACCATAATTTCGCTTCCCCTGAGAGGCGAAACATCCCTAACATCGCTTGATTTACAGGTGTGGTTCTTGCAGCAGAGAAGTAATCATCCATAGCTTCAATCCATACTTCTGCTTCTTTCTCAATATCATCACCCTCTCCTTTAAAAGAAGGTGGTTGCATTTGTTTGAGCAACAACTTCTTCTCCTGAATCTCCGTATAGAGAGCATCGTTCTGAGGGTTTTCCAACGTAGAAGTGATTTGAGGATTCCCCTGAGTGTACATCAATGTTTGTAATAACTCAAATCAATAGGGTACTTTCGAAACTTAGACTTATCCAGTCCACTAAAAGCTCAATCGTATGACTTAATCAATCCTTACTTATCCGATTCATTAAAACCCAATCACATGACCTAACCAATCTTGACTTAACCAGTCCATCAAAACTTATTCATATGACTTAACCTGTCATGAGTTATCCAATTCGTCAAAACTCAATCATATGACTTAACCAGTCATGGGTCATCCAATCACATGACTTAACCAATCATGGCTCATTCAATCTACGCAAAAACTCACTTACATGACTTAACCAGTCAAACAATATCTCTGTAGAATTAACTCAATCTTTTAATCATAAAGTCATCAAAATGTCATAGAGGAGCCTACAAAAGATCTCTCCAAAAGCAACCATACTAGAGGTTTCAACCATAACTATGATATACATCAATCAGCATATTGTAATATCCTTGCGAGTCTCATAATGGGAATAGAAAACCATACACATGAAGAAGCTTGAAGTAGCCAACTAAATCTTTTTAACCTAGGCTCTGATACCAACTGTAAGGTCCCCATCCTAAAAGATCGGGGCGACATGGAAGATAGCCTTCTCTATCCTCTAAATCCGTTGACGACACCCTACTCCGATAATGCGAAGCAAGGATACGAGCAACGAAAGAGAAGAAGACCTATTATGTTCGTAGTTGCAAGACCCTACGCCACAAGCCAGGTTGATGAGGTTAAAGGTTCTATGGACTCTAGATCTTACATTATAAGAGAAGAAATCCCTTTCACTTATTAAGGATCCAAAAACAACGCCTTTTTCCCCGCGTTTAAGAGGCACGGCCGCCATCCTTAAATCCAAAATATGATATGGGATAAATCTCTAACTAACTGAGACAAAGTGAAAAGTACTCGACTAATCGAATCCACCCATCCTTGACCGGCAACCTGAGCCGGTCCCCACTTTCCACACCGCACTCACCCTTTTTGCCACACTATTTAACATATACAAACAGTGTTCCTTAATTAGTTCCAAACACAGGTTCTTTCATACAGCCCTTCAAACAATACCAAAACAATTCAAACAAGGTCTAATGTAACATCCCTATTATTCAACAAAAATAACTTTTTCAATTTCTCATGAGTTTACCGCTACCCGCGGACTTTCTCCGTCTAACCCACAGAGCCTTTGCAAAGGATTTATTCGCTAACAGCGAATTGCGCAACCTTCCCATCTCGCTAACCGCAAGGCATCCCGCTACCCGCGAGGCATCTTGCTAACCGCCAGGCATCCCGCTACCCGCGAGGAACAAAAGAGAGCCGATAACCTCACCTTAATCTCCGCTATCCGCGGAATCATCTCGCTACCCGCGAGAACAAAATATATTCTTTCAACAATTCATCTTATTAATGATTCATCAAACATGATCAACCAATTCTTCATATCAATCAGAAAACGCTTATCAAACAATAACAATTGATTAAATAATATCAATCCAACAAACAGTAACAATTTATCAAACAGTCCTTTCACTAGTCTATGAAAACATATGCTTGTTTCATGTGATAGAATCATGTTTTTCAGACGGTTTAAGTGTTTCCGTATGCTTAGCTTTCCAAGTCAACATGAGTAGCAATGCATAATTATAAATTTGTCTTACGGGATTTGGAGCGCGTGTGGCTAACTCCTGTACTAGTGGTTGGACGGCTTCGACTTCTTCTTCGATTGATGCTTCTGCATGAGATACGTTTGGAGTTGACACCTTTATTCCCACCTTCCTTGGTGGTGCAACAGCATGGGCGTCCTTAGAACTTCGTGTTACACGCTTCGGAGCCATAGCTTCGGAATGGAGAAAAGAAAAGAGCGTTGATGGAGAGAGAGAGAGAGAGAGAGAGAGAGATAGATAGATAGATAGATAGATTTTATTATCGTCCTCGAAGGTCAAATATGACCTATGGGACCAAAGTTACATGTGATGTAGTATGTGTATGGCTGATGAGTGACTCTCGATGCTCCAAAATTGTAGTGATGAGAGTCGCAATGGAGAGCCCACACTTTGGCTGGGAGAGGAAAGTGTGTAGGTCTAAGTTATGGCTGAAAATGTGAGAGAAGCAAGTTCGGATGTGATCAAAAGCTGAGCACTCTAGTAGTGTATGGTACTCAGACTCTCGAACTTGCAATGAGCATAATGTGCACAATCGACTTGACTCTTCTCCATTGCCCCAACGCCCTATCTCGCATCGAAGGAAATGGGAGCTAAGCCGAATTGCTGCGATAGTGCGTATCGCGGACAAGGGAATAGGCTCAAGCATGTAAGTGTGAGTACGGTTTCCTCTCTCAGCGAAGAACATGGTTTTGTAGTTGGGGGCAATATAGGTGGTGTAATGTATGAAGCGTGACCCACCGGATTTCTCCCAAGCCGTAATACATTGGCGTTGTAGAAAAGCTTCATTCACTTGAGAGTCAATTGAAGCATCATGTAGCAAGTGTAATGCATCCCATCTCCCAAACCACTTCTTTATGTCTTGCATCCATCCCGTGCTCAAGATCTTGCTTTTATGCGTCTTTTGAACTTTTTTGCTTGCTTCCCATGCAATTGTAGGAAGTCGATGTGAGGGGTTTTGACGCATCTTTATCATGTACTCCACAACCCTTTCCATGCCCATAACCTCAATTGGAAGAGATCCCGACTCAAGAAGTAGGAGCATATATGGTGTTTGTGTCTTAACTTGGAGAAAGTTTGTAAGAAAACGCTTTTGGACATTCTCAAACTCTTTCCAAGTAGACTTTGAGATGCTCCCGCCCCACACTTCAACTCCATAAAGAAGAACCGGTGTCACCAATGCATCAAAAAGATACTTCTTGAGAACCCAACACTTGATGTTTCCCGCATTACACATGTTCTCAAATGCATAATATGCTCTCTTTCCCGCTTCCAAACGACGCATAGCACATTCATGCCACTTGTGATTGGATGGAACCTCAAGGCCAAGGTACTTAAAGCTCTCAACAACTTCAAGTGTCTCCTTGTTGTACACAATGCATGGCTTCTCCTTATGGTTGGTTTTCACAAGCATAACCTTTGTTTTGGATTCATTTACAATCAGCCCACTATGCAAGCAAAAGTTCTCAAGGACAACCATAAGCTTTTGTGCATCTTCTAAAGTGTGTGCTAGAAGCACTACATCATCCGCATACAACAAAAGCATGATTACCGCATTGCAAATAGTGACCTCTTCAATGCCTTCTTCTTGCATAAAGTCAAGTACCATTTGTTCCAATTGATCGATGCATAGACCAAAGAGAGTTGGTGACAATGGACATCCTTGTTTAACCCCAATAGTGCTTACAAAAATTTTTGAAATTTCTCTTCCCATGCGCAATTGACAAATCACCTTGTCATAGATTCGAGAAACCGCAAGCATAAACTCACTTGGCACTTGGAGTTCTTCCATCCTTCTCCACAAATTGTTACGTGGAATCATATCAAAGGCTTTCTTAAAGTCCACAAAACAACAATACAATCGCTTGCCTTTCAACCGACTTTCCTCCATGAGAACACGAAGAGTGACAAGATGATCAATGGTGCTATGGCATCGACGAAAACCCGCTTGTCCCTTTGCACGCTTGTCATTCTCTTCAGCCCAATCACTCAATTTCATCTCCATTATGCACCCAAACAACTTTGCCATAAGAGACCCAATCATTATAGTCCGGTAGTTGCTTACATTCTTTACATCCCCTCCTTTATGCAAAGGCTTAACCCAATTAGTACTCCAATCATAAGGCATACCATGTTGAAGTGCAAGGTTGAACATATCACACATCCACTCATGGGTAAAATCTCCCGTCCATTTGATCATCTCCGGCTTGATACCTTGAAGATCTCCCGCTTTGCGAGTGGCCAACTTTTCAAGCCCACCGCATACATCCTCAATAGTAAAAAAAGACGGCATACATGGGAGTGAACCATAAAATGGCATTTTTTCAGTATTTTCTTGCTCATATAATTGCCTACAATGTGTGTACATATCCACTAGACTCAAGTTACCAAAATTCTCAACCCGCTTGCCTCTCAAGTTTCTCCAAAATCTTCCACATGCATGTGTCTTTTCTTGGACTTGAAATTCTTGTTGCTTTACTTCCCATCTTCTTCTCTTCTTTTGAATCAATGCCTTGTATGTATGCAAATGACTTTGATAGTTGTCTTTGTCCATAGTTGCATCAAGCTTTATCAAGGACTTTCGAGCATCTTGACATTCTTTATCAAACCACCTTTTGCGTGATCTATCTTTGTTGATACCATGGAGATGCTTTATGGCAAAGCATTCTTCCGCACAAGAACAAATAGCTTTCTTGAAAGCTTCCCATTTAGTTTCCAATGGTGCATCACGTTGAAGCTTTGTCATCCATAATTTTTGCTCAACCATTTCAATGTACATTGGTGCCCGTTTGAAATCCATACATAGTGATAACTTCTCTTTCCTTTGGCTGAGATTATCATGCTTAGTTGCTTCTCCACATGAAAGGTCAATACATAAGGTGCGATGGTCGGACTCCGGGGTCCATTGACCAAACATAAAACTCTTTATGCGATACATGATGGCTTCAGAGAGTAGCATATAGTCAATCACACTATCCCCATTATGTCTTCTACATGTAAATCCATTGGTTCCACTCCACAAAGATACACCATTGGCAATGAGCATACCGGTGCTATTACACATGTGTAAAAGTAACTTTCCATAGTGATCCGGCTCTTTCTCATCCATTGAAGTACGATCATACAAGTGAACTTCCTCCAACTCCCTTGAAATGTATGGCATATCAAATTGTTGAGTATCATGTTGCAATGTTTTTGTACGAGCATTCATATCCCCAAATACAATAACATCACCTTCACCTTTGAAATAAGCAATGTCCTCTTCCAAATCAGAAAATGGTTGATCTCTATCCATGTAAGCATAAAAGGGAGAATCATGATGAGGAATGTAGCAACCGGCTACAAAAATGGGTGCTCTTTTTGGTGTCATAATTTTCAGCCATACATAACGTTTGTACTTGTCATCTTTCACAATTGATACAAAATCTTCCAATCCTTTCTTAACCATACATGCTAACCCTCCTTGTCCTCTTCGTTGCTTGAGATTCTTTGACCACATCAATGAATGTACATTGTAATCCTCCAAGCCGTTAATCCTTTGTGTATCATGCTCCCAAGTTTCAACAAGAAGTACAACATCGGCTTTGCTTGTTAGTTCATCAATGCCAACCCCCGCATTCCATGGGTATCCATTACAATTCCAAAAGCATATTTTCAATTGTAACTCGGTCTCATAGGTCACGCATCCCTATTTGCTTGAGAGACTTGCCTCCTCCTTGGGCACATTTTCTTCATGAGAGATCTCCTTGTTTTTATTATTCTTTTCCTCATATGCCTTGCGACGCATATTTTGTTGCTTAATAGTGCGATCTTCACATACAAAACATTTTGTATCCCTCAAATAGATCCAACTATTATCAAGGATAATCTTTCGCTTGGTCTCATCCGGCATGGTGCATACAATTGGCCGTTCTCCCGAGCGAGGAGCTCCTTGCTTCCCCACTCTATGTGCTCCATAGACCATAACTCCGGACATGCCAAAGTGGGTTTTGAAGAAATCTTCAATAACAATGGCAAGAGAAGGAGGTGTCTCTAACTTCTCTTCGGGAATTCCACGAATAACAATGTTCTTGGAACGTCGCTCCCGTTCCTTCAACTCCTCCACATCCACATTCTCAACATTCTTTGTTTGAACCATAGCTTGCATGAGTGAGGAATTAGAAACCACATTGCTACCACATACATCAGCCCAAGACTTGTTTGTGCATACATTTTTCATGTCGCATACATCCCGGCTCATAGTGTCAAATTTCTCCTCTTTCAATACATGGTCATGCTCTACTTTGCTCATCCGCTCCTTCAAAGCGTTCAAGTCCACAAGAGAGCGTTTACATTCCTTGACTTCCTCTTCAAGTTGCATCAAACGTGTTGTTTGCATCTCAAGTGTCCTCTTGAGATTCTCATTCTCAACCACAAGTACCCTTAGTGTGCCATTCTCCATTGCAAGTGCTCGTAAGTCTTCGCCTTGTTTGTTTACGGTCTCTTGCAATGATACCAAGTACGCCATGATCATGGTTTCCGATGTCGTTGGTTGGGTGGTTGTGTTGCTATCTCCACACTTAGGAGATTTTGGATCATTTTCCACAATGGTTGTGGACCTTGTTGAAGAAGAAGAACCCTTGCGAGTGCCGGAAGACATTGTATGTAAAATAGGAGATGAGAATCAATTTTGTTGAACCTGTTCACTTCAGAAATGCTGCTACAGAAACGCCTTCCATAACTCTGAAAATTTCTGTCTTTACATCAATGCGTAGAGGACTTCGTGCTCTTCGATTGAGGCTATAGATCACCCAAATCGGAGTTCGGATGAAGAAGTTATGATCAAAAGAGTGGACTGCTGTCTACTAGGTCAAAAAACGGCTGCACTGAGAGAGAGAGAGAGAGAGAGAGAGAGAGAGAGAGAGAGTGTTCACAAATCGGTTAACGGCACGTCGACGATTGGAGATGGAGATGGTTTGAAGATGGGAGGTTTAGGGAGACAGGCTTCCTCTGGCGCGTCGTTGCAAGAGAGCTTCCACTTCTGTAGATGTGTGTGTTCAAAGTGAGTGGAGAAGGGTCCTTTATATAGGCCTTAGGGGGGTGCTAAAAATAATGAGAGGTTTCAAGAATAGGAGAAGGAAAAAGCTCGCGCGTCGTCGCGTCGCGTCTCTAAATTTTTTTTTTTTTTGGGTACATGAATTCTATGCACGATTCTAAAAAGCTCTATATTTACAAGTTCTATCTTGAAAGAGAGAAAGAAAGAAGTGTTCTAATTTTGACTCACCTCTCTTTCTTTCCTAAAAATACTATCTCTAAGCTTTTTCTTCGCACATAGATTAGGTTCCCACATAAACCTATCGTTCCACATAAAGAAAGATCGTAAATAAATGGATTCTGAACCCGATTTTCAATTTGATTGCTCTGATAAACTCACGATGACTCACAAAATTGAGAATCTCAATTACTTTGCAAAATATCTGAAATGATTTATCAGGGTAAATGTTGGGTACATTACAGATTGTTCTCAATGTATTGAAATTGAAGAAGTGCTAGAGAAACCATTGGCATCACAGGATTCATGGTATGCAGATATGTTGTACTTTCTTCTTGAAGGTGTTTTACCAAGACAAATGGTAGTTACAAAAAGAAAGAAACTTGCATGGAAAAGCAGGTCTTTTACACTAATAATGGGAGTTTTGTACAGAAAAAAATTGATCAGATTCTCAGGAGATGTGTGGAACATTTTGAACAGAATGCAGTATTATCTGAAGCTAATTCAGGTAATACAGGAGGTCATTTTTCAAGGAATATCACAACAAAGAAAATCTTACAAGCAGCTTTGTGGTGTCCATCAGTTTTTAAAGATTCCCATCAGTTTGTGAAGTCATGTTTGACATTTCAAAGGGATGATAGACCCCTGAATGCTCATAGAATGCCTTTACAACCTGTTCTACCACTTAAGCCTTTTCAAAAATGGGGGTTAGATTTTGTGGGCCCTGTGAAGCCAACTGCAAAGTTTACAGGGAACAAATATATTCTTATGGCAACTGATTATTGTACCAAGTGGGTAGAAGCACAGGACATGAAAGACAACAGAGCTGAGAGTGTGGCTAAATTTATTTACAAAAACATAATGACAAGGTTTAGATGTCCAATTGAATTGATTTCAGATCATGGAGGACATTTCATCAACAAGGTAATCAGAAAGCTTACTGAATATCACCTGAATATTATCCATAAAAAGTCAATAGTATACTATCCACAGACTAATGGTCAGGTAGAATCTATCGACAAAACTGTGGTTAGAATTTTGAGAAGAATTGTTTCAGAGAACAGGAAAGACTGGGATACAAAATTGGATTCAGCACTGTGGGCATTTAGGGCAGCATTCAAAGTAAGTACAGGGATGACACCATTCAGAATGGTGTATGGTATGGAAGCAATTGTTCCAATGGAATTTGTTGTTCCTAATTTGAGAATTGCAATTCAATGCAATGCAAATGAATCATCAGTTTGTAGACAGGAGCAACTACTAAAATTGGAGGAAAGCAGGATTCAAGCTGCTTATGTAACTGAAGCTATCCAAAGGAGAAGACAGGCTTGGGTAGACATGAATATCAAATACAAATCATTTTCAGAAGGAGATTAGGTCTTGATGGCAAGAGGCCAGGAAAAATCAAACTGAGGTATTTGGGTCCTTTTCAAATTGCAGAAGAGATAGGGGATTCAACATTTTTACTGGCAGTCACTGAGGGAAGAGTATTCCCTAAAGCAGTGAATGATTTACGACTAAAACCTTTCGTGGGTGGTGGGAACCCTCATTTCAAGAGTAAGATTAATGATGAGTTAAAGCATGTGGCAAACTTTGTGGGGATTTGCATGGTTAGTGGTGAAGAGTCACGCCGGGTAATTTCGATTTGAAACTTTAAATCACCGGGTAGTTTTGAAAAATGGTCCTGAAGGAAAATACGGTTGTATTCTTCTTGCTCCTCTTCCTCTGGCTGCCAATTGGAGAAAGCCGTCATGAAATCTTCAGTTGCAACTGCCATATGCCCCAACTAAATCCCATTGCCCATTTTGACTTGATCAAAGTTTGCTCCACAATCAGCAGGTTCGCCAAGTGTTATTGAGGCATTGGAGATGGGAATTATAACTGAATAATGTATCAAGACATTATAGTACTTCATCACAGAATTAACACAATTTAAGTACCTATTTAGGTTGCAGTACACATTCAGGGAACAAAATAGAGATTGAATACAGAGAATAGACAAAAACTGAGATACTCCATAGCCAAAACCCCTTCCATTTGCTCTCTTACATCGTGCTACAAGGGGCGCAAGATAACTTACTCCCAAAAATAAAGAGGTACAAGCAAATTAACTTACACAAGACTGAAAGTTAAAAGCTAAGGTTCTACCAACACTTAACTAAAAATAGATCTAAGGTTAACAACTACAGTGCTTGAAATGATCTACCGCCCTCTCTTTACGGCTCGTCGATTGGAGCTATGATGAGAAAGTTATGGCAGTTTGAAGTTTGAGTCAATTGCAGATCTGTACTAGATTGGGCAACTATAGCTGAAGGATGAATGCATGGGCCTGCAGTGCTCACTTTGTGGAGAGCGTTGGTTTTTTCAAATCAGAGATCAGAGTTACAGTGACCAAGATATCACCATATTAAATTTCATCGGGGGCTAGTTCTGTACCAGTCTGGTCGGCTCCGTCGGGGTGCCATCGAGGAATCTTATAGTCTAGAAAGGGTTTTTACGGAGACTATGTGATGAGTGCAATTTACAAATTGCCAATCAGAGTATGAAGCTGTAAGAAATTAATGCTTGAATTCAGCGACAATGACTAACGGTGGTGAGGTTTGTTCAGAATGTCATCTTATGCAGAACAATGATTACAAGAATGCCCAACACGCCAGCGGCAAGGAGCTCTGGGCTATTTTCACCAAATGCAAAGGGAATGCTTTTCTCCAAAAGTAATCACCTACACTTGCATCTTAATGTTTTGTGGCAATATCCACGACACTGAAATGGCAACAAAATTCACGATGATATTGTTAGTCAAGGATTGTTGGAGAAAGATTTCATGCTTGGCAGTACCTTGATTGTGAGATGCAAGTGGGCTCTTGGCTAAACATGTCGTGCTCAACAATGCTTTGGGCAATAAATGTGGTGCCTTACGAAAGCATAAAGCTATTGATGAGGTTTCATTATAAGATGTCGTTTCGTGGAATGCATTGAGTGCAGAGAATGCCAACTATTGATGAGGTTTCATTATAAGATGTCGTTTCGTGGAATGCATTGAGTGCAGAGAATGCCAACTTTGTCGGTGCCTTGGTTAATTTTCATGACAAATGTGGTACCCTTATGAATGAAGGGCCAAAAGGATGCCCACCCATGACCTTAAGAGGAGGGGCCGCCCAAGAGGTATGGAAAAAGAAGAAAATAGGGAAGCATGGCGCTCAGGTAGTGAGGAGAAGGGTAGAGGGAGACGAAGAAGCTTGCGCAGGCTGGATGGGAGCTCGGGTGAGCACAAAGATGAAGAGAAAAGCCTTCATCATGCCAAAGCGCACTTTTTTGGAGCCTGTCCGGATAGATTTCATGTTGCTTCACCCCACCAGCTGCCACGTCATAACACTCGGTCCGATGACACATCAGTGGGGCGTCGATGCCATTGGGGGGGGGGGGGGCGGTGCTATTTTAAGGAAGAGGGGTTATTGCATGAAAAAGAGGTGAGTTTGTGGTGTGTTATGAGGAAGGAGAAGAGAACAAGGGACAAAGGCATGAAGGAGAGGAAACGAGGAGGGGTTGAGCAGGAGCATCTCCTTCACTCTCCCTTTATCCTTCTCGACTATCCTCTCTCTTTTCCTCGACTAAGCAAGGGAGAAGGGAGAAGCAGAGGGGACACTTTCTTCCTCTGCAAGCTCCACAAAGTGAGCACTTCAGGCCCATACATTCACTTCACTTATGATCCCTCAGCTGTACTTGCCAAATCCGGTAGAATTTGCAATTGACTCAAACTCTAAAGGCAAGCAAACTCCATTCTCTCAATGAAAGCTTTGGAACTTTCATTTGATTTCCCACTAAACTCCGGAAAATTAAACGCCATGTCTTCAAAACCTGTAAACTGAAGGTAACTTGAAGCGATTCCTCGGTGGTGGGCACCAAAACACTGTTGGGAAACAAACAAACTGAAACACCTCTATAGTGATGTCACCCAAGAGCGTTGAAAGAGAACTACAAGACACAAAAAGCTTTTCCAAATCCTTTTGAAACACCACAAGTCCAATAAGAGTAGACCCTTGGGAATTTACTAGCCGTCGCCCACCCAAGAGACTATGTCACATAGGAGCAAAACCCTGTCAAAGCACGGATTTACAGCACACGCCGACCAATGCAGATGAATACAAGAGCCTCTCATTTCACAATCAAGCATCACAAACCCATAACTTCAACATCAATTCCACAATTCATAGATACATGCCCTCCCAATCTGCCTATACACAATTTGCCACTAGGCTGCCATAGCCATAACCCTGCAGAGAACTAGTCATAACCTGATGAGCACAACTCCAATTGGGGCACTTTAAAGCTTGAGAAAAATCTTGAAAAATGACTGGCAAGAAAGCTGAAGATGACCAAAATTGATTCCATACGCCCCCATGATAAAAATTGACGCGAACAGAGAGCTGTCCCAGCACGACTACACGTAGAGAAGGTTAGTCGGGGCAAAAAACTGCATCCAAGAGCACCAAGGAGACACAACGAGCTAAAACCTGAAAATTTCTGATCTTTGGCTGAACTTTTTTTAGTTTGTACATGAGTTTTAGTTATATACAAGGCTCACTTCAAAAAACTCACTCACGGGCACTTACAGTGGCCCGACAGCTGTCACTAGACTAGCGACTTGCAGTGCATGTACATGTGCTTGCTAAAGCAAGCTAAAAAACCCACAAAAAGAAAGCCCATATGCCCTTTTGACATCGGGCGTCATGTCCATATATACAAATTTACAAAAAACGGGGTGTCAAAAATGCGCCCAACAACGTAAATGAGTATTGCACTTTTAAACTGCCTAATTGTCATCCCTTCAAAGGAATTACTCATAGGGACTCATGATGATATGGTTATAAGTGCTTGGTAATGCTTTCCTTGAGATGTATGGCGATAAGGTGAATTGAGAAAAGCACGGAGGATTCTTGAGAAATTTTAGTCTGTGTTGTCATATTTCGGAGCACTTGGATCATAGGTTACGGCCTGCTAGTTGAAGGTTTTTAGACAAATCAAGAAGTTCGTGACACTCAACGGCAAGGTTCCAAGTGTTCCACAAGCGAACAGCCGCTCAAAGGTTCAAAGTTCCACGGGAAACCTCTCGCATAAATAGGGAATCTCACCATGGGAGAAATGGTCAAGAAGATGGATTACGGTCAAGCACTAGCAGAGTCGAGAGCATCTCCTTTTTGTTTTTTTGATAATAGGGTGGCCAAGATGGCCACCGCTATCACAAAAGGAGCCGAGGAGGAGGGTGGGGCCTCCTCACCATCTCCCCTATCACTCTCTCTCTCCCTCATAGCGTTCTCTCTCTCTCTTTCTCACACACACACACACCATCAGCACACACTCACTTTCCCTCCTCCTCTTGCCATGGCCTTCTTTTGCTCTCTCTCTCTCTCTCTCTCTCTCTCTCTCTCTCTCTCTCTCTCTCTCTCTCTCTCTCTCTCTCTGTGAAAGAGCATAGGTAGATGGACATGCCAATAACCACCCAACCATACCTATATATAGGTCCTTGGTCCTCCTATATATAGCCTTTGCACCTCATGTGTATCCATCAGCCCTTGGCCAGGGCCGTGCCCTCCTATAGTCCTACCCTTGGCATGACATTACTCCCCCCTTGGAGAAGCTTTTTCGTCCATGAAAACAAAAGTGGTAGGATCTTCATAAGAACACTAATGTTTTCCACAGTGGTATCCCTCATGGATCCAACTATTTGTTTGACTGAAAACACGGTGCAGTAGGAGGTTCAATGAAATCAAGAATAACATCTCGATTTTGCGCATTGTTGTCCATTTGCGGTTAACCATCTAGTGTGTAGACTTTATTTAGAATGCACATGAGCTAAACGAGTTATCATGACAAAGATGTACCTGAAAGAGTACCGCTTTTCACTTTCTGTGAAAGTAGCTTGCTGACCTACTCATCAGCCAAGTGTAAGTGCTTGACTTGTTCTCAAATTTCATCAGCAAACAACCCCACCATAACTAGTGTTCAAGGTTGAGAATATGACTTATACATGAAGAGACTAAACCTAGTCGCAAGCATGCTTTAGTTGATGGTAAGCAAACTCCAAGTAGAGCAATAAATGCTTATTAATTGGATTTCTTGGTGCTAATATACGCACTTTGCATATCCTTTAGCACAAGATCACACTTTGCAATCTGCATATCCCCTTGGATAACTGACAATACTGAGGCGTGTTTCCCCCCACGGTTTACAAACAGTCTTTCCAGATGGCTGGTAAACGGGGATCACAATATCATACAACATTGCTGAGGAATCAACAATTGGCTGAATAACCATCGTGGTTAACTTAAAAGATCCACAAGCACCCAAACCGAGCCATGACCTCTATTGGTGATTGGTAGACCTAAAAGTAAACTCATAGAGATACTGTAGATAGAGTGCAAACTGCTTCATAAGCAACAACTTGACGAATACACATGCCATTCAGCCTTTACTAAACAGTAGGGCCCATAACACCTAGTGTGCATGCATTTAGCAAAAAACAGATCCGAACCTGTATATCCATGATCATACTTGCGAGTACTTATGGAGAATGTGATGTGCGTATCACACAGTAAAGGGGAATGTAAATAGTTCCGAAAAGAAACTAAATACTTTCATTTGTAATCATTTTCAAGCCTTGCTGAAATGTTTGAACCATAATAGAAGATGAAACATTAGTCACTTCTAGGGACAACAATGAAAATTTTTCATTAACCACTCAGAGCCTTGCTATATGTATAAACAACCATTTGTATGTTGTTTAGCAATACTTGTAGCTGAACAAGTTATTCTAAGTATCCGATAATTTCTGGCCATTGAAATTCCTCCTAATGCGTCGTGCTAAAAATAGTCTAGAAAACAGATTTGACCAGCACTTAGGGACTTTGTCGTGACACATATTTGAAATAGGGGGTGCTAGTGTCAGTCCCAAAGACTCATATTCGCCACATGTGGAATATGTCTCAACTAAGGATGTCTGAAAAAAGAACATCCTTCAAGTACAAGATGTACTTGTGTGTGGAGGTAACTCTAAACACTCAGCGACAAGAGTGAGAGGGACCCTCATTCATTGCTCCACACTTGCTAAACCGAACTCCTTGAGTCCCTAGACCATGTTGTATCCCATGTGACAACATGCGCCGAATTGAATCCGACAAGTGGATTCATAACAACATAATGTACATTGGACACTACGGCCCAAAATACACATATTCATATTCAAATGCACAGGAGTACGTCTCCCACGTGTGAAAAAGACCAAGCGACATTGCACTGGAAACCCTGGGTGTTGCCTTCACAATCCAAACCCGTTGGGTAGAATCTACGTAGTCAAACCACTTGGTAAGACCCTTTGTAGAAACTGCTCAACTAGCAGGTAACGATAACCAACATAGTTAACCGTGTACAGAATGATGAGAATCAATTTGAAAAGTTGAAGTTGTCCACTATCCCCTGGTAGATTGCAGACTTCTTTCCTTGAAAGTACAACTGGGATAGATCAAACTGTGATCCTGAATGCCTATGGGGTGATTTAGTAAACACACGCAAGGTCATACCGCAAAACTGGTATGCCATAGACACTTGGAGTGCTATGGAGAGAGTAAGAAATCCACACAAGTGATATGCCTAGCTTGTAAGAACAACCATGCTATCTCTACTGATTGCTGCATCGATACTTCCTTGTAGAGATCAGCTGTTGTGCGTGGAAGATGATCAAAAACTGAACTTGAGTGTCGCACTGAAAACATGTAGTGCAAAAATGACACCCTAGACATCCGTACTGACAAGACTCTTGCTTGTGTAGTAACATCGATGTGTACTTCCCTGGGTATAGCTGTTTGATCTTGAAAACAATCACCCAAAGAATGCCAATAGTTAGGTCTTACCCTTGGCCTGACAATGGCTCTTAGCCAATGTGGCTCATAGCCATTATGTAATTTAGTGTTCAATGGACGAACCCACTAATTTGAGTAGCAGCTTAGCCACATGGTGGCTGAGAGGTATAGCACCTTGGCTCATGCTGACTCACGAGCAAAACATGTATCAAAAGATTCTTAGAAGATTTTCATTATTCCCTTAGAGAGAGAGAGAGAGAGAGAGAGAGAGAGAGAGAGAGAGAGAGAGAGAGAGAGAGAGAGAGAGAGAGAACAAGAGCATGCTGGGCTGAGGAACTTTCCTTAAGTTGTTAGAGTGTGTACCCAAGCTGTGTGCTCTTACGCATCTTATGCCTAAATTGCAGCTTATTGTATAAGCATTCCACAGTTTTTCCGATATGACTCTCTCATCGAGAGAGGTAACCGAAGAACAAAAAACTCGTTGCGACCCACCTAACATGCAGGGGTCGTGATTGGATGAGGACAACTGAGCATTGGCACTTTGCCTATAAAATAAGTCCTAGATTTAGGTTCCTTTTAGTGTTGTTGTGTGTTGATAGCAACCAACAATCATATTAAAAAATCCATCCTTAGTCTGTCCTTGACAGAGTTGCGAGTGTGATAGCGGAAGCGTAATGCATGAAGCGGTAGAATTGAATCCACCTCACTAGCATGCCTTGCATGCAGAATTGTAAGCCCTTACGGAGAGTGATGGCCTCAACCATGAGAACCAAAATCATAAGTGCCTTGCACAGTTTAGACTGGTAGGGATTCTGTGAACTGATATTCCCTATTTTGCCAGTTCCCAGAAGCCATTCTTCCTATAAAATTGCCAAAGTACTTTGCTTTGCACAATGACAGTAATTGCCAAGTAAAGTATAAATAGGGGAAAACAAGAAAATCTTAAACTTGGCTAACCTGGTCGCTGCTGTAACCAGTTGGTCCAATATTCCGTGGAAGAAAACTCTCTTAAAAATGGCGCATAGCCATATCTGCTGCACGAGTGGGGTATGTCGTATGTACAGATACGTCCCTTGTATCATATACGCCCATCTGTTTCTCATAAAATAACCTGCTGGCATAGTGTCAAGTCCGTCCCAAGTTTGTATGCTCATAGTGAAGCGGTCCGGGGCGGGCAACAAGAAGAGCAACCTCTAGACACCCTTCAAGGCTCCCGTGCTGCTCAATGGGGCTGGGGCACAACACAACACAAACCAAAACAACAAACCCCCAGCCAAATCCCAACTACACAAGGGGCACCACCTAGGTTAAGAGCGAACTAGGACGCAAAAGAGGAGAATCGTTAGAGCAACCCACAAACAAGCAAGGAATTTACACTAACCCTAACACCAATGGAACACTCTCATACACTAAAACACGAGATAGAGAGAGAGAGAGAGAGAGAGAGAGAGAGAGAGAGAGAGAGAGAGAGAGAGAGAGAGAGAGAGAGAGAGAGAGAGAGAGAGAGAGAGAGAGAGAGAGAGAGAGAGAGAGAGAGATGGTGCTCGGGCTGCTTTGAAGTGTATCGTTAATGATCAAGCAAACATAAATATATATATGTAAGAAAGAGAGAGAAGGGGGAAGGGGGTGCTTGTTGCACTAATGCCTTCTTACAAATTTGTCATGACCAATCAAAGTGAGATTAGTATTTGTTCAACATAGCCTGAGTAAATTACACCACAACACATCACAAGAAAAAAGCCACCCCAATCACTGTCTTAAGGCCAGGGGAGTCCTCTCCACCCTGTCGCCCTCTTACAGCATGTGGGATTTATGGATAAATTGATAACAGTACCCGGAGACAAGCTATCAAGAACTTACATAAAACACCAAGACACTTACACATCATTATTGTCCATGACTTCACGTTGGAAGGGAGACAAGGTATCCATGCTTAGTCCAAATTCACCCTCCTTGATTCAGCAAATGTTGGGCTTACTCTAGTAGGAGAAATGATAGATTTCCTACTCTCAATTTAATGATCACTCTCTCTTACAATGGCATAGAGTTCCCTTGCTAATCACCCCTAATACAACACATACATATGCCTAATGCCAATGAGATTCCACTCAAGAGCTCCTTCTCAAGAGGTTGAGCTTGGCTTCTCAAGCTATAGCATAGTGCTCTTTCTTCTCCCCCCCTTTTTGTGCTAGCTACACCCTCCTTTTATAGCAATTTTGAAGGCTAGGGTTACTCCTCTAACCATGGTTGGGTTAGATTTTCAGCAATTTATCTAATTTCTTTTGCTTGGAATTATCAAGAAGTTGGTGGGGAAAGAGAGAGGAGAGAAATGGAGGTGATAGGACTTTTCATAGTGGGTTAGTGTTAGTAGAGTTAGTATTAATTTACAAATGGAATTGGATATTTACAATGGGAGTATCCATGTAGGATACAAATAAGGAAGAAAAACTCTTAAGAGGTAAGAAAATGTGGATTTCTTACAAGGTTGATGCTCCAAGTGTCTTGAGTAGGGCCAATTTTGACGCTTGTTGACGGTCCACTAGCTTTGACGGTACATTTTTTCTCCACTCTTGACCTTCCTTGAGAGACAAGGTAATTGAAGCTGAGTAATCAACCACCATGATGCTGTCTTTTAAGAGAAGAGGCTGAATTTTGTGGTTTTTTTGATAGATATGGGTAATTTGGAGGAGGAAAAATGAGACTAGGTGGTCAATTTTGGAATGGAATTGTGTGTGGGAGGTATGAGTTCACCATGGTTTCTCTTATTCTTCAAGGTTGAGGAAAAGGTGAGTAGGGTGCAGAGCTAAGGTAAGAAGTCGATCCATCCATGCTTCTTGATCATCTTGTGCTGATTTGCCATGAAGTCGCATTGTTGGAATGTTTAGTTCAATTGGCTGTAAAGCCTCTTGACCATAGACCAAGTGAAATGGTGTGAACTCCGTGGCTTCCCTATATGTGGTTCGATACGCCCACAAGGCACCATCCAAGAAGTCATCCCACAACTTTGTCTTGTTTTTCACCATCTTTATAATGATGCCTGCAATGACACCATTAGCTTTTTCTACCAAACCATTTGATTGGGGATAGTAGGGTGTACTGTGACGATGTAGAATGCAAAGTTCTTCACAGACTTCTGTGAGCAATCCCTTTCTAAACCTTGGACCATTATCAGAAACAATCTCCAAAGGTGTGCCAAATCTACAACAAATGTGAGTGTAGACGAATTTGCTCACTGTCCTCTCATTTACCTTTGCCACACTTTGTGCTTCCACCCACCTAGTGATATAGTCTACAGCCACTAGAATGTAGAGTTTACCATTTTTTGTCCTAGGCAGAGGACCCATAGCATCAATGCCCCACTTTTCAAAGGGTCCATTTGCAAACACGATTTCAGTAAGGAGATATGGGAAAAGTCCCCTAACTCACACGCACCTATATACAGTGAAAGGGTGATGGTAACCACAGTGTTTGAGTGATTTGATAGGGGGGGATAACTCACTATGGCAATCACAGAGAGCCGAAAAACGGCTATCAGCGGGTACTCTGAACTGGTGAGATGTCGGCTCGTTGAGATCGCCCGAGCATGCTGGTAAATATTCAGCATAGGAGCTCGCTCTAGTTTGGCCTGCAGTGAGACGGACCTCGCATCATCTGCATCGGCGCACTCTGGCAGCCGCCATTGTTGGTGTGGTTGTTTTTTTTGTTCATATATTTTTTTGTTCACATTGGGCGCTCAAAAGGTTCCCTAAGGCCACCCTTGGGGGTCGCTCCCACAGACTCAGCCACCACGTCCGCAGTCGGCGATCAAGATCACATGCAGTAGTGTGAGGTCCCTGCCCCTTTTTGAGAGGAGCGGAGTACCTTTGTTAGGTCTCCAATCCTGAAAAGGAAAAACCAACGGACATTGCCTTAGCTACTACGTAGCCACGGGCATGAACCGTTAGTGAAGGATTGGTCCTATCTCGCTATGGTGGAGCGTGACCACCATAACCCTATCTAAAAACTATCTATAATCAATTATACCTAAAAGTATAAATCTTAGAGTGACCAACCTGTGCGCTTTTTTTTCCATATTTCAGAAGCACAGCCGCCAAGGTTTGTCTCTTTTAAGATTTATGACTTAAAACAATTTCTAGCGTTGGAAAGTTACCCGACTCATCGGGTCCACCCGTGCATAGAATGATACCGTCGGGGTATCATTCTCCCACTTTCGACACCACACTCACCCTTCTTTTGTTATCTAATTACTACCACACTGTTTAAACATACATGTTCCTTTACTTTATTTATGATACTGGTTCGTTAAAACAGCCCTTCAAACAGTATTACAAACAATAGTCAAACAAGAAGTCGTCCAATTTTAAACCAACAACCCTTGGATTACGTTCGCTCAAGAATCTCTACTGGCGCTATTATGTCCGATCGGTATATACATTATTTATACAAACCCTTGTCCTCATGAGCATCCCATACCGCTCGACAAGTACTCGTTGTGCTAATTTGGACGTACTCCCGCCACAGCAACAACGGTGCCAATCTGGGCGTCATCCTCACGCCACGGCAAAACAAAACTGCAGTATCCAGCTGGGCTAATCTGGGTGTACTCCCACCACAGCATCAGCGGTGCCATCCTGGGCGTCATCTCACGCCTCGGCAACTGCCACATTATACCAGCGCTAATAAGTAGAGAGACTTGAGAGAAACCCTACCGAAGGTTTTGGACAAACAATCTTTCCTATAGCAAGCAGTTTAACCAGACAATCTTTCCTACTTGTCAAACATATGCCGAGTTTCTTGGGGTTAAGCCCCATGGTTTCGGTCCATGTTTTCTTTTCATAAGGTAAATAATATATTTCTATGGTCTCGCATATGCAATGATGCATAACTTGAAACTGCAATACTAACCTGTACCATAGCTCCGATTGGTCCAATTGGTGGAGACATAGCATGTTCCGCAGGAGTTCCCCCGTTACTTGTACCGGCTTCATGATCATTAGCGCTTTGTGTTCGAGCACGCTTTGGAGCCATTTTTTTGTACTACACTTATGCTATACACTTAGAACTTTAAATTGGTCAATTTCCCTAGTAGTCTCCTTGTTTCCAAAGAGAGTCTGTAATTTGAACCCTTGTCAACTCGAATTCACACTTAGTGTTGTTGTTCTACATCTAATTTCTATACATCAAATATTTGCTAATCGTAATTAATAAAAAATTAAGTGTGTAAACTACGAGTGAAAGTTTAGGACTGCATTACTTTTATGCATGACATTTCTAATCCAATTCTAACTTCCATTTCTATACTTCAACTAAATCAATTTTTAGTATTATTCAAAATTCTACTTAATCTAATTGACAATAAAATTGGTGAATGAGAATTTCATCATGTATAATAAGAATATGATGAGTTCTCTTATGTATTAACTTTCAATTAACTATGCATAAGTTAATAGTGAAGATGTACTAACTAAAGAGAGTAGGTATACTTAGAGAGATTAGAGTAAGAGAAACATACACACACAACCTTTTTTAAAGTTAATTGAATCTTACTAATCCATTAGAAAGATTAGAGTAAAAGAGAACACACACACATACTTTTCTAAAGCTAATTGAATCTTACTAATCTATTAGAGAGATTAGAGTAAGAGATAGCACACACACACACACATATCCTTCTTAAAACTAATTGAATCTTACTAATCTATTAGAGAGATTAGAGTAAGAGATAGCACACACACACACACACACACACACACACACACACACACACACACACACACACACATATCCTTCTTAAAACTAATTGAATCTTACTAATCTATTAGAGAGATTAGAGTAAGAGATAGTACGCACACACACATAGCTAATTGAATCTTACTAATCTATTAGAGAGATTAGAGTAGGAGATAGCACACATACTTCATTCCTAAAGTTAATTGAATGCTCAATTAATACGCACCTTATTAGTACACTAGAGTTTTTGCTCTCTTAGTGGTTTGTGGACGCCTTCTCTCTAAGAGAAGTGGCAGCACTTCGTGAGCGCTATAGAGGCAATCTCTATGTCTAAAGTGTGAGCATGGATGCTCTATTTAAAGCAGAAAAGAAAACGTCCAACTTTTTTTTTCAAAAAAAAAAATCTTTAATTTTTTTAATTTTTTAATTTTTTTCAAAAATCTTATCCGTGTTTTTGGTACCCTTGTGGTACCCATCAGCTTGACCACTTTGTCATTATCATCAAAAGATAAGGCCACACGGCCCCCCCTCATTAAGATTAGTCAAGACTAGCCTCTCCTTTTCATGTGACGGTGTGTCCTTTTCATGTGACGGCTCGGTCACAAGGTTTCCTATAAAGGCATTGAGGTGGATCCTTCAAAGGCAAAGGCTCTTATTGAGCTCCCATCACCGAAGAGTCTTAAGGAGGTCATCTCTTTCATTCAGAAGGTGAAGTATATGTCACGCTTCATTCACTTAGCCTCGGAGTTGCTTCATCCTTTGCAAAAGTTGACACAACAAGTAGAATTTGCATGGTCTGGTGAGCTTGAAGAGTATTTTTGTAACATTAAAGTCATTTTGTCAGAGCTACCAACACTCATGTCTCCTTGTTGGGAGTACACATTCTTTGTTAGCTCTAGTGTTGGAAGGGAAACAATTGGTGCTGTGTTGCTACAACAAGATCCCCACAGTACAAGGATGCGACCCATCTACTTTGCTAGTAGGGTCATGAATGCTTTGGAGAGAGACTACACAGAAGCAGAACTCATGATGCTTTCTCTCATGTTTGCGGTGAGAAAGTTTAGATCCTACCTGCTACCAAAACCTTTTGTAATTCTCACTGCAGAAAATTTGTTCCCTTGGGTGTCATCTCAAATAAATCTTAGTACTAGGATCTCAAAGTGGATTATGGAGTTGCAAGAGTTCCAATACTCTTTCAAGGTAGAAGATAGTGTGCGTGCACAATTGGCAGGGATTCTCACTTATAGGGTACATGAGAAGGAAATTAAGGTGCCTCAAGTAAAGACCCTATCATTGCCACCACCAAAAAGTATTCCCAATGCTTTTACCTTGTTCTTTGATGGAGCTTTTCGACGAGCCACAGGGAAAGCAGGGGGAGGGCCAGTGTTGCTCAACCCAAGTGGAGAGGTGGTCATGAAAGAGAAGGTCAATCTATTAGGTTCAACTAGCAACAATGAAGCAGAATACGACACACTACTTCATGCTTTGAAGATGTGCATTGGCCAAGGGATAAAACGTCTCATGGTAAAGGGAGATGCACTTCTCATTGTTAAACAGATTTTAGGCATTTGGGCATGCAAGAATGAAAGCTTAAGGACAAAAGTTCATACCATCCGTAGGCTATTTAATCAATTTGAGGAGGTGCAATTATATCATATTCCTAGGAAACAAAGTGAAGATGCTGATTTACTTGCACAACAAGCCGTTGCATGTGTAAAGAAAGAAGTGCAGGTCATCATGGTGGCGGCTGCTGTGAAGCAACCGAGGTACCAGGGATTGGAGTCATTGGCTCCCATCATTGGCTACATTTTGGAGGGTGAGTTTCCACCAGACTTCACAAAAGCTCAGAAGAGGAGACTCATGAATAAGGCAAGCATGTATCTCTTCCTAGAAGGCTCCCTCTATCAAAGAGGGAAGGATAAAGTGTGCAGAAGAGTACCAACTATCGCGGAAATTCCAGCCATTCTAAAAGGTTTGCATGAAGAGGCATGTGGTGGTCATATTTCCCAAGAATTAACTGTGAAGAAGATTTTGCTTGCGGGGTATGTTTGGCCAAGTCTACATGTGGATGTCCAACATTGGTGTAAAAGTTGTCACAATTGTCAGGTAAATGGGAATAGAAGATTGATTTATGGTCCAAGGCAAATCGTGTTTGCAAATGGACCCTTTGAAAAGTGGGGCATTGATGCTATGGGTCCTCTGCCTAGGACAAAAAATGGTAAACTCTACATTCTAGTGGCTGTAGACTATATGACTAGGTGGGTGGAAGCACAAAGTGTGGCAAAGGTAAATGAGAGGACAGTGAGAAAATTCGTCTACACTCACATTTGTTGTAGATTTGGCACACCTTTGGAGATTGTTTCTGATAATGGTCCAAGGTTTAGAAAGGGATTGCTCACAGAAGTCTGTGAAGAACTTCGCATTCTACATCGTCACAGTACACCCTACTATCCCCAATCAAATGGTTTGGTAGAAAAAGCTAATGGTGTCATTGCAGGCATCATTAGAAAGATGGTGAAAAACAAGACAAAGTTGTGGGATGACTTCTTGGATGGTGCCTTGTGGGCGTATCGAACCACATATAGGGAAGCCACGGAGTTCACACCATTTCACTTGGTCTATGGTCAAGAGGCTTTACAGCCAATTGAACTAAACATTCCAACAATGCGACTTCATGGCAAATCAGCACAAGATGATCAAGAAGCATGGATGGATCGACTTCTTACCTTAGCTGAGCTTGAGTGGAAAAGAGAAGCAGCATACGAGTGCTATAAGAGGAAAGCCACACAGACAAAGGAGAAGCTTGACAAGAAACTGAAGGACAAAGGCATCAATGAAGGAGATCTTGTGCTAAGGTATGACAATCGACTCGATAATCGTTTTGATGCCAAATTTGAAACAAGATGGCAGGGGCCATACATAGTCAAGAAGGCTTTCAATTCAAGTTACTATCAACTTATGGACTTGAATGGGAAAGAGCACTCTAGGAAGGTAAACGGCTATCGCTTGAAGCCTTACTTGAGTCGCCTTCTACCAAAGGATCTACCAGAGCAAAAGGCAACTATCCCATGTAAGTATTGTTCCATGAAGCATGAGTGTAACACAAACCAAAATTCCAAGGGGCCAAACAATGAAGATCTTGTCAAGGACTCTGAAGCACTCTCTTTGGAAAAGATTCTTTATGATGGTACATGAATATACCATCATCCTGGGGGAGGGCTAATGATAGCCGTTTTTCGGCTCTCTATGATTGCCATAGTGAGTTATCCCCCCCTATCAAATCACTCAAACACTGTGGTTACCCTCACCCTCTCACTGTATATAGGTGCGTGTGAGTTAGGGGACTTTTCCCATATCTCCTTACTGAAATAAAAAACCCTCAATTAGCTAGGCATTGGGCTAGTTGAGCCAAATAAATAAAAAATATAAGTATATTATGGCCCATGCGTATGTAAATATTTCTTTGTATATAGGGCCTAAATAAAAGATTTTTTCATAATTATTTTGGTATTTATTTAAATATTTTTACCTAGGTGTGTGTTATTTATGCTCTGTACATTGCCTCACCATTACCACAATTTTTCTTACCATTTTTCATACTCTTTATTCCATATAGAAATATTTTCATGTAAGCTTCTCTTATATTTGGTGTAACTCCACCCTACTCACCTTTTCCTCAACCTTGAAGAATAAGAGAAACCATGGTGAACTCATACCTCCCACACACAATTCCATTCCAAAATTGACCACCTAGTCTCATTTTTCCTCCTCCAAATTACCCATATCTATCAAAAAAACCACAAAATTCAGCCTCTTCTCTTAAAAGACAGCATCATGGTGGTTGATTACTCAGCTTCAATTACCTTGTCTCTCAAGGAAGGTCAAGAGTGGAGAAAAAATGTACCGTCAAAGCTAGTGGACCGTCAACAAGCGTCAAAATTGGCCCTACTCAAGACACTTGGAGCATCAACCTTGTAAGAAATCCACCTTTTCTTACCTCTTAAGAGTTTTTCTTCCTTATTTGTATCCTACATGGATACTCCCATTGTAAATATCCAATTCCATTTGTAAATTAATACTAACTCTACTAACACTAACCCACTATGAAAAGTCCTATCACCTCCATTTCTCTCCTCTCTCTTTCCCCACCAACTTCTTGATAATTCCAAGCAAAAGAAATTAGATAAATTGCTGAAAATCTAACCCAACCATGGTTAGAGGAGTAACCCTAGCCTTCAAAATTGCTATAAAAGGAGGGTGTAGCTAGCACAAAAAGAGGGGGAGAAGAAAGAGCACTATGCTATAGCTTGAGAAGCCAAGCTCAACCTCTTGAGAAGGAGCTCTTGAGTGGAATCTCATTGGCATTAGGCATATGTATGTGTTGTATTAGGGGTGATTAGCAAGGGAACTCTATGCCATTGTAAGAGAGAGTGATCATTAAATTGAGAGTAGGAAATCTATCATTTCTCCTACTAGAGTAAGCCCAACATTTGCTGAATCAAGGAGGGTGAATTTGGACTAAGCATGGATACCTTGTCTCCCTTCCAACGTGAAGTCATGGACAATAATGATGTGTAAGTGTCTTGGTGTTTTATGTAAGTTTTTGATAGCTTGTCTCCGGGTACTGTTATCAATTTCGCCATAAATCCCACATGCTGTAAGAGGGCGACAGGGTGGAGAGGACTCCCCTGGCCTTAAGACAGTGATTGGGGTGGCTTTTTTCTTGTGATGTGTTGTGGTGTAATTTACTCAGGCTATGTTGAACAAATACTAATCTCACTTTGATTGGTCATGACAGATTTGTAAGAAGACATTAGTGCAACAAGCACCCCCTTCCCCCTTCTCTCTCTTTCTTACATATATATATTTATGTTTGCTTGATCATTAACGATACACTTCAAAGCAGCCCGAGCACCATCTCTCTCTCTCTCTCTCTCTCTCTCTCTCTCTCTCTCTCTCTCTCTCTCTATCTCGTGTTTTAGTGTATGAGAGTGTTCCATTGGTATTAGGGTTAGTGTAAATTCCTTGCTTGTTTGTGGGTTGCTCTAACGATTCTCCTCTTTTGCATCCTAGTTCGCTCTTAAACTAGGTGGTGCCCCTTGTGTAGTTGGGATTTGGCTGGGGGTTTGTTGTTTTGGTTTGTGTTGTGTTGTGCCCCAGCCCCATTGAGCAGCACGGGAGCCTTGAAGGGTGTCTAGAGGTTGCTCTTCTTGTTGCCCGCCCCGGACCGCTTCACCGCAAAACTTCTCCCTCCTGACATAGGGGTTGCTTCCCGCGGCTGCAACATAGTCGATACCTGCCAGGCAAGAGGCCGATTCCACTGCCTGCGATACCCGCCAGGCAAGAGGCCGATTCCACTGCCTGCTTGTCACGCCTTGCCTTCCTCTTGTTGGGCCTTGCCTTCCTCTTGTTGGGCCTTGCCTTCCTCACAACCAAATCCGTTTTGCAGACCGCCTTGCTTGCCTCCTTCGCCATGAGAATAATCCCGAACGAGAGAGAGAGAGAGAGAGAGAGAGAGAGAGAGAGAGAGAGAGAGAGAGAGAGAGAGAGAGAGAGAGAGAGAGAGAGAGAGAGAGAGCATGCAAACTCCATGCGAGATCTCCATCTCCCCTCTTCCATAGCTCCCTTCTTCCTCCTCCCACCTTGCTTTGATACCAGTGAAAGAGCATAGGTAGATAGACATGCCAATAACCACCCAACCATACCTATATATAGGCCCTTGGCCCTCCTATATATAGCCCCTATACCGCATGTGTATCCATCAGCCCTTGGCCAGGGCCGTGCCCTCCTATAGTCCTACCCTTGGCATGACTCTCTCTCTCTCTCTCTCTCTCTCTCTGAAAGTTGTTAGCTTTGTCTCTCTCTTGCACACTCATGCACACACTCTCATACTCGCACACACACACACACACACACACACATCACACTCTCAGCCTTCCTTCCTCAATGGTGTTCTCTCTCTCAAGCTCGTTTACCCACTCTCTCTTTCATTTTCCTCCTCCATTTTGTATCAGCCCACAAACAGAGAAAAATAGCTTTTCAGTCCCCACCTCTTGCACACGCACACACCGCCTACAAACACACACAAATTTTCACTCTAATACTCGTTACCATATACATGTGGTAGTGATGTGTGTACACACTCAGGACCGCCATTGGGGCATTTTTCCCTCATTAGGAGGGTTTCCCCTCGTGCATTATATATACGCCCATCACTCTAGGGCTAGATTATCTTTTTATTGCACATTAAGTAATACACTCTTTGTTGTGTGCCTTGAGCTTCCTTCGTCTTCTCCAAGTTGTGGGTGTTTTCGTGCAACCCTAATTCCAACAATTGGTATCAGAGGAGATTGTGTCCTCTCCGGCTTAGTCGCCAGCAGCTCCAGCACACACCTACTCACTTTCTCCAATTCTTGTGAGCTTTGGTGAGTGTTCTTAGGTCGACAAATAATTTGGGAAAATCCATAGAGCTTTGTCTGCTCCAATTTTTTAGTCGGGCTCATTTTGACCTCCTTTTCCACTACAGGCACTATTGCGCAATTTTGTCATTTTGTGCAAAATTTTTGTTAGTGTTGTTTTCTACATAGCAAGTCCGTTAGAGTCTTCTACAATTTGTGCTATATAGCACGTGTTGTTCCCACCTCGCTTCTCCTCTTTTTGAGGTGCAACATTCACCATCGTTGAAACACACAGATGTGTTCAAGATGTTTGCTACCGAGGACAGATTGGATGGGGACAATTACTCTATGTGGGCCTACATGATGCAACATGTCCTTGTGTCAAAGGGTGTTTGGAACATTTTGCAAGGCATTGATGTACGTCCTGGTTCTGAGGATGTAGGCGATGTTGAGTTGCAGGTTTTGGTGACAGGATTACTACTGCCAGAGCCATTATGCCTATGGCTAAGCAAGCTCGTTGGGATGTAAAAGATGCGCAGGCTCATGCATCGATTGTGTTATATGTGAAGTGCACTATTACTCCCCACATTCGTTCAACAAAATTTGCAAAACAGGCTTGGGATATTTTGGCTGGTCTTTATGCATGTCGCAAATGAGGCAAAAATTGCATTGTTGCGTAAAGAGCTGGAGTCAAAGATTATGCATGAGGAAGATGATATGAACACTTTCCTTGTTGGTGTCAAGGATATCAATGAGCAACTTATTTTTGTAGGTGAAGTCATTTCAGACAGTTCCCTTGTGCACATTGTTCTTGATGCCTTGCCAGATTCTTACCAGACTTTTGCTAGTACTTGGAGACTTATGACCCAAGGAAATCCTAAAGCTGTCAAGTTTGATGCATTATGCACAATGCTATTGCAAGAGTCTCTTTCCAGAAAAAACAGGACTAGACAGCATGCAGTTGAACATGCCTTTATTGCTACTCAAAGAAAAGGTGGTAAACAGCCATGTAGCCACTTCTCATGGTTCTTCTACAAGTGGTAGATCACCTGTTCCTAATGCTTCTACTGGTAGCAATTAATCTAGAAATTCTGGTGATAAGGACAAAAGAAGATGCTTTGCCATTATTGTAAAGCTAATGATCACTTGATCAAGCAGTGTCCTAAGTTGAAGGCCAAAGAGGATAAGAAGAAAGAGGCTGGTTCCACTACTAATGTTGGCTCCACTACAGATGCAGCTATCATTGAGTCTTCTGTGAAAGGAGACTGAGATGTGGATGTTAATGCGGAATGGGCTTTTAGTGCAAAGTGCACTTATGATCCTTCTGTCCATGATGCATGTTTGTCAGTTGTTGCTGCAGATGCTCAAGTGTGGTACTTTGACAATGCTGCTAGAAAGCACATTACTTCTCATCGTGGCTTGTTTACCTCTCTCATTGATGTCCCTCATGGGAATTCCATCACTTGTGCTAACAATGCCTCTTATCCAATCGAGGGAGTTGGAAAGATTGTGCTTACTGCTCCTGCAAATGGCAGTTCTTTCATACTTGTTGATGCATTGTATGTACTTTGAATAAAAAAGAACCTTTTGTCTGTATCTGCACTTGCTAGACTTGGTCTATTGTCAAATTTTTGGATGAGAGATGTATAGTTCATGATCTCATTTTTGGTGATGAAATTGTTGATGATTTGGCATTTTATGTCGTGGGCTCTATAAGCTCACTTTGTATGACAAGCGTGGGAAGAATTTTACAAATGTTGTTGTGGATTCAAAGGCTATTTTAGATGCAAAACTTTGGCATGTACATTTTGGGCATCTGAATTTTTCCATTCTCAAATGGTGACAAATTTGAGGAATTTTATGTAACGCGGCCTTGTGGTTCTGTCATTAAAGGACAGGAAGATAAAGTGTGCAAATGTAAGAAAGCTTTGTATTGGTTAAAGCAATCTCCTCATGCTTGGTATGAGAAGGCTAACACTCATTTGGTCAAACGAGGATTTTGTAACAGCCCAACAGAAATCACATTGTATGTAAAGCGTGAGAATGATGTACTTTTCATTGTCGTTCTCTATGTGGATGATTTGTTGACCATTGGACCAAATGAGAGACATATTTCTTAATTTAAGGCTGATTTGAATTCTACTTTCAAGATGAAAGATTTGAGGATGTTGCATCATTACTTGGGTATACAATTTAAGCAGTGTGATGGTGGTATTGCCTTGTGTCAGACAAGCTACATAGAGACATTGCTATGTAAGTTTGGACTTGAGGATTGAAAACCTATTGCCACTCCCATTGAAACGGGTTTGAAATTGAGTCTTCATGATACTGGTGATCTTGCCAATGTCATTTTTATCAAACTATTGTTGGGTGCCTCATTTATAGATGCAACACAAGACCGGATATTCAGTTTGTAGTCTCACAGGAGGTCAACAGATTCATGCATAGCCCAGGGTCTAAGAATTGGCAGTCTGTCAAGAGGATTTTTTGCTACTTGAGTAGAACTTTACATCTTGGCTTGTTTTATTCCAAGGGAGGATCATTGCCACTAGGTTTACATGCTTTTTTGGAGTCAGATTGAGCTGGTTGTTTCAATACACGAGTTTCCACAAGTGGTTATCGTTTCATGCTTGGAAGCTCATGCATTTCATGGTTAAGAAAGAAGCAACCTACTGTGGCCACTTCCAGTTGTGAGGTTGAGTACAAGGTAGTCTTCACAATTACGATTGAGTGTGTATGGCTCAAACACCTTATGGATGATTTGGGTGTTGGACAGGACACTGCCAACACTATCTACGCTAATAATCGGAGCGCATTGGTAGTTGCGATGAAACCAATTTTTCATGCTCGCACAAAGCACAATGAGGTGCATTACCACTATGTCAGGGAGAGGCTCTCAAGAGGAGAGATCAACTTGGCTTATGTGCCAACACAGGACAACCTAACAGATCTTTTCACAAAGGCATTGTCTCATGAGAAGTTTAACACTAGACTGGTAACCTAACAGGACATAAAAGTGTCCTTTCAGGGTTTTGGAAAAAAATTCCAAAACCATAGTAGATCCACTCATTTTGAAAAACCCTTTCATGAGCTTATAATTCAAGGACTACTACTATATGGGAAAAATGAGAAACTTGTAAGATTTCTCATCCCTTGGTCACTACAAGCCTCCAAAGTCAATGGACTAGTGCATTTTGCCCAAAACAGCAATTTCTTACGGTTCATTGCATATAGATAAGAGTGGGGATTTTTGTAGGACATGAGATAAAATGCCCCATTAACTTCAATGGGTTGGTGATCAAAACATATGGTTGCTTTTACCTCACCAAATTTTTTTTGGGCAAAAAAAATAGGTACAAAAAAGTTGCATTTTTGCCATTCTGCAGACCTATCATCAAAGTTTCTATAGTCACGCTCAATACAGATACTATATACATGTTTTCTTAGTTCCCTTTGGGCCTTTGGATTCAAAAGGAGCCATGGAGCATGTCAAAAGAATAATGGATCTCTTACTAAGTGGAACCTTGGGGGCAATGATAAAGTGCTAAATACAGCAAACATGAAAAAACTGGGTTTAGCCTTATGACCTCTAGGAACCCATAGAAACTACTCAATATCTAGCCAAGTTTGTAGTTTATGATTAGATATGGTTACTACCTACAAAATACACACAATTGGCCTAAGAAACTAGCAATATTGAGAAAGTTATATTTGCTACTCTAAAATATCTCGTATTCTTCAGCAATCAAAAACTCAACCATCATCATATACTATGCTATATAGCATATTAGGTCCCCCAAAACTCAAGGAAGACTAGCTTTATGTTATACATTACACTTACACGATCAAAACTGAATTCGGATATCAAGAAAGCCACCAAAAAAATCATAAAAGTGCTAATTTTGCTGCCATAACTTCTTCACTGTAGCTCCAATCGACAAGCCGTAAAGATAGGACGGTAGAGCACTTCAAGCACTATAGGTCTAGATCATAAACTCCCATCTATGCTTACTTAAAGCATACTCCTTTTTAGCATCATCGAGGCATCTGTTGGCCCTTTAAAGCCGCATCTGGCATACATTAATAATAAAACTAGCTTGTTAGCAAGCCCTGAACACTGATCATTAAGTAAGTAAGCTTCAATTAAGCTCAATGTGCATCTTCTTGGTATCTTTCTTAGCATGGGAGTGGAGTTGCACAACAATGCAGTAAGGTTGAGGCGAAAAATGAGGTTCAAACTTCTGCTACATAGGTCTTGAGAGGGAAAACTGAAAGGAAGGAAAGAGAAGCAACTCTTGCAAGGTGAAGTGAAGAGAAGTGGGTGACGGTACAATAGAGAGAGAGGGAGTAAATGATCAGCACGTTTTTGGAGGAACCCCATTTTCGGAGCGAGGGGGGGAGAAATTGATAGCCACTAGAGAGAGAAGGATTGGTTTTTGCTCAACTATTTAGAGAAAATTTTAGTTTTTTTTGAATTTATAATATATTTTCTCTTTATATTTTATAAAAGAGTACAAGTGTGACCACTTACTTTTAGGCCCTGCCATACCCACCATTTCAGTCCACATGGCATCCGCCCATTTGCCCCTTCCATAATCTCCTTTTTAATCCCATGGCAAATAAAGAGGCCCCCTTAGACCCCATTCCCTTCCTAATGGGGAGTAAGCCCAAAGCTTTGTGAAAAGCCTTAACACTGGAATGGTAACATGACACTTTTATGTCCTTGGACACTTTTGTGTCCTGTTAAGTGACCATTTTGCTTGAATTATTTGAAGAGTATGAAAATGAATTTCTAGGTGCTATATATCCACAAAGTTGCCTTATGAGCTAAAAAAAACTTGACATTTTTTTTGGAGTATCGATTTCACCATTAACTTTACTCTTGCACAACATTTTTGAACCTAAACTATGTGAAAAAACGGGTCCTATTTTTGGCTTTTTTTTTCCATTTTTTGTAACTATACCACTCTAAACTTCATGTTTGTGACGTTTAGATTGCTAGAGAATAAGCCTTCATAGTTCTCAACATGTTTTGATGCTTGTAGGGAGAGCTAAGTGTTAAAATTGAAAGTTATGACCAAGTTACAAGAATTGCAACAAGACCCAGCGTTGGTGCTACGAATCTTCTACTTCTGTTTGAAGGGAGATGCTAGGGAATGGTTGGAAGGCTATGAAAAGGAGCTACAATCAACCCAAACTCCTCAAGTTATGACTTATGAAATGGTAAGGCATGCTTTTCTTACACACTTTCAACAGGTGGAAGACCCACAAAAGGTATGGCAGTCTATTCAAGGCTTAGTACAAGATGAAGGCCAAACCATAGAAGACTTTGTCAAGGCATTCAATGCGTTATGGGCAAAGTGGTGTACATCTTTGGGAGCTGAAATTCCTCCAGCCATGTTGAAGAAGGACAAGTTTCTTGCAAGCTTGAGGAGTAACCTATGCTTGAAGGTAGAGCTTAAGCAACCAAGGACCTTTGAGGAGGCAGTTGAAATTGCAAAGAATAAAGAGTGGAAAGCAGAGCATCTTCATCAACTTGGAATCAATGTCGAGCCAAAGCTTGAAGTGAAAGCAGTAGAGCAACCAAGGGTCCTCATCACGGAGCCAGGTTATGATCAACAAGCTTCTCAAGATGTGAATGGCTTTCGCAAGGAGATGCAAGAGGTTGTAGGTCTTATGAAGAATCTTAGTGTGCATATGATGGGAGGTGGAAGAGGTCAAAGTTATGGATATGGACATGGTTATGGAAGCAATGAGGGTTATACAGGTGGTAGAGGAAGAGGCATGGCTGGAAGAGGGGATATGTTTCAATGCTACAATTGTGGTGAATGGGGTCATAAAATCCCTCAATGTGACAAGACAAAGAGAATGGGTGGCGACATGATTCCTCTTCCTCCACAAATTCCTTCTCGAGCTCAAGATTATGGTATTGAGATTAAAGGGGAAGCAGGACCAAGTGGATTGACAGCAGAAGAGAAGGGCAAAACAAAAGTGGTAAGTATAATTCGTTTGGAGAAGAAAGAGGATGATTTGGGAGCTATGGTCATGCCTGTAGATAAGAGGGTTACAAGAGATCATGACATGAGTAATGCAAGTCCTAGCCATAAAAGAGGGAAACAGGTTGAAATAGGTACAGGTAAAGAGAAGAAGAAGAGAAAGCCCAGCAAACATTACAATGCATCCGACTTTCCTTTGGGAGAAGGGCAACAAAATTATAGTTTAAGGGCTGATTTGGTGGGTAGAAAGGCTAATGTTAACTTTGGGCAACTCATGGAGATGTGTCCCAAGTTAAAGAGGCAATGGAAGCACGTAGTCAACCCCATGAAGAAGGAGTCTACAAGGGGGTAAGTGAGAGTCCTATCTTTGAATGAGCTACCTGATATATTCCCTACTATGGATGCATGGCATAAGAGGAAGTGCATTGGAGAGGCTTATATTGATGGAGGTGCACAGGTATGTGTTATTACTCAAGCTTGTGTATCAAAGTTGGGACTCAACATGGTGAAGAATTCAGGTTTTCGCATAAATCTTGCCAACCAATCAAGGGTGAGGTGCTTGGGAGTTGTAAAGGACTTGGAGGTGGATGTATTTGATGTTAAAGTGCTGGTCAATTGCCATGTTATGCCCGCGGGTATTGGTGCTTTCCCTCTCATCCTTGGAAGACCATGGTTACAGGCAACCAAAGCTATACAAAATTGGGGACATGGTACCATCACTGTCTACAATAGAAGGGGTGATAAGAAGAGGTTTGACATGGCTAGCAAGCAATATTTGGATGCTGATTTTGATGAGAAAAGTGATGAAGAAGAGTCCTCAAGTGAAGAAGAAGACAATGGGAATGATGGCAGTGAAGTGGAAGATAGTAGCGATAGTGATCTAGATGTTTCCTCCTTGTTTCTTGAAGAAGAGCATGATGAGAAACAAAGATTTCTTGGCCTTATGGAGAATGAGGATATCTCTGGTCCTTATGAGCAAATTGAAGAGCTGATGCAACCCAAAGTTCAACCTAATGTCAAACAGGAGCTGATACAAGGTATGTTGTCTCCCAACTTGACTAGTCATGAGAAGGGTGAGTACCTACATATGATACAACAATTTCCCCATTTATTCATCACTTCTTATGAGGAAATTAGAGGCTTTAAGGGAGAGGAAATCCACATTCCAATCAAGGAAGGAGCTCAACCCGTACGCCAAAAGCTAAGGAGAATGGGACAGGTACAACTTAATGCTTTAAAGGAAGAGGTAGACAAGCTTCTTGAAGCAAGTTTCATATGTCCTGTGAGCATTGCAGAATGGGTGAGTCCTGTTGTTGTCACACCCAAGAAGGATGGGAAGTGGAGGATATGTGTTGATTTTAATCCTCTAAACGTAGCCATGAAGAGGGATCCATACCCTCTTCCTTTCATAGATGACATACTTGATTCTATTGCAGGGCATGAGAGGTATAGCGTATGTGATGGATTCTCTGGATATTTTCAGCTCACCTTGGCTTTGGAAGATCGAAAGAAGACCACATTTATCACGCCATGGGGATGCTTTTGTTATTGTGTGCTTCCTTTTGGTCTTATGAATGGCTGTGCGTGGTATCAAAAGCGCGTCAACAAGGTGTTCTCTCACTTTCTTGGCAAGTTTGTGAGGGATCTTATTGATGACTTTTGTGTTTATAGCTCTAGAAAGGATCATTGTGCAAAGCTTGGGATGGCATTGAAGCAATATGATGAAAGTGGAGGTCAACTCAACCCAAAGAAGTGTCATCTTGCTCAACCAAGAGTGAAGTTTTTGGGGCATATGATCTCAGAGAACGGGATTGAAGTGGATCCTGACAAAGTGAAGGATTTGGTGCTCCTCCAATCACCTAAAGATACAAAGCAACTTTCTACTTTTATTCAAAAGGTGAAGTATATGGCAAGGTTCATTCCTTTGTCCTCTCAACTTCTTTATCCTCTACAACAAGTAGCAAGGTTGGATCCTCTACAATGGACAAATGAATGTGAAGAGGTTTTTCAAGGTATCAAAGAGGTTCTTGGTTCTCTTCCTGCTATGCAAGCTCCTAATTGGGATAATGAGTTTTATGTGAATCCATCAGTAGGTGAGGATGCTATTGGAGCTATGCTTCTTCAACGAGGTAACAATTCTCACTACATGAAGCCTATCTATTGTGCTAGCAGGGTGAAGCTAGAGGTGGAAAGAGGCTATACTGAGGTGGAGCTCATTATGGTAAGTTTGATTTATGCATGTAGAAGGTTTAGGCACTACCTTCTCCCTAAACCATTCACATTCCTCACTAGCTACACTCTTCTACCTCAATTGGTGAATAGCCCTACTTTGTCAAAGAGGCTCATGAAGTGGATTGTGGAGCTACAGGAATTCCAATTCTCTTTTCTTGTTGAGGAGAGTACAAGGGCTACATTGGCTGATTTGCTTACCTATAAGGAAAGCCCTCTTCTTCTTAAGGAGGATGCAGTGAAGAAGCAACACATGGAAGCTTTTGACATAGACAATGCCTATATATTGTTTTTTGATGGCTCTTACAAGAAAGCGCATGGTGAAGCTTCAGGAGGTGTGGTAGTTTATGATCCTCAAGGTGCTTTGGTAACTAAAAGGAGTTTGAAACTTACCGCACAAAGCAACAATGAAGCTGAGTATGCTACTTTGGAGAAAGGTCTCAACCTTTGCCTTGAGCTTGGCATCCGTCGTGTGAGGGTAAGAGGTGATGCTCTTTTGGTGGTTAAGCAAGTACTTGGGGTGTGGCAAAGTAAGAATCCAAGGCTGAAAAATATGTGTTTTCAAGTGAAGAATCTGCTTAAGCATTTTGAAGCTTGGAGTTTAAGGCATGTGGACAGGTCTCAAAATGAAGAAGCACATGGTGCAACGCAAGCTTCAATTAAGCAATTGTATGTGATAAGGGATGATTCTCCTCTTTATTTGGGAAGGGAAGCTTTAGAGAGGGAGGAAGAGTTTCTACAAACAGGTATGCTTCCATCAGAGTTGGAGCAGCCAAAAAAGTATGTCTTCCTACGTCGTGCCAAAAGGTATGTGCTACTTGGTGATGCCTTGTATATGAAGGGGGATGATCTTGTGATGAGAAAAGTGCCTTGGAAAGAGGAAATTTAAAAAATTTTAGAGGAGAATCATGAGGATGCTTGTGGTGGTCACTTTGCTTCAAAGATCACTTTGCATAAAGTCTTGCAGGAGGGTTATGTGTGGCCAAGTGTTCAACGTGATGTTCATCATTGGTGCAAGTCTTGTAAAGAGTGTCAAAGCATGGCAAATAAGGTTCTCAAATAAAAAATTAGAGGCACCATTGTGGCTTATGATGTGTTTGAGAAGTGGGGTATTGATGTAATAGGTCCTCTACCTATGACAGCTAGAGGCAAATGCTACATACTTACTACTGTTGACTATCTATCCAGGTGGGCCGAAGCCAAAGCTGTTAAGCACATCACGAGTAAACATGTTTCCTTATTCATATATGAAGATATTTGCTGCAAATTTGGTATGCCATTGGAGTTGCTTTCTGACAAGGATCTAGGTTTCAGGGGAGAGTTGGTGGATTATCTATGTGAAAAGCTTCATGTGCATCGCAGGTTTACTACTCCATATTATCCCCAATGCAATGGCATGAATGAAAGGTTTAATGGAGAGCTCATAAGGATGCTTACAAAGATGACAAGAAACAATGTGAAGACTTGGGATTTAGAGCTACCTTGTGCTCTATGGGCTTATAGGACTGCCATCAAATCAGGTGCTGGTTTTTCTCCCTTCCATCTAGTTTTTGGCAAAGAGGCTTTACTTCCTATTGAGGTGGAGATACCGGCCTTGAAGATGATGCTAAAGCTTGAAGAAGAGCCCAATGATGCATTCAAGGAAAGACTTTTATATTTTCAATGTGTACAATTGGATAGGGTGTTAGCTTTTGAGCATTATGAGCAGGTCTTGAAGAAGAATCAAGCAAAGGCAAATGAGAAGGTAAAGAACAAGGACGTCAAGAAGGGTGACATGGTGCTTCGTTACAATAGTAAGCTTGATAGCACTTTTCAGAAGAAATTTCAAACCAAGTGGCAAGGTCCTTTCTTGGTCTTAAACAGGTTTCCAAATGGCACATATTAGCTTACTGACTTGGATGGTACCCCACATAAAGCACGTGTGAATGGCTACAGATTGAAGAAATATATTACAAGGTTGATGACTGTGATTGAGGATGAGCCTTCTTTTGAAGAAATTTCTGATCATGTTTCTAATGATGAAGATGAAGTGAAGACTCCCTCATGTGGTTTACATGATCTCTTTTGTGTTGCTGATCATGAATGATCTAGCAGGCTGGGGTGTGGCAAACTATGTTGGGCGCATTTCTGACACCCCGTTTTTTGTAAATTTGTACATATGGACATGACGCCCGATGTCAAAAGGGCGTGTGGGATTTATTTTTGTGGGTTTTTTAGAGCAAGCACATGTACATGCACTGCAAGTCGCTAGTCTAGTGACAGTTGTCGGGCTACTGTAAGTGCCCGTGAGTGAGTTTTTTGAAGTGAGCTTTGTATATAACTAAAACTCATGTACAAACTAAAAAAAGTTCAGCAAAAGATCAGAAATTTGCAGGTTTTAGCTCGTTTTGTCTCCTTGGTGCTCTTGGATGCAGTTTTTTGCCCCGACTAGCCTTCTCTACGTGTAGTCGTGCTAGGACAGCTCTTTGTTCGCGTCAATTTTGCTCATGGGGGCGTATGGAATCAATTTTGGTCATCTTCAGCTTTCTCGCCAGTCATTTTTCAAGATTTTTCTCAAGCTTTAAAGTGCCCCAATTGGAGTTGTGCTCATCAGGTTACGACTAGTTCTCTGTAGGGTTATGGCTATGGCAGCCTAGTGGCAAATTGTGTATAGGCAGATAGGGAGGGCATGTATCTATGAATTGTGAAATTGATGTTGAAGTTATGGGTTTGTGATGCTTGATAGTGAAAGTATAGGCTCTTGTCTTCATTTGCATTGGTCAACGTGTGCTGTTAATCCGTGCTTTGACAGGGTTTTGCTCCTATGTGACATAGTCTCTTGGGTGGGCAACGACTAGTAAATTCCCAAGGGTCTACTCTTATTGGACTTGTGGTGTTTCAAAAGGATTTGGCAAAGCTTTTTGTGTCTTGTAGTTCTCTTTCAACGCTCTTGGGTGACATCACTATAGAGGTGTTTCAGTTTGTTTGTTTACGTCTATTGTAATTGTTGAAGGCAGCCTTGAGTTACCTTTTTTTGTATTTTTTCTTTTGGCTCCTAGCTATATACAAGTGACTGCTTAGGGGAGAAGCATGCATCACCAACTTTATTTGAATCTTGAGAAAATCTTATTGTTCAAAACTGAGATTGAATATTTTGATCACATTGTCTTTGGCAAAGGAATTTGTGTGGATCCTAAGAAGACTCAATGTATCAAGGAATGGCCTAGACCACCTCAATCTATTCATGAGATTTGTTCTTTTCTTGGTTTGTGTAGCTATTATGTAAAATTCATTTGAAAATTTTCATACTTGGCTTTACCGCTCACAAACCTTTTGGAAAAGAACACATTTTTCACTTGGAATGACTACCATAAAAAATCTTTTGAGACATTAAAAAATGCACTCACATAGATCTCTGTCTTACAAATTCATGAATTCAAAAGACCCTTCTTTTTGGTTTATAACTAATCCTAGTGGTCATGGTATTGGTGCTATACTAATGCAAGATAATCATTCGATTACATATGAAAGTAGAAAGTTGAAACCCAATAAGCTCAATCATAGTACTTATGACAAAGAATTGCTAGCTATTGTGTATGCTTTGAAATTTTGGAAACATTACTTGATGGGATCTGAATTCTTGATTAAAATTGATCAACAAAGCATTTGCATTTGCTTTCATAACCAACTATCTTTGGTCGGCACATTAAGTGGACATCATTCATTCAAAGTTTTTATTTTACTCATTCAATATCAACCAAGGCATGACAATAAGGTTGCAGATGCACTATGTGCATGCCATTGATTAATAGTATTTTTGTTTTTTCTACTAAATTTTTCTTAAAAATGATTGATACTTATGCTCATGACTCTCACTTTTCTAGTATTTATACTTACTTTTGTAACCATATCTCTTTTGTTCATACATAATACTCTTTTCATGATAAGTAATTTTCCTTTGAAAAATGATTTTGTGTAATCATTTCGTTTTGTCAACTTGTTTTAAAAGAATGCCATGAACCACCTTATATATGACACCGTGGGATTGACACAACTATTCACATACTAGAATCTTAATTTTAATTGCCGTCTCTTCAAAAAAATGTTGTTACATATATTGCACAATGTTTTGTTTGTCAACAAATCAAGCATCATCACTGTAAGAAATATGGTTTGTTGATGCCTTTACCTAATCCTAACTCTCCTTTGAAATACATTTCTATGGATTTTATTATTGGATTGCCACTCATTTGTGCATAAACGACATGATTGGGATCATCCCTAGATAGATTTAGCAAGCAGGCTTACTTTTTATCGTGTAAGAAGACCCTCTCAACTAAGAAAGCGTCTGTATTATTTCTTACGCATATTTTTGTTTTTCAAGGGATGCCTAAATCAATTATATATGATCGAGATAGATGTTTTTGCAATGATTTTTGGGTGACACTTTTTCAAAATTTAGGCACTCAGATAGACTTTACTTTTGCATTTCATATGAAATCTAATGGATAGACCAAAGCGACCAATAGCACCATTCTAGATATTTTACGAATATACACTAATGAGAGGCTAGGACAACACTCCTCATTCATCCATGCAAAAATCACCATTTAAAATTGTACATAGATACTTATTGTCTACTTCTTTGTCTCACATTTCTCATAAAGTACCACATGTTGATGAAATCACTCTACAACACACCCAAATATTGGAGCAAGTAAAAAAAGAAATTCACAAAGCACAACATGCATACATGAAACAAGCAAATAAAAAGAGATAACCCATGGAATTCAAAGAGGGAAATTTTGTGATGCATTGAAAAGAGACATCTTAAGAGCGTAGAGACCAATCTTATTGTTAGGCTAGCACCATGATATTATGGTCCTTTAAAATCACTAATACATTTCACACATGTATTCTTAGTCCTTTCAAAGATTCTCTAGCATTAGTTCCTATCATTGATGATCCACCTTTTGTAGAAGAAGATTCTAAAATCCTTGTACTTGAGACCATCATAAACCATCAAGACACTTTGACATGTAGTCGTATATTGCATTGTAGTATTTTATAAGAATCATGGCCTTGAAAGTGCCAAGTTGATGCCAAAGAGGTTTTCTTGATCTCACCCTAGTATCCTGGAAGCATATAAAACTTCTAGAAGCTAAAAGTTGCTATTATTTACCTGAGGTTTGTCCTTTGGTTGATGACTATGCTATTTCATACCTGAGGTTCACCCTTTGATAGTTCATCCAATGGTAATTTGACTCTAAGGTTTGTTCTTTGAGTGTTAGTTTGTGGTATTTGATAACTGAGGTTCACCCTTTGATAGCTATTCAATGCATCATTTAGAGAAATACTTGACTAAAGTTTTGCCCTTGAATAATTTAAAATGTGAATATTTTAAATGTTGTCACATTCTTCTTGTCTTTGTTAGAGGGCTTGCTAACAAAGATCTCTTTCAGTTTCATAGATATTTGGATATGTGGATTGCACTTACCTTTTTGGTTTCCTCTTTTCACGATATTATGATGAGCAATAGGAAGTTCCCTCTAAGTACTTTACTTGATTCAACGCAATCTTGTGGAGATCTGCCTTGTCTCTACACAAATTTTAAAGATTCTTAGTTTTTTTTTTTTTTTTTGCAGTTGCTTCCCTATCGGGGAGGATTGTTATCACTATAACTAATTTTGGACATTTTACACATTTTATCAATTTTGCTTATGTTTCATTTTAAAAAAATAATTTAAAAAATCAATGCAAATAGAACCCTCCTTTATCTACTATTCTTAGAGTTTAAGTGAACAATGACTACTTCTATTTTTGGGTGCATGAATGAAGAGAGAAAGAGAATCCTGAAATCGCGTCTTCGCATGCACTTCACTTTTTTAGTAGGAATTAGCTTTTTGGCTCTTCACAAGGAAGACAAGCGCTCCGAGACCATCCTAGCTAGGCAACTTGCTATTGTACCCCCCTTTCAAAGCCAACAGATCCATTGAAATCTCCATTAGAGAAAAATTACAAAAGATAGATTTTTTCCCTCTTTCTAATTTTCTCTCTTAATCATGGGATACACTCTCTTGATTGCGTAGTTCATGCTCTCTTATCTTTTATTTATCTATCTTATTGGAATTCATGCTCCATCATATTATTAAAGAGGCGGAAGACATATCATATTGATTGAGGAGGATGGTTGATACCCAACATGGTGTCTTGTGTTTTGATTCTTGTTTATGTTGCTTTCTTTCTGTGTTGTGATTATTCAATCAATTGGAATTTATTGTTATTCAATCAATCAAATTTTTGTTAAAAGTGTTGGGAAGATTTCAAGAATCCAACACTTTCTTCTAGGATCTTACTCAGATGGCATGTTTAAGCGAGGCCTCTAAGCTAGCAAGGACACCTTTCGTTACATTTGTGGATAGGTGGCCCCTACATCACTAACATGCACAAAACTATTCGTCTTCCTACAAAGTGACCATTGCTATGCTCATATTAGCTTTTGCACCCTTGGAAGTCTTGGGGGACTTGAATGGGCGTGCCAAGAACACAATATGTGGGACCATCCTTTGATCTTTCCAAAGCTATTATCAAATGTGGGCCAAGGGATGTCCATATTTGTTGGTCTTCTCCGTCTCAAATTGAGAAGCTGGCTAATGAATTTGAAGTCCTCCAAGGAATATCCTTTGTTGTTGGTGCCACTAATGGTTCATACTCCAATCATTGCGCCAAAGGAAAACCATGTAGATTACTTCAATTGCAAAGGCTTTAATTCAATCTTGTTGCACTTAATAGTGGAATCATATTTTTCTGTATGGAACTATAATGTTAGATAGGCAAGGTCCATCCATGACTTCGACTCCGTGAACTTCACCCGTAGTGATTTGGGTCACAAATGTGACGGAGGTGAATTGGGCAATTAGTGTTTGGTGGGAGATTGTGCTTATCTAGCTCGACCATTTATGTTGGTGCTCTTTAAAGGGTGCAAAGGAGGCTGTTTATGCAAGAAGTATTATTGGAAATTCATACAATCTAGCAGAAGCATGCAAATGGAGTGTGCATTTGGGATGCTAAAGGCAAGGTTTCACATCTTATTGAAGAGATGTGACATGGATCTACATCATGTGCCTCGTCTAGTGGTGATGTGCCTCGTGCTTCACAAGATTTACATCATGTGACATGGATCTACATCATGTGCCTCGTCTGGTGGTGGTGTGCCTCGTGCTTCACAAGATTTGTATAATCCATGGTGATGGTTTTGACATGGAATGGGTGAGTGATGCCGAAGCAGTCTGATGGTTGATAAGTCATTGGAAGAGGACCAAAGAACTGTAGCAAGCTCTATGGTGGAGATTCAAGCTCTTCCTTCCACAAGGGTAGAGGATGCAATTGAGCCAGCTCAAAGTGGAGATGAAGGATGTGTTCAAGGAGGAATGCAAAATGACCTTGGGTCTGGTGCCAATTGTCAAGACCATCTTGGAAGGTCTTTATACAATGAATATGCTAGGGACAAAGTACACCAAGGCTTTGGCGGAAACAATAGTCATCATCAAGCTCCATTGAACAAGTGTAATATGGCATTGGGATAACTCCATTCTCAATCTAGAATCAAGTTTCCATTGTCATAATAATCAATATCTAATTCTCCTAAATGATTTTCTCATATTAAACTGATCATTTAATTTGGGGAAGTGCCAGGGGAGAAAAAGCTAGAATATTGGTTAAGCTAGCAGACCGGCCACATTAGGGATCCAAAGGAGGGAAAATAGGGATCCAAAGGGGGGGCCATCTGCAAAAGAGCCATGTGCAACAATGGGCCTAAGGTTTAGCCCATTAAGACTTCCAAAATGCTAAGGTTCCAAAATTCAAAGGTTGTGTCCAAAGGTCAACCCTAGGGGAAATTGGATGCTTTGTGTGTACCAAAAAAAGTCTTTGCAATCCCTACATGGGAGGGGGCGAGCCCTTCTTCTAGGGGATGAGAGAGAAAGTCACACACACACAGGCTCCCTTTTACACAAAGGGAATTAGGGACACATGTCAGCTCCCTAGCCCAGATGCCCACAAGGTGTGCCCAATTCCTATTGGATGGCCTTGGAGGTGGACCAATGAAATTTAAGCTAGAGTAAATCTAGTTTAATTAATTTAAAAAACACTGAATAAAAGAACCAATGAGAATTAAGTCTCCTAGATGACTATTGGGCAGTCTCCCAAGGGGTCCCCAAGGGGGGGGACCACTTTGACCTTTTTTCCCCCACTTTTTGGCCCGGATTTAAAAATACACTAAAAATTTCAAAATTTCAAAAAAATTCAAATTTCAAGTTTTCCCTCCTTAAAAGGTCCCCTAACCTATTTCATGGTCAAAAAAGTATTTTTGACCTCCAAAAGTCAAAAACGTGCACTAAAAAATTCCAAAAAATTAATTTTTTTCAAAAAATTTCAAAACATCATTTTCCACCCTCCAAAGTCTTTCCAAACCTATTCTATAGCTAAAAGTGATTTTCTCTCTCTACAAACCCTTTTCCAAGCTCTCCATGGCTGCAACAACCACATGCACCCCCTATAGTCCAACATTATCTCTCTACTAGCTTTCTCCCATCTCCATTGTAGCACCAAGCAAGCTTCTTCCCCATCTCTTCCCCTTGCCCACCACATAGTTCCACACCAAGCTAGCTCCTCTCCCTTCTCTCACCTCCATTACAGCATGAAACAAGATTCTCCTCCTTCTACTTTCATTCACTCGCACTACATGGAAACCTCTACTCCCGAAGGTGGAAAAAACATCAACTCACATGACTTGCATACCACAAGAACAGGAGGTGTGAATAGTGCATGGGCATTGCAAGGATTCATCTCCAACATAAAGATAGAATGGTGAGAAAACTACCCTTGTAGCTTACATTCAGAGCTTAAGATCATCTCCATCTTTAAGTTTATCATGCTGGAGGGAATTAACCTCTTTATGGCTTTCAATGTTTAGGCTTCACACCTCATAACATTGGGTGGTGCTATTTTGTTGATGGCTTTGGTGCGCCATCTATAGTTTTGTAGCATGTGATTGAGTCTCACAATGTAAGTAAGTTGTGTTATCTATGGAGAGTCATCAAAGATTTTTCTTATAATTTATTCTTTGTGTAGTTGTCATTAGATTATTAGAATGATATCATTTTGTACTTTATAACTTTGTGCTCACATAATCTGTTGTTTACTTACAGAGTCAACTTGTTTTGAGAGGACATGAGCAAGCAACCATGTGCAAAGATGGAAATCACCCTATTTTTGTTCCGTGAGGAGCCTTTCACTACCGTGTTAAAAGATTTTGATAAGAATAGTAGGATTTTTGTAGAATCTTGAACCAATAGGTACTCTCTAGGAGCTCTTAGAAAAGCCATCCCTATAGTACTACTATCTTCCCTAGTGTCATAGACACACAAATACTCGTGTATATGAATCTCTAGATGAGAAAGACAAATACTTGTAAGAGAAGCCTAACAGCAACAACATTGTCTCCATTTGTAATTATTTTTATGAGGCTGGATTCCTCTATAAATGCAATATAAATATTTCTTTTTGTTAAATGGTGTCGCACTGAGTGAGAGTATTTTATTTAGATTACTGGAGTTTCATACAGATTTGAGAAATATTGTTGATTTTTTTGGATATTCTGATTTGTCTGTAAGATGTTTGAAGTTTCAAGTCTTAATCATTCCACCATGAAGAAATTCATGCAATATTTTGATTTCAGTTTAATCACTAATGGTTATTCTTATTAAGTGGATCATAACCTTTGTCAAGATGTCCTCATTTGGGGATGTTGAATATATATCAATAGCAACATTTCAAAAGTTGAGAAAGCTAAATTCTTGCTTTCCAAAATGTTATTGTTTCCATACTATTCCTATGCCAAGCTTGACTTAGAGAAATGACAACTTGAGATGGAGGTGTAGATATATAGGGGTGAATTATTATTGATTCTTGTTTCATCATATATATTATAAAGCCTTTGAGTTTCCACCTTTTTGAGTAGTGTTGACAAGTTTTTGGTATCAAACCTTCTTAAATATCCCTATTCATTCGCTATTGGTAGCTATTTATTTGGTATTGTTAAAGATCATACCAATAGCTATCACCTTGTGAACTTAATTGTTGAATTGCGGATTTGATTTTTACTATGTAGCTCATTTGGATAGAGAAAGTGTAAACATAAATTATAGATACATGCATTGTTAACATAGAAGATATGTATCACTCGAACCTATATAATTGCTAATCAAGAAACCTTTGGTCGGATACTATAACAATAGGGGTCACATGTGGTTTTAAATACCAAAGAAATGGCTTAACCAAAACATTTCCAAGAACACGAGGTGAACACAAGGAAGTAAAAATTGGCTCCTTGTTTGGTTGATTTCTAGTGCTAAATGTTCTGAGTGCACAAAATTTGTGAGGCCTTTGACCTTGCGAGTTCACTAAAGTATATGTAACATAGCACATGTGTTCAACAGAAGGGAATTTATATTCTTGTAAAGTTACAGAAACATGTGTAGGTAAGGCCTATAAGGGCTACTTTCAATCCATTGTGGTGAACGGACATGATATAGGAAAATTTGACATAGTGAATACTCCGGACATCAAACACTACAACTCTATCTCATGGCCATACATTAAAACAAAGCCCCTATTTGTCATTTTGAAGCCCCCAGAGACCCTCAACAAGAGGGACCACAACGGCGCGTAGAATGCCCATCCAGGCACAAATAGGGACCAAGATATTTCCAAGAACAGGGGATGGACACAAGGAAGTAAAAAATGGTTGATAAGCATGATACAAGGTTTAGGTATCTGCCATTTGGGGGGGGGGGGAGGGGTTGCTATGAACACATTAAACTGCCCAGTTCTATCTCATGGCCATGCATTAAAAAAAGCTTGTACTTGTCATTTTAGGGGCCCAGGGACCCTCAACAAGAGGGGCCACAAGGGCGCGCAAACTGGCCATCCAAAATTTTGGATGGCCAGTTTGCGCGCCCTTGTGGCCCCTCTTGTTGAGGGTCCCTGGGCCCCTAAAATGACAAGTACAAGCTTTTTTTAATACATGGCATGATACAATGTTTAGCTATTTGCCATTGTGGGGGGGGGGGGGGGGGGGAGTTTGCTATGAATACATCAATTTGCCCAACTCTATCTCATGGCTATGCATCAAAATTTTTGGATGGTTGATTTGCGCGCCCTTGTGGCCAAATTTTGGATGGCTGATTTGTGCGCCCTTGTGGCCCCTCATGTTGAGGGTCCCTGGGGCCCTAAAATGACAAGTACAAGATTTATTTTTATGCATGGCATGATACAATGTTTAGCTATTTGCCATTGGGGGGGGGGAGTTTGCTATGAATACATCAATTTGCCCAATTCTATCTCATGGCTATGCATCAAAAAAAGCTTGTACTTGTCATTTTAGGGCCCCAGGGACCCTCAACATGAGGGGCCACAAGGGCGCGCAAATCAGCCATCCAAAAATTTTGGATGGCTGATTTGCGCGCCCTTGTGGCCCCTCATGTTGAGGGTCCCTGGGGCCCTAAAATGACAAGTACAACATGAGGGGCCACAAGGGCGTGCAAATCAGCCATCCAAAAATTTTGGATGGCTGATTTGCGCGCCCTTGTGGCCCCTCATGTTGAGGGTCCCTGGGGCCCTAAAATGACAAGTACAGGATTTATTTTTATGCATGGTCACAATCAGAATGAACTCCTAGACTGTGTACAAACTTTAAAATAACCAAAATTTCCTTTAAAAAAAAGTTATTGCTAAAAATTTGAAAATAGACCACCCTTAGACTTCTTACAATGATAGAAATCAAAAGGTTCAAGGAGAGGTCTGGTGTCACAAGTGCATGGTAGGAATCTAATCGAGGCTTATTCCGTCAAGATCTCTTATACTTTATTATGTCTTCTCATGTACAATCTTACCAAACAAAAACAAACTTACACTTTAAATGACAAAAAAAAAAATATTTAACTTATCAAACAATCTAAAATATAGTAGACCTAGAGTGCTCTTACACATCAACAAACAAAAAATTCCAAATTTCTTCTCATTAACTTTGATAAACATACATCTGTGAACACTTTACAAGGGGTAGTGTGGTCATAGTTCTTACATCCATTCCATGACATGGTATGCTCCTGGGGTGACCTATCACATAAAAATATCTTTGGTAGGAGTGCCCTCATGTTAGGAAAGAGTGTGTTGCTGCTGATGAAAAGTTTTTGCATTGTCCTACTAGGGATCTCTTCATGTCAGCATAATGATTTTTGGTGTAGTGGGAGCCACATTGCCGCTGAGGAGAGCTTTGTGCCACCGTAAAAGCTTCATGTTATGCCAGTTCCTTGAGCCGTTCTTGCAGACAACGCCACTCAACTAGCATAGCAAGAGGTCACCTTGTAACAAAAACATGTATGAATTCAACATTTGCAAGCTATATAATGAAGACACTTGTTAAGTATATGTTGTACAAATTTGCAAGTATTTCTATCTAGCTGGGAATAAACAATATAAAAATATACATTAGGATGAGACTACCACCCCTAATAAGCATGGATTTGAAGCACCTACCTACAAGATGTAACAAAGAAGACTGTTTTAGAGGAAAAGTGGTGACACTTGGCCTCTCTAACCTGCAGCCTTTCACTATTTGTGCATAAAAGAAACCTTTGTGCCAAGCACTACAAAACAAGTAGAGGCAACACCTTAGACTTCAAAGTTTATGATAAGAAGAACACAATCAAAAGTAAGAAGTATATTGTTACCTTGCATAAAGGGGTGTTTTATTCAAATATGTGATGGTATTGGCAAGATATTGAAGAATAGTCAACATTCATCTCACCGATGCTACGACGTTCCTGGGATGACCTCTGCTCACCCTCACGTGCGGCCTTCGATGCAAACGTTGCGAACAAGCAAATATGTATGCATACGATTTGTGATGTCCTTGAGCACCATGGTATTTGTTGCATGAGGAAGCAAAGGATGAAAAGAGAGAGGGGGGAGGGAGAGAGAGGAACATGGGAGAAGACAAGGGGGTAGTGGGGGAGAGAGAGAGAGAGTGGAGAAGGAGGAGAGAAGGGGGCAGGGAGGGAGAGGGAGGAACATGGGAGGAGAGAAGGGGACAAAGGGAGAGAGGGAGAGAGGGGAGGAGGAGGAGAGAAGGGGCAGGGAGGGAGAGGAGAGGGAGAAAGGAGGGAGGAGGAAGAGAGAAGAAAGGTTTTTTTTTTTTGGGGAGAGTTTTTTTTTGAAAAATTGGACTTTTAGTGCTTGTAAGTTTAAAAAAATGTCAAAAAATACTTTTTTGATATGGATATATGTTGGGGGGGAGTTTTAAGTCAAAAATAAGTAAAAATAACTTTTTTTTTAAAAAGACAAATTTTGGCTCTTAGTGATCCACGTTTTTGATGATGTGGCCACACCTCTTTACTCCCTTCACTTTCAAAAAGCTAGAGAGAGAAGGTGGCCTCTTAGGTCCACATCCTACATGTGTCTAAAAAAAAAGCTAGAAAAGCCTACTCAAAACTAGCTTCTTGAATGCCCTTGTCCCCTTAACCCTACACACCATTAGCCTTAATCCCTAAAAATTAGGATTCCTTACAAGGCCCATGCAAGGTTCATATTTCTCCTAATGATGAGCCTTCAGGAGCCCAATGGCTTGCCTGATTCCTATTGGCCAGGAGGCAAAGGGGTCCAATGAGATTTAATTGAATTATTAATTAACCTAAAGCTCTCACAAAAGGGGAAAGGGGGACACATGTCAAAAGGCTATCACTTATGCTGCTTAATGGTGATAGGCTAGCCCTGGGGAGGTCCAATGGGATGAGAGCAAGAGCATTTAGCAAGAGGGCTCGCCCAAGAGAGAGAGGGGGCTGATTTTTGCAAGGCATTATCACACACACACTCACACAATCTCATGTGTGAAGAAAGAGAAGACTATCTCTTCCCAAGCTTTAATGGAGAGCTCATCACCTACTCCAAGCTTGTGAGATAGAAGCTTACATCAACACACTCTTGGCATGTGGATGCAAATCCAACCAAGAGCCAAGCTTCAATGCATGCTCATCTCCTCTACCAAGCTAATTACTAAGCTAAAGCTATGCTAATATGAGTGATTATGTGAGGAGATGTACATCTTTCTCGTAAGATACTCCTTCTTCCTCTCAATCTACTCTCATACCCTGCTAGCTCTCACCATCTTCGAAGGTGTGTGAGGTCTTGGGTCTGAGAACGGGGATAATTAAATTTGTGTTTGTTAAGTGTTTTGCTTAGTGCATGAAGCTTTCATCTTCATTGCACTAGCTAGTCTTGAAGGAACACAAAGAATTGTATTGTACAATGTCTCTCTTGATGGGAGAAACCATAATACAAAGCCTTTTGGAGGGGGGACCGGCTCCATACAAATCCGGTCCTCAACTATTGTCAATAGCTTAATTTCTCTCTCTTTTGAAAGTATTGTTGATGCTATCTAACTAGGTGTTATGCTTTTTGTTGCTCTCTCCACCCAAGCACTCTTGTAATTCTCATTAGGAATCTATTCTAATGAAATGCCCACTATGTTCATGCTAATTTCCGCTACACATAAGTTTTTAGACCATTAAATGTTACATTCCATTATGGATTGCTTCTTCTGAAATTACATTGTCACTTGATTGCATTTATCGTTCAAATGGAATTACACTAATTTTTTTATTAATATCTGGTCATTAGTTTTGTCTTTGGTAAATAGAAACTTAGGCCAAATATACCTATACAATGTCGTCCCTACCGTGTGAACCTGGCCTAATAAAATCTCTTTTGCTGTCACTGTGTGAACGCATGGGTGGCGGAAAATCAATTTGGGTTAGAGCTGAGTCCCACTTAACTTTAGTGAGATTACTGGTATTAAGAAAAAATCACAAATGAATAGTCTTTCAACTTTTAGCAAAATTTAAGGAGACTTAGGAGACAAGGCCCTTGAAAATCTCTTTTTTTTTGTGTATTAGGAAGTTACCTCTTTGAATAACCAATGAAAATTCGAGTATGAATTTACCTTTTCCTAGCTTCTAGCTTCACATTCTATTTAAACATCTCTCCTTCCCTTGTTTCTAGCAGCACAGTCTTCACATTCTATTTGTAGAAGAGACTTTCCTTTCTCCCAGCCATTGCGTGACCCCAATATTTTGAATTTCACATTTAGACTTGTTAATACTTTAGCACACACAGCTCTTACGTGGTCTTGTGAACATAAGGGTGGCAGAAGTTTTCCATCGCCACCGTGTGAATCCAGCCTAAGTGAAAGGGCTGGTACTTTACGCTACTTTCTTGATTTTCTTTAGGCCTACATGCAGGTTGTTTCGAAATTTCTACGTGGCACGCTGCTGTGACTTACTGCGCAATATTGGTGCAACATATGGTGTTTTGATTGCAGGTGAAGACAAAGGGGCTCTCGTGGTGTGGAAACCAGAGTTGATCCCACTTGGGTCTATGCAGAGCGTTGCTATGTGAATGTATGGAAATATATACAGATGAAGACAAACATGCAGTTGGTCGCTGAACTATTCAATGTAGCTGCAAGGTGTGGAAACTTAAAACGCAGCAGAGTTGATGCAATGTATGCAAATGAGGGTTTTGATGTGTAGGTGAAGATTAAGGGTGATTGTGGGCAAATGGCCGTTTGTCGCAATTTATGCTCAGGAGGCATTTCCTTGTTCAGAGTTCATCAGATGTAGAATCTCTTATGTTTAGGACTTTTATCATATGGGAGGCATTTTATGCAGATCCCAGTTTTTGTTATGTATTGTGGGTCTCATGTGCTGATGTGAAGCCCGTCATGTTGCAGAAGTAGATTGAAGGGATGGTATGTGATATGCCAGGCATGTATACAACTGGTGTCCCCTTTTGTGTGTGCCATAGTGAAACCAAACGCTTTTGTCCCTGCAGCGTTTAATGCAGATTTGTGTTCAGGTTTTTCAGATTTGTGGTCTAGTATCGAGCTTATTGTGTGTGGAAATGCCCAAGTGTGACGATCCTTGAGAATTGTGAGGTGATGTGAAGTGATTTATTCAGTGTTCTTCACTAACATATACGTGTGGAAAATTCGGCAGACCTCCGTTCTTCTGGTGCTTAATGGAAGAGGTAATTGCCCAGCGCTGTAGTCGACGCCGTCAGGTTCATGAGCTGTTCAGCAATCCTGAAGGATCCCCAGAGCTTTGGAATGTGATTCAGTCTCCTGAGAGAGGATTTGATTTTAAAGATTGGTGTAATTTGGCTTTCGATGCGGCTCATCACGGTCAATTGGGCCTGTTGAAATGGCTGATCCTCTCTAAGAAAGTTCCGATTCTGATTCAGAATAGAAAAGGTTGCAATTTGCTTCATGCAGCGGCATCTTTTAGTCAAGAACTGGTTGCTGATTGGCTTCTTGATCGAGAGAACTACAGCGCTTCATTGTTTCTCTTTTGTGGTCAATCCAACCGCAAGAGGACACCATTAGAGATTGCTGTTCGGAGCAATCAATATGGAATGATCAGCTGTCTGCTTGATAATAATACCTGTCCTAGGTCTTCCACTTCAGAAATATTTAGTGTCATCCGACATTGTTGTCAAATTGCTGAGCCAGCAATGAAAGAGTATCTGGTTTATCTCCTTCGGACCATGGAGATCAAGACGTTTTTCCTTGATTTGGCTGTGCGCTCTGAGGCGAACATCAATGAGATTCTCCCTAAGCTGGTTGAGTTCTCTTGGTGGGAAAATCGCAGGGATATAGAATGGAATGAACATGAAAAATTTGCTTTTTATATCACTCTGCAAGCTGCAGCAAGAAGTTGGAATAAGGAATTGGTTAAATGGCTTTTGGATGAATGGAAGGTGTCATTGAAGCCACCATCAATCTATCAGTGGAAGGGATTGTCAATTTCTGATGTTGTGGCTATGGGAAAGTATCTTGAGGAAGAAATTCTCAACGACCTAGGCGATGGTGAAAATGATGATAACTACTATCACTATTCGAAGAAATATTTTGATATGATGGTTAGTGGCAGATGGAAAGATGGACAGTGCAGTTCTTTGATTGCAACACTAGAGCCCCTGATCTACAAGGAGGAAACTATTCATTTCAAGAACAAATGGTTCGAGGCACTTTGTGAAAAAGATTTTGAGCGTCGTCTTGAGGTCCTTGAGATCTTTGCAGAAAAATATGATGACCATGGAGCTGAATCATTTGCTCTACCTAGACTCGATCTCGTTGTCGCCTGTGGTCAACTACATATTTTAAAATGGCTTATCCGCAAAGGATATGTAGATTTGAATCTTCCTTTTTCTTCGAATGAAGAGATGGGTGTCCTCAAAGACGATGAGGACGACGACGACAATTATGCCGTCGCCAATGATGCTGACTGTGCAATTTGCTACAGGATCAAGAGATTCCCTGTCGAGCTCGAATGTGGTCATTCCTATTGCCTTTCCTGCATTCGTCAGGTGCATACTTACTCTCATGCTAATATGCAAAGCTTTCAGTGTCCGTATTGTCGTCGTCATCTGAGTGTTCCTCCATCAATGACCATCTCCTCCTCACTTCAATATTATTTGAAGTCCAAGTCGCCATGGCTCCACCACAAATCATCGAATACACTGGGTGAGATCCTGATGGCGCTAGCTGCAGGGACAGGATCTGTTTTCATTCTTGAATATTTAATTGTTCAACACAACATAGACCCTGCAACGACTCTTTACGCCAAGGGCCGCAATCTCATGCATATAGCAGCATCGCGGCCCAATCTTGTTTCGTGCAAATGGCTCTGCTGCAATGGATACCTCGAATTAGCAACCCGTTTTTCTGATGAGAACTTGTCTCCTGTCCATGAAGCCATCAATAACTCCAATTATGCCGCTTCTTTTGCCTTTGATGTTTTCTATGAGCATGAAGTCCTTCCTGATAATTGGATTGACCTTGCCGTTGTCTCTCCAAACTCGGGCATTGTCCATACTGCTGAGTGGAGTCTCTCTCATGAGTGCACAGATGCTATCTCCAAGCTTCTCGCCATCAATGCTCCTCTTGATCAGCTCATTACTGTAATCAATAAATCCACATTGGGCAAATGTGACATCTTTGATGACAATGTCATCACCCAATTTGAGTTCATCATCCAGTGTGGTCGAGTCGATGTCTTGATCTGGTTATACAACAGCAACCTTAAACGACAATGGATTTACTTCAATGAAGAACGTCGGGAGTTCATTCGTAAGAAGATTGGCGAGTTAGATTCCAATCGAAGTGCTATGGAAGCTTTCATCAATGATGTTGAGATGGCTGAGAAGCTTGGGTGTGAAATTAACAATTGTAATTCGAATTTTAAGCAGATGATTTTAGACGGGGCACCTGTTGTTGATATTGAAAATGTGATCGAACATCAGAAGGAGTTGATCAAGAAGGCACAGGTCTTGCTTCTAAAGAAAGGCTACGCGGAGATCTCTTTTGATGACATTGTTCAACATGCATTGAATCCCTTGGAGATAGCTGCTCATCATGGCCATTTGCATCTACTTGATTGGATTCTTAAAATGCCAGATACTGACATCACTGAGGCAGTGTCCCGAATATTGTCCCAAGCTATTGAAGATGGAAACACAGTTGTGTTTGCGTTCATTGTAACCTGGCTTAAAGAAAACAATCAGCCGCTTCCTACTTCAGTCCATATCTTTGACAGTGAGTATGACTCTCTTCTTCATGCTGTTGTGTCTGTATTCGTTACCACCTCCAATTTTGCTGAAGAGAAGATCTGCAAAGGCTACTTTGAGATGGCTCAAATCTTAGTTGATCATCCTGACATTAATGTGAATGCCTTGAATGAAGAGGGCCAAACTGCTCTATTCCATTTGGCACGCATTTTTCACTCTCGAAGAAGGAAACAAAGCGCTTCAGAGTCAGCGAATACGATTGCTGATTGCACTTTCCAGCTAATCCAGATGTTGATCAATGCGGGGACCGATCTTCATCATATTGATGCGAAAAACAGTACCTTTTTTGAGGAGGTGCTCAAGAATGGGTCACCTCTGCTGATGAAGGCTATTCGATGGCTTGTCTTAGAGAAAGGGATCGACATCCAGTTTGTTCAGTTTTCGTGTTTTGATCTTTATCCCAATGTTTGTGAGCGAGTTGGCGCAGAATTCAATGTAATCAGGGAAGAGCAACGCCTTCTGCAATTACAACGATGATTTTAATCTACTGTGTCACTTTTTTGAATGAAAAGGCTGCATGAGAATGTAGGCAAAAGGTTGGCAAAAGCCAAGCGACAGGTTCTGCAGCAATTCCCCCATAGTATGTCTCTGTAGCCTCGTCATTGCAGTCCTTCGAGTTTCTCCTATGGCAGGTTTTTTATGGTAGCAAGTGGATGGAGCTGTTATAAGATTCCTCTTAGGTGTGCTCCAGTCATTCATTCGGCTCCCTCTACCTTTGTTGTCTTTTTACTGAAGTCCTGATGTATTCCTGCTGGCTTCTTCACATTCATCCTCCTCTGCAACTGCCTAGTTGGTTCCTGTTGATGATGCGTAGTGTCCATGAGCAGCTGTCTCTAGTTTTTATATTTCATCAAATATTTGGCTTTATGCCTGCTCATGTATCTAGCTTTGTATTGCCCCTGGGAAGAAGTCCGTTTTTCCTCGGAATTTCAGTAATGGACATACAACTCTCTTTCCTTATCATGTTGCCATATGTTTGAGTGTTTTTTGAAGTCTATCTCCTAAGATTATCTTCATTTGACTTTGCAAACTGTATCGAATTAATCTCTTGAGAATTTTTGTCACCATCTATGAGAGGGAGGTGAGGGCTATATTGGTGTCAGTTGTGGCAGGTGGTAGTTGACTTGCTTGCACATGAGGGATGGTGGGGTCTCTTCGATGTTGCACACCTGGGGGTGCTATATATAGGGAAAATGTCATTTACTACTATGGATGATAATGAGGACTCATGACATTCCAAATTTCTTATAGTGGGAGAGTGGCAAGGAGCTGTTCACAAACAGATTCAAATTGTGCCTTGCATTCTCATTTTTCATAGATTCTTCTCCAATACACTCTTTTCTGCTTGTACCCACACTAGTGCATCATTCCATGTTTGCATCAAATCTGTGAGAGGTCTTTGCCTCAGTGTATGTAGCTGGCACGGGTTGTCACAAAGTGATGACGTGGCGGACAGCAAAAACCCTAATTTCTGTCAGAAACCCTAAAATTCCTGCAAACCCTAATTTTTGCCAAAAACCCTAAATTCCGGAAATCGCGGAGGCGGATTATTAAAAAAAAAAAAAAAAAAATTTTTTTTTTTTTTTTGAAAAATGATGAGCGACGCGAATTTTGCTTTTGCTTTTTTTTTTATTAAAAAAAAAAGAGAAAAGACTCTCTAAGAGAGAGAGAGAACTGATGCTTTTGATTTTAAAAGCTTTTGGGGCTCTGCTTTTGGGCATCCCTTGTAACCTTTAAATTAGTGGTGAGGGCCTCACTTCTCAGAGCATCTGGACGCAGAGTCCGAGAGTGAAACCCTAACCGCTCTCTTGTACTTTGATGATTGATTAATACAAAAAGAAATACCGAAAGGGGCGCCAGTCTTTGGGGCCAATATCTCTAGGCACGGAACTCCGCCGGGCCAGTGCAAATCTATTGTGATCTGTGAATTGTTTTGAAGTGGTTATTTGGTGCTGTCGCGGTTGATTCTTGACTTGGAGTGTCCAAGTTTGTTACAGTGGTATCAGAGCACGGCCGATTTCTCTTCTACGGGAAATCCGATCCTCGAATTTTTTTTCCGCGGCACCTATGGCTTCAGGCAATGATCAGTCGACTCCCTCTGCATCTGGAGATGCGGGCTGGGATCACAACGAAGATTCAGGCAGAGAGTATGGCCCGCCTTGGCCTACTTAGGCGGAGCGGCGAGAGATAGAGCGTCGCCAGTTGATCAGCGATGCAACAATGATGATGCTCAATTTTGCCAAGGAAGCGAAGATGGCAAAATATATGAACCAGACCTCTTTGGAAGAGGTACAGATGGAGTGGCAGAGAACCACAACACCACTCCCGAAACCCGCTCTCAAGAAACCTTCTGCCTCCAAGAAATATACGGAGAAGGAACTGGAGAACGTGGTTGATGCACGGATTGCTCAGCTTTTTGACACGCAAAAGAAAGCCAAAAAGCACGGCAAAAAGCAGAAGAAAGGTACTGACTTCCCGAGATATTTGGATCGTCGGTCGACATTTGACAAGGCAAAGAAATTGAAGAAGCGCGTCAAGTTTGAAGACCTACCCAGTTCTTCTTCTTCTTCTTTTGACAGTTCTTCTAGCTCCTCGGATTCGAGCGAAGAAGACAGAAAAGGTAAAAAGCGAAGCAAGAAGCAATGCTTTGGAAAGGGCAAGAGAAAGGCAAAGAAGGCTAAATCTCGCCCAGAGACTGACAGTTCTACTGAGGACTCGTCTACAGACAGCTCAGATTCCGATGATGGAAAGTTTTATGCGAACAAGAAGAATTTTTACAAAGCCAACCAGTATGACTTTCTCGAAGATAAAAGCAAGAAAGTCCGAGAGTTTAAGGAAGGTGGCCACTCGATCAAGTTTGATACTTTTCAGGATACTCAGATGCTTCGAAGGCTTTGTCTTTTATACACCAGTTTGACATCGCTTTCGCGGGAGGACGCTATTCAGAGCACTCCAAGATTCGGAGAGCTGCCTCTTACTTTAAGGGGAATGCTCGTACTTGGTGGTCCACGCTTCTATTAAGCAAGACTGTGCCAGTTACATGGCTGAAATTCAAGAGGCTTTTTATTTCTTCTTGGTTGACTCAAGAGTTTGAGCGAGATATACGAGCTGCTTGGAACCATCTCCGGATGACCAAGAGCGATACAGTGAATTCTTATTGTGAAAGATTCTGGAGCTCTTCATTCAAGAAGATCTCGTTCAGAGAACAGATTGAGCGGTTTACCTTGGGTCTACCTACAGAGATCCGAGATCGCTGCTTGGAACAGAAGTCAGCTTCTATTCAGGAGTTGATGAGTCATGCGAAGCGGGGCTTTGCCATTCACTCTGGCAGTCTGACCTACCCCACAGATGAGGCCATGACACAACGAGCCGAACAGACTTCTGGGAATGAAAGTAGAATGAAAAAGAGCAATCCAGAGAAAAAAAAAAGGATGCACGACCCAAGCTTACTCCTGAGGAGAGAGCTCGCTTCATCAGAGAGGGGAAGTGCTTTGGATGCGGGGAACATGGACATATTTCCGCAAAGTGCCCTGATAAGGCACAGAAAGAACAAAATGATAAAGATGACGACAGGTCTGAGAGTTCGAGAGCAGCTGAGGAATGTGGCAGAAAAGGCAGATATAACAGCAGACTGGTACCACATGGCGTGGGACCTGCACCGAATCTAATGAATGAAAGTACAAACTTTGCCGCTTTCAGGGCAAAGTGAAGGATCAGGAAGCTCTTTTGAAGGAGCCAAGGCCAACTTCTTTTCACTTGGAATTGGCGGCTCGATTTGGAACTACGCCCGACAGACTGACGCCACAGGCGGAGGTAGTTCGACTGGCACCCGGATGGGATGTTGCCATTACACCGAGCATTGGCAAACTTCGTTTGCAATGACAGGGGTGTTCAGGGCACGTGAGTGACGTTCTACTCGGGATCCCTTGGTACCACAAGAACTATGCCGTGGTTGACTACCGGGCCGAGAAAGCGACTTTGATAAATAAATGAAGGGCTTAGAGATTGTACTTGATGAACTTCAGTTTTCTTACTCATTCTTTTGGGAGAACTGAACGATAGATAAAAGTTGAATATGTTTTGACCTGAAGAAAAGAACGCCAAGATTTTTTTTTCTCCACGCTCATGCCGATTGCTTTTGAGAGGACTTGAAGATCATACCATTGATCTGATATCTGGAAGCACGCCACCGAATCGGCCACCTTATCGTGTGAGCCGAGTACAGAATGAAAAGATTATGAACTCAGTGAAAGACCTCTTGGAAAAGGGTCTTGTCCAGCCTAGTACTTCACCGTATTGCTCTCCAGTGTTGTTGGTTTTGAAGAAAGACGGATCTTGGAGAATGTGTATCGATTATAGCACTCTCAACGAAATCACCGTCAAGAACAGATTTCCGATTCCTAGGATCGATGATATACTCGACAGGTTACAGAGATCCTCGTGCTTTAGCAGGATTGACTTGAAGAGTGGATATCATCAGATCAGGATAGCACCAGGAGATGTCTACAAGACAGCTTTTCGGACGACTTTTGGGTTATTTGAGTTTTTGGTGATGCCTTTTGGCTTAACCAATGCTCCTGCGACATTTAACCGGATGATGGATAGGATTTTTCGAGAGTACAGGCTATTTGTTGGCACTTTCTTTGACGACATCATTGTTTTCTCCAAGAATGAGACAGAACACAGAGATCATCTGCTTCAAGTCTTTCAGGCATTACGAGATCACAAGTTAGTGATCAATGCAAAGAAAAGTGAATTTTTCCTACCAGAGATACACTTTTTGGGGCACATTGTGTCAGCAGCAGGAGTGCAAATGGATCCGGCCAAGATAGAGACTATCCGTGATTGGCCCGACTTGAAGAATGTCCATGAAGTTAGAAGCTTCTTGGGACTATGTTCGTACTACAGGCGGTTCATACGAAAGTTTGCAGAGGTTGCTTCCCCTTTGCATATCTTGACACAGAAAGGAGTACCTTTTTCGTGGGGACCCACAGAGGTGACTGCCTTTCAGACATTGAAAGAGAAATTGACTACGAGACCTATTTTGACTTTGCCGGACTTGCAGAAGTCATTCGAAGTATATTGTGATGCTTGTGGTCGTAGTCTGGGTGCGGTCTTGATGCAAGAAGGCCATGTCATAGCTTACGAGAGCCGTTTGTTCTCTAGGCCGGAGATGACAGCACAGATCTATGAGAAAGAGCTTTTGGCGGTTATCCATGCTCTTACTCAGTG